>NC_132887.1:11141467-11741467 GCF_030463535.1 Salminus brasiliensis | reverse complement strand
CTAATTAAAAAAAGGACATAGGCCATCAGAGAAAGCCTAGTTTTCTTCTAGAACCCTCTACTATATAACAGTTTTATAATAATTAGTTCTAACAACTGGTTCTCTTACCTGAGATGACCAAACTGTTTGGTGAGAGACTGCCGAGTGTCCACTGCTGCTACATTAGAAAGAGCAAAGTCCTGGAGCTCAGGAAAGTGTGCAAAAGCTGCTCTCTAAAAAAAAAACAAAAAAACAAAAAAAAAACACAAATTTATGTGATGTGAAATTCTATCTACAAAACACACAAAGTGCCTGATACTAACAAACCACCCAGGACCCAGTGACGTCCAAAACCAACGCCTAACCGAGCCCTGCATCTGAGGCCGTCCCTGAGCTTGATGTGGTTTGAAGCAGGTGAAGGGAGCATAAATTATCACAGTCCAGAATGTGTAAACAGCTTTTTTGAAACAGCTAGCTGAATTTATTAGCACAGCAGCTGTCTACACATCCTATCTGGTCTCTCATTGCAATACTGAGGTTTATTAGGGCTGCCGCACTGCTCTCTGTATACCTGATTAAGGACTGCAGGACAGATGGAAGACCAAATGAATGCATTTCAAAATGCAGGAGAACACAGTAGTTCGGTAACATCATGGGTAAAGGAGCAAGCAGTGTAGAAACGCAACACCACTTGTGAATGAATTAATTTATTTATGATTTTTTTCCAAATATGCAGGGTCTCAAAACGAATATAACATTCAGTGAAAAAACAGCCCAAAAAGGTAATTATTAATAAAGGTTCAGTTTCTCCCTGAAATAATATGTTTGTTCCTTTATTTACGAATTAAAAGGAAATAAATACTTTTCACACAGGAAAAATCCAAGGGCATCAAAATCTGTCACCACAAACACAACAACATTCCCTCCCCTTATTGATCAGACTTGTCCTGGGTTGAGAGCAAAAAAAAGTAAATACAGGGAGAAGATCCTGTATTCTGGACTACTGCTATAATTTAACACGGAGTAATGGCAGATGTGGCATTTGTTTATAGCTGTAGTAATTATCTGGGTCGATTAGCTCAAACCTTTGGATTACACCTGATAGTTGGGTCGAATCATGGTCAGATCACATTCTCACCACAAATGAAGTGCTCCAGATGAGGTCGCCCATATTAGAGAGTGAAAACACCCTGCCTGCCTGTGCCTACAGGTCAGTGTGGTTTAAGAAGAAAATATGTCTTTAATAAGTATAAATAATAACTTGATTAAAATGTTGCTGTTAGGAACATGGGTTCTGAATTTAGGCTGTACCATTGCCACCTATAAAGCACGTCCAGCATATTCACCTGTAGAGAAGTAATCCGATCATAATGGATATTGGTCATCTCTTTTTCTGTTAGTGCGTTCCCAGTTTGGTCATTGATCTCGAAGCCAGTGTAGAACTTCAACATGTCCAGCAGCTGCAAAAAAAACAAACAAAAAAAAAGGAAATAAAGATTTAGCACACCTGAGCAGGCATAGCATGAAAAAACACTGAACAAAAGAATCATCTTCATAAGCAATTAGTAGCGAACAAAATAATGATCTATCCTCAAACTATACAATAATGCAAACTTTTTCTATGGGTTTCAACCTGGCAGAAGAGGTGACCCTCCTTCTCACGCTGTGTGAGACTGGACAGGTGGCAGTTGACCACCAAGTGGGAGTCATCCAGCACAGTGTTGAACCAGCGGCGGGTTGGGAGAAGAGCCTGCCAAAAACAACAGGAGGTTAGGAAAAAAGGACATCAAGCAACACTTACATTAGACTACTTATTATAGGCACTTCTTATATTAAACACAAGAGATACTAAAAATATTAACAACAAAACGTGATCACTCTCTCATGATCAAATCTGCCATAAGTTGATTTGCAAACTTTGCGTATAACAATTCAAAATCAAGTTTGCAAACAGCTGAAGTATTTGACACATCTTATCATTCTTAGAAGCAGGGTTTTCAAACTCTAGGCTTGAAGCTGAGGAGAGTAAACAATCAAGAACAGCAAAGGTCACAATCTAAATATGAAACCTTCCTATAGACACTACTACTGCTACTGTGGTGCAACTCCAGTCAGACTGGCCTAATGTTTGGCTTTTACTGGCCTAACAGCAGAGAGACACAATACTCCTAACTGTACGGATGTGTGTGTGTGTGTAATATGTGTTATATTTTATATATATATATATATATATATATATATATATATATATATATATATATATATATATATATATATCTTGTTGAAATATCTTGTATTTTTGAATGTCAGTCGTTTCCAATACTATCCAATCCTAGTAGGGATGCATTATATCAGTATCAGTAAATTGCCTGGCATCAGATAGATGTTCAGATTTGATAAATATTTAAAATGAATATCTGATGCATATGGACGTGGGGGTTAACAGTATGTCAATATTTGATCGTATTGTGATACATTTAGTTAATAGAGTTGTTTTCTGAGTGTATTGTGTATGTCATCAGTGCTTAAAAAACACTGACCAACTGCATATTTCACTACAAAAAGTGTAATTCACACTGTATTTTAATTCATAATGCATGTTATTTACTTAACTAACTAGTGATTTACATATAGCCACATATTGTCATTTTAAAATCTTCCCACTAGACTGACATGATGTGAACTTTTTGTCAACCACTTCTCAACCATAAACGCCTCATCAGTAGATTACCACAACAAAACCATGAATGGACCCTTCTACATCAGTCCACCAGTCTGTCCACACAACAGCCATCTTACCTCCAGGTCAATCATGAGCTCTACGAATCTCTCGCAGTAGTGCACCTTTTCCATGGCGACAGGCCCTGCAACAGAAAAAAGGGAAACATAAGCCAGACGGCACCCACAGACCATAACACAGGACATGGCTGGACAGCCACAGCAAGCTGGACGGAGAGCATTGAAGACAGAAGTGTGTGTAACCAAAACAATGCAATGGCCACAGTTAGCCACTACCATGCACTGCAGGATGACAGCAAGTGACAGGAAAGATTAGCAGCAGGAGCCCTCAACCAGCCAGCCAGCCCCTCGCATGTCACACTGCCCATACCCTGGCGCAGGTGGGCAGAATGGGGGAGGCCGTGTCGGCCCGAATTAGCTGCACAGGACCGGTGCCGTGGGCGAGGGCCAGCTGCACGAGCTGCTCTTTCAAAAGGTGGGTCGGATCAGAGGACGGAAGAAGCAAACAAAAGAGAAACGTAGCGTGAGGACGGCGTTTCCTTCTCTGGGAATGAGGCCTGATAAGATGAGGGGCCAGCAGAGGTTTACAGGCGCCTTAGACTAGAGCTGTGCAACATGGACAGAATACCACATACATTGGTACGCAAAGTTTTGGGCACCCCTGGTCAGGCATCAGGGTCGCGAAAGATGTCTACCCAGAATCACTGGGTACAAAGCAGGAATATCCTCTGCACTCATCTATATAGCCAAATTGCCCTATCGTGTGCATTTTTTGGAGGTGGTATGAAATCAGAGTACCCGGAAGAAAACCAGGCAGACATGAGAAGAACACAACAAACTCCCCACAGACAGTGACTGAAGTAAGGATCAAACCCCCAACCCCAAGAGCTGTGTGGCATATACACTACCTGCTACACACTAAATGTACATTTGCACATACATATTATGTACTAAAAATTAACCAAAGACAACATTATGCTTTAGAACGTGCTGAGGAGTGCGGAGCAGGGGTGCACAACTTCAGTCCTGGAAGGCAGATCTGCAAAAGTTGGTAGTTGTCCTATTCAAACACATTCCCTGTGCTTGGTAATTAACTGCCCAGTTAAATTAGGTGTGTTCAAGCAGGACAAACTCTGCAAGAGACCAGCCTTCCAGAACTAAAGCTGTGTATCCCTGCTTTGGAGGACAGGAACTTATGTTCACTTAAAATCAACAGTACATAATTTGACCAGGGAAGCTCAAATTATTGCATAAGACTCTTATATGTAGCTCTAACATGGCTACATATTTAGTCTCCTAAACTTCAGATCAGTATTTCTCAACTGCTGGCGACTGCTCTGCTATTGTGGTTCATCAGAGTGTGTGTGAATGCTGCCTTTCAAACAAGTGGACAGAGACCGTCTGAGCAGCTGGGTCTCTGCCTGTTTCTAAAGTGAACTCTGGTGTAGTTCCCTATATAAATGCAATACGAACCAACCAAACGCAGAGTTGTGTATGGGTTCTCTCCTGCTCACAAAATGTACCATCAATTCCCTCGCTTACTCCTCCACATCTGCCCACTTCATCATGGGGGGAGTCTTCATACAGACCAGTCCTCGTTTCTGTGTCTCTTTTATATTTAGCGGGGCTGTGTCCCAAACCACACTCTACCACACTACTTTGCAGTGTTAGTGTAACTAGCCACCATTATTTTTGCATTTCTTAGTGTATTTGCCTCAGTGAAGTAAGGATGTGTGCAGGTTGGGATGAAGCCATAGTAACGGTAAACTTTAGCTTTAAGACATGCTGTAAAAAAAATAGCACGTTTCCATTATCACAATGGTTTAATACGTTCAATACAACATGGTGTAATAAGGCAGGTTTAAGGATTCAGGATTTTTGTCTTATAGTAATCTGTATAATTTCTGTAGGATCCTTACATGAATTTATTGCAAGCGCCATACAGGACTCCTGTAGCAGTGACGTTGCAAAGGACATCATAATCAAAATTGTGTTCATTGACTGTAATAAAGTCAGGGTTTTATGATTCTCAAAAGCCAACATATAATATGAGCAGCCACCTAAAGCATTTTACACACATTCATTATTTACTTATACCATAACACTATAGGAACAGAAACAAGCCAAGATACAGTCTAAGCTTTTGCTGTCACTTCGAAGTACAGGCAGGCAAACTGGGTCATGAGAAGGGGGGGGGTGAAGTAAAGCAACTGCTGTTGCTATGGCCAAATGAAAGCTTACCTGATGGTGGGATGGACATCAGTACAGCAAGGAACTTCTTTATGAGAGCACAGAGGAATGTTCTTTCCATCTTCGCTCTGCCATAGAGAAGTTTTTGGTGAGTTACACATTACACTAAAACTTGACTGCTTCAAGTAAAACACACTAGATTAACAAGGAAGAGAGCCTCCTTACTGCTCTGCATTCTTTGGGTCCATTTTCTCATAATTCTTCTTTATGAGGTTCCAGAACTTCTGCAACTTGGGTACCTTCTTTAGCTCTTGCTGGAGTCTGGACTGTAAGATGTAAAAATTCAAGTACAGTGTAAAATATCAGACACGGGTGAAATAAGAGCAGATAAAACTTACAAGCCCAACCTGTTCATTTCTTAAGAGTGTACTTTTAGAAAAGTTATTAAAACACTGAAATATTGGGAACAATATCAGAAACCAAAATGGTGTACTGTGTGCAAACAACATATTGTGCAGCCCTGGAATCTATAATTTGCTGCTGCAATGCTCACCGGCAGGAGGCACATCCACATAGGCAAAGAGATGAGCTGTTGGACCTGCTCTCGGATAAGATCCACCTCCTGCAACAAAAAGTAAAAAATAAAATCAGATAGGAAACATGCAAAATCAGTTACATACAGGAGAGTAACAGCACATCAAAAACCACATTAGCACTACATGCACTACAGTTAAAAGCTTCTATGGTCGCTGCCAGTAGAACGTGTTTTATATGATCCCATACATGTCACCATATCTGACTGACCTGGACCACTACAATATAGAACAGCACTGCCCACAAGTGGAGATCTTAAGAAATTACAGCCAGACGCTGTATGACACAGTCAATGGTGTAGATTGCAAACACAGAAGACAACAGATTATCATAAAGGCTTAATAACCAACCAGGCTGTTGAAACAGTGATCTAGGAAGACGAGCAAAACTGTCTGTTCCCGCAGCGACAGTCCAAGCTCCTCTCCTGTTAGACAGGCCTCCATCACACACTTAAAGAAGTAAGGGAAGTGGCTGGGCTTTTTCTTAAAGACCTGTTCAGAGAGAATGTGAGATTAAACATTACATACAAAACAAACAAGCAAAAAAAACATCATAAAAAAATCAAGTAAAAGCAGACAAAATGGCTCTCTATAGAAATGTCTTCATTTTGGCACTCACCTCCCAAGCAGGCACATTCTCTCTGACCTTCTCATTGACCATACAGCAAATGGACATCAGGTAGCTGTTACTAGACACCTCAGGGCTATAGTTAACCCACAAGTAATTCTCGAGGTACTGGCTACAGACCAACAACAAAAAAAGAGTCAATAAAGAAAAATTATGTACATATGTGTGTGTGTTTATAAACACATTAAAAAGAGAATAAAAAAAATATAATAATAATCACTCACCTAAATTCCAACAACATGATTTTTCGAATTGCAAATCTGAAACAAAAAAAGAAGAATTGTGGGTCAGTAAAACACAAGGCTAAAAAAGTAACAGTAGATGGTGATCCAAATTGGATGGAGTTCCAATCTCCACATTTTAAATATGTATGTAATACAATGACAGATAGACTTTATATCCAAATGCTTGTGGACACCCCTTCTAATGAACACATTCAGCTACTTAAAGTTGCACCAATCATTGGCAGATGTGCAAATGCACAAACACAGCTTGTCTAGTCTTTGTAGAGAAGTACTGCCAATAGAATTAGGGTCTCTGGAGCAGATAAACATGAACTTATGACACCATGCCTAATGCCAGGTGTGGATTAAAGGGGTATAAAGCAGCCCAGCCTTGAGCTGTGGAGCAGTGGAACTGTGTTCTCTACAATAATGGTGCTTCAACCAACACTTCTGGGATGAGTTGGGAATGAGGTGAAGGGGTGACAATCCAACGTCCTGACCTCACTAATGCTCTTATCACTGAATGCATTTAAATCCTCACAGCAATGCTTCAAAAGCTCAAGGTCTAGTAATCTAGCAGAAAGTCTTCCCTGAAGAGTAGAGACAGTCACTCAACTTTTTTGTTTTAATATGTTTGACTTCATAAGAAACAATGAATTAGTAGGTGTCATAGTACTTTTGTCCATATAGTGTATGTACATGACAAATTAGATATAGGCCAAATGTTTCCAAATAAGTGCATGAGTAAATGTGTAAAATAAATAAATAAATTAATAATAATAAAGCAGCATATTCCAGCAAACTTACTTTGATTTGAAAATTTCATTCTGATAGACGTCTTCAATGACCTGTCGAAAATAAAATAAGTGTGAAGTTTGAGGCTGACCATAGACTGGTTAAGGACCCTGACATATCATTTCCAGTATGATATTCAAAAGATACCATGGTACTCAGCAACTGTAACAATTATCATCAACATAAAGTACAGATGAGGCTACTGCAGTTATGGACTCGGAGCCAACCGTTTACAATGCAATACATGAGTCACTAGGCTATATATATACACATTCCAGATGGTCAGACCTTCATAACACAGTAACACATGAATGACATAACGGACTTAATTCTTACCTTACAGTCAAATGGCAGCTTATTCTTAGCATGTGGAGCCCAATATTTTACTGAGAGCTAAAGAAGGGAACAGAAAAAGAGGTAACAGCATTATTCCTCCTCTCATCCTCAGTATGAACAACATGCTTTCCCATATTTTTAGATCATTTCCTCAGCTTGTTATGTTATTAAGAAATGGAGGTAAAGTTGAGGTTTATGTTGAGAGAGAGAACTGCTCGATTTCAGGTATCAGAAAAAAAACAATACTGTGACATCCTGTTTCGTCACAATCTCGTGAAGTACTGTGAGATTCTATTTATGCCACATTACAAAGCAAGAAACACAACAGAAGATCTAAAACCTTGAGTGAAAAATGAGCCAAAAGAAAGGAGTAAAAGAAAATGGGGTCTAAGGATGCATTACATTAATTTAAAATCCACAAACATGGATTAAGCATAGTTTGGACTAAACTGCTGGCATAGAATTACTTGATATTCTCTTCAGTCCAGTCCTAGTTTTAACCCAGGACTGAAATACAATTCCTTAATCTCCAGAACTCGCCACAGAAAAGATGTACCAAACAATGTCAAGTTGTATGGGTTCGATAATATTATTTATACGCAAACATTAACTTGTAACTTTAAAGCTACAAGATCTGCTTCCTTTACATTACACCGTCTAAAACGATAAAAGATCTGTTACAGTACCTAGTTACAGAAACATTAGTTATAGAGGTAGGTAAGATAGGTGATCCCTTGTTTATGCCGTGGGCATGTATGCTAGTCCTTATAGAAAATTAAATAAAATAATTCTTGACATGTGGATACCTTAACAGCTTCCAGGCTTAAGGTCATATGAAGTTTACTACTTTACAACCATCAAGATTCAAGGTTTGCACCAGCATATGTTTACATTAGTGTAAACCTAGTAGTTCTGGTTTATTATTATTATTATTATTATAAAACTGCCTGCCCACGTAAATCCTCAAGTCTCAAAAGTTACAGAACTGTTCTTCATCGAGGACTGTGCAGCACAGGTTGTGTAGATGTGATGAAGATGTGTGACCAGCTAGCTTGTGCCCTCCCCAGCGAAATGTTAGTTAGCTACGTGGCCACCCTGATAATAACTTTCAGTAATGAGCTACTTATTAAACTACACTTTTATCCATCTAGGCAGACAGATTCATGTTTCACTTTCACAAAGTTCTTACCTGAGTCACATATTCTGCATTGATCTGAGACACTGAAGGAGCCGCGGTCTTCTTCACTCGAGCGTCCTTCTCCATAACGCCTCCACTAATGCCACAACCTGAGGACGTTTATTTACCTACAATTGTTGGAGAAAACCCGTCTAAACTCCATTAAACCCGTAGTTAAACTTCATTAAACACACAAACACCTAGAAAAGGTCTACAATGCTGCTAGCTAACATCCACTCCAGCTATCCTAGCTAACTTCTCCAGCTGAATTTGAATACAATCAGGCAGCAGTTAGCTAGCTGGCCGGCTAGCGCTAGCTAACGTATCGTCAGCAGGCTAAAGTAGCGCTTGCTACTATTCTAAAACAAATATCACAGAATAATATATTTAAACAAAGTCATTTTTATCCTGGTACAAAACATATAACTGATAAATACCTGGTTTAGTAAAACGTCATTAATACGTTGTTAGCTTGGGTGTGCTAACATGTGTGAGCGCAGTACAGCACAGTGAAGTTAGGAACTGGTTTCGTCATCTTCAAAATAAAAGCCCGTGACTTTTATTTTGAAGAGAGCTCGAAATAACTGACAAAACGGATTTAAATAAGCAAACACGTGTAAATAAACGTACAGTTGTTTATTAAATGTCACCATTTGTGTAGACGTTTTTATTTTACATTTCTAAATGAGAACAGAAATTTCAGTGATACACATAGGAGGAATTTGTCTGTGTATGTATCATGTATATCACAGACTAGACAGACTGGAAGATAAAAATAAGGAAATTAAATACTTTAAATAACAGACAGAAATATATTTAAAAATTCACCTTTAAGCTAAAATGAAATGTGTGAATATATTATTATTATTAGTAGTAGTAGTATTATTTATTTATTTATTTATAGATATAAATAAAATTGACTATTATTTACAGTATGTTACAAAATCATGTTGTAGTTGAGAGATGTGCACATTGTGGCTGCAGGCTTTTCAATTACAAACACCTGATTTCACCTTTTTTAATCAGTTGGCTCCAGTCTTCAGTCTTTTGGTATCAGGTGTGCTCCTGCTTAGTTAAAATAAATAGTAATACTTTGTCCTTAATATTTTAAGCAATATTCAAATTAATAAAAAAAAAAAAAAAAAGGAAAAGGGCCTAAAGGAAAGTCTGAGTACCCTGGACGGTCGGTATTCTGTTACACCCCCTTTGGCAAGTATCACAGCATGTTTATTTAATTTTTTTGTACCCAGTTAAAAGTCTTTCCTTTTACCAGTGAAATGTTCTGCATGTCACTGGCTGCAACACATAACCCAAAGCCTGATCTATTCACCCTTAACAGTTGGAAGGGTGTGCTTTTCATGAACGTCTGCACATTTTTTCTTATCCAAATAGACCTTAGCTCATAATGGCCAAAAAGGTCTACAGAACTTGTTTCCAAAATGCATCAGGCTTGTTTAGACATTCTTTTGAAAACTTGTGATGCTGAATTCTGTAATGAGGACGCAGAAATGGTTTCCTCTTCCAGGAGGAAAGTCATATTTGTGCACAGTAGAACAACACACCACCCCTCCAGACTCTGCTGGCTTTTCCTGGAGGTCTTTTGGAGCCTATCACGGTTTTAATTTGCCTTTCTAGTAATCGAGCAGTTCTCTCCCAACATAGACCTCAACTTTACCTCCATTTCTTAATAACATAACAAGCTGAGGAAGCAGCTACATAAATCAGCGTTCCTATCTTCTACACACTCAACTATTCAAACTAAAAGAAATTCAGTTAGGGCCGTCCAAACCTTTGCATGCCACAGTGCATTACTCTGGCTTGTGTGAGCTGCTCTGTTGTTTTAGATGTTTAGGACAGACGCAATGGTGTGCTGGGTTAGGCCGAGCTGCCTTACAATACCTTTCATCTGACAAAGATGTATTTTGCATACAAGCAACAAAACTATGCACTTAATGATTTGAGTGGCTGGGATGTCTAATTAAATCTTAGAGCACTCACAAAAGTTGTGCACATTTGTTTACAAAAGAAAGAAGCCCTTAAATTAGAGGCCTAATGACACCAATACTCATATTATACTTGCCTTTCCTGTGCAAAAGCAGTTTTGTACTATTGCCACATGAGGGCGCCACACTCCACTTAACACACTGCATCCAGTTCTTTTTTAGATGCTTTTTTTTTAAGCATACATATATTAGATTAAGCATTAATAAAATACATCCTACATGACAGTTTTCCCTCTTATTGCCCCTAAAACAGATCTGCCAAACAGTGTCCAATCCATCTTATGTAGTGGTTGGTGTGGCGCAACAGATAACACCATTACCTGCCAGTGGGCTACCACACCATGTGGGAGACTGGGGTCTGATTCCCGGTCTGGGTGGCTATGCTGTGCTACACCAATAAGAGTCCTTAGGCAATACTACATTGGCCCACCTCTGTAATATGAGTACCCTTGTAAGTCGCTCTGGATTTGTGCATCAGCTAAATGCTGTAAATGTACTGTACTGTACTGTAACATGACAAACAGAGAATGAATCTTCTGGACTAAAAGTGGCCTAGCAGCAACAGAGATCACCAAAGTTTCTGATTCTCTGAAAACATTCCCAACATTCAAGCTATAAAATGCCAGTCTGCTTCAAATTCCTCCCTCTAATCGTCTTGACCACATGAATGTGGATGTGAAGCATCTGCTAGCACCCGTGTGGTGGTGGTTCATTTCTTACAGATGAGAACAAAATATCTTTATTAAAACCAACATGAGCATCCGCTTACATTTGTGAGAGATGAGTCAGTAAAAAAAACAAAAAAACAAAACAAAAAAACACAATCCTCTCATGTGTAGGCAGACGTGCTGACAGAGTGATGGAAATTGGATTGTAGACATGCTGTCCCGGCTTGTGTCTGTGTGAGTGACACAGCTGCTTATTGTGGTGGCAGCAATGGCTGTCTGGTTCTGGGTGGCACTGGACTATGCAGAGTATGTGAGATGTTGACACTGAAGAGGCGATGTACTCCCTGCCCTTCTTACAGCTGCACGCTGCAATGTGTGTGGCTAAGAATATAAGGAAGCGAATGCTCAACTCAGGGTGTAGACCAAGCTTGCCTTTTCTCTCTACTTAAATAAAATATGATTATGTTCAGAATACAGTTGATGTCTGAATACTGATTACACTGTCCTATATGCATTCAGGGCTGTATTCTATTACAATACCTACAGAATACCACTTCGATTAAATCTTGATAAGGCACACAGAGAACACTCTGCTGTTATTAGTGCTAATTTAGTTATGCAGTTCCTTGCAACCAAAGTGGGAACCCGGCACTACACTATATGTCCCTTCTAATGAATGCCTTTAGCGACTTCAAGTTGCATCATTACTGACACAAATGTGGAAACGCACACATACAGCTTGTCTAGTCCCTGTGGAGAAGTATTGAGAAATAGAATAGGACTCTCTAGATAAACATGCCAATAGGTTCAGATAAACATGAACCTATTGGCACCATACCTAATGCCAGCCGTTGGCTAGAGGGGTATAAAGCCCCCCAGCATTGAGCTGTGGAGCAGAGGAACTGTGTTCTCTGGAATGATGGTGCCCCATCCAGTTTTTTTGAGATGGGTTGGGGTGGTGATCATCCTTTTCTAATCACTGAATGCAATCAAATCCTCACAGCAAAGCTCCAAAATCTAGTAATAAGTCTTTCTTAGCAATAGTTAGTTAACAGTTACTACAACAAAAGCAGGATACAATTTTTTAACACCCCTGATTTCAGTAGAAACAATGAATGAGCAGGTGTCCCAGTACTTTTGTTCACCCAGTGTATATAGATCTACAAAATGTGAGCCAAAGAACCATTTAAGCACCCAAAAATTATTTGAGTTGTCATTTATTTATGTAGAATTAAGACTAAGATCAGTGATTTATCAGTCTACTCAGGCTTTAGTAGAGCTCAGTAACACTGAGATAAATAACTGATCAGCACAGTGATTTATCAGTCTACTCAGGCTTTAGTAGAGCTCAGTAACACTGAGATAAATAACTGATCAGCACAGTGATTCATCAGTCTACTCAGGCTTTAGTAGAGCTCAGTAACACTGAGATAAATAACTGATCAGCACAGTGATTCATCAGTCTACTCAGGCTTTAGTAGAGCTCAGTAACACTGAGAGAAATAACTGATCAGCACAGTGATATATCAGTCTACTCAGGCTTTAGTAGAGCTCAGTAACACTGAGAGAAATAACTGATCAGCACAGTGATTTATCAGTCTACTCAGGCTTTAGTAGAGCTCAGTAACACTGAGAGAAATAACTGATCAGCACAGTGATTTATCAGTCTACTCAGGCTTTAGTAGAGCTCAGTAACACTGAGAGAAATAACTGATCAGCACAGTGATTTATCAGTCTACTCAGGCTTTAGTAGAGCTCAGTAACACTGAGAGAAATAACTGATCAGCACAGTGATTTATCAGTCTACTCAGGCTTTAGTAGAGCTCAGTAGCACTGAGAGAAATAACTGATCAGCACAGTGATTTATCAGTCTACTCAGGCTTTAGTAGAGCTCAGTAGCACTGAGAGAAATAACTGATCAGCACAGTGATTTATCAGTCTACTCAGGCTTTAGTAGAGCTCAGTAACACTGAGAGAAATAACTGACCAGCACAGTGATTTATCAGTCTACTCAGGCTTTAGTAGAGCTCAGTAGCACTGAGATAAATAACTGATCAGTACAGTAATATATCAGTCTACTCAGGCTTTAGCAGAGCTCAGCAACACCAATGCAGTGTTTGTAAATGCAGATGTTTGTTAATTTCCTCTTTAGAGTTTGTTTAACACAGTTTAAACATAAAATGATCATTTTGTTTCCCTTTAAAGATTTTTTGAAGGTTTTTATTTAAATATGGTGGACAAATATTATGAAATTTAATGTAACATGTAACTGCATTCTTAATACTGTCTTTTTTTTAAATCATTTTCTGAATACATATTCACAATACTTTACACTATTCCCAATACATATTAATACATCCCAACCCTAATTATTTTGTTAGATCAGGTTATATTCAGTATTTCGTACTCATAATATTTAGATTTAGAAAGTGATATCTGTCAGCAGTCGAACCACCTAGGCAAGTGTACCAATATGGCTTAGATAGCCTAGGTCCGTGGTTCTCAAACCAGTCCACATATCCCCCAAATAGGCCCCCCACTTTTACTCGTTCCCAGCAAAAGGATAGAGCCAAAATGTGGACCATCTGGGGTCCAGTGTCTGTTAGCAATGTTAGCCTATTATCCCCCTTTCTTAAGCAAAGAAGCAATCATCAGACATAAAACACGTCTTGGCCGACCGACTGCATCTGTGTTAAGAGATAAATCATGTTAATTACCAAACTATTCCTTTAATACAAATATATGACAGGCGAATTCACATGCGTGTAAACAGGCATTCAGGCAGCTTGCAAATGCAGTATTTGTTCATCAGACCCCACCTGAGCTGCAAATCACAGTACTAGAGTAGAACTCTAAATGTAAGTGTGGGATTCTGTTTATTCTCATGGAAAACATGTTTTTTATGCCCAATAAATTCACCTGCTCGGCTGTGAACTCCCCTTTGTATTTTCACAACCTATAGAAAAAAGAGCAGATCAATAGATACTAACAGGTAGTCATCCAAAGCAAAATGCAAAGTAGACTGAGTAGAGATGAATGCCAGTCCAATTCAGGACATCAATATGGTTCATGATCTTTGAGAAAGAAATGTTCCAGGAGAAATGGATAATAGTTCTGCTTTCGCTGGCCCTCGCCTGCAAAACACACACATGCACACACACACACTTGGTATAGGGGAGTTTACCCTGCAGCCCTCTCCTATTAACGGCTCCCTTACAATCAATAGGGGGCAAAAAGAGATTTAATCTCTTCGGGCGCTTGTCTCTGATTGCCCATTACGCAATAATAACACATTTCTTACTTGTGAGGCATAAGAAACAAACAAGCCTCTTATTCACAAACAGGATAAACAACAGTACCATGATGGAATTCTGAGTGTGAGAGAGAGAGAGAGAGAGAGAGAGAGTGTGAGAGAGGGAGGGAGGGAGAGGAAAGATGCAGTAGGTCTTGGTCAGAATACACTGCACGGTGGGGTTTCGAAGCTTTCTGCAGGCATGTAAAACTGCAGTCCTCACAATGGTCTCTCTCATGGCAGTGACAGCTGCTGCTGCTGCTGGGCCTCAGCACAGGACACAGAGGATTACTGCAGCAGCCCATTCTACACACACATCACATACTAAGCAAACACTAAATCCATGCTGCTGTAGAGAAGTGTCAAAAAGTTTTGCGACATTTATTAAACTACTCATAATTTCATGACATAATGTAAACAGTGAATGACATACTGGGCTGATTCTTCAGTTACAGCTACCAGGTTATGTGTCCAAGTAAAAAAAAATGTACAAAATAGATATTAGACATTTTGCACCATTAATATGGGCAATTTATTGCACCACCACAAAATCAATAGGAAAAAAAAACAACACCTATATTTTAGTACTCTGGCCTTCATTACTCAGAACTCCCTGCTCCCAAGTGACCACCACAAAAATAATTTATTATTTTATAATAAATTATTATTTCTAATAACTATGAACTATAATATAATAGTATATTACATAATTTATTAATGAATATATCATTTATTATATCTATCCAACCACTGCATTTTTGTATTTCAAGTGGGTAGTGTTAAGAAATCCATGACCTAGGTTCTAGGTCAAAACCTGTTGTGACAGTAAAGGCACCTGATGACAGTAATGACAGGTTATCAGTTTCACCATTAGTATTTTTTTATTGTTCAAAAATTAAAATAAAATACATTACTTTCTAAAACAAAGAAGGCAGGAAAAATCACCTTTTGGAATTACTAATTTTAATTCTAATTGCAAATTTTATTTTTCAAATGTTAAGATGGTAAAAGGAGCCCCCCTTAAAAAATCACCATCTTGCATGCTTACATACAGAAATATTACAGACTAGACCCCAGAGAATTTATTTTTAATGTTTTATTTAACTTTACAGGTTTCTTTTCTGTATTTCTTTATCAAAAACAGTTCAATATTTACAGTTTATAAAGAATGATATACTGACTGCACTGACAGATCTGCCTCTTCATCATGCAGAATACAAACCTGATTCTCAAGCTTTAGGACTCTCATTTTTGCTCTAATGAAATATGACCTTTTGTACAGAACAGCTTCCACAGTCGTGGTCCTCTGCTGTCATGGTGTATGAATGTGGGTTTGTGTCGGTGAGTGTACTCTCTCTGGTCAGGCCTGAGGTCAGTGTGCTTAGACGTCTTGGCCTACTATATGCTGAGCCAGCAGGAGAGGTGGAGGACAGCGCAGTCCGGCAGTTCCAGAACGGGCACCAGCACCAGTGCAGGCCTGCTCTGACCCAGCATGCTCTCCAAGCAGCCCTCCAGCCCTAAAACATACACACACACACACACACACACACACACACACACACACAAAGATCAGAGCACATGAATCCAAAGCACTCTTCTTCAAAGTCAGCTCTCCTGCACTTCAGAGCAGCTCCCACCTCTGGGGCAGGCAGGGGTAAAGGATGGACTTCCCGAAGGAACTGCCCTGAAGAGATGCTGCACTTAACCCTTTGACCAGGGAACCCATAACCATTTTAGAATTATTGATGTCCTCACATTCTGGTAAAATGTAGCTAAGCTTCACGCAGTGTAGACATATGGTCAGTCATGGACCTGGACTACTTCCTGTACTTCTCCTTACACACACAAACACACAGGTAGGTTACAATTAGTCAATGAAGTCAAATAGTCTGCAATGATTTCTATGAAAAAAGCTATGAAAGGCAACAATATAGCATTCTCTTCAGCTCTCTAAAAAGCGTGTAACGTGGAGAAGGCGGGAGAGAGCTGTGGGCCTGTCCACGGCGCCACCCTACATCGCCCTGATGCCGTTCACCTGCGTCCGTTCAGTCTAATGAGGGCCTGCACAGTCAGACACGGGAGGGCGAACAAGGAGAGTACGACAACTGAGCTGTCAGAGACTACAAGCGACTTGTGCACGTGTGTTGAGACTACTAGACCCCTACTTGGGCCATTATGTTCTTTTGAGTTTTGGTTTGGGTGTGGTGGAGGGTGTGAGCCACTTGAGCCCTGTGTTTGTGTCATCTCTGAGCCTCGCTGCCTACCTGGTCACGGTGGCCACGCCCCTTTCCCCAAGGGGCTCATCACAAGCTTTATAATGTTATCTCATTGTGTCAGATTGCAATACACAAAACTGTTGAGCACATTATAGCTTCTAATGTTCACCATAACAGGGGAAACTTGCTGTGCATATGAAACTGGAACGATGGTGGTACTGTGAAAGTAACAAAGCAAGGGGCATCTGAGTTCAATTATTTAAGTTACTGTGGCAAAAATGGTCAATGTGCATTGAAGCCATTCCACTGACGGTTCAATCGATTGATTTTGGATTGAATTTCTCACATTTGTGTTTATTTGCAAAAATCACCTGAAAAGTAAATTTCCTGAAGAAAATGCAGGACGGTTGCACAGCTCAGTGGTTGCTAAATTTAAGGCAGTTGCTAGGTGCTATGTGGTCACTAGGGTGAAACTCTTTTTACTAAGTGTGGTTGCTAGGGTACCCCAGGTGGTTGTTATGGTGTTGGTAGATGGATATTTTTGTGTTGCTAGGTAGTCTTGTCATTGGCAAAAATCTGGCAGAATAATAAGAGGACAAGAGATAAAACAGGTTATATAATGAATATATAACCAGCTCTAACAGTAGGTCATTCCCTTTAAAAAAAAAAAAAAGCTAATGCATGGTTATGAGACCACGGGTTTGTACCACGGTACATCAGTAAAACTAGTCCCATTCTAGCTGCAGTCCTCCACACAGGCCTCATTGAGGAGGCTACTCAGCTTTGGGGCTGAGTAACTCTACGGTCTGCCTGAGTCAGCTTATGAAGAGTGGACTTTTGAGATCTTGCTGTCCAGCTGTACTTGCCCCTGTGACAGCGATCTGCTGGCTTACTTCAGACCTACAAACAACCTCCTCGTGCAGCTGCTTGGCTCCCACTAATTGGTGACAAGCACTCTCATTGGTTGTTCAGATGTCACTGGCTGTTAGGCTTGTTTAGCAGGGTGGTGTCAGCAAGCTTTTCTCATCGGTGCGATCCTTCCCCTTGGACACGATGCACCACATGCCCACAGCCACACACTAAGACATACAGTCAGATCCAGTGCAATTTTTTTTTTTTTTCAACTCCAATTTGATTACATAAACCTAAATGTGCCCTCATAGCATAAAGCGCCGAAAATGGCAATGCATATTTATGAAGCAAACTTGCACTAAAGAGCTTACAGACGCTTATAACTCTACAATGAGGTGCAATGACAAATGGGCACTTCTGAAGGGAAATCGGGACAGGAAGGTGAAAGCTCTTTTCAACACCACTTGATAAGCATTGTGCTCTTTCATTAAGAACAGAAGCAGCGTGTCAACCAAAGAGTCAAAAAGCTCATGCTGGGTAATTAGCTCGGTGATTTAAAACACTACTGATGAACAGAGGATTTTTCTTTCATTTATAAGCAGGAAAGTGCTTTCTTATCTACGCATGCGGCACACCGTGGGAAGTCGAGTTCTCATGAGATCAACAGTGGACAGCACCCTGAACCAGGCACTTCACACACTAATTCAATGTCTCAAACAGGGATGATTCATTAGAGGACTTTTTGTACTCTTCCTTTTGTCTTTGTCCTCAAATATAGACATATTTACCATTCAATAGAGCAGTGAAGGTGATATACAAAGACTCAAAAACACACACAGTGAGTTTGTTGAGTTGGTCCATCAGTGCACATCAGTGCTCATACAGTTCGATGCAGCCTATTATCCTTTAATGATCCTTTTCAGCACCATTACACACATTACAGACGTCTTATTACACATTAGCCGAAGTTCAGAACTAAAACAGCAACCTAAGGCCGCATCGGGTCACACCAAATATCATGAAAGGTTCTAGAACATTAATGACAGCCACGGTAACGACAGCCAGTGAAAATGAATATAGTCTTTTTGTTGCCTATTTGTCTTCTGTAAAATCCCACAAAACAGCACTGAACGGTTTTATTAGTGTGAGAAAGCAGGCTCTGGTGGGCCTACAGGGCTTTTAACGAGTGAGGAGAAAGCCCTGGGCCAGTGGGTTTTAGCTGTGCTACAGTGCACCACAAACTGGTTCAAATTAACTGGTAAATGGCTGCGCAATTAGCAGGCATCGGCTCATGAAAATTGTTTATTTATGCTGAGGTGAGTGAGCATTGTGGCTGGAAGGCCAAACAAGCAGCAGAGGAGCTATGACTCCGAAGTGGAAGCTGGAGCACAGCGTTGGCTTTACAATGGACAGATCCAAAGCCCACGTGGGTGCTTGTGTGTGTAAAAATGGGGGGTGGGGGTGGGAGGGGGTTTGCTTCACACAATTCCGTGCTTCAGAGCAGTGAAGCTCTAGACCAGCACCCTAGTTCTTGATCACTACTTTCTTGGGAAATTCTACACCTTTAAAAGCTAAGGTGCCAAAAACTATCCCAAAAGATCCTTGAACCATTTGTATCAATTAAAGAAACTATCAAAGAAAAGTCTAAAGAACCTCAATTTCTCAAAAATACCAATTTGACCTTTCCCTGCTCTTATACACTGATCAGCCATAACATTAGAACCAGATGAAGCTAGACACAGTGGTCTTTACCTAAAGTGGCAACTGTCAAAAGGTGGATATATTAGTATATTATGTATTAGTATATTAGGGCAGCAAGTGGACAGTCCGCTCTTGAAGGTATTAGAATGAAGAATTAGAATCTGAGCCACTTTCACATGGGTCATATTGTGCTGACTAGACGACTGGGTCAGAGCATCTCTACAACAGCATGCAGGTCTTGTGGAGTGTTTTTGGTATGCAGTGGTCAGTCCCTACCAAAGATGGTCCAAGAAAAGACAACCAGTGAACCAGTGAACTCAGCAAAGGCTCATTTATGCAATCAATGGAGGCTCCACATCACAACGTACATGATCTGCAGGAACATCTAGGTGTCAGATCCCTCAGAACGCCTTCAGAGGGCTTGTAGAGTCCCTGCTTCGAATGGTTAGATATGTTGTGGCGGCACAAGCGGGTACTGCTGGATATTAGGCAGGCGGTGCTAATGATAGGGCTGATCATGTGCCTCACTTTTAGTCTGTGCTTACCAAAACTAAATTACATTCTGGTTTCCATTTTTCTCCATTTTGTTTATGGTAAGCTATGAAATGCAGCATAACTGGTTACTAATGCGCTTCATAAGAAACAGAATCTTCATGAGTGTGTGAGTTGGTCAATAACAGTTGGAAAATAACGCCTATTCTAAGAATTTATCTGAAGATCTTATGAAAGGTTTTTCCTAGGAAAGCGTTTGTGAAGCTGGCCTCCAGACTGTTAACCACAGCTCTAGATAAAATGAAAGAAGAAACTGGTTATGACTGGAGAAGTGGTGTAGCTACTAGCACAGATGTTAGTTGGACAGGATTAGCAGGAACATGTGCTGCGTTATTTCAAGCAGACAGTGCCTCATAGCTCCTGTCCCACAGTGATGGCCGAAAGCTAAATTTATTTACCCTCCCAGGATTTTTTCATATTTTTTTTGGGTGGCATCAGTCACTGAACGTGAGCTCTGACCCGTGAAGCTGGCCTGTGGCACCCTCGTAGGGCATGAGTGTCTACACAGCCAGGCATCGCATTCCACTTCAGTAGCAAGTTGTTTAAGCAGATGCATTTAAATTTAGGCCATAGAACAATATCGGGATACCATGCCCAGAATGAACGTTTTTGAAAAGTGGCTTAAAATGATGTCAGTAGCCGTGGTGCTGGTGGTGCTGGTGGTGGTGAGATAACCCTGCTCTCTCGTTATAATACTGGTGTAGGCAGTGTTTACATGCCATTTTGCACTTCTAGTGCTGGGTAAAATCCCTGTACTGGCAGAACGTGACATGCGTTTTCCAACTGTACGCAGCTTGTTATGTACTATCACCACCATCACATGCTTCTGCAAAAAAAACAAACAAATAATAACTGTGTGGTCTAGACACCCAGACAAGTCTGTCCTCATTTCTATTCATCATCTGTGACCATAATTTCATTTCCCACAATAACAAGTTACAGCAAGGCCTAAAAATGACAGTGAAATCTCGGCTTTGGCTTGTGTTCAAAACACTAATTGATTGTTTCAGAGAGGAGACAACAACTGTGTCAAGTTGATGAATGCCTCGTCCTTTTCCTAAGGAGGCGAGAGCTCTCTTGGGATGTGATAAAACTTTTATTCTGAGGAAACATCCTGGGTTTCTTTTGAAGTGGAACATGGGAGGTTTGAACAAAATGCGAGCTCATTTGACAAGAGACCTTCATACGCTTAAAAATAAAGGTGCAGCAAAGGGTTCTGTGAATGGTGCCATAGAATAACCATTTTCAAAAAAAGAATTCTGTAAAAGAGATGTGAGCCTTAAAATTGGTTAAAAACTTTTAAATTGACTTCATTAAAACCTTTAAAAGATTTTTAACACATACAAAAGCAGTTCTTTATAAAATCAAAAATGGTTCTTCTATGGCATCATTCAAGGAACTCTTTGTAGCACCTTCATTTTTAAGAGTGTAGAAAAGGGAATACCTATAACAATCAGCATAACATTAATACCACCTGCCTAATACTGAGTAGGTTGCCCTTTTGTCGCCACAGCATATCTCAAATATATAATATGTGTATTTGAGGCATGGACCCCACAAGACCTTTGAAGGCATTTTGTGGTATCTGGCACCAAGAGCAAGTAAGCAGCAGATTGTTTTAGTCCTGTAAGTTGTGAAGTAAGGCCTTCATGACTCGCCGGTTCACCAATTGTCCTTTCTTGGTCCTTTCGTTTGGTAGCTACTGACCACTGCATATCAGTAAAAAAAGCCTACAAAACCTGCCACAAAATCTGAAATGCTCTGACCCATTTGGCCCTTGCCAGAGTGGCTTAGCTCCTTATGCTTACCCATTTATCCTGCTTCTAACACATCACCTTCCAGAACTGATTGTTCACTTGCTGCTTAATATATATCTACCCCTTGACAGATGCCACTGTAGATGAAAAAATCAGTGTTTTCACTTCACCTCCATACAGAATGGCATTCATACACTAGCATCAATATTATGGCGGCACTGACAGAAATATTAAGAATATTTACCTGCAGAGAGCTCTCTGGCTAATGTGCTGCTGTTCTTGTAGAAGACCCGGGCACATAAAGGGGAGAGAGTCTTCTCCGTTTGTGCCAGAGCTTGCTGGATGGAGGTCCCCAGGATCCGCAGAATGGTCTCTGTTTTTGTAAGCTCTGGCGGTGTGCATGACCCAGTAAGGGACACGCTCAGAGAGAGTGTGGAATATTGCCCGGTGCCGGACTGTAGCAGGTCCCACTGGATGGTTCCACCTGGGATCTCCGAGGTCTGGTGACTGGATGTCCTCTCTGCAGGATCGTCCTGTACAGCGATGACGTGCAGTTCCACCGCTGCTCCCCTGGGTAAAGAAGGTACTACTGCAACCACCAGAGGAGTGCCCACGGTCTCCTCTGCTCCATAACAAGCAATCTGCAGGACAAGCCAAAAATACATGATAAAAGACTTCACAAAGACACACTACTAGGACAAAAGTATTGGTACACCTGCTAATTGGTTGTTTTTTCAGAAATCAAGCTTTTAAAGGGTTTATTCTATTCTTTTCTGCTAGATCTAGGATTTCTAGACTGTGGAACATTGCTGTGAGGATGTGATTGCATTCAGTGACGAGAATCAGTGAGATCAGGATGTTGGATGATCACCACCTCACCTCATTCCCAACTCATCCCAAAAGTATCGGATGGGGCACCATCATTTCAAATAACACAGTTCCACTGCTCCACAGCTCAATACCCCTTTAAACACCCTTTTAGCCTACACCTGGCATTAGGCATGGTGCCAACAGGCTCATGTTCCATCCTATTCTATTAGCACATCTGTGTCAGCAATAGATGCAACTTAAAGTAGCTGAATGCATTTCTTAGAGGGGTGTCCACAAACATATTGTGCAGTTAACGAACTCCAGCTACATAAATTAGGCATGAAGATAAAAAATCTTTTCCAGAAAGGCCACTTTCAGCAGAACATCTAGATGCGCACGGCCCATTTTACACCATTTCACAACACACACCTCTATTAGAAAACCTGCCGTGATGGCTTTAAATGATGTAATCTGCAGAGTTAAAATCTCCTTTCTCTTGTCTGGGCGCAAGCCATTACCACCTCTGAAACGTCTTCTGCCTGCAATACGCACAATGTAGCCCCCCTCAAATAACAGTGCAGCGGCCTCATCTGCTAATGGGGGAGAAATGAGCATTTTATAAAACAGTCATTTTGTCTGGAGTCGATAGGGCAAAAACACTTAACCCCCTTTTCAATTTGCTGGATCAATTTTCATCCACTTACACCCCACTTCGTGAGTGCAGAATAATGACAGGTTACATACACTTTATTCTGAAATTCACTCAAAAACCCACCAGAAAAAGTCATTGACAGGAGCAGGAGCGGCATTTGGAGCCTGTTTC
Source organism: Salminus brasiliensis (assembly GCF_030463535.1). Classification (NCBI taxonomy): domain Eukaryota; kingdom Metazoa; phylum Chordata; class Actinopteri; order Characiformes; family Bryconidae; genus Salminus; species Salminus brasiliensis. The sequence continues at coordinate 11,718,132 of NC_132887.1, read as the reverse complement.
TGGCGCACCCCAATGTGACCCAATCCGACCGTCTACATGAATGCAGCACTTACCTTGAGATTAAAAGTTGAGCAAAGGCCTAATTGTGTATCGGCGGCAAATCAACAGCAGATCTTTTAGAGTGTATGGCAACAAATAAACAATAGAAGTGTCTGAGCATGTGCCACGTGCATACGTGTGAGAGTGAGAGGGAGGGCGGGAGGCGCTGAGGTTAATTCTGAAGGCGAGGGCGCTCTTAGCACTGTGACAGCGTACGTGTATTCTTTCTGTTTTGATAAATGTTGGGTTAGCACTTTACGTGACCAAGGTACTCTGCCAGAGGGGCCGAGCCGAGCGCTTGTCAATAGTCATTGAGTGCTAAGAGTGGAGTGGGGTGGGTTGAGGGTGGACTGAGGCGGGCTGCAGGGCCTTGCTCACCCAGGCTTAAAGGCCAGCCCTCAGGCCCTGGCTGGTCAGTCTCCCAGCATGCAGCTGCAGAGCACCAGCTACACCCTCACAGGTCACTACCTTCAAAACACCCCAAACTTTCAGACTCTTTTATCCCTGACTTGTCTTAGGCTGTTAAATCACAGCCCCTATCCCCTTGGCCTTCTTTATTTCATTATTTTATATAGGGTTTTAGAAGCATCGGTGGCCCGAGAGCACTCCCCATCCCACTCCCCTCACTACCTCTCCTCATATGACGGCAGCACAACTTCATTAGACTTCCCAAGCCAGATGTGAAAGCACTTGGCCGCCTGACACCGGGCTTGACAAGAAATCATTTATTAGATTAATCTAATAAAATAAAAAGGTGACAAATGGTGATATATGGTGCGCGTGAGAGCTCAGGGACGGCGTGGGTCTGATAGCACGGGGGACCCTTTAATGCAATCCATCTATTAGTTCATTACAGTCTGCCCTCTCGCACTCATTTGCTCCACTCTCTCTCTCTCTCTCTCTCTCTCTTTCTCTCTCTCTCTCTCTGCAGAGTGCATGCTTGAGAATAATTCCAACCAGAACCACCAGTGTGTCCCTTTTCTTTGTGTTTGTTTTTCCAGTCTCCTCCATTCCTTCTCTGCCTAGTGTAAGAAGTCTGCCTGATTGTGGGTGGGGGGTGGGCGCGGCGTGCGAGGCGAACAGTAAACACCATAATAAGGAATTGGTTTAAAGCCGGTGAGCAGCAGGGAGCTGATGGGGCCTGGATGCTTAGGCAGTTCCCCTACATTTCCTGCCCAGCGGGAGGCCCTGATCGAGTAGGCTCGGTGGCTGTGCGGTGGGCTTCCACTCTCACAACACCCCTCCCACCACTTCCAGCTCGCATTCAGAGATGGCCACTTGGATAAAACACAGCCCCACTGCCTCAGTAGTGCCTATGACTGAAACTATCTTCATACACAGGAGCTGGATACAAGAACACAGCCATGACATAGCTCAGGAAACAGTAAAAAGCTTACATGTACAATGAGACACTATACACTATACAGACAAATGTATTGGGACACCTACTCATTCATTGTTTAATCCCATGAAATGAAGGGCAAAATGTGAAGAGCAGCATTGCTGCAAGGATTCGATTGCATACAGCGATAATTACAAGCCCATTTCATCCTCAACACCCCAGATCATCCCAAATGTATTGAATGGTGCATGTTAATGTAGCGGAATGCATGGGGCATGAAGGGGTGTCCACAAACGTTTAGACATGTAGTGTATACCATGCTATGTTTACAATATTAAGACTCTTACAGTTTATTCTGAATGGTGTGGATGGAAATGCCTTGTTGATGAGGTCAACAGAGAATGGTCAGACAGTGTTCTGACAACTGCGGTGAGCAGAAAAGCATCTCAGAATGCACTGCTGCACAGTCAATGGGCTACAACTGCAGAAGACCACGTCACGTTCTACTTTTGCCAGCCAATAACAGAAAGCTAGAGCTCCAGTGGGCACAGTCTTACCAAACTGGACAATTGAAATCTGGAAGAACAGCTTATTTAAGTACTGTTGTTAACCACGAGCAACCCTTCACATTGGCCCATCTTTTAATGGATACTTCCAGCATGATAATGTACCATGTCCTAAAGCAAAAAACATCTTAAATGGGTTTCATTAACATGACAACGAGTTCAGTGTTGTTCAGCATCCTGCATCACTGGCTCTGAATCCATAGAACACCTTTGGTAGAACCTTTGTGGGGACTTGCAGCATGACAGTGCTCCTGGAAAATCTACAGGATTTGCAAGATGCACTCATGTCAGCATGGACCAGAATCTCCAACATCTTGTGGAATCCATTCTAAAAAGAACTAAGGCTGTTGCTCGAGAGCAAAAGTGAGGCACCTCCTAGTATTATGATGCTTTTCAAATAAAGTGTTCGGTCAGTGCATCTCACATAAAAAGATGAACCTGTGTATCACATTTGTGCGCACACATATGCGTGCAGACACCCACTCACAAGTCTCTCCGAACTGCACTCCATAAATACTATTTCACACCAGCAGCAATTGCACTGCGCTCCCAATTAACCCTGTGAGCTTCTTCATGCACCTGATTAGAGAAATTATGAACGCACAGCAACTGCACGGCTGGCTGTGGTGTGTAGAGGAGGACATTGCCATGTTTCTATTAAAGACTTTTCCGCTTGGATTGTTTGGAGCATGGTCAACAGCACTGGAGGTAAATGTGATAAATGTTTTGTCATTAATCCGTAAAAAAGCAGAGAAGAAGCAGACTTGATGGTGTCACTTGATTGCATCGAATTTAGTCACGCAGGGCAAACAACTCCTTTATGCTTACCCATCCAAACAAATAAGACTGGACACCTAGTCTGCAAACAGTCGTTAGCGATCACTGTAAAACAGCTACAGCAAAGTAATGGTTTTAGGCTTTTTCCTGTGCCTGAATGATGTTACTAAAGTAAATATTCAACATGAGGATCACCTTGGGTTGATTTCAGTATCTAACACTGTCATTACTGAAGCACACATTTCAAATGAGAGTAAGGGAGGAATGATGTGCAAAGAAACTCATTTCAAGGCTTACAAAACACACGTCCAAATGTTTGTGGACACCAAACACACAAACAGCTGTAGAGAATTAGTGCCAATAGAATAGGACTCTCTGGGGCAGATAAACATGAGCATATTGGCACCATGCCTAATGCCAGCCACGGGCTAAATGGGTAAAAAGCCCCCCAGCATTCTCTAGAATGATGGTCCTCCATCCAATTCTTCTGGGATAAGTTGGGAAGTTTAGGGTGAGGTGGGGTGGTGATCATCCAACATGCTGACCTCACTAACATTCCTGTTGCTGAATGCAATAAAATCCTCACAGTAATGCTCCAAGTAGAAAGCCTTCCCTGGACAGTGGAGACAGTTACTCCAACTAAAGCAAGATAAACTCCTCTTTAATACAACTGATTTCTGAAGAAACAATGAATAAGCAGGTGTCTCAATTCCAATCACTATTGTGAATTTGGTTACCATTTGGTTTAGCATATCTTGTTGAGTGCCACAGGGTTCTATTTTTGGGTTCTATAAAACTGATGTTATGATATTATTATGATTAAATTATGTTATGATATAGTATTATAATGACGATAATGTTTTGCGAGTGATAAAGTTTGGGCTAAAATGTCTGGTATTTAAAAATAGAGGGAATGCAAACAGTACTCTTTTGAGCAATGCCAAGCAAGCAACTCCTTTGGATCCACAAAGAACCATGTTTGTAAGAGAGAGTGTAAGTCCGAATGTCCTTTAAATTGAGACAGAAGTGACGTGAAGGTTTGTTAAGCCACTCTTTTTTACAAACATGCTCCTTTGTGGACCAGAAGCGATTCCTCTACAGCATCGCTCAAAGAACGCCTTGTAGCACCTTTATTTTAGAGATTACCATCGTGACAGTGTTGAGTTATTAGTTACAATATCAGCTGACAATTTGCAGAAATAAATAAATTAATTAAATGAAAATACTTTTTAATTCATTCAATCCATTTTATTCGCCATAACTTTTAGGAGTTAACAGAAGTTAATGAACTGTTCTTAGGCTGATTTCTTTGGGCCCAATTGGTGGACCAACAGCACATTTTCCACACAACCCCTGGGACAATGGTTGGCAACAGGGTAAATAATCAGTCTTTGTAATTCAAGAAATGCTCTATAAACTGTCATATGGTGTTTTCATTATTTAATTATTTATTTATTTACTGATTACAATAATTACAGACAATTTCCAGCCCAAGAGGGTGTGACACAGAATTGCTAAACAGTGAACAGGTGGCTGGATCGGCTCCTTGGACAGTTGATCCTTCTCTTACCCTTTAACTTGAGCATGAACTGTTTACTTTTGGCCTTCACTGACAACCATAAATGCTAGCCGGCCACCTGTAGGGACACACTTCTCTTCTCTCGACTCTCAAACCTGTCATAATTTTAGACCTGTTTTTGGGGGTCAGAGTTAGGGCCAGGAGCAGCATCAGTAAATTCCCTTTTTAAAGCTCTCTATGCTTGGGGGTAAGGGGGTGTTACTGTCCCTGCTCCCTCAGGTCCACAGATTACTGGAGGAGGAGCAGCCAGGATGGGGAGCCCGCTGCCCTTATTAGCCATGTGGAGATGGGATCGCAGAGGGAACAGGGAGGAGATAAGCTGCTCTGAGGTTTCAGCAAAGCTCCAAAAAGGGGGGGTTTGTGTGTGTGTGTGAGGGGGAGAGGGAGGGATTAAGGGGGCTCTAAGGAAGACATCTGCCTCTGTGCCAGGCTCCATATTATCAAAGACACCAGCGTTTCCCACAACATCAACTTTTCATGAGTGCTCATTCCAGTAAATATGAGCCACTCCTGCCTGCTTTTTCAGGGGTTGGCAGAGGGGTCAGTGAATTCCATCAATTAGGTACATTACCTTTTTCCAGGGAAGGCTTGGTTTGTGGGTTTCTGACTTTAAAGGCCAGGGGCTTATATTGAACATTATAAGCTGTGCTAATTCATTTTTTATAACCTATGAAAGCATATAATGGTATTCGATCACAAATATAGATAATGCTCACCTCATCATGCTTATCCTGTTGCATGCTGCGCCAGACCTTCCTGACTGCTGGTATATGTGTGTGGTGGGTGACGTAGCAGTGAGCCTGCAGTACATGGCTCAGGGTTAGATTCGGGCCCATGGCACCCAGCACTTTCTCCACATGGCCGTAGGACATCTGGGCCTGGGAGGATGGACCCCTGTTCAGCAGCTTCATGGTGCAGGGGACCAGAGCTATCTGGCCTGCACAGAACACAGCTTCATCCACCTGTAACAAACACCAGCATACCATCAGCAAAATAGTTCTTTCTTATTATACTAGGAATGTGGACTGGTACTCATATACTCAGTTTAACAGTGTGACAGTATGTGAATACTCTCTTAACGTGAGCAACCTAACAGCAAGGGTGTGTTGTTAATGAAGTGAAAGAGAAAGTGCAGAAAGCTGTACACAACTATTCTAGCTGATGTGAGACCGCAGCCCCACATCCACTTAAAGTTTCCACTTAAAGTTAAAGTTTTGTTGTGTTGTTTTGTTTTTCTGTTTATTTTTCTTTCTTTCTTTTTTTCCTTTCCCCTCTAAATATTCACTGGAACATATGCACCTTATATACACTTAGTATGTCCATCCAAAGCATGAAACCGGATAGAAAAACACTAGCTAAAGTAAAACCATTTCAGTTCTGTCTATGGCATAATTTCTTTACTTGCTTCATTTCACCTATTCATCAAACGTTACCTTACAAAAACAACTTCCAAATCCCTGTGATACTGTACTGACTTATAACAGGGAGAAGAGCGTCTACATTGTTGCTACTCCGTAAACGAACTACGAGTAATGCTGTAATCCGAGTTATAATTGTGTAAAATCTGGTAATATTACTTTACAGCCTCCGTCCACAGGCTCTGTATCTCTCAAAACCCCAGAATAATAATGTAGAGTGTGTCCTTCTCGAGGGGTGGCTTGAAGCGTGAACTGACTGACTGTAGGAGGAGCCAATGAGCACAAAATGCCAATTCTCGCCTAATGCTCCTTAAAGGAAGCTTTCAATAGACGGTCATTTAAGGAATGATATGTACAAGTGTTAAAATCCCTTTCAAATCTGAAGGGGCCATAGAATGTCTATATAGAACATGTGTGACTTTGATCGGGGTAAAAACACGTGTATATCACATTTTATATTTACAACCTTATGATTTTGTCTTAGAATGAAACTCACTGATTTTCCTTTCATTGTGGGCTTGAGAATCATCCCAATCACAAGTTGGCTGGTTTACGACACCACAAAAGCTTAAACAAAAGCAGCATAGTTTACACAAAAGCAGCATAGCATTGCAAGACTTCGGTGGTAAAGTTTGTCATTTAGGGTTAACGTTTGGCCAAGCATGGATATCCGCTTACTTCCCCTTTTGAATTCCCCAACCATGGACAGTGGCATTGGTAAAGCCGTGGTCACTGGGGGCCTATTTCCCGTAGCAACTAGAGGTTGCATATTTCCCGACATCAAGTCAGTGTTACTGATGCACATTGTAGAGAAAGGTATTCTCAACATATTCTCAGAAAGCTGCCAGTGCGTTGTTACTGTGCCACCATCTTTCACTAGACCTTGAATGCTGCTATATGTAAATTCTGGGGAGGTAAATATTATTAGGCCAATGCAGTTGCTTAACAGTTGTGGGGTTCTGGAAGTGGTCAATTTTATAGCCCTCTTTTGTTAATGCAAAACTTGCATTTGAATGTGGAGACATACATGCGTTTAAAGTTTACAGCATGTCCCAAACTCTCAGCATTCAATTAAGCCAAGGTAAATATCAAACGCCAAGCTTTTTCATTCTATGCACCTTTAAAGAACTTCCAAATATCGTAAAGCTTCATAATGCTATAAAGACTTTGCCTAGAACCACACCATACCATACCTTCAAGCCAAGAACCATTTATGAAGCCAAGAAACTTTTTAAGAGTGTACACAGGCCCAAACCAATTTCTCTTAAAACGCATTACACGTTACAAAACCAATTAAATGGATGATGAAATGGTACTGGTGCGCTCCAAAGCATCGGTATAAAGGCTGCTGGAATAGCGAAGCAATTAACAAGTTACACCTTGTGTTAGTTTATCACCAATAACGCACGTTTCACACCATCAACAGAAACGTGTGCTAGAACGTGTGTGTACTTCATAAACACAATTAGCACCATTGTAATTAGCTGAGAAGCCAAGAAAAACTTCTTCTTAAGAAGTTCCCTGGCCCTCTAATCCTCAACCTAAAAATCCATGCAATCAATGGTCTCAGATATGCAAGAGCACCGGAAAGGTCAGGCCCTGAGAGACATATAGGGTGGCTGGTGCACTGAACAAATGAAACTCAGGGCCGAGCGCAGTGGCCAGGGTAAATAGCTGTAGGTGACACAGTGTTAATTGGAGCTCTGGGAAAGTATTTAGCAGAGTGGGGGAGTGTAAGTAGCATGGTGACCTCTGCAGGGATCATAGCAGACCAAATCAATTGATACATCTCGTGAAACAAGGTCTTTAGCCGATTAGCATACATACACGGGTATCGCATTTCCAAACCAGATTACCAGGCTAAGTCCAGGGGCCTAGCGTTAGTGGAGGCTTAGCCACCACCCCCATCTCTGGTCTGCTGGCACTTTGTGTTAGCTAATGAGGTAAAAAGCGTTACTCTACTTAACAGTTTCACATGGTAAATTCAGTTCCGGTAAGTAAAGGGTAAGTAAACTCAAACTAGGCCATAATCTCACACGTAACTTTTAGAAATTCAGAGGTTGAAATGTAATTTGAAAACAACAGATCAACAAAAAGAAACCCTTTGCCGGAGGGGGGAAATAGTCACATCAATTTCCATAGTCATATGGGTTACCCATGATTCCTAGCTCCTGGGTTCACTTGTCAACTTTGATGAATCTTCAGCATCTGCCTCTGCTGCTCCAAATTACCAAGGCTGTGCTGGAGAAGGGGGGGGGGGCTGAAGCACCGCCGCTTTTAAGCGGCCGGATCAATCATCGGATCATTTACCTGCAAGCATTATTTGGCAAAGCGTGAGAGCAATACATCTACGCCGGCGCAACCTACATGCATGTCACCCAGACGTCAACAACAAATCGTCATTGGCATTCCATTTATGAGCCATCAAGTGGAATCAGATCTTCGCCACAGAATCTCAGAGATCAGGTCAGACATGCAGTGAGGATTTCTCAGCAAGCCAGCGTTTAAGAGAATTTCACCATTTCACTTTTTTAAAATATAAAAAGGCCCGTTATTGGATGATTTGAATATCAAAAGAGGCCACCGCAAGGCTCTTCGACTGTTGTCATAAAAAAAACCCCAAAAGCTTCAGCAAGCAGGTGTGTAATGATCAATTATTAAGGACTTTGCTCAGGTTACTCCTGGCTGAGGGGGCGGGGCATGGCTTTTCACAGTGAACTTGCGAGTGAGCGAGCGAGAGAACAAGGGGGAATACTATTTACATAAAATTAACAGTTCAAAAGAATGAGTTCACACACCAATCAAACTTGTTAATTGACTGTCAATGGTGTGTCCCTGAATATACAACACAACTACATTATTCATCTTCCCCGTTGACAAGAAAGACAGTCCAATTTGCATTGGCGTCCAAAACCTGATCAGCAGCCACAATGCGCCATGCATTTTTAATAGAGCGTGGAGAGGCTGTTAATATTCATAGAGGTCAAACATTTAACTTCCTATAACCACCAGTGGTTTTCAAAAGATCAACTTTTGACCACATGATACAGACAGAATGAAGAGGATTTGATTTAAGCAGTTAGTTGGTAACCGTTGAAGCACAGAGCGCTTAGCTAATACCTCTAAGCGCTCTGACAGTTCTTGCTCTTCTGCTGTGTAATTGTTCCAGTTCTGAAAGTTTGCATGTACACCTTACTAAAGGTGTCTATATTTGTGGCTAAAAGACATCCTGCTGTCCAGCCTCCTCCTTTCAAACACAGGGCTGCCCTGTCCCGGCAGACTCTGCCTTCTTAGCATTAATCAAATGCGTGTTTTGGCTTCATGCTTTAACGACCTTTATTCTGAGCCTTAAACACCATCGCTTTTCATAGCGCCAATTTCATGTCAAAAGGACAGCCAGCCCCAAGGTCTCTGTCGGGATGCAGGCAGCAACCCATATGTAAATGCTCCCTCCACAGCAGCACCCAGCCAGGCCTCGCATGACATCTCACAACACTCCAACACACGGGGAGCATTTTAATTGTCGGCTACTGAAATCTCCAAGGCACAAGCTTTCTTAGCTTCTTTACATATTTGTGTTTGTGCTGTATGGCGAGGCGCTGGAGGTGACCTTAAAGGTTTTGCTGAGAGTGTTATTTTTGGAAGGGAAAGAGGTAGCTACCACAGTCTGGACCATACTGGCTAAAGTGACCCGCTATTGATGAACAGTCAGCTCACTCTCTCACAGGCCAAGGACGTGGTGAGGAAAAACACATCGCCGCACCATAAGATATGCTAATGGTCCCATTTCCCCATTGAATCCTCATGCATAATTGAACTCAGGGAACAGAGGGGCATATTCTGTGTGTGCAATGACTGACCACACTAAACCACAATATGATGCTACAGGGCTGAACACGGGCAAAGCTGTGGAAGAGGCATTCTACTTAGAGGCCAAGCAAATATTTTAAAAGGGAAAAATCAGAGTTCTACTGTTTTCTGAAAAATGGTTTCTAGGACTTTTCCAAGCTGTTTTCCATGACTTGCATACATGACAACACTGGACATACATGCAATGAGTGTTTTAAAAGTCCCTTAGCATAATTCAGTTTTACACATGTGTGGACAAAAATATTGGGACACCCATTCATTGCTCATTCAATGTTTCTTTCAAAATCAAGGATGTAAAAAAAAAAAAAGAGTTTGTCCTGCTTTTGTTTGGGTAACTGTCTCTACTGTGCAGGGAAGGATTTCTGCTCACTGCTGTGAGGATCTGATTGCATTCAGCAATAGTGAGGTCAGGATGCTGGACGATTAACACCCCACTTCAACCCCAACTTTCCCAAAAGTACTGGAAGGAGCACCATCATTCCAGAGAACACAGTTTTACTGCTCCACAGCTCAATGTTGGGGGGCTTTATACCCCTCTAGCCCACGTCTGGTATTAGGCATGATCACAACAGATCTGCTCCAGAGAGTCCTATTCTATTAGCAATACTTATCTACAGTGTGTAAGTGTGTGTATATTTGCACATCTATGTCAGCAATGGATGCAACATAAAGTAGCTAAATGCCTTCATTGGAAGGAGTGTCCCACAAACGGAAACCTGCAAAATAGCAACTTTACAGGAAAAGAAAAAAAATGAAATTGTGACATAATTGTCACAAAAAGAACAACTGCCAGAATCGAATTACAGCAAAAAGTAAAAATGGAAAAATTGGAGATACAAGGTTGTTCATGGGAGCAATTATATGATTTTTTTTGTAAGATGCAATTCCCTCTGAAAATCTTTTAGTGTTCAATAAATAGGGCACCCATATCTACAAAATACAATCTCAGTCTCTCCATAGATTAACCCTCCCAGGATCTTACTAATACTTCCAGGACATTTTTAGCAATTGCCTTATTTTCCATGAATTTCCAAAACTAGAAAAACAGTCTAAATGTTCAGTGTTTTCCAGATTTTCCAGGATGCGTGTGAACCCTAAAAGAAAATCACAAGTTCCTGGGGCTGAATGGGTGAACCAGAGCTAGGGCACCACATCAGTCCACTGCCTTTGCGTGTTTCACTAAGGATAGTGAAATAATCTTTTTTAATTCAGCTCTCCTGTATCCCCTTAAGTCATAGCTAAGCCATTTATACAAATCACAGTCATCTCAGACTTTGTGCACTACTTAAGCATAGAAATAAATAAGATGTGAAGACATAAACGAGATGCGATTGGTGATTCCATTTAATCCTTTTTTTCGCAATGGAAGACAGTTTGTCAGTTTGTCTCTTATTCCATCTTGAACAGGCTTCAAGTCTTTGGGATCTTTCAGCATTAGCGTGTTCAAAGCGAATCACGTCTAGAAGCGGGTGATGATGAGAGATGGGCTCGCGGTGAGCTCTACGCCCTAAGGAAACACTCATCCTCCGACACCTAATTCCAACAAATACAAAACGTTCAGGAGAGCTTAAAACTCTTCTCCATAGTGCTTCTCAACAGAACAGAATATATATATTTTTAAAGTCTTCCCTTGTTGTTCTCTTCTCTTTTTCCTTTTTTTTTTGTTGTTGTTGTTGTCTGCGCTCTCCTTCAAGCCTAACCCGTATATGCTCAACTGTCACACAAAATCAGTGTTACTTAAACGGCGACATAAATAGCAGTATGAAATGCACAAAGGATGGCCAGCATGGGGGGGGGGCAGCATCGCACTGCGATTTCCTGCGTCTGTTACAGCCTATCGGGACGAAAGAATTCCTTATACACGCGGCGCACGGATAAAAATAATCTAAGTGAAATTTGGGAAGATGATATGAGGTGGGATTGTAGCGGAGCTGGTAGCCAGATAAAGTAGGGTCATTTGCGATGACACTGGCCTCTTTTCTGCGCTCTCTTCATGCAGCCGTAAATACCCAGCTTCCCCGGCTGTCTGACCTCGACATGCCCACTTCCAGAGACGCCTGCGTAGATAAGTAACACTGTCATGTCAGCTTTTGTCAACTTTATGCTGATTACTCTCCTCTATCTATCGGCTGTTTGGAGTAGAAGCAAGGTCAGACAAGAGGGCCTAAAAGACACGTCTCACAGGGCACAAAAGAAGGGCACAAGAGTAGCACTATACCTTGATTTAGAGTATTTAGATGTAGCCATCAGTGCTGGAATCGGACGATTGGAATCATTTGGGAATATTAACAGCTCATGAAAATCTTTTATAAAAAAATGTGAAATCATAACAATGACAGCATACTGTTCTACAGAAGTGCTAAAATTCATTGATAAAGCGTGATTAAACGACGTGGACTGCGGCAGTGTGTCTAAGCGAGAATGGGGGCATGCTTCCTCTTTGTGCTCGGGCAAAACGCCCCACTGCCATCACGACCTCTGCTTTTTTGACAAATTGGTTGTGAGGCTTTTACGACTGATGCACATATCGCAAAAATCATTTCTGCCAAGATTCCTCTATGACCTGCCCGTGGGACATGACAAGCTCCTCGATGCATCGCTCTATCAAACCGGATCTTTCCAGGACAATGCAAATTATGACAAATTCCATCATCCTGCATTATGCGCTTTGCCGCTAATCTCCCTAATTCGAGAGAATGGGGAGGGTTCTGCAGTTTCAGCTGAGGGGCATGTTGTCTGACTGAATGATGCTGAAGCAGCAGTGCTCAGACCCTGTTCAGCATCCACTCCCAGCTGCGCCCACCTCGCTAGCTCATCTCCACTGCTTCTTTTATCCTTATTTTTTATTATTATTATTATTATTATTAATTTTTGTAGATAAATGTAATATAAAAATGAATGTGGTCAATGCAGGCACTCCCTGAAAGAGAATAATAAATAAATAAATAAATAAATGAAAAACTGCGCAGTGCCAGAGCAGTCCTCGTCAGGCTCTTTCGGCAGACAGGGTTTCAAAGTGGCACGTCCACGTGGGATGGTCGTAGCGTGAGTGACGTCCACTTTGTCTTGCCTCGCCTTCCAACGGCACATCAGCCTGACACGCAGGGGAAGCGGCAGGGCCAGACAGGACAGTGGGCCTGGACTGCACTATGAAGAAATCATTTAGCACAGAGGAGTCAGCCTCTTGGACACATCAAGGTTAGCCAGAACACACTGCTCACAGCACGGGGACAACCTGCACAAGACATCTATAAACGCAAGGAGGGAGGAAAAAAAAACACAACACACTATCAAAACACAGAGACGTCCCCATGAAACGCCTTGCAGTACAGCATCATTTCAAAAGATGGCAGTATGACTGCATGAAAGAGAGGCAGCAGCAGCCATTGCAGGCGGCTTCTTGGCAGATTTCATATATCCAGGACCTTTACAAAATGTTTTGCCTACATAAAAACGTTATGGCTTGAATTAGTATTTATTTAAAATAAAAGCCATCTGGTCACTTGGGTGATGATCTAATTGCTACTGCTTTCATATCAGGCAACACCAATCATTTCTCGTTATTGCTGACTATTTTGCAAAGCTTTGTAAATCAGCAACTTCCCCTCCCACCCAAGTTCAATAATTCTGAATAGTATTACCGCACTCTGTTTAAAATTCAGAGCCGTGCATTAAATCGTGGCTTGCTTGTACACTCTTTTTTAACAGTGTAAATTCAAGCATGCATATATTTCCCCACATTTTTTATTCCCCTTGTAAGAGCACTTAAATAATGTTTTAACGGATAATTAAACAACCTATCCATTATTTCACCAACACACAGTCCAGTACATTTTAACTTTCCTCACCAGAATGTCAACCCCGATATTCGTAGCGCCGAGTGCACAAAGATATAAATAATAAATCTGTGCAGAAGCGAACATGGTGCTCTGGACAAGGCACAAGACTCCTTAAAACAGGACATTGTCTATTATTCATCCACAACACTTTTATATCTGTAGAATGGGCTAAAATGACAATGGCTAATGAAAAATGAATGGCCAAGGTTAAAAGTTACAACTCAAACGAAGCCCTCAATGAGAAATTAATGACAACACGAGTGGCCAAAAGTAAATGGAACATAAATGTTAATATCATTGAGCCATCAGTTTTAGCTACTGCCATTAAAAACTAACATCTCCTTAATAAATTAAGACAAAACTGCGATGCTCGGCCACTGTTGCATGAAGACCCAATAATCATGTTTCACGGAAGGCACTTACTGTCAGCCTCCACATAAAGGAATAGCCAGATTACAGTGTGTAAGAGAGCAGAGAGAATGGGCTAAAAATAGAGCCTGCGTGCACACATACACACACACACACACACACACACACACACACACACACAAAAGTCAAACAGCAGCTTAAAGAGATACATTTTCTCGTTCAAAAACCACTATTTAGGCCAATCTACCTGTGTTTTGACCGTTCACTGCAGTAACCTTTTAAGTCTAACCCTATTTGTCTACAGCTAAACTCGAGCATCCCCCCTTTTCTCTTCTGTGCTGTGTGGCGAGTCTTTCCCTGCCCGTGTGTGCACGGTGCCCCCGCCTGCCTGTCCTGTCAGTTCTGGCCTCTCATCACTGAGCACACAAACAGTGGCATACAGGAATAGAAGCCCTCGTTACCATAGTAATAGGATGGTCATACAGCTCCTCTTTCAGACGGTGATCAAACTGGACAGTGCTTGCCGCTTTTCTTTTCATGTATGTATTTGATATTCGGTTAAACATTCTAGCGCTGAAATGCACTCATCTTACTCGAACATGGCTTTCCTGAGGTAAATGGATGACTTCAAAAAAAATATGTATATATTTTGCTCGTTGCTTGGTACGGAATGTACGACTTATCTTCCCAAACACCGAAGATGAGTGTTTGTCACTGGCCCATGATGGGTGGGACCTGTTTTGCAGACATATTGAGCAGTGGCGTTGCTACACAGCTCTTTTCAGATGTGCATTACAGCTGTCTGACAGTCCTCGGAGACTGTTGTCGGCAGAGAGGAAGTGTAAACACACTCATCCACATTAAAGCCTCCATTTACTGCCGCGGAATTTTAAACGCACAAATCAATCTGTCCTTTTATATTCAGATGACAACGCCTAATACATCTGCTGCCAAAACCCAATGCTTTCTACTGACGAAAACACTGTTCAGAGAAGTACAGACAGCACAGAAGTGGAAGCTGGCTGTCCCCCGGTAGAGGGGAGGGTGGTGCAGAAGCAAAGTCCTCTCCGTGAGGTTCACTGGCTAGGTGGGTGATGGTCACTGCCCTGACACACTCCGGTGTGTGTTTGTGTGTGTGTGTGTGTGCGCGAGTGTGTGAGTGAGAGTATAGGGTGCAAGGAGCGGGGCCGATCCTGTCCGCCTGCCTGTGGCTTGCTGACACGCACCAAGGCAGTCAGGCACCAATAATACATGAAGAGCTGTTCAGAGGCAATTAGGATCAGTTGTCAAGGCAGGGCCATTAATGAAGGAGTGTGTCGCGGTGGCCGGGGAGCGTGGCGGCGCGGGGCCGCAGGAAGGCGATCCGCTCTGACACATCCAGTCCTTCCTGTGTCCTCGCCTGGTACAAGCTAATACCAGCCCTAACGATGTCGCGTGGCAGCGGATAATGCGCCTAACATGGGCTATGATTCCACAAAATGACTGCTGCCACAGCGGCTCAGCCTCCACTGGGTCGCAGCAGGGGAGGGGGGTACAAATAATTATTCCCCTTTCACCCTGCAGCCCGCTGCCCCCAAACAATACTGCCCAAAGCTTCACACCCTGTGTTGCCTGCCACACCCGGAAGTACATCAGGATCACACCGGCTAGGGCTGAAATCATTGGTGGACACTGGAAGTTTAATAGCTACGATTATGGAGAAAAGCAGGCAATTTGTGGACTTGGCCCCTTGGAGTGCCGGCTTAATTCAGTAGCTATGAATATCTAGGAAAATGTAATTATCAGAGTTGGGTAAACTAGTTGGGTAATCAAATCCCTATGAAGGGACAGCTTCACAGAGAAGGTATATACCAGACCAGACCCGCACAACATCTTAAATGGAGATTTTCTGCTGAACGGAAGATATAGTTCAGGACTAGTTTAAAACAGCTCTAAGTTAATGCAGTTGTAGGGAGAACGTACGGTACGATACGAAGGCAACGTGGAACCAAATTTTACAACTGCAAGTTTCTCTTAAAAAAAAGGTAGGCTATTTGGATTTGCATAATATTGAGAGAATAGCAGTGGATTTATTAGTATCACAATGGTAACGGTAGTCTTGTCTCTGTGATCCTCCACCTTGTCTCTCTCTGCACTGTATGTTTTCATTTCTTTACCACTCACTGTTCTGTTGGCAATGAAATAACTGAAATTACACCAGTACACCCTGACACACGCACTCCCTAGCTGGAATCATCAGATTACAAGGACCCAATACCCCCTGCCTTCCACCTTCTTCCTAAAATCACATATCTCACACATCTCATCATTACACAGCTAGTATGCAGTTTATAAGCACAGTCTAAACAAGAATGAATAGACTGATTTATTGCAGTTGCCTAATCAAAACTGCAAAAAGCAGAAATTTGTTTAAAGCAACTGTAATCTGAGTCTGTATTTGAGGAATCTTATGATAATTACACCTGCTTTTTGTAATAAGATTATGTAATTCAGGTTACATGTAGTCTAGAAATTCTCTGAAACTACTATATGTATGTGGTATGCAGTTAAAAGAACGCAGCTAGGAGCCCAAGGAAGGTAGAGCTG
Source organism: Salminus brasiliensis (assembly GCF_030463535.1). Lineage (NCBI taxonomy): Eukaryota > Metazoa > Chordata > Actinopteri > Characiformes > Bryconidae > Salminus > Salminus brasiliensis. Next base: position 11,701,747 of record NC_132887.1, on the reverse strand, counting down.
CACAATATATCGTTTTGACATTGACATCGCAAAGTGTGAATGTGTAATAGTGACATTGGAGGATGTGCAATGTCACGTAAGACAAATTAAACAAAACACATCATGCCACAATTTGCATTAGTAAAAAAATCTGTTCTCATTTTCCAGGCGGACATATCTGCTCAATATCATTTATTTTACTCCAATGTTGGATCGCTGACTTCTAGAGAAATCTGGTAATAAAAAATTCCTGACAAATTTTGCAAAATCGCAAAACAACAAATATCGCAATATCAGTTCCCTCTAATATCAAGCAGGCCTAATAGAAGGATCTATGAAGTTCAAATGATACACACAGTCATTCTGACAGACTGCAGTGCACTACACCATACAATAAGGAATCACTTGTCACACAGAGGAAATCTAGTTCATAAATTACAGAAGCAAATGATAGCTGCACTTCAAACATCAACATATTGGTGTATTGGTTATGTGTACATGCTCCTTGTCTAGGAGTCATCTCCAATGTAACATACAGCCTTTCTGTCAGGAGTCAGGAGTCAGGAGTATAACAGAGCCCCAGTCGGGCACTGGTGAATCAGCGAGTTTGACCCCGGTGGTCCGTGTAATAGAGCTGGGGTTTAGGCACGGGGGGTTTGCGAGCAAGGGGAGAAAACAGGTGTGCGTTTCCACGCCCTCAGGGTGCCCTCCCGCCGCATTCCACTCAGCCACAACTGGATAAGCTCTGAAAGCTGGGTGGTGAGTTTGTCAGAATGGAGTGAAGAGCTGACCCCAAACTTTGAGTGGGGGGAAGCAGAGACAGGTATGAGTAAGGTCTGTGGACATGATGCTTTCAGAAAAGACACTCTGAAACATTGCCCGCACAGGCTATGAGTAAGGGGATGGTTCTGACTGAAGCCGTTTCTCGACTGTCAAAACACAGACCTCTTCCTCTGTCTTCACAAAGGCAGAGGAGTTTAAGAGCAGCCACGTAATCGCAGAAAAACTCGAGAGAGGCAATCAGTCTTCACATCAGTGTGGCTAATCAATGCAGCAGAGAGATGAAACTCCGGTCCAGAAGCTGCAGCTTTTGTAGACACTGTAGTGAGGCCCGTAAAAACAAACCGCTCATTTTTCTTCAACCCAATTGCACCGCAACACTGTTTCTCTGCCCCTCCTCCTCCTCCAGTGACGGTTTGTTCTTTTATTAGAGCTGATAGCATCCTTGCATTGTTTCGGCTCCATCGCTGAAGAGCCATCCCACTGTTCTAGCCTCCAGCAGTTCGTATTATTGGTGCATTATTTCACGCATGCCTGCCTCTTTTATCAACTGCTTTTGAAGTAATGTTAATAGACTAGAAAATTGAGACATTTATGAAGTATGGGCAGTGTTTATGAAAAAATCCATAAAATATGACAGAGGCGAGGTGAGATAAAAGCTCGGTTTTAATAGATTACGGCAAAGGGAGTTCGTCAGGGGCTGACGAGCACCTCCTCAGAGATCACTCACTTTTATGGGATTAGTTTTGTTGCATTAAAAATGAAATTTAACATCCTAATTAATCTGTACACACCACATATCCTTCCTTCTTCCATGCTAGAAGAACCCCCTGGCCCCGGTGAAGCTTTAGATGCCTTGTTGTTTAGCTAATTAGTCTCCTCTGTTATTTGAGGTGGGTGCAGACTGCATAGGCTACATGTGCAGAGTGTGTTTAGGAGAATTCACATTAGAGTCTTTATACAATCAAAAGAGAGAGAAAGAAGGGAAGGAGAAAAAAAAAAAAAAAACCTCCACAGATAACATGCTCCTAGTCTCAGAGGTTTGTTTCATTTTTTTGGACAACAACTACCATTAATCCAAGGCAATTCCCCAGCAAGTAATTAGCACAGCTTTAAACTGAGGCCATTTAACAGACTCTCTCAGTCACTTCAGTCCCAGAGATGTATTTCAGTAGGGCTAAAACAACCCCACCCAGATTACTCATTTAGACACCATATACCGTGTCTTGGCTTTGAATTGTGGCAGCTGAACCTGACCCCCTGGACCTACTAACAAGAGGGTCAGCCAGCCTAGCTCATTGTTTTAATATGTTTAACCCCCATAAGAAGATTATTCAAATGCAACCACCACAGAGGGCCAGCTCCTCCCTTTGACACTAATTGTGGGCGTCAGAACCACTTTTCCCAACTGTGCAGTGGTCCACTTTGACAATTTCCAAAATCCAATGCTAATCCAATTGCTGGTCCACATGAGGTTTCTGTAGAATAAGCTGTCACTCCCAATGGAGGAGGAAAACAGGTGTACTCCCCAAACTGGGACCACTACCGATACATCTCCTCCTAGCCTTTAAATTGGATTAGCAAATAGAATTTCAAGGGTCCCGTCCCTTGGTAGGGCATTCATCATGATTTCACTGGGGCATGTTTTAGCAGCAGCACCTCCAATACAATCTTTGCTTTGTTTGTTTGTTTTTAAATAGATGAAATGATGAGATATTTCAGCTCATGACGGTTCTACTGATGGGATTCTGGAGAACAAGAAACATTAAATTTGGAAGGTGTGCTGCGATGGGCAATTTGAGCCTCATGCTGTTAACTAAGACTTTGGTTAATGAAGGGTCAACTCTAACCATCTGCCAACATGCAAGCTTAATCGTCTGTTATAAGAGAAAATTGATTTTTTTTTCTCCCTACACATGAAAAAAGGGGTCTCCTTCAACATAACTGCTGCACTGTTAGAACACAAACTGGTTTATAGTGGGGTATTTCATTATTTTATGCTTTTTCTTTGCAAAATATAGGTGGTTGTGATGTGCCACATTTCATTAGTGACATTTCACTAATGTAGTACAGCATGGTGTAGAGGTTTTAGGCCCTTAAGCATATTATCTAAAACCACGTAACTTGGCAATATGAGAGTTTCTGCTTGTAAAAACTTTAGATCACATCAGAACTGGTGCAGGTAAACATAAATACAGTAAAAGTAACATGTTTTGTAGAAAGTAGTAGAAAGTGAATGCCCCCAGCCAGCACAGCGTTCAATTCCATCACCAGCTCACCTGATTTAACATCTTTAAGCACTGATTTACCAAACCAGGTGTTGGATGATAACTATATTAGAATACTAGAATACTAAACTTTCACGAGGAGAGCTTTGGTACTGGAGGATTCACATGGCTCTACTAAATAGCTGATTAGTTGTTCAGATCTGTTAATTGGCAGGTTTTGTCGGAACAGGGAAATGACCAAACTGCATCATCCTAGATCACCCACAGCTGGGCATCCTCTGCTTTTTGTTTGTTTTTACACAAATCTTATGAAGTAGTCATCTAGGATCACTCTGTAAGATCAACAAATTATGTGGAGCATATCGCCTCTGCAATAAATGCCAAAATAACAAAACAAGCCCAAATTGGCTGGAAGAACAGACCTCTGACTCATATCTCAAGGCAGAGCAATGGCCACAATAAAATCTGTCATGCACCCAAAATTTCTCATTAATGATATCAGATTAATATTATGCTAAACATGACCTAAAACTAGAACCCAATCAAGGATATAACCGATAGAAAAAAAAGACATAAACAAACAGCAAATTAAATTAGTTTTTCCCCCCTGCCTCCCGGATGATGTCACCTAAATGATCACAAAACATATTGAGAGCCTAGAGCAACACAAAACAACAATATAAAGGTTAACTAATTCTGTAAATCAAGGCTGATAAGAATCTGTCAAACAGCCAAACATCATCATCACACTCCTGGCAATTAGAATAAAGGTTGAGCTCACGGCACACATGGTAAGCTCTTTTTTTCTTGGCCCAGAGGTGACCGCACACATCTCGTGAAAGCTGTTGGCTGTCCCAAATGCTGCATGAGGTCTATCATTCATCAAAACAATATTCCACATAATAAAGGACATAGCCTGCATGTACTTTCATATTCCGGCCATTAAGTGGAAAATCTTTTTATAACCTCTTAGCCATTAAATTATGCAATTAAATACAAAGCAATTTCTCTTTTAGCTCACAAAAGATCTCGAAATGCCAGAACAATGGAGGAAATATGACAGTTTCAGGAAATAATTAAGATGCCGAAAAAGCACTCAAGCTAAGCTAAGCTATTCTCCTCTCCTTTAAATGGGATTTAACAATTAATCACTAATTATTTCTGGGAAAGGGAGGAGGGCCGGGAGTGCAATTCCCTCAGCGGCTCCGTGGCATAAAGGCTGTCTGTAAAAAACGTGCCTGCACCATCAGCACCAAAACACTCTTTCTCATTAAGGGCGAGACGTGGGGGGCAACGCATCTGCATGGGCACAGCAAGGGGGTAATTGTATCAATATGGGAAGCTGTCTACTGCATTAGGACATTGTTAATATACTTTTCCAATTTCGCAAATGTAACACAGAGCATTGGATGTTACGCACAATGGGGTGTAGAGCACGCATTTATCCATGATTGAGCTGTTGGACTTATGAAATTACGCTAGCTGTCTGCAATTTCAACAGAAATTAATAGATAAGGCAAGCCAGCCATTGCATTTTGCAGTCCGCAATGCCCTGCTCCTCTCCAGTTGGTCGTGAACGCAATGTGATAATAAAATGCAACTTGTAACTGTAACTGTAGTTCAAATGCCTGTTTGAGCTGCGGCCAAGATGACACACAACAGGGCTTTACCATAACAATAGCAAATCACTGTATTTTCCAAGGAGTTTACACAGCCCAAACACACATACTATTTCACCGCATTGTTGCGCACTGTTTGTGTGGCTTTATTTCAGGCTAATATTGACCATGTAATCACAGTGTGTGTGAGAAAGCAGGTCTGGTTCAGAGGGAGAAAGTACAGCACACATGTTCTCACTCATGGGGGGATCGTGCAGGAGAGATGAAGGCTGTAGGGATGAGACGGACACTTGTGTTGTTGACAGTAACTTGACAAGTTTAATCTCCTTCCCTGGCTGGGTAAACAGTAGTGCCGGCCATGCGTGGAACCACATTTACACTTCCTGAGCCTGTCTTTGGAGTTACATGAACTATTTGGTTTTACAGCAAGGGCAAGGTCATGTAAATCCTAACAGACTTGTACGACAAAACCTACATTTGCCCGCAAAGCCAGCGTACGTGCAAAAGACCTTTGCAAACACGTGTCGATGGATGGCCATTTCTAGCATGCAGAGTGCACTCTGTCAACGCTCATGGCACAGCGTGCACTCCATCAACACCCATGACACAGTGTGCACAGTTAGCATGCAAGAATGGAAACTGAGAAATGACCAATGACTCCTTCATCTTGCACACTCTTCTCACTTTACTATGTTTGCGTTCATGTAGCTCAGAGACTACAGATCTGCTCAGTGCATCTGAGCAGATCCTTAGTAATGAGTACAGTTTGGAGCACCTGAGTCATGTAACTGCTGCACAACAGTAGGGGTGTAACAGTACGGTACCCACTCTAAGAGAGCAACTGGGCAAGTGCTCTCTCTGACTTTGGCCACTGATGAAACGCCTTATTTTAACTGATAAAATCATGGTGGTTTAGATGAGGACAGAAATGCTATATTATTAGTTCAAAAATAAATGAGAAACCTAGAAAAACCTAGCCTTCTGCATTTGCTGGGGTTGATGATTTCTTCTTGTTGTACCGAATCATGACTTCTCTGTACTGTTAAACCCCTCCATGACACTGACTAAACACCATTAAATCAGCTTCTGCTGTGTGGAAACAATCACTTGCTCACTAATCTCTTACTCACAGCTCATTTTACCCTCATATTCAAATCATTTATGTGAAAGACATCCTATGTGATGCAAGTGTTTGCAATTGTAGGCCAAAAGGCAAGCTAAATTCAGCAGGCTCATAAACCATTGGTAGCCCTTAATGAACACATCCACCATCATGGAATACTCTTCCGCATGCATGAGTAGATGTAAGGTCTTTTAGCACTGCTGGATCTGCCAGGATTGAACACCAGATCCCTGCACACGAGTACTTGTTTATTATTAGAGCAAAACTGAATAACCTACTGTTTTAATACAATCATTTCCATGTGTGCAATTATCACTATTGCTGTTTTTTCACCTTTACTGTTTTTTCCCCACAAATAAAGCCTTTTTAAGCTTGCTTTTAAATCTCACTTAAGACACACCCACCTAAACCAGGTGTAAATTTCATATGTCAAGGATGACCAGACCCAACTTTCATGAACTGTCAGTGCACTCAAACTTTTTATGAGTATGTGTCTCTGGAGAAAGGCATCATTATGAGTGTATTGCACTGATAATGAGAATGAGCAGCCAGCAACAAACTCACCCTCACAGCTTGGCTGTAGGGACCAATGTTGGCCGGGGCCCAGTGAGACAGGCTCTGCACATGCAGGGTGTCCCTCTGGTGAAAGCAGTCGTCCTGAGGAGGCAGAGTCCAGTCATGGAGCAAAACGTCCATCTGCAAGAGCTGACCCGCAGACAGGCACGTCTGCACACACACCCTGAAGGAACACAGACATGCGCACATATTAATATAGTAATCAGTCAAACTGTAGGGACAATTCACAAGGTTTTCCACATCCTATGTAGCGCTGTAATCGGGATGGACTGGATGTTATGTGCTTTACCTGGCTGGTGGATTGTGGCTGAAGAAAGTGCAGTAGACCGAGTTGACTTCAGTAAAGTCCTCCATGTTTCTTACATACAGGTGAACCAGGACAATGTGCTTTAACTGGAATCCTCTCTCCTGCAACTCACCTACAATGCATCAGATACAAATGCATCTTCACAAATCTGTACAGCAGCTTCTAGCCTTGACTTCCGAAAAGTAATCATTCCAAATATGACTGGAACTCTAATCCGGTGCATATAAAAATAACATATGAGATGAAAAAAAAAATATTGAGATGTAAAATATTGATTTTTGTTGCTCGCACACAATCGGATCGACGAGGAAGGCTGAAACTGGGTCTTGAGGCAAGGCCTAGATCCCCATAATAATTTCATACATCATCCAGTTTGTTTTCCCTTTGCAGGCACTGGCATTTCAGTGTACTTCACAGACTTAGCTCATACAAAGAAGTTGTTCATTAAATATTAACTTGTTTAATATTGTCTCAGTACTGTGAAGGCTGTTCGGCAATGTAAGACGATAAACATTAAATATGCTTTTCATCTTATGCCTCTCTTTCTTAGGGAAAAAAAACGTTCTTTTTTCACCCCTTTTTTCTTTTCTCTCTCTTTCTTTTTTTTGTGGAAAAAGCCTGCACTTTAAAAGTTCTGCGGGCGAAAAAAGCCAAGCTTACAGAACGCGCAATTGTGTGTCTGTGTGTGCGTGCATATGCGTGTGTGTGTGTGTGCGTTTTGAAGCGGTGGTTTCGTTCTCCCAGTTTAATTTGAAGTGTCTGTCCTCGTTTGGTGCAGCTCGCGATCCCTGCACGGTGATGGACGGGGTCCCTGACACATGGCGCTCGCACCCCCTCTTTAAAGGCCTGAGTGAATAAAGAGCAGCCACTTACAGCCTGCCATACCTCTTAAAAGTGCATTTTGCTAACACAACAAGGGGAAAAAAATGAAAGCGACTCTGGAACAAAGGACTATTTGCTCTCTGTGCACCACAGAATGGGCTGCTAGTGAGACTGTGCTTTAAAAAAAAGAGCAAAAAACTCCACTAACTTGCCCAGCAGCGGAAACTGGTCTGTATCTGTTTCGCCTTCATCCAGCCTCTACTCCACCTCTGGTAAGACAAATCCCAAACCCTCTCCTCCAGATGTTAGAGGAATACTTAAAGCTAGTCTGATTTGTGCCAGTACGGATTTATTGTAGATGGAGCGCACGTGCCTGGGCCTGCTGCTGCTTCTGTGGCTGCAGCAACACATGAAGGAGGGAAAGAAAGAAAAAAAAAAAAACAGGGAGCGATCCAAAGCTACATTTTGCTTCCCAGCACAGGGCAATCTTTAATGTGTTTTAGCCCTGTGATCCGCTGCTTTGTAGCCACTTACCTTGCAGCTGAGTGAGAGCGTGCTGGGTTTGGCCCCGGACGTCTGTGTGTTCAGAGTGAAGGCCGCTGATGCCAGTGATCCACTGATAGCCCACAGAGCTTCTGGCTGAGCACCAGGGCCGGCAAGCTTCAATGAAAAAACACGAACATCGGTATCAGAGGGTTACCAAAACCTCACAGCATCTATGTGGTGATGCAGTGTATAAACAAGAGTCAATGCTACAGTCAACACGCTGCACGTGTTTATGGTATCTTACATATAATGACAGTGTTGTACAAATGGCATTGTGATTGCAAAAGAAATTAAACAAGTGTGCTAACAAAGACTATACAATACTCATAAACACAGAAGCCAGCTAACCCTTGTAAACAGCAATGTCTGGGTTTCCAAAAAGCCTTGTACTGTAAAGAACTCTTAACAATCAGTAAAAAAAATCAATAGAACAAGCCTTTATATGGAAAATGGAGCTTCAATATGTCTGGATAAATGATGACCCTGCTGTTTTAGGGGCCATCTCTACAACCACAGCACAAAAAATAATTATGCTTAAAGCTCTCAGAGTGCAGTTTTAAAAAAGAGTGGACCACCTGTAAAATGCAGGTTTTCTGAGGGCTGCACCATTTTTAAAAGCCTAAAATAAAACTGTGTACAATTAGTTTAAACATTTTTTTAGTGAATTTTATATAATTTATATAATTCAGGTTTCACAATGTGAGAAATTCCCATGGAATGCTCTGTTCTGCAGAAACTTGCAGAGTCAGGACTGTGTTTCAGTGTTTTACTGTGTCTACTTCCCATAAATTGATAACATAAAACTGATATCTAAGACACTATTTCTAACAGTTTTGGGCTACAATTTTGACCTAAAAACCTATTTTTAATAAATGTAAGGTCAAGAAGCACATTGTAAGGTTTTTAAGGTAAACTAGCACCCGAGGAAAAACTGTATTTTTGTATTTACTACTACTTAACATTATCAATATTACATATTCACACTCGGAACGAAAGCATGTGTAGGTTCTTTAATAATATTTCTCCACAGTTACACCAAATCTGATAAATGAATTACTTCACTTCTTGTTTACATCTCGGAAAATGAATTATGTAGACATTTTTTAAAAAGTGGCTTAGCGGTCTAATGTGCTACTACTATGGGCCAGAGGTCGCGAGTTTGATTCCTGAGCCATGGCGCTTTGCCATCAGTGGCCAGAGTCTGAGCAAGAACAATTGCCATGCTCTCTCCGGGTGGATAGATGGCTCTCCACTCATCACTCTTAAGCAATGTAGGCCAGCACAGGCGTCTGTTAGCTGGTGTGGTGGAGCTTTCCTCTGAGCTTGTCGTCTGCCTGGTGATGCCGCACTGGTGGCGATTTAAAAGAGCTAGTGGCTAGCTTCACATGTATATGTTACACTCCTAGTGTCGGGAGCATTGCTTGTGCTAGGGGGTGCTACAAGCGGGTCGGTTAATTGGAAGTACCACATTTGGGTACGATAAAATATACATATATAACATAATAGAAAAGATATTAATACAATTAAAAAAAAAAAACATAATCTTGTGATATATCATATGTCCAGCCCTAGCTTTAAACTATGAACACTGTAGACCATCATTTAAGAAAACTTAAGAAACTGTAGCCTGTGTAATAACAAGAAAATACTATAATAAACATTGTAGGTTTATATATAATTAACATCTATAAAAGGGTATAATATGCAAAAGAAAAAAATGAAATAACCATGATGCTGATGGGCCAATGACACAGCTCTGTACCCTCAAGCATACGACAGCATCCTCACACACAACATGCACACATCTCAGAATGGCCTCACTGACAACTAAGGTCACCATTTGATGTAAATTCTTCCTGGATGTCTTGGGTTTTATCAGCATATACCGCCTCCTCAGTCATCTTGTCAATGGCACTCTGGCAAGGACAACTACCAAGGGGCAGAGCGCTCTCTGAGGAGCCCTGCAATGGAGTCCAAACAGGAATAAATCAGGCAAAGAGGCTCAGAAAGCAGCCAAACTCAGTGTAATTAGTTTTTCAATAACCCTGCGTGTGCGTGTCTCACTCTTTTTTGACATGCCTCGACACAAATAACTGGAAGGTGAATGAATATGAAAAACATGCTAACATATTCATGAATTACATGTGCAGGGGGTGTGTTTTTTCTCTTGATACTGTAAATGCAATCATTTCAGCTGTCACTCAAAGGCCTTGACATGGCTGAGGTTTCTTAGAAGCGCTACACTTTTGTTTTAAGCCATTTATGTTTAAACCTTGGTATCCTTGGTATTTCTGATGGCAAACAAAAGAAGAAGAAAAAACACTTGGCCCTCCCAAAGGTGCACAGATATTACCTGACAAAAGTCCACTGAGCGCCGCGCGTTTTAATAAATATTTCATATCTCTTTAATCCCCTGCTGTCAACTGCAGTTGGCCATATGATAATCAAATTAATTATACTCCAGCCGCTCTTAGGCTGCAGAGAGAGGAGCTTGACTAGCATTAACTGAGGGCAAACGCTGCCTCCCCACCCCCAACACACTCCCCACCACCACCACCACCACTACTACCCTCCTCCTCCTCCTCTGCCCGGTGCTCTTTCCTCCAGAGCTGGTGTCAGTGTGGATCTGTCAGGCTGATGGAGAGTGCTTTGGACTGCTGGATGAGTGAGGGAGCTTCTCCCCTGCACCAGGCTCGGAATCTCCCGGCTCCGCATGCCGACCTGCGGGCCGGGAGGGGGGTGCGCCACACTCATGCGCTTACGGCCCTGCCGCTGCACCAGCCGCGCTCATAGGCTAGTGTTTTTTTTTCCCTTTCCTCTTTTTCTCTAGCCCCAAACTTACCCCTTCTCCATCCCTGTACTACATACGCCCACTAAACAAACTCTTGCCTCACACACAAACACAAAACGGCTCCCTGAAAAGCCAGAAGGGAAGCCCCCTGTCACACTGTGACCCAGTATACACTCTCTAGAAGTCATGCTCTAACCTATGCTCCAATTACTAAAGTAGCATTGCTCTCATCCCACGCGAATTCACTCAAATATCATCGCTGTCATAAAAATGAAACGTGTTATTTCCCAGTTTTATAAATGCTACCTTCATGGAGGAAGGTAAACAAAGCTTTACTTCTCTTATAAAGTGCACTTCTGGTTATGTAACATAAAAAGTTGAAAAAGTTGAAAAACTCTAAAATATTAAATATAAAAAGTATAATTGATGTTTTCAAATGATGTACACTAACTTAAAACAAGATTCTTTAGTAAAGATAAAGGTGCTACATCCAGTACTTCTGGGATGACACGGTAATAAGCCAACATCCTGATTTCACTAATGCTCTTGTGGCACAAGAGTACAATCAAATACATCAAATTCTCACAACAATGCTTTAAAATCTAGTAGAAAGCCTTTGCTGGACAGTAGGGACAGCTACTCCAACAAAGGCAGGATAAATGTTTCATTTCACAAGAAACTTTGAATGAGCATGTCCCTAAACTTTTGTCCCTAAAGTGTTTTTCTTTTCTACTTGGTAAAACCATTTCAGTTCACCCTTGATCATGGATGCAGCACATGAATATAATACTGGATAAGTGATGTTAGCCTGTTAACTATCTGCTGAGCTGGATAATCATGTTCCATCCTCGGGTCACTCTATCCTGTTCTATATTGAATCTTCAGTCAAAAAAGGATCCATATTAAAAAATAGGCTCATTCTCTGAGATCATTACAGGCTTAAACGGTACAGAAATATAATTCTTTATGGAACCAAAAGTGGGTTCTTCTAGAATTTTTTTTTAGGTGTCTAACTATGTTCATCAACTGCTAATTGCTATCTTTGGGTAAAAAGCACCAAAAGTAAAAGAAGTCTGTCAAATATTCTGGCTGTCAAATTCTTATAGAGATAAGAAGACAAGTAGACAAATTTAGTTACATTTGGCTTTTCATCAGTCCATCTCCTTAAATTATCTCGCACACAATCGTGCATCACCTTCACCCTAGCCTGTCTATAAGGCCACATCAGAGCCGGGTGAAGGACGTGGGGGACCACATGAATAAGTCGATCGAAGCAGAGCACCAGCAGGCTAAACACTCAATACCCTCGACAGATTCCAAAAAACCCAAACTGACACACACCCTTCAGAAGAAACTCAACCAGCAATGTTTGGCCTCAAATCCACCCGGAATGCCCAGGGAGTCGCTGTACAGTCTCTGGGGCTAGAATAACCTTTCTACATTCTCTCTCTTGCTCTCTCTCTCCTCTTTTTGCATTCTATTTTCCCCCCTCTCTCTCTCTCTCTCTGTCTCTCTCTCCCTCTCGATATATACCTTCCTGTCGACAGCAAGCTGGATGCAGCCATTGTGCTTTCCCAGGCCTACCTGAATGCAAAGTGCCTTAATTTAAGCAGACATGTTTGTTAAGCCAGGCCTAGTTTCAGGCGGGAGTGAATATTGCAGACGTCAAAGTAGGCAGTGTGGGGGCATGGAGAAGAGGGAAAGAGTGTGGGGGGGTGGGGGCAAGTGCGCCTCTGGACCTAGTTTTCATTAATGCCTCAAAGTGCTTCCCTCTTTTCTACGTCAAACCAGTGGAGGGCTTTTTACAAACTTCTCACGCACAGAGAAAGGCAACAGTTGCAGGCAAGTTTTTATGGCTTTCTAGCTGGTTTAAAAACAAGCATAGTCTGTAAAGACAATTTCAATGATAAGGTTCAAAAGGGTGTATCTTTTGAAATAAGAGCTGCTAATCTTATATGTTGTAAATTATAGCTTTCGCAAAGATCTGACCAGGAACTGTCATCCTGCATCAGGGTGAATTTTTTAGATAACTGGGATTTGATGATCATCCAACTGAATAACAGCTGAAAGACTATCAGCCTTAAACACTGATTGAAGTGAAGCAAAATAATCAAATCAATAATTGTAATTATCTGAACTGTTACACTGGCAAGTGAAGCTGAAAAAAGGGATAAAACAAACATGAAATCGCACAGACTCTTGTTAAAGGCTTGAACACACTCACGTTAGCTTTGTCTTCTGTGTGCATCTGTGTGAACCGCAGGTATCCAACAGGAGCGAAGGCGTCTGCGGAGTGGATAACTGTTTCCATCTTATCACTGAAACAACAACATTAACGTGAACTAGGTAAAGACATAGCCGTAACTGACAGAAGCAAGTAGAGCCTGCCTCTAGATATAATAAAAAAGATAATGCACTGTCTGTGTAACTAACATCACAATTCTTTTCTTGAAGAGAGGGCAGTCAGTGGTGAAGGTCTCATACTCTCCTCCCTCCCCACAGATATGGACTCCAAACTTCTTTGAAAGCTGCCAGAAAGAGGATCATACACAACAATTCAATCACCTGTGCTCTGCTAACAACTGAAGATCACTCTGGTAATGCACATAATAAAACTACTAGCCACTATTTGAACAACATACTGTTATCTTTATGCTATATACATGACAGTGCAGGGATTCTAGGCACCTAAACACATGACTTAAAACCACTTATCTCAGCAATAGGAGTGCTTTTGCTTGTAAAATCCCCAGATCAGATTAGAACAGATGCCGATAATCATAAAGACAGTAAAAGGTAAGAATCCATCATTTTGTGTAGCGATCTTATGAGCTAGTTTGGATGATAACAATACATAGTACTAGACTCCTATGAGAAGAGCTTTGGGGATGTTTTAATGAATACAGTAATGGACAAGCACAACTTTTAGTAATGCAGAGTTTATTTATGGAGCACATAAACACTAACTGCTCAAATAAGAAACTTTTTCACAGTTTGTCTGTGAATAAAACAGTACACAGCACTGTGTGTTCTATGTCATTTCTTTTACCTTTGTATGAACACTCAACATAAAGTCCATGTACGCAAAATAACTGGGATGCTGGGCAATATATCATACCATGCTGTTGACATATCATGATTTAATAATCACACTTTTAGTTCTGCAATTTATTCATGATGTCCAGGACCTGTCAAATAACTGCAATGTAGAGCATTTGCAGATCGATTTGCAATCGATGTGGACTGTAAAATTCATGACCAAATTAGTTTGCAACTAATTGAATAGTCTATTAGTAGGTGGCGTCATCATGCATTTTTCTTACGCTTTACACTATCTGTAATGTTTAACCATAACAGTGCAGAATTCCGTTTTACTGTCGCTGTTACTTTTTACAGTAATAACTCAGAGGAGCTGTCAGTCACGTAAACAGAGCGTGTGGAAAAAAACAGTATGGTGTGTAAACAATAAGCTATATAAGTAAAGTGCGACCACACATTTGAAGCACAATCACTCTGGTGAGTGAGTGTAGAGCGGAGTTCTATTAGTGTGAGGTGGGAGTCTAATATGGAGACGGACTGGGTGAAAAAAGGGGAAATCTTTAAGGTAGTCAACCTCAGAGATGTTTTATGAATGACGAGATTAGTCACTGTTCGTATCACTTGACGTGTTGCTGTTTACGGATAAAGTCCTGCCCTTCAACAAAAATATGTTCAAACTGAAAGCTAAAATTACCTTCCTACTACTGTCTTACACTTCTCCTTTTTTCTTTTTTGCTGATTCAACAAATGATAGGAAAACTAATTTAGTTTTGTTATATTTTATACTCTTACTTTGTACATCCTTGGTTTTAAAGTTTGACAGGAAAAAGAGTTTTTTTTTTATATTTGCAGGCAAGACATTAAAATTAAGCATTTATATATATATAAGTTTTTATAAGTTATTCATCATATTTATTGTCTTTATTGTTAGTTAGCAAATCATAAAACAATCTCAAGCTAAATTTAGAACTTGATATCTACATAAGAGTTATCTGGTATTCGATTATTCCTTTAAATATCTACAGATTATTCAAGCAATAAATTAGTCGGGTTGTTGCAGGTCTATATAAAGTGTTTCACACTGTTATAAAAGAAGAGTTCAAAATAAAATGAATCTATTTCTATAAATCTGTTTATGTCCAGTGACTATTTACAGCACCGTATCAGATTCCCTTCAGTGTACATTTAAAAGAGCACAAAGGTACAAAACAGTCCCATCCATTTTTTAGCATAGACTACCAGTAGCCAAGAGTAACGGGTTCATAAATGTCATTAATGAAAACATAAAAATAGTCTGATATTGTGATATACTTGCAAAATCCTGTGATAATGAATTTGATCAATATCCATGTCCATCACTAGCATGAGTCACACAGAAACTGCTAATGTGAGTTCATTCTGGGTAAATCAAGGGAACAATAAACAGTTTACGCACAGGTATAAGAATGTGCACGTATGTGTGTGTTTGTAGGCCCTGACCTGTTGAAGACAGGGTTCCATCTCAGCCAGAGCTTTTCCTAAATGTGTTCCAGGATCCAGGCCTGCCAGACACACAACATAGGAGAGCCCTGATCACACACTCAGCACAGTGATTGAAAATGACAGCAAAAAAAGGGCCTGAGCAGACTGTGTCCGTCTCTTGCTCGCCCAGCCTTTCTCGTACACATACAACATCATACACAACTTGGCTCCAGCTCCTATTTATTTGACTTTGCAAATTGTGTACACAGATCTCTCTGGGTAAGGTTAACAGTTTTCAGTCTCGCTGAAAAGTGAACCCTTGCCTGGTTCCTTTGTGGATGTAAGTGGGAAGGATCCTGTTTATTTGTATTTCCCTCCTAAATACGGCACAGGGAAGTGAGTCAGGGATCACACGTGCTGAATGTACAACAGGCAGGATATGG
The DNA here is from genome assembly GCF_030463535.1 of Salminus brasiliensis. Lineage (NCBI taxonomy): Eukaryota > Metazoa > Chordata > Actinopteri > Characiformes > Bryconidae > Salminus > Salminus brasiliensis. The sequence continues at coordinate 11,686,033 of NC_132887.1, read as the reverse complement.
AGAGAGAGAGAATCATCAAACTATCTGATAAACCACCTGATGTACAGAGTCTTTAGGTCACCATCTATTCAAGCTTAATTTGTAGCTCCACCCAACATGCTCATAAACCTAATGAGCATTTTATACAGTAGTGTTAAACCTGAGCCACTGACTGTCTGACAGTGCCCTTTCCTTAACCCCTTAAACCCTAAAGCTGAAACTATTGTGTAGCCGTTTCGTTTGGCAGATTTTTGTGGCGTGCCACAGGGTTCTATTTTAGGGCCTAAGAAAGTGACAGCGTAAACTGTAATAGTAATGAGGTGTGGGCCGGCATACAAGGGTTTATGGGTTAAAGAAGCAGTTGGGTGAAAATTAAAGATAAATTCAGTATGAAGAATAAAATAAGTGCACAGTCAAGACAATAGTAGCTGCCATTTTGAGGAAACTGGGAGGTAAGAATTTTACTTAAACAGTGTGTGATACAGTGTCAGAAGTCATATAAGCAAGTTTATTTGGGGTGTATTTGTGCTTTGAGGCAAGTATGTGATGATTAAGACAAACAATATAAACAGCAGTAATTTTAGGTACATTAGCCTTAGCATGTCATGGCTGACTAGTGAAAATATGTTTCAAAAACTGAACAGAAACAACAGACGTGTTAATAAGACTCTCTATATTTGGCAATAATATAGAGAACTGCATAGGTCGGTTTAGCAATTAAAGCATAAAAGCATTTCACTGCTGGTTGTACTGCGTATAACTACTAATGTGGCAAAAACTCAGAACTAAAGCAACACTATGTAACATCACAGCTTGAAAATCATTGTCTCTCCAAAATCATGCTCCACTGACTCAACTTGGGAGAACACTGCTAACTGCCATATATAACCCTGGAGAAGCAGGCAGGACAATGCTTTCATGAACTGCTTAACGCGGCATAACCCAAGTCCACATGCTACTTTTACTTTCAGTGACAGTTCTGTATGTCTTAGCTTGTCCAGAATAACTTGTCCACCTTCAGGGGTGGCTCAAAGCATAAATTACACTTCTCGACTGTTGAGGAAGTACAGAATCAACAAATGCTAATTTTACATGGTGCTGCTCTGAGAAGAAATCGCTAAATAGAATTCTGTGCAAAAAAAAAAAATAAATATAGATTTTACAAATAAGAGAGTGTCTGGCAGTCCGGCCAATTAGAACTGTTTGCCGCACTGACGTTTCTACCCAGGGGTTTGGTCTGCAATGGCGAAGAGAGAGAGAGTGACTACAGCCCTTATTAAATGGGCCGGAGCCTTTTCTGGCCTCTGTCTCTGAACTGTTGGAGCTACAATCTAGAGCCAAAAGAGAGAGTTTCTAAAAACAGCTAACAAATGGCTGAATCTCTTCATTATGTGTGTGCCTCACAAAGTGAGGGACATTCTAGTTTTGCACCATGTGGCAAAATGCCATGTTATTCAACACCCAAAATCCAGACTGGTAATTGGCTATGTAATGTCTTTTGCATTTTATAAACATCCGCGCTCCTTGATTACTCTATAATCCGCTGCAGTATGGAAATACTCCAACGTCCGGCGTCTCACACTTAAGTTTCAGAAGGTTTAAAAAAAGCATATTCTCAGGAATCGGCATCGAACACAAGGGCAAGGTATCGGTACCTAAAAATTTTCACCACCACCGAGCCCTACTCAGCACCGACCCTGCGTTCGTACCTGTGTTCATGCTTTCATTACACATTCCTCAAGCCTGGTTCTGATATCCTTCTCCCGGTAAACAAGCCCTTTGTCCTCCTGTCTGATAAACAAACACATACGCTCTTACTGCCCGAAAAACCACAGCCCTGCGCTTAAAGCAGACGCAGCTACATAAGGCAACTATGCGCTCTACACGGCCATGTCCATAAGAAGTACAAAGAAATCGGAGTCTGGATGACAGATTTCCTCCACAGACACTTAAGTCTGCTTTGTTAAAGCCTGTGGCTATGTGAGACCACACTGACATCATTAGGCATGTGGGATAAACCGACATCCAAAGCAGCAGGATTATTTTAGAAAGGCTTCATTTGTGCTGTAAAAAAATAATCGTTTCAATTCCATCCTTTACTCCGCAGCAGCCGCTCGAGCTCTCTGTTCCCTTAAAGGGGAAATCTGAACTCGCTCAAGAAGCTGGACTTCAGAAATCATAGGCTTTAGCACACAACTATTAAATACTAATGAATAATCACAAAAATGCACGTTTGATTTGCCTCTCTGAAACTCTGTCCTCTTTGCCAAGCAAACCCATACCACCATATTTGGACTAGGTCTCCAGTTTTTGACATTCAGAAGCTGGTAATTACTGGACCAAAATGAGAGAGGCGTGTGCTTTGAAGCAGAAATAAATAAATAAATAAATAAATAAAAACACATATTACATTGACACACACCCCTCCTGAGAAGATCGGATTCCATGGACACTTCACAACCCACTCTGAACCAATTCAGATTTCAATTACTGTCTCACAATGGTGGCCATTACATTACAACTGAAGTGTGTTAAGGAGAAGTTGATGATGATGACGCTTCTGCGCTCTCTTTCCATTTCTCTCCTTTTTTTCTACGCAACCTCAGAGGTCAGAGTGCTGACCGCAGGCCCTGGGGGAAAGGCATGCGTTAGACAAGAGTATTTCCAGTGTCACGCTGTAACGCTTTCAGACACTGTGGAGCTGCAGGAGAACAGCAGAGGCCAGACAGGGGGAAAGGGAGTAGGTCCTCATACCCACCCCTGGGGAACTCGGCTCATAATTAGTGTGAGAATATCTAATCGGCTCTTCCTCTCTCATCTTAACCCTGCACAAAGGCAATAGGGAGTACGCCATTAAAATTCAATATCCTTTTTTAATTAGACATGCCCTTTTAACAAATTTTGATGATTGGCTTCATTTTGCGATGTGGGGGGGATGTTCATTAAGATCCTTCTCTTAAATGAAAAATGATCCATGATCCGATATTTACTGCAAGTAATGTGATTGAAATAACACTTGATGAGGGGAGCTGGAGCAGCTGATAGGACTACATACTGAGCTGATAACCCCACACATATCGCTGCCCCCCCCACCCCAAAAAAAGGAAAAAAAGCCATGCTAATGCTGTACAGTACTTTAAAGTTCTGTGAATTTACAATGGCTGCCATTCAGACACAGAAAGGCTAATGTCCTCTGTGATCCACAAATCTCCAGCCTCTTGATTCATTCACATGAGGTTCACACTGCTCGCTCTGACTCCCTCTCTCTCTCCTCTGCACCCGTTATTACCTGACCTAAAGCCAATTACCTCACCCCATTATGCCACATTAAACGCAAATAAGCCCACTTCAATTCATCTGCCAGCACCCCAGCCTCGGTGCACTTTAGACAGACAGGACTCCAGTGAAACCCAAAAGAAACGGCCTGGCTCTAAAAGGCTTTCAGCCAGTACCCTATAAAACAGCAATTAAAGTCAGTGAACTTTCAAACCAGCATATTGAGCCGCACTGAAATGGATTCTAAAGCTTCGCTGTTTGTTGAACTGCAGTGAAAGATCTCCAAAATCACCTACATGTTGAAGGTAGACAATGGTGTGTTGTAGTCCATCTTGCAAATGGAGTTAAAAAAAAAACAAAACCCTGGTTACAGCACTCAATGTAAAATATGGCTTTACTTTATAGAAAGTACACTTTAATTTAAAATACCTTTAAAATATCAAATACACTATGGGCCCTATCGTACACCCTGCGCAAGGCACTTTGCAATGCTGATTGCTATCTTACACCCCGCCAACAGTCTATTTTCACCCCTTTCCGCCTGAAAACGGCAACAGCAACGGGGTTTGCGAACATATCTACGTCAATGGGTGTGGTGGTCTCGAAATGAGGTGTGTTCAGGTACATTTTTGGCGTATCGCTGTCTTGGTAATGGAAGCATATTGCTATCTTGCACCACTGACTGAAAACAACCTAGACAGACATCAACAGTCAGACGTTCATCGCATATCTGTGATGAATATGTGCAGTGCACAAACCCATAGCGTGTGTCAGTTAGCAGTTATGCAAACCTTTACATCAACAATAATGTAACAATATAACAAATAAAAAAACAGTATTCTAGAGGCGAGGCGCTCCACCGCTTCAGCACACCTTCCCAGACCGTGTGCCACTACATTAGCAATCCGCCAAAGTCAGACCGCACTGGGCAACAACAAGTGACACGCTGATTGGTTTATTGCACCAGCTTCTCTCTCCTGATTCAGAGCAGTTTAACAGTTGCAGTTGCTGTCAGATGGACGCTTTAACATTTAATGAATGACTGATTTAAAATTGTTTTGCAGTTTTGCAGTATTGCAGGATGAGCCACATAAATCCTCTGCACTACCTGCACAACTTACACTACTGCCAGCTCCTAGTAATACCATATACAGCAGTAATATTTTGAGAAGGCATGGTGGTATTAAAAAAGAGGTTATTGCCCAACCGTGGACATCCCTTTTAATAAATGCTGGTAACATGAACCTATGGCACCATGCCTAATTCTAGGCGTGGGCTAGAGGGGTGGAAAGCCCCCCAACATTGAGCTGTGGAAAGATGACTGGTGCGCCATCCAATCCTTTTGGGTTGAGCTGGGGAGTTGAGGATGAGGTGGAGTGATGACCATCCAACATCCCGAACTTACTAACACTCTTCTCACTGAATGCAATCAAACCCTCCCAGCAATGTTCCAAAATCTGGTAGAAAGGCTTCTTTGGGCAGTAGAGAACCTTGATTTCAGAAGAAACGCTGAACGAGCAGATGTCCCAATACTTTGGTCCATACAGTATGCCTTCAATAATAGACTACAAACAACCTCTAGGTTTACATAGGAAACCGTTTACTGACCGTGGGGCAAAAAAAGAAAGAAACTACAATCTCTTGTTTAACCTTAAGCCAAACAACCTCAAGACAATGCAGGTTCATGGCAATTCTATTAATTTCAATATCATACGCTTACATTTTGTTCTTGGGACTGTTTTTTTTCCACCTCTATCCACAAACAACTACACCACCAGCTATAATTAACCACCCCACCAAACTACCCCTTCTCCGGCTCCATTTTTAATTGAAACTAAATCTGGGAAGAATCTGCTCCACCGCTATTGAGCAGAGAGCTAAATGAAAGCCTGCGAGATTCCAGATAGTGTCGGCGCTGGGAGTATCAGCCTTGCACAGGTTGTTGAAGATCTGGTGTGCAGACTGACAGCTTGGCTTTAATCCCTGCCTTCAGAGAGAAAAGCAGGGAAAATTGGATTCATGATGTGTAACATTTTAGCTTTTAAACGCATGAAAAAAGCATCTCCTGCTGGAAGGTGAGCTGGTTCATCCTTTGAACAATGCTCTCAAAGACCTTACCGAAAACAATAACTCTTCATTATCGCCCCATCTCAGCGAGAGAGCGAGACAGACACAGAGACAGAGAAAAAGAGAAAGAGAGAGAAAGAGAGAGAGAGAGAGAGAGAGGGAGGGAGGGAAAGTAAAGGGGGCGAGGGCAGGTAGAGACAGGAGATGGTAAGATTAAGGTATATCTAAAAATTTGCTCGAACCCTTATCTGAAATTCAAAGGCGGTGCATGGAATAATAGACATGCGGTGAATACAATTCAGGCAGATCAAGGATATAATCTTTTTATCCAATGAATGAAATAAAGAAAACACATGCAATTATAACCTCATCCGATCTTTATCTTACAGAACCAAAAGGGCCAAATCCCTTCTGTGAAAATCTAATATGAAGCGCTAACACGTAGCAAATAGGCATAATAAAAGCCATTACACTCAGAAATTACAGATCACAGCTGCAAATCCAAAATCTGACTCAATGCAGATTGGCTTAGTCTGAGAGGCAACAGGACGACTTTTAAAAGATTACTGGGCACGTCTAGCCAGTGATTAAGCCAGCCTTCAGTTTTGTCACAGGGAGCTTAGAATCTTAGTCAGAAGCACCTAAGGACAGGTGACCCAGGTCAAGGTTAACCGGAGGAACCTGAGGGCATACTTCCCCGTTTACTGTCATTTTGTTCAGCTAATGCTACTTTAATTGCACCCATCACCATTTTTACTGCTGGTTGTTCCACACAAACGTCAACAGTAAATTATGAGTCTGTTCTCCAGAGTAATTTGGCCCACTAAGACAGCCCTGAAAGCACACATCCTCTTGCTGATTTGATGGCAGCTTGTGCTGCTTCTGAGCAATTCCAGGTACTCCATAAATTCTGTTTTGAACCCCTACAGACTAATCATTTTCCACACTTTTGACAAATTGAAAATGCACTTTGTTATGCTCAAATGTCCAGGATGAGAACTTGAAGGTGCCACAGAATGCATTTGCTCTTGTTCTATTAAGTATGTGACTTTGTTTGGGGTGTAAAATGCTCAGATGTGGTTTTACATCCTTATTTACCACCCTGTTATTTTGTCTCTAGATGAAACATGCTGTCTTTTATGGTGGGCATAAGCAGCCACATAAAATAGCATAGTCCAGCCTACCTTTACAAAAACAATTTTTGTTGCAATCATTCCCAAATATACTGCATAGTGTCGCTATCGGCACAGTGTGTGGTTAGCTAGCTGAAGCAAGCATAGCCAGTGAACTGGGTTAGCTTTTAGCATAGCAAAAGCTTGCTTTCCTGTGGCAAATGGCAGTCCTCCAGATTTCTCCAGTTAGCCTAGCAGTAGCTTTTGACCTTTGTATCCACTACCCCAGCTACCATGCAATACCTACAGCAGCGCTTTTTCTGGATCGGCCTGCGGTTAGCTTTAGCCTTTTTAGTCTCACTTCCATATTCCTCCAAGTTAACCATTGCATTTAGCCTTTAAAAGAATAAATAGTGGGCTTGGGGTGTGTAAGTTGTCGGGACTGTAAATACAATAAGTTAAATTGGGGTTTTGGGATTTTTTTTACAGCCCTGTGTTGGTCATGCCGAATTATATTTTGAATGAGTAGACCACAGTGTTTGAGATTCACAGTATGTCAATTCCATGTACCAAACTCATTTTTCAACCACACCAAAATGAATACAGTTTTACATTCTAGGCACCTTGAAGATGGCATGTTCCATAAAATGACTGCAAGGGCTTGTGCACAGGCTGACTTTTCAGTTTCTCACTTTCATAACTGATATAAATGACATTGGTAAAAAAAAAAAAAAAAAAAATCTGGACATTTACCAAAAAAAAGGCTAAAGATTACAAATACACTTCCAGTTCAGAAAACCTCAGGCTAAAAAAATATTCAAACAACAGCAAAACACCCGCAAGACTTCATTTACTAATGAAGACCACTTTGAAAGCTAGATGTGTCGGAAATGGCAAACAGGAAAAATAACACCACAGAGAAGAGCAATCTCTAAACTTCACACTACTGGAAATGAAGCCCAATTAACCAGGGGAGAAGACACAGCATCGTCTCAGCATCTTAACTTTCACAAGCCAAGCAATTAACTAATCATAAGAGGGCCTGACGCTGCCATTTTGTCTAGCCAATTACCGCTGTTTGTGAGCATGGTGTGGACGGTAAGCGAAAATATTTGAAGGCCGCTCAGGTTGTATGTGGGATTATCGTGAAAATGCACTGACAAGGCTTCAGCACATCAACGCTGCGTGTGGGCAGCAATCTTGGAGCACCAAGCTCTATATCTGCTCCGCCCAACGGAACCGAGTGTAAGCTCCTTCACATATGCCCTTCATCTAACAAGCTGCAGCCAGGACCAGACGAGCAAGCCTCTCTCCAGTCCAAAACAAAGCTTGAATTCGTCTTTTCGCATCTCGTCCTGACCCCTGACGCGGGAGAGGAGGATTCTTTATCTCTTCCTGTGGTCTGAGTGGGTAAAGCTTTCCCCCTGTTGAACGCCTCTCTGTCACCCAATACCTGCACACAACACGCCCAGCTGCTTCAGCTTGCTCTGATGAAAGCTGCAATTACAGCAGCAGGGCCTAATGGCCCCACGGCACTGCAAGACCATTCCATTCTCTCATTTCTAATTACCAACGCCCGAGGCCAGGTGAGGAGTCAGCGTCGATAACATCTCACTCCTCAACCTGAAGCCAAAAAGAAAACACACACAAACTCACCTATGCTAGTTTTCCTTTCTAATTATGAGCTTCCAGAAATGCAGGGAATCTGCTTTCAGATGGCTTGTTTATCATGCAGAGAGTGAGGTGAGGTGTGCGTGTGCGTGTGTGTGTGTGTGTTCAGCGGTGGCGGATGGCTCGGGGCTGAACTGGAAAGGCTCTTAGTGTTGGGTGATTTCAACATTCCTGCAACACGCACAAAGGGTCTTTGTGTTCAGGAGAACTACACCCCCTACCACCACCACCACTCAAAAATCTCATCAGCATAATTACCTCCCTTCTGCATCTACTTCGAGTTCACCCCGGAAGGTTGAAACACAGGACAGTGCCATCACTCATGTCAAAGCACCGAATTATCAGCTTTTATAGACTTAAAGAAGACCCTCTAAGCACTAGAACAGAAAACCTGTGAAGCTGCGGAGAGGGAATAAAACAAGAAAATCAAGGACAGGTAATCCCATCTCATTCTTCTAAAAGTAAACCCATATCAGATCTGCAATCATTCAAGCTTAAAAGCTTTAAACACAGAGCCACATGCGACACGCAGGTTTACACAAGTGAAAAGTGTGAATTTCTACGCTGCATTTTGGCACTTCCAGCGCCTGTGGTTCTTTGTAATATCCTATTCATCATATATTTTAATTAAGACATGTACTATATGACATGTAATTCCAGAAAACAAGCCTAAGTAAATACAAGTTTGAAGGCAAGTAGATCAACAGTGTACCTCTAAGGCTAACGGAAGATGACAACAAGCTCTTAAATGCACATAAACAGGTCTGATGGTGATTTATTGCTACAAGTAGCTTGAAAATAAAAAAGGAACCATTTGCAACCTAATTATCATTCATCATTTCCCCTGTCAGGGAACTCTGGTGTCAAGCAGACACACGTAGCAACCTCAGCAGAAGGAACTAGCCGCAAAAAGTTTCTTCTTCTACCCGAGTTTCTTCTCAGCGAGCAACCTGATACCTATCTGGCCTCGGGCAGCGCATGGAGCAAACAGCTCAGAACAGGTGACAAGACACTAACCTTTCTTCGGTCCCCCTGCCATTTACCGGCTTAAATGAGACGTACAAGATTTTAATCTGAACTACACGCCCTGTGTGTTCCAAGGTATGCAGCAACCCAAAACACAGCTCAGCTTCTAAACAATGAGGCGGCATGCAATTAGAGGGCTTTCATTAACGGATGGAGAGGGGGCGTGTTTATATGTGATCCTTGCTTCAAGTGCCAGATTCGCCTTCTTATCTTCTCATATCTTCTCATACCTTCTCATATTGTCCTACGCGTCACCGCTTTTTGTCCCTGGCTAGCATGAAAACACTTCTGCTGAGCTCTGATTGATGATTTATGTATTAATCTGCAATTCTCTCTCTCTCTCTTTTTTCTGGCTTCAGCCCTCCCTCACTCCCCCCCCAAGGCAGGCCGGCTCCAAAGCCAAAGGGCCAGCTCCTCTAAGCCATGAATGGAAGGGCGTGGCAGCCGGACTGCTCTGCCGCTGCCTGCTGTCGCCTCTCACCCACCGAACGCCGCCACTTTGATCAGGAGGGCGTGGACGCCACAGGATATCATCTCCTTCAACAGAGCCGCCTGATCTCGCCGCCACAGGTAGGCCAGAGACTGGAGCTTCAACCTGGAGCACCTGCAAGAGAGAGAGAAAGGGAGAAAGAGAGAGAGAGACTCAGTTTCAGATTTAAATAGTCTTACTGGCATGAATTGCAATTCACAATTGTTGCCAATACAATTGCGGGAATGTGTAATACTAACCGTGCTGAAAACACACATGAACTATAATGCACAAAAGTATTGGGACGCCTGCTAATTCATTGTTCATCAAAAGGATTGAAAAAGAGCTTACTCTGCTTTTGTTGGAGTAACTGTCTCTACTGTCCAGAGAAGGCTTTCAACTAGATTTTGGAGCATTGCTGTGGAGACTTGATTGCATTGGGTGACAAGATCATTGGTAGGGACAAGGTGTTGGATGATCATCACCCACCTCATCCCCAACTCCCCAACTTTGTGAAAAGTATATGGAGCATCATCATTCCAGACAACACAGTTCCACAGCTCCATAGCTCAATGCTGAGAGGCTTTATACCCTCTACCCCACGCCTAATATTATGCATGGTGCCAATAGATTCATGTTTATCTGCTCCAGAGAGTCTTATTCTATTGGCAACAGTTCTCTGCAGGGACTACACAAGCTGTGTGTAACTGTTAGCAAGGGGTTTCAATATGAGGTCCAAAGATGCCCTAATAAAAGAAAATACAGAGTGTTTTCCTCAAGATGCAAATCATTAGTAACATTTAAGAACAGAATGGTCAAGGCTGCTGTACAGAGATCCGGGTCTGAGTCTTTCTTGAGCAAACCAGTGCCAACAGTCACAAAGAAAAACTCCCACAGAGCGAGAGGAAGAACCCTTAAGGAATCAAGACTCAAAAGGGGAACCCATCCTCCTCAGGCTGACATCAGATAATAACAATAAAAAAACAACAATAAAACAAAACTGAATCAAGAATAACACTTGCAAATGCGCTGTCAAGCCTTAAAAGTTGAAAATGTGAGAGAAATGATAAAGTTCATGCAGATAAACAGTCAAAGCACAGCCATGCAGTGAGGTCAAGATGAATCAATGCAAGGCACAAGAGCAGGACAGTGGGCAGCAGAGTAGCGGAGAGGCATGGCTGACGGTACCGGGATGGAACAGTTGGAACTGGGCATCTCAATGCATGGGCAAGAGAAAGAAAGAAAACAGGAGGGAAAAAACACAATGGGTTAGGAGGAACACAGCGCATTATACAGCGGAACAGGATCCAATGGGTAGGCAAGAGCAGCAAACCACAAATGGACTTGCGTCAGCAGCTAGCAGACAGCAGGGGGCAGCTCAGCACATGGGGGAGAGAAAAGAAAGGTAAACAAAGAAAAGTAACAAGTGTTTAGGAGTTTGAGTACACTGATATACGGCCTGTAAAGGAATCAAGTACAGTATGTAGAAAGGAAATAAAGGGTTCATCTGAAGCATACTACATTATCTGTCAAACATGGTGGAGGCATGGTTATGGCATAAGAGAGATTCATATTCAGTTTCAGATTGTAAGAGTCTAGACAAATCAATATTTCAATCCAATAAAATCCATATTAACATAATAATATCACATATTAAGTCACCCAGGCATATAAAGCTCTCCTAAAAGGTGTTAACTGTTTCAGAGATACAGTATGTGCTCAAAACAGCAAACAAACTAGGAGAGAGATTAATGTATGTATGGAGCGAGAAGTCAGATGAGACAGAAAGTCGGAGAGAGAGAGAGTGAAACAAAGAAGAGGTACTGAGGGAGGCACCTGTCACAAGCTTAGGCACTTCAAAGACGATTAGCACTTTCTCTGTGTTTGGGCATTGTGCCACCACCCTTACTCATGTGGCACACGCATCGACGCCCCTTCAATGGCAGTGGCTTAGGCCGAGGGCAGAGCTAGAGTTAAAAGTGCGATTAGCAAGAGATGGCTCCGCCCCGCTGGCGTCCCTGTCTGAGAGATGGAGACAGGCCAGGTAACCTGAGCTCATAGCCATAGAACAGCCTGTTTACCCTCAGGAACCAAGCCCAGAAACAATGAGTGACTGACAGCGGTATGAACTGACACAAAGAGACCTGAGCACTGCTGAAGGGAAGACTAGAGGAGATATAGAGAAGGAGAGAGTGAGAGAGTGAGAGAGAATCATGCTTCAACAAGACAGAAGCAGTCTGAGTTGAACATGCTGACAGGTCTTGCTCCCAGCACATGAGACAGCCTAATGTAAAGCTATGAGAAATATACTGTCAGGTCCATAGGCATTTGGACAATGATGCAATTATAGTAATTCTGCCTCTGTACACCACCTCAATAAACTTCAAATGAAGCAATCAAGCTGTGATTGAAGTGTAGATTTTAGACTTTCAGCTTTAAGGCAATTAAACAAAACATTAACCATTTAGGAATTACAGCCATTTTTAACATAGTCCCTCTATTTTCACAGGTGTGGTTTGTTCCCATGTCTGCCGTGGATGCCCAGCACTGAACATGTATTTGATAGCTATTCAAGGGAACTCTCAACATGCAGTCCAAAGAAGTGATGATGCAAGTGAAGGAGGCAGAAACTAGGTAGAAATTAGGTAAATAAATAAAAAATACACTGTTAGCTAAACACCACCAAAAGGCCTGAAAGATACCTAAAGATGATTGCAGAATTCTTTCCTTGGTGAAGAACAAACGCTTCACATTATCTAGTCATGTCAAGAACTCTCTCTCTCGAGAAGGTAGGTGTATCATTGTATCATGAAGTTTTCAATCAAGAGATGCCTTCATGAAAAGTAAATGCAGAGGGTTTACCTCAAGATGCCAAGCACTTGTAACAGACAGGCAAGATTAGACTGCTAGAAAACTAAAAATCTCAAAAGTCTGCATAGGTCAAGAACACGATATTCTGGAAAGCAGAAACCAAGATTATACAAAGACTGAAGAAGGTAAGAAAGAGTTCATGATCTGAGCATACCACATCATCTGTCGAATGCGTTTTTATTTACTGAAGAAAAAACTGAAGGCAGAAAGGCCAAACAAGCAAGCCTGGCAAAGCATATCAAGTGAGAAAACCCAACATCTGGTGTTGACTATGGGTTCCAGAGTCCTACATGGTACACAATATTAGGGTAAATACTGTAATTTCACAAACAAATGTGCAATCCTGGCAACCCTTAAATTGTTAGCTGTTGGATTTGCATGGTGCATGATGCATTATGCAACTATAGTCTTGTTTGCTCCCTCCCCCCCTGCCCTGTTGTGTGTAGAGAGAGTGACTCAGATGCTTGTTTTTATTTCTCTTGGATTTGTAACAGCTAAAATTAAGCTTAAAATTTCACTGCAATTATTTCAACAGATGAAATCATGGTAGACTGGACGAAGACGATGTGTCTGCATTTTTGGGTGTGTATGGAAACACATAGAATGTGTTTTTAACACTTTTCATCTTAATTAACACACTACAGGTGGTATTAACTACCTTTAGGGGGTGTTACACTGCATTACGTGGAACAAACTGTGACTTGCACAACTGTCTGTTCAAATTAAATGAAAAGAAACCTGGCTTACTCTTTTTTTTTGTTGTATCGTTGTATCGTACCCATACAGAATTGTGCGGCCCAAACTGTGGTGTCAACCGTCGCTTTTTGTGTAGTGTTACACCTCTAATATTTGTAGTAGGTTTAGATGATTTAGGTACAGGCGCAAAAAGAAATAAGCTGTGGTTATATAGAAATGACTTACACATTTTCCACCCGAACTCTCTGGTAGTCTGACAGAATGGCCCCAACTGATACAGCTTCAACCCCTTCCTTCTCCTGAAGAACGGAAACACACAGAACAGGCCTTGGTTAGTGAAGGTGCTCTAAATGTTTCCATTAAACTACTATTTCATGTTTCTGTAAATTCATCTCAACATGTACGCCTCTCTGTTGAGCACTTGGTAAGAAGAAATACAATGATATGGTTTAATTATCACGGCTTTTACAACATGATGCACTGTCTATAACACATAGTGGGTTTCAGTGGTACATTGGCCAACACTGGTTAAGAAATGATAGTCAAGTAGCATAGCTATATCAGGTTTTCCCTAAACTTACATAGAATCATTATTATTATTATTTACTTTTATGTGTATTCTTAAAAAAAGGATATATGTGGATGGATAAATGGATACAATAAAATAAAATAAATAGAAATGTCTAAATATCACTAATATCAAGTACTCTTGGACTAGATGGTTTGGTGGTTGGATGGTAAACATCTAACATTCTGACCTCTCTAACACACCTATAACTGAATGCTATCAAATCCTCACTGCACTGAAACAAAATATAAACTATATATAAGATAAACTCTGTTTAAATAGCCTTGATTTCAGAAGAAACAAGGAATGAGCAAGTGTCCTAATACTTTTGTCCATATAATGAATGCCTGGATGGACAGTGAAGTCTTCTTTTGTTCACAGGCAATATGATTTTGTAAACAGGCATGCTTTTGTTTTGAACGGGTAAGACTGAAATGTAAGATTTAAGACTTCATGCCAGTAAAACATATTTTTAAGGACATTTTATGCCCTTAAATTTAGCAAATCTAATTTTAGACCTTTTAAGAATCCACAGGAACCCTGACCCTTTGCTGTGGTGGCCTTCACAGAGGTTCCATGGGCAATGGTGAAATGGGACAGCAGTCTCATTAAATGGACCTCTGCCAGCTACGTCTATATACCGCAGACCAAGGGCTGTCAGAAGTGCTCCACCAGGAGCTAATAAACAGTCAAATCCCGCCATTGTGTAGATCACCTATGGTGAGCGAGACTCTTACCTCACACCATTTGGCACCAGCGTGTCATGTTATCTTATTATGAAAATTTCAGAAAACTTATTTGTATTTTCTTTTAGCGTCTTCTCTCTCAGCAATTCACCAAACCATATGTCTGAATTAAAAAACCCACATTCTAATTTCACAAATTAGAATGTTTCTCACAAGTAAACATGAAATTTACTGGAGTAACAGATCTCTCTCTTTCACACACTCATATTTACATAACCATGCAGTTTTAAAACTCAGCTCAAGAGCAGGTCTCTTCCTCAGACAGGCAGAGGGGATGTTTACATATGGAAGGCTAGTGGGGTTTTCCTGACTCTCTGGACATCCCTTGCAGGGTGGGGAGTCTGGGGCTGCGTCCTGTCCTCTCAAAGCCACAGCCTGTTGTCTGCTCAGCCCACCATATTTTTATCAACAGCATCCAGTCAACCCAGCACTGACCTTAGGAGCACTGGCCTTCTTTAGTGTTTCCCTGAACAAAAGCACAAATGCTCCAATCAGTGGTCATTTTGCACAAATGACCAGTTCACCACCTCACTAAGCAGCTGCTGCTCAAAGGTTCCAGCTGCCCATGTAGGGGGTTAATGCAGCAGCACCACACATTGCTAATGAAGCTGCACAAATGACTGCATGATTATGTGTCAGAGGTGTAGTAATAGTAACACAAATGAAACTTTATGTAAAGTGGCTCCTCCACCGCTCCCAGTCACCTAGAGTGCAGTGTTTAATTCAAGCATCATTAACACGCATAATCAAAAATGAACTAAAAATGAAAATGTTTAGCAGTATTATAAAAGCATCACAAATCACATCACCTACCCACCTCATGCCCAACTCCCAATCTCAGCCCAAAAGTATCGGATGAAGGAGCACCATGCCACAACACAGTGCCACTGCTAGCCCAATAGGTTCATGTTTATCTGCTTCAGGGAATCCCACTCTATTGGCAACAGTTCTCTGCAGGGACTAAACAAGCTGCGTGTGTGCAGTTGCACATATGTGTCAGCAAAGGGTGCCATTACAACTAGCTGAAAGCATTCATTAGAATGGTGTGTATGAACATTTGGACATTTAGTGTATATCTTCGCTGTCACGCCAAAAAACTTGTATCTTCAAAATGGTAACTTTGCATGAGAGGGGAAAAAACATCTTATCGCAAGTAATTTCTGAGCATTTCTACTGGTCCATTTATCATGACGTTTTGACATGAAAACATAAAAACATCTGTCAGATTGTGCTAAATTATGCCAAAAAGGTGAAAAACAGCCAAAATGGAGACACAAGGTTTTTGCGTGACAATGAATACAGATACAATGGTTTTATGATTATCTTTATAATCAACATGCTTTTCTGAGGACATTGTGGATCGCAATACTATCACCAACTAACCAACTGCATGCTCCATGACAGGGAACATATTTAGTCTCATTTTATTGAAGGTAGTGGAGAATTTTTTTATATATATATCCAGATATAGATCTGGTTTTTGACAGCAGGTTTAAAAACCCTGCCTGCATAGTGCAAAGTACTGTCATACTTTTATTGTGAAATGTGAAAATGTGTTGTGATATAACGCATATACGGCATCACTTAGCCCTCAGTGAAAGCATGTAATATACCATTATAAAGATCTTATCCAAAAGTGCAGAACAGATGTTTGAGATGTTCTGAAGCTCAACTGTAATCTATTTTGAGTGCGGGCTGTTTTGGGCTTATCACAGTATCTACTATACAGTAAAATGTATAATTTACACTACGCGTGCAAGCAATTAATATTAACAAAATGATGAAGTGTTTTATTCCAGCAGTAACATAAATACACAGACACCCACAAACCCCACAGGGACAGTGATATTTGCACTGAGTGCTGCGACAAGTTCATTTTCATCTGCAAAAAGAGGACAGTTTACAGGAACACAGGCACAGAGGCACACGCGCACACACACACACACACACACACACACACACACACACACACACACACACACACACACACACACACACAAACATCCACACCATCCCGCAGCTTCATTAGGACATTACATGTGCTGTAATTAGAATGGGAGGCCAGCCCTACACGGAGGGATGCACAAGTTGGCAGTAAATTACCTTGTAGCCATTATCAATTTCCCAGGCTACTGGTGCTTAAGATAACCCCCTCTCCCTGTGGTCCTTCCTGCAATTTTTCTCTGCCTGATAAACATGCTGATTAAAAAGAGCAGCATGTAAACCTTTGATACTTTTTTAAATGAAATCCATGCCCTGCCTGGGGCTGACGCTGCTTTCCGCACAAACGTGTCAGCTAATCAGATAAAGAATATATATGCATGGGTGTGTGTCTGTGTGTATCAGGGACACGGAGACACCGCAGCCCCAGGCATGGCTGCAACAGGGGAGAGAGTGAGAAAGAGAGAGAGAGCATCCGCACAGACACAAAATATATCACGCACTCAGATATAAACAAACACTGAGTTACAAAAAATCAAAAATCATTGAAAATCGTGTGATGTTTTTTATTTAGACTTACAAATAAACAGGTAAAAGTTACAACAAGAAAAATGCTGATGAAATGTTGAAGATTCTCCACTGTTTTAAGGTGAATATTCAAATTTAATCAAAGTTATGACACTAACCATGTTAAAGAACTCTGAGACTGCCCTATGGAACTGGTGGAACTGCTTGCCAGACCTGAGAAACACTGCATCACCTGAGCATGACGTTGATTTACTGCAGTCGTGCAAAAGCCAATAACACCAGAGACACAATTATCAATGAGGAGATCGGCCACTGGTTGAAATATGAATGGAAGTTCTCGAAATAGCCAATTAGCTTGCTGGATACACAGCGAGAGGAGGAACCCCCCTTCGATAGGAAGTTTTAAGCCAAGCGCTACAAACTACTAACTGTAAACAGACCTACTTTTATGGACTATCATACTCTATGAGGAGCCCAGTAGCAAAAATGACCAATTAATGCCTCTGTTAAAAAGGTCACATCATCGCTAAGACGTCTCTCAGGTTGATCTGATCTGCTTATCAAAAGCTTTTACACAAACTTCAAAAGCTCACGCTGTTCATTTTTGCACATCTAGGAATTTTGATTTGTTCCTGTACATCGAAATGTATGAAGAGGTGAGGTGAGCTGTGCTGCGGGCAAGTTTATAGATAGCTTATATATTGTGAACGTTCAGGTATTTCAAGACAATAAAATATATTTGGCGCACTTACAGACTTGCAGCGCAGCTGATTGAGCAGTCACTGTGTGGTAATCACTTTTTCTCTTCTCTAATGAAAGTCAGTCGCTGTGCACACTCCCAGTAAAGGGACAGGCGGAAGGCCGAGGGCGGGATTCAGCAGTCATAGGCCTCGCCACCAGTCTCCACTGTGCATGCTCTGACTCCAATTTTCCTCTACTGCACAAGTGTAAACATGATGGCAGCTTTATTTCAGTCACTGTCACACAGCAATGAGCTCACACACATCACGAGGCGTCTGAAATCTTTCTCTACCCTTTTGAATTCCCTATAATTAAGTTCCCTATAACAGTGTTCTAGATTTTCACATGTAGAAGATGGTGAATGAGGCACAGTTTTGAACACAGCTCTAGTTTGCGAGAAACTCCCGCAAGGGTTTGAGGTTCAGAGCTGTCAGTCGGGACTCTTGTTCACATGCAGATCGTGTAGTGTGGGGCAGCAATCAAGGACAGAACACACTGTGAAACATGTCAGTATGTGTGGGGTCTTGCGTTTTAAAATCATGTAGTGTGGGCCAGGTACCATTTCCAGTCATATGATGAGCTTCAAGACCAGGTATGTCTTTAACGTCTTTTGACTTTTGACATAAAATCCTCTCAGTACTAACTCTCTCTTTTTACCTTCTCAGAGTAAAATGGCCACCCAGCCCGACCTGCTGGAAGATTGCCCGCTGAGGTCCACTCTGCCTGCGTCAGACCAGCTGCCACCTACCAATCCGACCATCAGACCCCCCACCCACCACCACCCATAACAGACCAGCGGCACACCCTCCTACCACTGCTACCTGTTAAATGACCATGTTAAAACCTAAATGGACTCGTAACTATCTGCCACTATTAATATCACCACTATTAACTATCTGCTGTATCTGGTTTGGTCATTTTTATCATTAATGTTTAAATAGTTCTGACCAGAGGAGGATGGGACCCCCTTGTGAGTCTTGGTTCCTCCCAAGGTTTCTTCCTCCAACTCTGAGGGAGTTTTGCCTTGCCACTGTCGCCGTTGCCTTGCTCACTGGGGGTCTTTGATCCTTAATGTCTTACATTATTTCTTCTTTTTGTCTCTGTCTTTTATTAATTACTAATTATGTAAAGCTGCTTTGTGATGACAACAGTTGTAAAAAGCACTATACACATAACTCTGACTTGACTTGACTGTCCTTTGACTGGAGAGATTTCACTTGCCATGTAAACTGTGTGTGTGGACTGTTTGGACAACTAGTCATTATTCTGGAGGTTGATATATTTCTCCATTATAGTTATATAGTGTGCATTATTGCAAATGAATGCTCTTATCGATAGCAGCTTACAATGGAATAATGTTACAGAGGTGGATCATCGTAGCATAAGAAGTCTAAAGAAGTTAAAAGTGTTCATTCGTTAAGTTAAACTTTCCTAATTATCAAGTCTTATAAGAACGACTCACCTTTTTTTCCCCTCACCGCTGCATTTTGAACCCTTACAGATTAGGGGAGAGTAAATCTAGAGGCCAGGGATGTCTGACCTGAGCTCCAGTGAAGCATGGTATGACACATCCCTTATGCTAAACAAAGACTCATTATGTTAGTGCACTGCTGGGTTAGGCAGCGGATTTGAACATGTTTCTCCAACGACTCCACCACACAACACGAGACTACAGCAAGGTCTGAGTCACACTGATATTTCCAAAAAGCAAAGTAGCAATTATTAGTTTTAACGAAGCCTCAGGGTGGATGCAATGGGAATATTTTTCCCCAAAACAGCCCAATAAACCAAACCGACAGAAACGTGGGCACTCACATTCTGTACAGTTTGATGATGATGAAGCCATACTGTACACTGGAACAAAGACAACAAAGCTTTTGGTCTGACTGAACAGAAGAGCATTGTTTTTTTTTCCCCTTTGAAACAACAAGGCAGGCGCTAGGGTTGCTAGAGGTTGGACTGTCGATGAGAGAACTAGCGAGAGGCTAGCATCCTCCAATAACAATTCAACTGTGAGTTTTCTGCTGGGTCTCAGGCGAACTTTCCAAACAACTCTAGAAACCTGATATCAGTCTATAATAATAGCACTTCTCCATCCACTACCAACAGAGTGGAGCTGAGAGAACCGTTGAAACGTTCTCACACCCATTTCTTTCCACTCTGCCTTTGGATCCCTAGACCGTTTATAAACAAACCAGAGTACGATGGGGCTTGAGCAGGAGGTTATTTTTGGAGGACACTTTGTTTTCGTCCCGTTCGAGTCATCGTCGGGAGACCGGCAGGAATGAGGGAGGCTAGGCTCGCTCACTTACCAGGACAAACTCAGCCTCTTAAATTTCACAAATTCTACACATATTTTCTCATCCTTTGTGGACGAGGGGGGAGGAATAATCTTGCTCAAGCATAAATCTGGGGATATTGATATTGCAGAAGTGTTCCATGTATTCACGGCTCTGTAAAAACATAAACTTTGATTTCACGCTGTTTGAAATCTCTATCCACCTATTTTACAGCTTCATTTTTTACAGTTTAAGTAATACTACTATGAAAGAAAGAAAAAACAGTAGGAATGACGTCAAACATGACGAGCTATTAATTTAAAAAACTGCTCATAACCACAGTCTCTCAGATAGTGCAAAAAATTAGTTCTGGTCAATGAATCCTTTCTTTTGCATCTGTTTTCCACCATCTCCGTGTTGCCATAGCACACAAGTACTGTATGATGGAGAGGCATGAAGCAGCTCTCAAAAGCAAATCACCTCGTCCTTTAATCTTTCTTCTTCTCTTCTCTCTCTCTCACTCATTTTTCAAGCTTTGGGCAGGAGAAGCAGAAACGAAGCAACGCAGCTGCGAGCAGCAGAGCTCTGAGGCCCGCAGCCCTGTCAATGAAGCTACTTAGCCCCTAACACTCATTAACATGATTTGCTAATTGTCAAATTCATTAAACGAAAGCCCCCGATGTCTTTCATAAAAATGAATGCACTGGGCTGCATGATAAAGATGTTAAGTGATTAAAGCTTGCACGTGTTCCAGAAACAGAAATAATTACCCAAAGCAGTGAGGGAAAAGTGACAATTTACACATTGGCCTACTTGTTGGTAAAGATGAATATCACATAGGCGCTAACTCGGGAATATTTAGACTCCCACAGTCTTTTCTTCACACACACCTTCAGACGTGTTCCTGGACTAAAATGCTAAGTATGCAATCCAAGACTAAACCGAACGTATCCGCACAGCGTTGATTCAATGCAGACTGTAGTGTAGATTCTATCGGGTCTGAAGTCGGAAGGATTGAAAGCAGTAAGGCAGCATAGCATCGCCCCTTTCTCAGAGCATGACTAGGCAAGAGGAAGGAGAAAATTAATTAAAGTGCTTTGAATGACAGTTTGCTCAAGGGCACGCAGGACCATCACACTCTGTGGCATGCCCTCGCTTTCTCTCTCTCTCTCTCTCACACACACACACACACACACACACACACACGTACTTCACACACACATTTCTGCTACCCCACCCTCTCCTGGATCCATCAATGAATGTACAGACGAGACATGGTTTTAATGGGTCCCTCCATTATATCAGCTCCCCCTTGGTCTGTAATGGGATTGGTCCTGCAGAAAGGCCACTAGGCAGATGGAAGACCCTGTTGTGACAACACATGTAGGGTCAAACCATTTGTGTTTAATAAAATTTCCAAACACCTTCAGGGCCAGAGCCACACACACACACACACATACACAGACATTTAGTCACCTGCACTCTCAGAGATGGTCAGGAGAGTGTTCTGATGGCGTGATCATGGCCATGGCCATTTCCCTCACTGCCCTTTACTAAACGGCACTTGGCAACACCACAGCACTTGGCAACAAAAGCTGGGAATTCTGGGTCACCGTTCAAGGTCACACACCAAGTATGATCCTTAACAAGATCCTTCAGATGAAATGTACGGCTGACCTTCTACTGGTCCATTCGCAGCAGCCAACATTACAACAGACGTATAAACAACTATAAAAATGGATTTTTAACATGTTATTGTGCTATATGCAAGCTGATCAGCCACAACATTAAAACCACCTGCCTGATTTTAAAGGTGCAGGTCCAAGTATTTGTCACTGTACTAAGTACAGCGAAACATGTCCTCTGCATTTGACCCATCTGTGGTAGTGAACACACACACACACACACACACTAGTGAACTAGGGGATGTGAGCACACACACACACACACACACACACACACACACACACACACAGAGGTGGGCAGCCAACTCCAGCACCTGGGGAACAGAGAGAGTGAAAGGCCAGTAGATCCTCTGTAGGCTAGCTTTCACATCAACAAGCATTGGGCACCCATGACCCTGACACTGGTTCACTTGGAGCTCTTTTGGTACGTACTGACCACTGCATACCGGGAACATCCCACAAGCCCTGCCATTTCGGAGATGCCCTGACCCAGTTGTTTAGGCATCCCAACTTGGCCCAGGTCCTACCCTTGCCCATCTTGCCCTAGACTGTTCACTTATATGCAGATCCAACCCCTTGACTGATTCCATTGTAACAAGAGGGTCAATGGTATTCACTGGATGGTCAGTGGTTATAATGATATGGCTAATTGGTGAAAAACTCATTTTTTCAGTATTCAGTATTCAGTATTTTTTTAGGGAATCAGAGGCTGTTCTTCTATGGTGGGGATGGGCAATTTCAGTCCTGGTGGGCTGGATTCCTGCACAGCCTTTTGCTTGTCCTGCCAGGTTTAGTAGGTCTGTAGGGGCAGGGAAACTGTGCTGGACTCCAGCCCCTGTTGCCCACCCGTTCTATGGCATTTGGCCATACTCAAACTTTCCATTCCACATTAAATGCAAGGAGATAAAAAAAATAATAACTTGATCAGGACATGCCTAATTACAACGCTTAATAAATAGCTTAATTGACAGCTTAATTAACATGTCAGATTTTTATCAATAAAATGTTTTTTTTAAATACAGCGATGAACTCTTGATACTTTCTACACCACTGCACCACTCCAAATAGCCCTTTTTTCAACCTTTACTTTTTAGAGTGTAATCAATAAAGTAACTTGTCCTACTACAGCTAAGGCACCTTCTTCTTGGTAAAATAAATAACTGTGTGTTCAGTGATGAAGCACACAGTAAAGTGCAGACTGCAGAGCTAACGTCATTGCATTACCATTACAATACACAACCCCACAAGAGGTCCTTGTGTTATGGCACTGCGATAAATACCAGTAGCTGAGCTTACACTGACCATTGTCTTCTAGCCGTAACAGTTTACTTTGTGATGACACGAGCCACAAAACAATGATGACCCTTCCAAGAAATTCACTACACTGAGGCCTATTGGAAGAAAGAGAGAACCTTTCAACACCTTACGCAGTACAATCAATTTTTTTTTTTTATTCCTGGATGAAGGCATGTGGGCTGAGTGGTATGAAGTCTCCTAGCCTGCAGTGCACACATGAGGCTAGCCGTGATTCATTTACACTGACAGAGCTGTTTTCGCAGATAGGCTCATACATAAATATGCCATGCCGCACAGCTGGGAAATGTAGAAATTCATCAAGGTTAAAAAGTGGGGAGATTAACGTTTCACAAGTTTCCTCTTAAATATATATGGTTACGTAAACACAGGGCCAGACGTGAGCTGAGCCGAACCTACGCCGAGCCAAAGCAAGCACGAGGCATGGGTTTCGCTGCACTCTCACAGCTGAAAAGTAGAAGGGGAAAAGCTTTTCCATATCAACAGGCATGGAAAAGTGCGAGCTGGAATGGTGGTGCAGGGAATAGGGTTATATAGAACCAATCCATTCTCACAGCTTTGACAATTCAGAGCTAGGGTAGTTCTCCAGTCTCGCAGGATGAGGTTAAACTTCGGCCCTTCTGTCTCAAATGTTAATGGCGGCTGTAAGAGACGGTGCATCTTAGAAGGAACAAAATAATCACCCCATGTCCTGACATGACTTAAGCTACAAAGAAGACATAAACAAGAAGAAACTGGCACCTAGCCCTCGCTCACTTCTGAGCCCGCCTGACACGTTCGTGCTTCCAATGGTAAGCTTAGGAAAGCGAATCCATGCCCCATATGTGTCTCAGGGCTTACCACAACAATGCCAGTTACTTTCTTGTGTGAGCAAATGCTTTTCTGCTTAAGACTCATCACAGTGGAACCTATTATACCAAAAAAAAAAAAAAAAAAGACCCACACAAAGCAAAGATCCATCTTTAGAATCACTGTCAACAACTTTGGAGGCTTCTCCTCTCAGGCAGACAGGAAGAAAAGAGGGAGGAAAAAAAAAAAAAAAAAAAAAAAAAAAAAAAAAAAAAGCAAGGCTGTAGGTTTGACACACTGTCCAGACTCCAGACTCTGTTTTTGTAAGGCTGCTTATGGCTTCAGCGGCAGGAGGTGCAGGAGGGTCTGCCGCAAATATTCCTCCCCGGGAATGTTCTCCAAAACAAAACATTAAAAGCCATCAAGAGTCTCTTTTTTTCGCGGTGGGAACTGATTGAGAGCTATCCTTCAGCCTTGCCTTCGTCTGAGGAGAGGAAAGCAAAGGAGAGGGGAAGGGCAGACACGATCGAGCCACTCTGACGACAGGCGCCCATAAAAGAACTGAATGGCTCCTGCTCAGAGGGGAGCACAATTCAGGGTCCTCCAGCGCTAAGAGAAGCACAGCCGCTTTATTTCTGCCTTAGTAAATCTGTGCTGTTGTTGGATGGGCTCCAGTTCAAAGCGTTTTATTGGCAGGCCCACGTTCCCTCGGACCGCCGTTACTCCGAGCACGATTGCGGAGAGCCTTGTTTGTCTATGCATAATAATTACATATAGAAGCAGAACTCTAGATGCTTTCCTGATGCCAGCCAGGTCTCCAAGGGCAGCTTCCATTAACTCAAATTGCGACTAACGGTCAGACAGCCGCGTTTTCTAACTCTGTCTCTCAGGTTCCTTATCCTGACTTCCACATTTTTCCTCACATCGATCGCTGGATATTTTACACACCCACTGTATCAGACTGAGATCAGCAGTGGGTCAAGGCTGTATCAGACTGGGACCAGCAGCGGGTCAATCACAATCTCCAAGTATACCCTTCACTGAGTAGCAGAGAAACCTAAATGCTATCTGAACCTGGTTTACCGAGATTTGATGCAAATAACTCCCAGCTATGTCTACAACACATCTTAATGGCCAGGCTGTATGGATGGAGGAAAAAAAAAGACTCGATTGCAACAACGTTGAACAGTTGAACATTAGCTGCTCATGCCCTTGGCAAGCCAAGATAAGGCCTATCTTTCTCCATCATCACTAAACAAGATTGAGCAAAGTACATTAGGCAGAAAAATACAAACAAATTAGAAAGGCTTCAGGCATAGCTCTTTATCTACTGTTTGGGGGAGTTTCAGCGTGGCTGGGGAAACGGCTCTGTGTGTCTAACAGATCCCGTCCCACCACTTCCACACAGCCATAAAACAATGCGAGCAGCCTTTATCTGAGCTGCTCCAACTATCCTTCCTCGTGTGGAAAACAAGCAGAAACCTCACCCATTCCTAACAGTATCCCTGACTGCATAAACACGGCATATTTGGATGAAATGAAAACAAGAGCACACAAAGGAGCTGATGGGTATAAAAGCATGCAGTGTTTAGAATGTGGCAGGACGCTGGCTGTAGAGAACCTCAGAACCTGTACTATAAAGGGCCTCTGTAAATAACAGCACAGCTTCAATGAAGCATTGTCTTCAGTATTCTCCAGCAACTGGTAAGAATGGTGATCTGCACTGTTCTTCTACTTTGCCGCCTATAGCAGGTGAACTTCTATACTTCTCTCACTTTGTGTTTTTTTTCCCCGCCTTCTTTATTGATCCAGAGAATCCTGGGAGGGACCTGAGAGGTCATCATTTATGTATTAAGCAGGTTTAAAGGTATCCATTTCTTTTTAAGTTCTGTTCCTTTTCAGCAGTAATGTGGCAGTAATCAGAGAGGGGTTTGATTTTTTTTTTTTGGCTTTTTTTTTGCCCTTCTTTTTCCTGTGCAGTGCTCCTGACACCTCGGTGTTGGAGAGCAATCGATTAGCGTGGCTGGGCAGCTCCCGGGCCTGTGGCCCTACTCGTACCGCCTTACGCTCCTCACAGCGGGAGGGAGCTCCACCAGGGCACCTGCAGCGCCGCCCGCCCCGCTCTTCTGAAGGCTCCGGATAAAAGTTAGCCCCTCGCACCGAGGCCTGGAGACGAACAGAGGAGGAAAAAGAGAAAACAAACGTGTGTTTGGACTGGCCTGATGGACCCTGCTCTCAGGAGGCCCGTGGGCTCGTCTGATGATGTCGATAATGGAGCCCGCTCCGGCCCAGGAGTGCACTTAAACACCAGGATTAGCTCAGCCCGAACTCCTGTGTTTTTAATACACGCCAACGGAAGGAAGTGTTCATCTACAAAGGCGACGGAGCACTGCTCTTCTGTGGATTTCCATGACATGTCAGATGAGGGGAAAAGGAGAAGAAAAAAGGCACAGGTATACCATGCCCCTGGAAATCACCTACCAAAATAATCACCTCCTTTCATTGGTTCCTTGCGAGCTGAATCTGAGGAAGGTCTGAATGTTCGAGAACATTCTCTCAGGAAATACTTTTGACAAAACTATGAACATGTTTCCAGTAAATAAACCACAGCACACACAGCAGATGCCAAATTATTAATTCCATCAGGCTAATGGTCCAACACGTGTCCTCTGAGACAGCTCACATCATCGTTACAGCACAAAGAATCCAAGAAATATGGAAAACAAGAAGTGCTACGAAGTGTTTTCTTCCATTTTTCCATACCAAACCTAAAATAACTTAAAATAGCATAGTGAAGAGTTTAACTACACTATTTACTTTCTTTTCACTGAACCACAACACAGCTTATGGTACTGGATCACACCAGACCTACCTCCTCTTTTTAATGCATTTTCATCTGAAAAGTATATATATACACATCTCAGCTCAGCCGTATGTATATACAGATTAGCCCTAACATTAGTATCACCTGCCTGTTATTGAGTAGGTCCCCCTTGCTGCCACGACAGCAAATGTAACCACTGGAGGCATGGATTCCACAAGACCTCTAAAGACGTCCTGTGGTATCTGGCAACCAAGACATTAACAGCATTTCCTTAAAGTCCATTAAGTTGTGAGGTGGGGCCTCCATGGATCTCATTAATGAGCCTAAGGTGTCCTTGACCCTGTTGCCAGTTTACCATCAGTCGTCTGCAGTTTTCACAGTGACAAGATGTCTTTCTTAACATAGTTCTTTGGTGAACTTGCTGAAGCCCAGCGGTGTGAGAAACCCAGGAATGTACAAGAAATGTACAAATGAAGTGCTTTGAAACAGAAGGGCTTCTTGCACTAATATATGATTTATAAAGGCTTGTGTTTTCAAGAGATGAAAGAGAGATGCTAACTTATAATATGACAGAGCGCCTACGACCTGACCTTTAAGGTACCAACGCAGACATGCCCGCTCTTGCTGACACACACACACACACACACACACACACATACAAAAGAAACTCATTCCTCTCATATGCTGGTTATAAAGAGAAGATGAGGAGCAGGGAAGATTTGAGATGACTAATAGTAACCTTTTGAGGATCCTGCAGGGGGACTAGCTCTGCAGCCAGAGGTGACTGACACAGCTGATTTTAATCACTGGCAGCATTCGGCCGCAACCGAGGAAGAGGCCAAGAGTTCAATGAGTATGGAAAATAAAAATCAACTTCATTTGATATGACACTATTGATACCGCTCCTTCTCCGTCAGAAAAACATCGGTAAACACACTGGATTAATTCAAGAACTGAAAGAGGCATCGCAAAGTTCGCCATGTGCCAAATATGCCCTTTTTCTTCCCTTTCTCTTATTTCCCTTACTGGAGAATGCTTAATCCTTTTACATCGCGGAGGCAAAGCCGACATTCAATCTGACCACTGATTTATGAGACATGTGCTCGAAGAAAAGAGCACATCAATCACTGGCATATCCCTGCAATCAGCACACACATAAAGAAATGAAAGATCCCTCCGCCACTGACAAAACTGTTATTTCTCCCTCTGAAAGCCAGGTTCAAAGATCAGCCTCATCACTGGACGGCCAGGCTGTGCCATGCCTTCTGTCTCTCAGATTACACACATCAAAGGCTGTGAGCCACACAGACAGTGACCAAAAGGAAGGAGGGGGACCACTGCACGGCTACACCGTCGCTGCACGATTAACACCACCACTGAAAGAAAGAAAAAAAAAAGATGATGTATAATTGTATGTTTTTCCATTGACAATACTGCCAAAGAAAATGATACCTTCTTTTGACTTCTGAAGAGCTCGACAGATTCTTCAGGAGAAGCGAAAAACACAGTGGAGCTGAGCATCAGCTATGAGTGGGACAGAGCTATAGGTGGCACTGTTGCATCACAGTACGCACAAAGGTCTCTCTCCACATACTTCCCAGATTACAAAGAGCGGAGGGGCGTTTCAGCACGGCACCTAAAAATATTCTTTCATCTATGTTCAAGTGTCATTTCCCAAAAAGATTTTAATAACATCTAATTAATTCAAACTGCTAGGATGAATCTTTCAAAATATCACACTTCTCAAACAGAACACATTTTTGATGCTAAAACTGCTCTTTTCCTGTGAGGGTGATTCAACAGCTAATTATCGTTTTTTCATTCCTTCCACCACAAATCAAGCTCAACCCAACGAACGCTGAGCAGAACACATCAGAAGTCTTGAAACACAGGGACACAGAGAGCCGCTAACTTGCTGATATTGTTGGCTAAGCATATATACGGCTAAATCAAGCATATAAAGGGGCTAATTTGTGTGCTAACAAAAATAATAACAACAGAAAAAATAACTGCGCATTTCGACTTCATTTCTGGTGGGCCAAGCTTGCTAAGAACACAAGAAACTGTGGAAGTCTCACTGCCCAAAAACACTAAAGCAACCTTGAACAATTATCTTACATCTATCGTCACTGTCATGCAAAAAAACCTGCCTACTTAAAATGGTAACTTTACAGGAGAAGGAAAAAAAAAACTTTTAATGAAAGTCAATGTTAAAAAGATTTTATTCTTAGCCATTTTGGGGTACTTCTACTGGTCCATTCAGAATGTAATGAACAACTGCCGTTCATATCATGTTCAAAAAGTCAAAACCGTACACTTGAAACTTTTCAGTTTTCAATGAAAGTCAATGTAAAAAGATTTTATTCCAGTCATTTTTGAACATTTCTATTAATCCATTTATTATGTAATACTGAAAAAATCAAGTCAAAATCTTCCAAAACATCCAACTCATATTCAAAATGGAAACTTTTCCATTTTTAAATGGAATTCAATGTAAAAAATATTTATTCCAGATCATTTTGGAGCATTTCTATTGGTCTGTTCATCATATAATTCTAAAACAAGTTAAAAAAAGAAAAAAACAGCCAAGTTCACATTATATTAAAAAGAAAAACAGGAGAAATTGAGATGTTTTCTGTATCTGTTTAAATTTACAGTTCACATTTTACCTCAGAACTGATGTAACAAACTACAACACTCGCAAAAACAATCAACTGAACTGAAACGTAAACCTAAATGAATGATTTCCACTTATTTTCTCAATCCACTACAACAGTGTTTCTTACATGCGCCTGGAGAGAAGGCCTGAATGCAGACAGTCAAGCAGAGCTATCTGTTGCGCCTCTGAAAGCAGAGAGGAAGTGAGTGTTTATCGTACACCAGCGCGAGTCCACAGATCATTCTAAGAGTGGTAAACAATACGAGGACGGCATATCTGATGGCCCCCAGTGGCCGCAGCACAGCACCCCATGGGACGCCCAACAATGAGCGTGGTTACAAGGAGGCAGGCTGCTTACAGCAGGCCTGGAAGAGTGAAATTTGAATACGTCGCCATTGCTATACTCTTAAAATTGAAGGATCCTCAATAGTTCTTGACTTGGATGTCTAGGTTTGGGAAAATCATCTTTAGCAGGTTTTAAAGCATTTCGTTCTTTAACCATTAAAAAGGATTCCTCACACTCATGCATCTCATTTGCAAAGGCAGTGCTTTAAATAACCATCTACTACAAAACTGGTTCTTCAAAGGAAAAGATCGGAACTGCACTTGTATTTGAAAGGGTGTGGGCCATGTATGTGCAGATCTGGAAGAGGAGATGGGCTTTTTAGGGAATGTTAAAGCTAAAATGGCAGAGAAGGAAAGAGAGAATAGAAGGAAAGAGAGGCCCTGAGGCGGGTTCATGGGCCCTTCTCATCAGCCCTGCCTGCCTCATTCTGGCCATGTCCAGAGAGGGCCCAGCACTGAATGAACATGTTTGCACACAGACCTACAGGGAGAGCACTTTCCCCCCTTCCTGTTTACAGCATGTCAGGCCAGCTCTCCCCTCACCCCACAAACCAAGCACTCCGAAATAACAAGCTCTAAAAATTTGATGCTACGCAGGTTGAAAATAAAGGGGAAGGATACTCCGTGGCATGGAATGCAGGTGGGGGATGCTGTTCGCTCTGTCAGGGAGAGAACGCTTTCTCTTGAAGCGGGAGCTGGTTCACGCTCTCCTGGCAGCAGGAAGTACAGTGAGCGGTGTCAGGTGTGTTAAACACGGGCAAACTACGGAAAAGAGGCCTGACAGACACCTCCTCCTGAACCACAGCATCATCCTCTCTTATTGTGTGCCCACAATTAATAGTCCCGATTCAAACCTGGAAAAACATACTGAATAATATATCCCTGTCAGAACGCCTTATCACTCTACATCACAGAGACCAGACATACGGCACACGCTCTCCTGACAGCATGTGGCAAGAGCTTGAGACTTCTCTTCCCTCCACCTCTTCTAAATACATAATAACAAAATCTCCTGAAAAATAGGAAAATTTCCTGAAGCCAAATTATAACAATAATATAACTTTACATCTTTCTTTGGGGACATGCTTTTCTGGATACACCCTTCTAAAATAACCACATACACCTGGAAGTGTTTGATTACAGCCAGTGTAACCATCGGTGAAAGTGAAATTCTCCAAAATTTCTTCAACTTGGCTAATATCCTCCTGCACAGCAACTCTGCCAGTTTTAAGTCAGCAGGGTTAGTGTTAAATTAGAGACTGCTGTAAAAGTATTATATGATTATTTCATGGATCTTTAGGCATGTTTTATGTGACTAATCTAATGCAACTGACATATTAAACTGACACATCATAATTTTGCTTAATTTAGCCATCATTTGTAAAACAATCTGCATTACACACAACAAGCAAAAGTATTTTGTCTGGATGTAGGTTATGTAGTTAACTCCTGTAGTACTCTTTAGGGCAGATCCTTGTTGGCTTTCAATATCTGCTCTATATAAAATTACCACTCTAGGTATAGAAAACAAAAAGTTTAGTTTAGGAAAAACATTTGAAAATGTGAATATTTTTACCACAATCTTATAGTGATGAAGATATTCGACAGACAGGTGGAACTGAATCTGTTTCATTATGGATACAGCTACACAGGCATATACTACAATACAACACCAGCAGTGACCTACACACTCACTACTGATAGAAAAGTCTTTCCTGATTACTATATATGTGTATGGTATGTATATTGTAGCAGACAGTGGAAGAGCATAGCAGTATGCAGCTCCTTATAAGCTCCTAATATATACAGTTAAGGCACCCCTGGTCAAATGACACCTAAGGGGAAAAAGTGAATATAAATCTGAATATATATATATATGTGTGTGTGTGTGTGTGTGTGTGTATATATATATATAGATAGATAGATAGATAGATATAAATATATCCAGAAAAAAAATAAAGAAAAAGAAAAATACTAATTTTTCTTAATTATAGACAATTGTTAATTTTCCTTAACACTTAGCGTTGTATTTCATAAACCATGGACAACATTTCCCCTAAGTCCTGAATACAAATATTGATATTTAAAGCATTTATTTGCAAAAATGACAACTGCTCAAAAACAACTGCTCAAATAATGCAAAGAAGTTATTATTGAAATTTAAACAGTACAGTACTAATATTTGAACTTTGAGAGCGTTCAAAAATCACTGTAGTGAAATAATCTTGACTGCCAATCACAGCTTTCATGTCTTAGCAGGCCCTCCACTAGTCTTTCACATTGCTGTTGGTGAATTTATGCCATTCATAGCAAATTCAGGTGCAAATTTAAGAAAAAAAACATTGTCTCAATTTTTTCCAGGGCTGTTTGTGTGTGTGTGTGTGTGTGTGTGAGAGAGAGAGAGAGATAAAACATGATAAACACTAGCACTTATATCACATGTCCAGTACATCTACTAGATAAATATCAATATATATATATATTTTAATGAGACAGACTGACATTTTGCATATTAAAACAGTAGATTTGAACAAGTAGATTCTGATCATATGCCCATAGTATTATACAGTAATCCAGAAGGCCAGAAATAAGTGTTGCAGTCTAAAATGTTCAAATTTAATGTGGATTAAAATTACCTTCACAAGCTTCAGTAGATGGTACAGGTCTTCTACCTCATCCCCTTCTTTCTGGCTGTATTCTCTCCCAGTGTCCAGACTAGAGCCCTCTATGGTCCTCCTGTACAGTGGGAGACCCATGGCCTCTGCATACAGGTCAATGGCCTGATGACCCACGGTTTGGTACATATAGCTGTCAATTTCATCTGGGATATACAGAAGGAGGAAAAAGGAGTTAGTCTTCTTCTGCCATGCCAGATCTGGAACGGAGACGGGGCCATTGCTAAGGGAGAATGTCAGGACTGTGCACTTACCAGCTTTAGCTGGCCGAAGGTTGG
Source organism: Salminus brasiliensis (assembly GCF_030463535.1). Classification (NCBI taxonomy): domain Eukaryota; kingdom Metazoa; phylum Chordata; class Actinopteri; order Characiformes; family Bryconidae; genus Salminus; species Salminus brasiliensis. The sequence goes on along the minus strand of NC_132887.1, from coordinate 11,653,494 downwards.
CAAGTGCTACTACTGTGTGTCCTGCAGCAACACACTGCATCATGTTGTAACAGCTGTCTTTACCACCACTGCAGCACAAGAGACAGGAGGAGGTAAATGGGTAAAGCTGAAATTGTGGTGAAATGTAAGAGGAAAAGTTTAGGCTATGTTTAGTCTGAGATTGATGGTTAAGCTGGGTTACCACCAGCACAACCAGCTTAATCATGCTGTTCCACTAATGTTTCCGGCTTAACCATCAAACTCAAATGAGGTTATCCTGGTCATGTTGGTTCAGCTAAACCATCAGACCCAAACGACAGCATACACTATACTGGTCAGCAGGCAGGTCAACCAGCTATTAACATCTGATACCAGCTAAAAGCAAATGCTGGTCTTCAGCTGGACTTTTCAGTAGGCTTGCCTCATGTTATGGGCTGTATACCGGACATTAGACAAGGCACTGGACACGAGGGAGTAGATATAGATGTGAAATCAGTTATTTGTGCCTCCAGTGAAACTCAGGCAGGATTCTCCTTCGACGTTTCTCTTCCATCTTAAAGGATCATTGGTTCAGATCTCTCTGCACAGACGATATAATGAAAGTGCTGCACTATTTAGGTGGAGGGAAACTAGGGACAAGCATTACACTTCATGCAGCTGCAGCAGCTGAGGTCCGTTCAGAAAAGCTCTGCACTGGATACACAGATTAAATCTGTTAGCCTCTAAAGTCCAAACACTGCGCTGAAATGAGCCGCAAATCAACACACACAGAGGATAGACAACAAAAGCAGCACCTCGTTACCTTATTAACGCAACAACTTTCATTTTCTTTATTCAAAAATCACACAGAAACACGCAAAGATCTGTAAATGTGCTGCAGCCGCTCTCCCCAGTCTGTAAACACGAGCAAACACATGTGGACGCGCTCTTCCGCGAGAGTCAAGGACCCCAGGCAGGGGTGTCCTGAGAGCTGCCTGCACACAAAACGGCAAGCCGTCTGTCGCTCGAAGCGGAGCAAGACTTCTGTCATCAGACATATACCATCTCAGATTTTCACTTTATACGTGCATAACTTGTATTTGTGTCATATTGAAAGTAATAATAATAACTAGTACTACTGATACTACTAATACTATTGTTAATTAAAATATATATTTATTTATATAATATTGAAATATATAAGAATAAAGTTTTTTTTTATAATGTCATGTTTATATCTCTCTCTCTCTCTCTCTCTCTATATATATATATATATATATATATATATATATGAAATTTATTTTTATAAATTGTGTTAAAAATAGAGGATGTGATGTGTGATGATGCAGGTAAAATATAAAATATTAAAAATATTAAAAATATTATTAGAGCCCACGTTATGTAAAAAAAGCCCATACTGTTTATACAACTAAACACCAGAAATATATTTACATTTTGTCGTTGACATGCAAACCCTTGTATTTCCAAAATGTCATTTTTATAAGAGAAGAAAAAAAGGTTCAATGGAAGTAAATATTTTATATAGTATAATGAACAACAGTTTCAAATGAGGTCAAACTATTAAAAAACGCACAAGGTGGAGGCACAAGGTTTTTACATGACAGTGAAGAGCTCCACCTATTCAGCATACAGCAGTTTATCCCCACCTATTCACACTGGGGTTAAATGGGGCGCTTCTGTCAAGACCTCTTTTTAAGGCACAATACGGGACAGTCAATCAGAAAATGGATCAGTCCTAAAAGCACACCACAAAATTTTAATTGTTTCATTATGCTTTATATTATTACTTTATTTATTATTATTACTTTATATATTTCATAAATGATAAAAGACCACAACAAAAATAAATGGCATTAAAGGGTCCTCAGGGGGAAAATAAATATGAGAAAAGGGTATTACATGATATGTTTTTTTAAGTTACTGTACAATACGTGTTATAGTTTATCTAACACTTTTCTTCTACATTTATTTAAGATATTCTAGTTTTGAATATGATATAAAAATGATGTAACATTAAATATATTGTGTGCTTAAACCACAATTACCAATGGGTTCACTAGTTAATTCCTTTGAAGAATCCAAAGTAACAAACAATCAAACAGTGGCGTGAATGTTATTTCTCATTATAAGCGATAAAACAGTCTAATAGCCTCCTTTGTAGGAAGATGCTAAGAGGCTGTAATCAGTGTATGAAGTGTCATTCAGGTATGGCATGTGCAGCCTGTGAGCAGCAGAAGTCTATCCAGTGGTATTCACGCAGGTAGTGTTTTCCTCGGAGGGAGCGCTGTGGCTGAGAGGAAAGCCTTTGATGCTCCTTTTGCTCTCAGTTGTTGTGCCAGAGCAGAATAATTGCATCGCCTTCGTGTGCTTTCCTCACCTCGTGCCCCTAAGCAGGCCAAAGGCAACTGATTTTGTCTGAATGTACAAAATTGAAAAAGACATCTTCTCAGCCCTCTGCTTTTTCAAATGTTCCCTGCTCTTGGTAGTTTATGTACTTATTTATTTATTGGGTGCCCTTTGAAAATCCACCAGCACCCTGCAATGAGGATGAGCAGAGTTTATCAATAAAGGGAATCCACACAACAGCCAGAGTCCTCAATTCTTTGTCTGTGGTGTGCATAAATCCTTCAGTATGAAGCAGATGTTAAAAAAAAGATTTTTTATTGTTTATTTACTTATTCCTAACGATCAGGCTGTATTAGGCCATTTCTTTTAAAAGCCATTGCCTTTGTTTATTTGTATTACCCAACCACCTGATCTTTAAGTCCTGTACAGTGAAGCCTGACCTTCTGTTCGTTTTTTTTTTTTTTTCTTTCTTGCTTCGGCTATTCACATTAATTCTCATCACTGAAACTCTGACTACGCTCCAAATCTCCACATTTAACATTATTATTTTATAAATCACGCTCCTCTAATAAAGAATTCTGTTGTTTGTTTTTATTTGCGGCACTATCCCGGCGATTTAAAAGAGAGTGCTACATCCTTTTATAGACGGGTAGGGGAATAAAAACTCTTGATGGATAGTGCGTCTGAGGCACAGGCAATGAAGTGAATATGAGAGGCATAAATATGGAAGCAAGGCACAGGAAATCAAACGGCACCCTTGGCCTTTCCTTAAAGGAGCATGTGCATACGACAGCTGATTTACACAGATACACAAACTAATTTTTGTCGCACAAGGACACGAAAAACTTTGGGTTTAATGACGAAGTAAAGCCTGAAATCATGTTGAACAGCGGGACAGGCCGGCCAAGGCTGAACACGGAGACGAGAAAGAGTCGTCACACCCTGGCCTTCTGTTTATCTTCCTTTTAGGGGACAAGCAATACAGATTCTCTTAAAAGTGACACTGTGTGACAAAGTGTTCTGTGTTGTTTCTGGGGAGATTTCATATTAATTGATGATGATGAAGTGCGATCCCATTAACTGATAATGGTGTGAACAAGCAAGATATTCAGTTAGACATGTGTATGTAAACATTTACTAAGTATCAAACCGGCTTTTGAATTTAAGCTCTGAAAGGTCTTATGCAAAGCCGGTATTCAGGCCTCTGTGAGTTTGTCTCATAAGCGCTCAGTATTACTTCCATATTAGGAATCCGGTGAAATATTAATGGATTAACATTGGCGTTGCAACAGAGCACAGAATGCTGAACTTGCTTCGCTCAACTAAACTCTCAGAGGAATGCAGTTTCCCCCTGAAATTACAATATGATTTAGTCATAACTCCTGGAAGCACATTTACATCATTTGACAACTATTTCCCCTCCAGTAAGAGAGCATTTGAAGCCCTGCTTAAACCTGAGCTCTGCTGGGCCTCAAAACCTCGGCCGAATCCAGCTTCTGACTTTCTGCAGAGCACAATTTTCTATCCAATTTTTCATGTGGCCGCTAATGCTGAGCAGACGTGGATGGTCATCAGCGGACCGTTCAGACGCGTATTATTGCGGAATTACTGGGCCTGATGGTGACCTGGTGACCTCAGCTCCTGCTCTGCAAACACCAGCAGAGTGTGTATACAGCAGGCAGTGATGGATTTAACTGTACATTATGCTCAACAGTCCATGCACACTAAATACCAGATCCTTCCCCAGACCACTTAATGACAGCAAGTACTTTAGGGGAAGTTCGAGAATTTGCTCGGAACAATTGCTTGTGTTTTGATTGGGCGTTTACTGGACATCGCCAAGGGAGACTCGAAAGAGTCTGACGTTCCTCCCATGGCTCATGATGCAAGGTTTGTAATGGCCATAAATATGTTATAGAGCCTATGGGCCCTGCAACTTCACTTGTGTACTTGAAGCAACAAGGAGATTTAGCAATATTTCCAGTCTAGATGTGCAACTCTGAAACCTTTGACACCCTCATATTTGTTCTTGTATGCAGTGTTGTTGTTGATGGTGTTGCTCGGATACAATGTTTGACTGTCAAGTAGTAAATGGGATGCAGCCTGCACAAGCTGGCAATGTCCACCGAGGAGCCTGATTCACACTGCCTTGCACATTTCTACTGTACGTGTTTACTCTGCGCTCAGGGATAGCACTTTATTTGTGATGTCAACATTTATTACGGGGAGTTTGAGTGAAAGCACTGTGTACTTTAGTCTTGTTAGCTTGTTAGGAACCTGGCTTGGGCCTGCTCTATTCTTAAAAAGGCCAAATTCAACAGAATATAACATAGAATTGAATTCTGGGGTTTGTTACCAAACCTATCATTTAATATCTGTTACTATTATGCTGGTTACTTAATGCAGCTGATATCTGAAAACACTGAAAGTCTACGGTGATAATTAAATTAAATGGCTGTAAAATTCGACCATCTCCCCTAGAGGCCAGTGTTTGGTGCCAGGATCCCCATAACTATGCCTTTCTATGTCTTCACCACATCAAAAGTCCTTTGTGAACAATTCCAGCAGGAATCTTGACACACATTTTTACAGGCAATTAACTTCTATAGTGAGTAGCCTAAATGGATTAGTGGGGCCATTAATGTCTTAAGCTAACAGAACCTTGATTAGAAATCGGAGGAAACATGTAAACAATGAAACTTTGTCTTTGGATCAAATTGCGCTTCATCTCAGCAGAGGGCCGCCACTGCGCTCAGGCAGCTGCTAATGACTGACAGCGCCGTGAGCTTTGCACGAAGCCCAGTGTTTTGACTTGAAATTTCACATGAAATGTTGCACCTCTTTGAAATTGTCTCCTCCTAATGTTTATCACACATTTGTCCCTCATTTTTACTCCGAACAGATCTAAACACTTGCATGATTTTTTATTAGTGGACCCGAATCCACCGTATTTATAATTAACAAGTCCACAGACAATAAGCTACACGATCAAAGAGGCCACAGAGCTTTCATCATTCAAAAAAAGTGGGCAGCCTCTCAAATTACTATTCTGAGTAAATGTGATTTGCCAGATATTGTCTTGATTTGAAAGTGTTTTGTTTTCCTCTCAAAATCCCAGAATCAAATTACAGCGTTCTTTCCCCCCTCTGTGAAGTCACAGCCAAAGGGATGTGGTCCATTAACGTACAAGATCTCTTAATTCTCAAGCAGCTCGAGAAAAACACACACGCTCAGGGCCTACCATCACCTGACCCAGCTGCCAAACACAATTTCTCTTGCAGAGCTTGAATGTTTCACAGAGACGCACTCCTGTATTTAATCCAAGCCTTATCTTAATCACTGGTGGGAGTCTGGAAAGCAAAACAAGCTGCCTTGATTTCTTCTTGCACTCAAGTCTTTGCCCACTAGTAGAGAAGCCAGAACAATGAAATCTGAAGCATTTAAGCACTGCACTTTTTAGTCTTATTGGGTGTGCAACTGGTCTGGTCAACTTTGTAAACCTTGTATCTCCAAAATGGTAAGCTCACAGTAGAATACAAAAGTGTTTTAGGGTTTACTGTATGGACAAAAGTCTTGGGACACCTGCTCAAGCATTGTTTCTTCCAATTTAAGGGTATGCTGGAGCAACCGTGGGAAGGCTTTCTACTAAATTCAGTCACAAGAGTGGTCAGGATGTTGGATGATCATCCCACCTCATCCTAAACTTCCTAAAGCTTCATAGCTCAACACACCCCTCTAGCCTATGTGGTGCATTAGTCATGGTGCCGACAGGTTAAGTTAATTCCTATTTTATTAGCAATACTTCTCTACAGTGAGCTAAATGCACTCATTAGAAGGGTTGTCCACAAACATTTGGACATGTACTAAAAGTTAACATTTACACAATATGAAGGCCAGCTATTGTGTTTTAATTATGTTGAAAAAAGGAGGCTTTCGGACAGTAAGCTACATTTTGCTATGATACATATTTTTTTTGTTAACATTAGCTTCCTTGCTAGGTGAGACTCAGCAAGTAAGATTCATCAAAACAACACAATATACGTGCAGCAAACTATGGCCTTTTACATAATACACCATAATACACCCTTGTGGTTGTGTATTGTGGTTGCAAATGTGTTCTTTTTGTAGAAACAGTTGTGAGACTGGACAAGCTGGAGAAACTGGCAAAAAATCAACTTAGTGAGAAACTAGCACACAATTCAGCCTTTGTTCAAAAATACAAATGAATCAAACTGAACCATATACAGCATCACTGCAGCTTGAAAATCATTTTGATGATACACTGACTTGAAATAGGAAGAATGGCATCTCTGTCATTGCCACCCAAGGCCAGAACGCCGGCAACAGCTGTACAGCTGTTCGTTAGGGGGCGTTCTAATCGTCATATGTATTTACAACAGTGGTGTAAAAGTGAATTACACTCCACAACTGTAGGGGGAGCCTATATACATAATAAATGCCAATTTGCATATAATGCTGCTAAATTAAACTTTAGCTTTGTGATACAATGGGCTTCCAGTTAAAAAGCTATGCCAGGGGGCTCAAGATCAAGATATTTTGTGAAATTGTAACATTGCAAGAAATTAGCCGCCATGCTAATATTAGCAGGACTGCACAAGAAAATCAGTTTATTTCAAAAATCTTAAAAAAATATAAAAATATATATATTAAATTAATAACACACATGTATTTTTATCAGTTTAGGCTTAATGTAATCTTTGTCAAAGAACACATTTTGTGGCCAAAGCAAGGAAAGCTCAATCATATTTAACAGTCTTGCTGAAACTTGTGTTGCTGAAACTTAACTGGCTGCGCCTGCAACTGCTTACTTGTACTGAATGTGAAACCTGATGCAAATTTAATCATCTGTCCGTCTTTTTTTCTGTTATCTCGCAGTATTTCCTGTCAAACCAGTACATAGATGCCGGTGCACTCCAGCAACCAGTGGATCAGAAAGCGTTTTTCCATTTCTCTCCTTTGTCTACAAAGTAAAGTAGGGTGGTGTAATTAGGATGTCTGCAGTGTGATACACAAAGCCCGGACGGTTTAACTCTCGCCCGACAAACACAATTTTAATCGGGGAAATGGCTCGCAATCAGAATATTGGATCTGACATCGGAGGTAGCCACAGAGGCTATCCCCACACACCCTCTCTGAGCTTCAAAGCTCTTCCCGGGCCTGTTATGGGTTTCCCCCGTGATGAAGTGTGACACTCTGCAAACACAAAAGCCCCAGCCCTCTCATGGGCTGCTCTGCTTTTCTTGGAGCACCCCAACCAGCCTGATGCCAAGTAAGCTTGTCTGTTGTCAGAATGGCCCCCCTTCTTGTCCATGCGTGTGTGTGTCAGTGTTTGTGTGCATCTGGGTTGCCTTGGATGATGTAATCGGGCCCTCTAATCACTGGCCCCACCTGTTCTGCATTGGTCTGGGGAAGATTCAGAAGCTAATGCCCACTTCCACCCGCCGCTGACTCCATCTGTGGCCCGCAGCAACTAGCTCTAATGCAGTGCAGCTCCAACCAGACAAGCGCCTGTACCTCCCCCAAAACATGTCTAACCTATGATCCACCCAAAAATCACAATGAAATGGAGTCGAACTGGAGCTTGAGAGGGATTATGGTGCTGTAACGTCATTTTGTCCTGATCCCAACATAAATAAAGCACTCTGATGAAAAGCCTGCAATAGCTGTCAACACTCAATACCTCAGCATTACGCCGATCCACTGACACCCGCGATAATGTGACCGGCTGCTCGAGCGCTTTCGCCTCCAGCCAGGCAGCAATGAGACGTCACCTGCGTCCTGCACCAGGCCAGGCCTGCTCGTCAGCACAATACAGCTAGGCAGCAGCGCCATTTGTCTTGTGGTTTTGAGCCACGGCTATTTCTCCTCACGCCGTCCAATGTCAACACAGGCTCTATAAATATCTCGCACACTGCAGAAGTGGGCCTCCGCTGGGACAAGCACAGGCGAATGTGTGGAAGACACAGGAGAGGAGAAAAAGAGAGAAAAAGAGCGAGAGAGATTTCGCTCTTGATCTGTCTGGTGACTGACTTCTTCCACACATCTGGGCTCTGTCGTAGAAATGAGGACCAGCACACTTATAGGGGGCTTGGAAACCACCAAAGTCACATGGGAAACATTATTTCCTCCAATCAAAGTTATTATCCATCTGAATCACCACCACAAAAAGCTTTAAAGAGATGTCCTACAAAGCTCATCCTACCCCAGATACACTTTCACGAAAAAGGGCTTGACCTCGTAGAATTACCATTTTTTGTGTCTGTCATCATGGAAAGCTTATACTTTCCATCAGTCCAAACTGTTCTCAGAGCACTTACCTGAAGCCTGAACTGTAAGCCTGAGCTTACAATTACCTCTAACTGTATTGCTTTAGCTTTCTTACATTACCCCTTCATTATAACTCGGAATAAATGCATTATACAAGTCTCCAACGGCAGAGTGCAATTTAATGGCAAGGATATCCAAGCCTTTAAGTGCACCATAAAAGGGCAAAAAATATACACATAAAACACTAAACACAAAATATCTTCTGCATGTAGAACTGTTGCACACAGCACAAATCTTCTAGTTTCATAACGGCTTCAGAGCTGCTCTCTATATTTAATGGTGTAATAGTGCATAAAATATATGCCGTTTGGTTTTGTGACTGTTTGCTAAGTTAACCTTTGATGTTCTTGAAACCAAACATTACAGCACTGTCCTGGCCTTGAAAAACCTCGCCAGGCCCATATGTGAGAGCTAAAACAGACTTATATTTCCCCACTCCCCAATTGTCTTCATGTCCCATTCCGAATAGCAATTTTAGGCTATGTGCTTACCACAGCTGTCTTCTTTCTTATATGCCCTTTCTTTATAAACACCCACATATGCTTCTCTTTTTCAACAAAGAGTCTATTTTACTTCAAACAGATCTCAAACACAGCCATTAGCACTGAGGTGTTTTAACAAACTTTCACCAACAGAGTGAAGTAAAGTAGCTTACCCAATGCTTAAGGGCTCCACTAACCTTCTAAACTAAATATGGGAAATTTCTCAAATTCTAATGAGAATTAACAATTAACAGAAAAGGAAAAAAAGTTCCATTGCAAATCTTTCCATTACCTTATTTCCTCATGTGATTCATTCAAATTTGACATAATCAGATTGTGTACCAATGCTGTCAATACAAAATCTTGTCACTCCAAAATAGTTGCAGAAGGAAAATAATTCTCAACTTTTCAAGTAATAAAATGCTGGCTTTCCCACACTTCCTGGAAAATCTGGAAATGTAGAGAGTACGTTTCCAGTCATGGAAACTCCAGGAAAAGGATAAAACTGCTAACCTGTCCTGGATATACTAGTGAGATCCTGAAAATGTTAAGCTATTGAGCCACAAAGATTGCATTTTAGCAACTGATGCTCTATTTTTAGGCTTCTGGACAGATATCATCTTGTCTTAGAAATGGATACATACACTGATCAGCCATAACATTATCACCACTGGCAGGTGACGTGAAAAACATGATCTTCATCTTCAAACAGTGGCATCGGTCAAAGGGTGGAATATTAGGCAGACGCTGAACAGTCAGTTCTTGAAGGTGATGTGTAAAAAGCAGGAAAAAGGATCTGAGCCACTCTGACAAGGGCCAAATTATGATGGCTAGACGACTGGGTTAGAATATCTCCAACATCAGGCAGGTTGTGAAGGTTTTTTGGGTATATTTCTTGTATCTAACACATAAATGACTGAATTTGTAATTCATGTGTTAGCATCGTATAATCCGCATGCAAAAATCCCACTTGTCTCAAACCACACCAAGGAAGCCATTGTATAGATGTACTGTAGTATGGCAAATAATGTTGGAATCCACATAATCAATTCTGTTTGAAATGAACTCAATGGAGTTTGATGCGAGTGTGTGCCGACTTCGGCATTCAGTTAGCACTATGCTAATGAATAGCTATAGCCATAGTCCTGGCATGTAAGATGATATACAGTCACAAAACCATGAACGCAGTTTAGCACAGCTGTTACACATCAACCTTTAACGCAGAAACCCTGTAATTCGCTTTAAAGTGGGTAATACTAGCTTCCACTAAGTGAGAAGGGCCGTGCTAACGACACGTTACCGATGTTGGATGAGCCCGTCAGTCGGGCTGTGCTAATGTTGTGGCAGTGATGTTGGATGAGGCCTGTAGCTGATTCAAGTACACAAAACTTCATTAAGCTGCAGTGGACTAAAGTGTACTTGTCGTCAACGATTAGTGCACTTGAAGAGTGCTAAAACTATTCTTGTACTTCTTAATTACGATCTCTGCCATTTTCTGTACTAAAAATATTAATACCCAGGACCTTGCAGAACAGAGGTTACACAAATATGGAGACAATCAGCGGATCCCTACGTTATCAAGCCATCCCACTGAACAGTTCTGTGGTCCAGTTACAGTTAGGGTCAGTATGGAAAAGCCACCGGTTAACAGTTACCATTTATACTCAGAACCATTTGGCCCTGAGGTGGAAAAGAGGCCATTGATGCAATCCATGGAGGCCACACCTCACAACTTACAGGACTTTCAGGATCGGTTGCTAACGGCCTGGTTCCTGATACCACAGGTCTTTGCCTCGAATGCTCAGATCTGTTCTGGTAGCACAAGAGGGACCTAATCTAGCATTAGGCAGGCAGTGTTGTAGCTGATCTGTGTATGTCACTACTCATTATATAGTGTTGCCATAGATGAATAGGACATTAACTGAGGTTTATTAATAGTCAGTTAAACTGTGTTATCAACTTTTTGTTGATCAGTAAGCTATATTATATGTATAATATATATAACGCCATGCTCTATGTCAATTGTAAGTTGTAACTTGACTTCCTTTCTACATAGCTATTTTTTAATGCTCTGACCTATCTTCAAGGGCAGTTCTGAAACTTATGAACCTCACATTTGTAAAACACAAAAGATTTTCAGAGGTATTTGCATCTATTGGAAAAGATTTGCATGTGTGTGAAACCGCTGTATACTAATAGATAGTAACACAGCATGTAAGTATGTTGTCATATATGAACGTCATGGGAAATGTTCTGGTAAAGTAGAGGTGTGCTGTGTGGGGAGCTGTCATTTTCAAATGATGTAAAACCAAGTCTAGAGGGCTCCTGTTTACAGTCCTCCTTTGTTTTAGTCATGGCCACTGTGGCCACAGTACTGAAAGGGTTAGCCATTTTAAAGCAGCGGTGATTGTTTGGTGAAAGATGGCCTCCGATCATTTCAAACAGCACTGAACCTGTGACTAACTGTTAATAAAAAACAAAAGCCAAGGTCTTGTCTGCGAATCCTCTTGACGCGTTCATCTCCCCATTCCAGATGAGAAACTGTATACGATTCAAGATATGACCTCAAGTTTACAGCCTGGACCTGTTGCTCCTGAGCGATTGATTGTCACTGAGCGAAAACAGCCCAGGCCCCGGCTCAGCACTGTCTCAGCAAGAAGCTAACGAGTTTCTATCAGCCGCTCTGCCATGAACAGCACATCAGCGCCTCCTCGCTCCCTCTGCGTTTTTTTTTATTGGTGAATTCCATACACAGGCCCAATCTTCCTTGTGGCAGGAGTTCTGTGATTAAAGTGTATAAAAAAGCAGGCAGCTCCACTAAAGCGACGTGATTTACTGAGCTGTCACCCCGGTACAGGCGGGGCAAGAAGTTCAGGCCCCAGCAGGAGAGGCCTAATGAAAATGAAACGAGGAGCAAGACTGCAACCTGTGGGGAGGTCCAGGGTCCAGGATGGTGGAGGTGGGTTTATTTTTTGTGTTCCTGTGTGTGTGTGTAAAAGGTGGCTCTGGCCAGTAAGTCACCTCTCCATGACCTGCTGAAACCTTGACCCTGTCATTTCCTGTCAAGCAGGATTCATCTGGCTTCTAAAAGCAGGCCTGATATCTTAAGTATAGGATGGCTATAAATGACATATCCTGGTAGACTTTCCTTTGCCTCATATTTATTAATGCCCCCTTCACACACACACATATACACACACCCTAAGTTCTCTCTCTTTCTCTCACCCAAACACACAAATTCACATGCTCACACCGTCACCACCACACCCTATCCTTTCCTCACCATTAGCCTTTGGCTACCCTCTCTTATTCAGAGTTCACGGTCAGGCCAAGTGGATATGTGCCCGAAGAGAGCATTCGGGACAAGCGCATGAGACCAAGGACCTCTGATGTTCTCAAGAGCGTCCAAGAGGGGAGGATCCAGACTTTTGTTTATGCAAACTTACGAGAGAAGGGGGGTTGGGGGGCAATCAGACATAGATACAGATGTCCCGTGTTCAAGCTGCACTGTTATTTCTGACATGAAGGCCAAAGGTCAGGCTGTGAAGGAGCACAGCTGGAGAGGAGAGAAAAGAAAGGAAAAGAACGAAGGAGAGAAAGCAAAGACAGATAGGAAAAGAGGAAAAATGGAGTGAGATTGAGTGAGAGAAAGAGAGAGGGAGACAGAGTAGGTGGGACGAGCGTGGCCCGGTGCATAAAAGAGGTCTCCATCCCACATCCATAATAGGAATGGCTTCCATTGCAACTAAAGGACCTCTTCCTCCTGGCTCTAGCTGGGAATGTGGTGGTTTACAGAAAGTCCCCACTCCAGCGGCGGTGGGAGGTGGGGGATGCGTGCTGCTTGGCCAGGCCAGATGCGCTCCAGACAGGCCGCCATGCTCCACGCCGGCCTCCTGAGGGAAGAGCTGTTGGCCTGGACATAGCTGATTCAAAAGCTCAGTATCCGCCACATCCTGCTGCAGGACAGAGTCGGCACGCACAGGGAACCTTCTCACTCGTGCCCTTCATAGCAACCAGACTGCTGAGGAGCTTTCACCACACACATGCATGCCAAACTCTCACCCCGCCATGCCACCCTTTGTGTTTGTCCAGCCCTTCGATGCTCTGTTTCCCATCAGCACTTCTCACCCCTTCCCTTTCCACTCATCTCCAGAGGCCTAGCATGCTACGCTGCCAAAGTCTGTAATGATAACAGTTCCCCACGCTGGATTATGACAACTTTAAACATACAAAGCGCATGAAGACAAAGGAAAGCATTAAAGGAAAGTATGATTGAGTCCTACAGCAAGTCCCGCACACTAATGCAGCCCGCTTAACCCCTCCGCGGCTCTCGTTTTTCACCCTAAATAACCCGCTAAATTTTTACTGCTTAGCGTCCTCCGCTTGCGCTAGGCTGCTATTTCATATTCATGTTTGCTGCGGCCTTGATATACGAGCTAGGACTATGATGTCAGCGAAAAACACTTTCAATAATTGCTATGAGAAATATCCTCAACCTTCTAACACCTTTCTGCGTCCGGCACTACACCCCACCCCCACCCCCCTCCCATCCTCTGAAACTTCATCTATCAGCTCAGGCACAACACTTTAAGTGATCCGAGTGATGTATGGCTCCCTGCCATCCTTGTGTTCCACTCCTAACTATTTACATTCTATCAAGTGAGCGGGCCACCAGCTCCTTGTGCATGAGATTACCATAAATAAAAAAAAGCCCATGAGCTAAGCAGCTCAGAGTTTTAAATGATGAAGCTGAAGATGGTTTTAATTTAATGAGAAAAAAATGTTTGCCACAAATATATATTTGTCAATATATTTTTTTATATTGTTTTTGAGTACGCACTTCAGTTTTTAGTTCTTTACAGTCGCATGTCTCGTTTACAGTATGACTGATTATAAAAAATCTGTTTTTTCAAGATTTCTAAATAATTTAGTCAGTGAAACGTAAGCAAGGTTATCCATATGATTATTTACAGTAGTGGTGTAAAATCTGTGTTTGTCCCCAACAAGAATTTAGCTTTTTTTCTATCAAAATGATCAGTAAATCTACATGTGTCTTCTGAGTTTTTGTACCAACTTTAATAGATTACAAATTTAATATGTTTTTCATTACATTTATTTTTTAATTAATTTATTTTTAAATAATAATTTGAGCAGCATATCTAGTACTAGCTTTCAGTGAGTACACAAAGAAGGCCAGGGAGGTTTTCTAAATTTTCTCCTCAAATCCCACTATCTATTTAGGACTCCTCCTATCACATGAAGCCACCAGCACTGGGAGGAAGAAAGCTACCACACAGGACATGTGAAGCCAGCAGCCACAATTTTTCGAACTGCAACTAATACAATGCTATTGGACTGCTGAACATGTTTGGAGGGGACAGCAGTAGGAGGAGTGGCCCACCCCTTTCAGAAGGTTTCTCTACACCATACCACACATTTCACATCAACACACTCTGAATAATTTCTACAAGATTTATACAGATTAATTTAAAGAAAATGGCAGAATTCCCCTTTCAGTCCAGTCTTTAAAAGACTATGAAAATGTTCTGCATCAATCTATAGCATCAGTCTTAAGAGCCTGTTACCAGGGCATAATGCTAAATATCAAGACACTACAGTGAATATGTAACGAGTAAGCCATTTTGGAGAGCGCTCCTCATTGTTGCTGTGTGTTTAGGGTATAGATTGCAATTATCAGTGTCATGGTGTTGGTTATCCTGGTCCTTTCCACACAGCTCGCCTCTCAGAAGGGGAAGTGCTCCTTCCTGGCCTGGAATTGTTCTGGTTCAGGTGAAACGGATGTGTGCTGTAAATAGGAGGAGAGCCAGCCAGTGGCCTGCCTGGGACAGTAGCTGACTCGTCCTACTCAGCATGGAAGGGGGGCCAGAGTGTGGCGTCAGACAAAATAAACTCTTACTTCCAGGCCACTGATAGACGAATGTGGGTGACAAAAGGAAACGGGTGTCACGCACACAGTATACAGCCAGAAGAACCCCATGTCCAGGACATTCAGTCATGTGAAAATATCAGCACATCCCATTAAACCATTGTCTTTTTTTAAATCATATTGTAACATGTGGACATTTGATCTTACTTTTAACAAAACTGAGGGATAGAGGTCATATAACTAAAACACAGACAACTGAAGACATGTCTTTTAAAGAGAATTTGTAAAATGTAATTAATAGAAATGTCATTTTCCTGGAAGCAAAGTTAGGACACCCCCCACATTTATTACATTACAAATGTAAAATGATTAAAATTACAATTGCAGCACATTATGATTAGGACATGGTAAGAGTGAATACTGAATAAATATCAAATAATTCAGATATTTTGTCCGGTTTGCTTTTGATTGTTGAAGTGAGTGGTACTACCCTGGTGAGATCCAAAGAGCTCTCGACAGGTTGTAGATGCATATGAGTCAGGGAATGATTTAAACACATCTCAGAACAGTTGTCAACATGGCCAGGTCAGGTCATTCTAACTGGTTCCGCCCAAGAGCAGCTCACTAGATGCATAAAGAAGTCTCCAACAATCTTAACATAACATCACAGGATCTACAGGTAGCTCCTACCACAGTTAATGTCACAATACAGCATCTACCATCAGAAAGAGACTGCACAAGTTTGATGTTCATGGGAAATGTGCAAGAAGGAAGCCCTTGCTGTCAAACAAGCATGCTTTGTACGTGCTCTGCTCAGCCACAACACTTTCGTTTACTTTGCGTAATTTCAAATTTGACGGTTTTCTTTAATCCCCTCCTCCTTTGCCAGGCCAGGTCTTTAACTGGCAGGAGCTCATGAAAGCCTCCAATCCAGCTCAAACCCCAGCATGAGAGCTAAACGTGGCACACGAGAGCAGGGCCAGAGTGAGAAGCTCTGGGTGTAACAAATTGATAGAAGTCAATTAAATGTCTATTATTAACCTCCTATGGCTCACTGTCAATTATCTGTCCCATTAACTCAGTAATACAGTACTGTGTATGTGCTTAACACTGAGAGGAAGCAGCATGGATACCGTCTCATCACTGCTCATTAAAAAAAAAAGGAACAGAAATGATGACTTTAAAATAAATTCAATTCCGTTATATTTAATTAAGCAGTTAAGGTCATTTGCACCTCTGGTCCCAGCGTTTAGATGATTCATGCTCATAATAAGGTACATTACTGCTGCTTTTATATAGATTAGTCATAAATTCACCATACTTATATTACTCTTTAAAACCCAGTGTGCAAAGAAGCTCCTTACATCATAATTATCATATTAATGATGTTATCATTCTCCACTTTCGTACTGAACTGGAAATATTTGATGAGAGATTAACGAGGACTCTGAGGGCCAAACGAAGTGAGCAATGCCAGGTTAGCCTACACTGTTAACCATGTATAACATGGTTGAAACATCTAATGTAATCTTATAGCAACTTAGTCATAGATGATTAAAATTAACTACCTGCTATATGCTCATAGCCATGGGCATGGGAATGTGCGGGCTTACCAGGGCCTTTTTTAAAAATCAGATTTATTTATTTAACCCTCACCCACTAGGACATGTGCACCAATGATTATTGACTGCCGATTGGCTGGATTTATGAGCATGGTCAGCTCTACTGATTGGTGGCTATCAGATGCAATAAAACTTTTATCACATTATTTGATTAATTTATTTTGCTGCAGGAGGGTGCATGGGAGCTCTTTTTGTATTATGCAATGTTTTGAATTTGAAGATTGAATAAAGGGGAGGGGGGGGCAGCTAAAGTGTTTTGCCATGAACAAATTGTGCAAGGAAGGATCTTCTCACATCTAAAACAATTACTAGAAAAAATGCTGATGCAAATGCGGTGTCAATGGCAGCAGGAGAACCTGCAGTGATGTGTGCTGGCATAGCAACGCTATTCCTGTTAGTAGAAAGTTGAGTTAGTCCGTTAATATTGTGTGCACTAACCTGCCAAATTAGGATTAGTGGGAACTGAAGACCACTAATAAGATTAGAATACTGTATATCATAGTCTTAGTATGCAGTATACAGTTGGCATGCAGTCCTTAGAAGAAAGAGAGAAACTTACACTGGAATTTCTCCGAAACTGTTTTAAAGCATCAGTAAAGCTCAGGCATCTCGTATATGACCTCATATATGCACCTCGAGTTTATTTCTAGGGTGATGGAGGCCCATTTTAACTTAACTGAGTCATGGTGATGCTGTAACTAGCAACTAGTGGACTGGTTGTTGTTTTATGATGATATGTTGGAGTCCTGTCACTGTTTCAGCATGCCTGAGGTTCAGTCAATAGCTTTTTCAATTTCTGACAGGGTGATGTCTTGCAGAAAGAACCTCCTGTTGAAACACACTTGTAAGAAGAAGTGGGATAGATTGCATTTATTTTCTGGCCTTGCATGTCTGATTACACTTCTCTGAGACTCTGAGTTTTAGCTCACTGTTTTTGTGTCAATTATAGCTCTAAACTCACTTGTTGTGCAGCGTGGCTATGTTAATCAGTGTTCAGTCCCAACCCCCAGAGCTGCAGGACTTCTGGCTGGCTTGGTTAGTGAGGGATGTGTAAAATATTTTGGAGGGGATCCTAAGTACCTTCTCGGAGTACATTTCAAACAATGTGGCTTACTGTAGGTTTTTGTGATGCAGTCCTGGTTTTAATATAATGCAGTAACACAGGTGATGACTGGAGCTCAGACAGTCATCAACCTGTCAGCCCTGAGTACCATAGAAGACTTACTTTTGATTCTGGAAGCAACCTTAAAGTTGAGTAAATTTGTATTTGTCTTTTTTTAAAGATACGTCCAGAAATCAAAAGTTGTTGTTCTAAGGCATCAGGGTAAAGATCCCCTTTTGGTACCTTTAGTTTTATGTAAAGACCTCTTTTTCACGATAGAAAAAAGCTAGTAGAGATGTTGCTCACGTGCCTCTTCTACTAAAATCCACCAATAAACTATGAAAGTTAATCAATGTGTTTTCACTCTTAGTGCAGCTGGAATTGCTCAATCTTCTCATATCAACGATGAACATCTTTGTTTAAATAAAGATGTACATAATCTCATCTTTCATCAGTTCCACATTTTAGGTTTGCTTTTATCAGAAAATCACAAGCAGAGAGAGAAAGGGGCTTCATCCAGGACCTCACTGATACTGTTTACATCATAAATCAGTGAAACACAAGCAACATGTACACGCATTTACAACTCTGCTCCATAATTCCAATTTCCAGATTGCATAAACGACGTGTTTCCTCGACTAACAAGCATTTTCACTTCCTCTTGTCCATGGTGGACAACAACCCCAGAGCTGGTGGAGAAGGAAAAGTCTGGCCAAAGTCCCATTCAGTCATTGCGTTCTTTCCATTAACGTGTTCTGAAACCATTCAACCTGATTTGGCTTCGGTTTTAAGATGCTTTGGCGTAAATCTCAGAACATACTTACCATGGCTCATTAACTTCAAGTGTTTTTTTCCTCTTCCAATGATAATTCAGCTTGCCAAGCCTTCCATTATTGAGTGGAGGATCCAAGTAAATAACCATGAGTTGATGACAAAGAAATCACGTAAATGTGTATTATGGGTAAACTTACCCTTTAAACCAGACATCCATAAACGTGAGCCAAATGTAAATAGCTTTTTCGTACTCCTTTATTTTCTTTAAGGCAGTTAAACCTTTCCTGTGTCAAATAAAATGAGCATTCTGCTCTTACAATCTTGCCTGTTTACACAAGAAACCTCTTAAATGCTTGAAATGGGATGTTCAATTGAGAGAGGCCTTTTTTTCCTTGCAGGCTTCCTAGAGCTGCCCATCAGAGTCAGTTACAGGCCTGCCAGCTGACACAAACAACTCTGAGCTTTGTTGAACAATGAGGAAATGAGGGGCTGTTTGTCATTAGAGGCTTGTGGCACTGTGTGTTTCTTGTCTGGCTCATGATGCCGGCCACATCATTATCATTTAGGCCTATTCTTTCAGTTATTACAGAGTCAGCCCACTTTTTCTGGAGAACTGTGTGTTTCATTTCACTTGAACTGTAGGCTAAGACTTACTGAAAGAGATCGGTGACAACAGCGATAACAACAGCAAGTCAACATATTAGTCAATCAAACTGATATGAATGGAACTGAATCCCTTATTAAAATGTACTTAAAATATATTGTTGAAAGAATAGAATTATGTGGGGCATAAAATCAACCAAACTCAATCAACTCAAATAAAAGGGAATGAATTGTGTTTTTTAAAGGTATTTTGAGACACATATCCAAATAAATTAACTAGCTATTCTGAGGGGAGCTAGCTTGGTTGATGAACATTCAAATGGGACCTTGGAGTTAAATTTAACACATTTTTAAAGCACCTATTTGCATCAGGATCTCATAAAATTGATTTGTATATATGCCATTAAAGTGCACCCCAAAATATGTGTAACATTTGGATGAGCTCCAGTCCAATATTTTGTAAATATATTATATTATATATTATTTTACAGATTACAGTATCAGTCATATATGTACAATTTTCTCTTCCTGGTTGCTGAGTGTGGGTCAGCACTGACTGGGCACATCGGTTACCACATTTGCATCATGATGACATGAGCATTTGGTCCAGATGGTCTAGAGTAGATTAATATAAGGTTTAGACCAACTCAAGTTAGTTAAATCAACTCAAGTTAGGAATGTAACAGTACTTTTGCCTGGTGTAGCAAAATATGTTTGATTTTTGATTGTTTGATTGTATGATTAACAAAATTACTTTATTCTTAACAGAAACTATTTAATCAAATGAAAACACACCGATCAGCCATAAAATTAGCACAGGTATATATTAGGTGGATATATTAGGCAGCAAGTGAACAGTCAGTTCTTGGATGTGATGTGTTGAAAGCTGGAAAAATAAGCAAGTTTAAGAATCTAAACCACCTTGATAAGAACAAAACTGTAAATGGCTAGACGACTGGCTCAGAGCATCTCTGAAACATCAGACAGATCTCCTGGTCTGCAGTGGTCAGTACCTACCAAAAGTGCTCCAAGAAAGGCCAGCTTGTGAACCAGGGACATGGTAATGGGTGCCCAAGGCTCAGTGATGCTCATGGAGGCCCCACTTACAACTTACAGGATCTACAGAATCAAATACCACAGGACGCCTTCTGAGGTCTTGTGGAGTCCATAGCTCAAATGGTCAGATCTGTTGTGGTGGCACAAGGGGGACCTACTCAATATTAGGCTGGTGGCATTAATGCTATGGCTGATCTGTGTACTTCAGATGCCTTGATTAATTTATGTAAATATTAAAAAAATGGAATGTCACAAAAACAATAATAGTAATAATTGATGATAAAAATAAGCATCACATGAATATTAATCTCTGACAACATAGGCTGTTTTACTTACAGTTAGCATATCATAGTTGCCTACCTTTGCACACTTCTGTGTGTATCTCAGCCTGTGTTACACTCTCAGCCAGCCATTTCAGCTAATGGCTCCTCTCCCAGAGATTTATGATCCACAGACAAAGAACAATTAGCGAGAGGGACACACTAAAGCCAAGAGAGCAAGAGGCAGATTTATGGCTGCTAGACATGTTATTCTATATCTGGAAATCTGATTTAATGCTTCCCAAATATAAGAGGGGTTCAGTTAGGGGTTAGGTCAGTTTAGGTTCCACAGGCTGATTGGCCTTTTGTTTGTGTACTGGTACTTATATAAAGATATTCTGAAGGACCAGGATGGCTTGCTAACTTTCTAGAAATGATTAATGGTAGAACCTGAATATAAGGCCAAGTATATTGGCTGATATTGAGCGTTGAACACGTTACCATAGGAAATATGTATTGATTCTGTCTAGACAATGCAGTGTTCACTTTTCATAATTTACAGTAGAACAGAATTCATCCAGTTCTAATGCACTTGTAGAGGCAGGCAGAAACTTGTGGATGTGTTAACACAGATGTGTTTGTGTCCTTTTTGGTTGCACGTTACTGGCCAGGAAGACAGGAGGAAACATTTGTACACTTGTCAGACAGGAAATGAGACGGTTGTGGGAAAGCAACAGGGATTACTCTATGAAAGCCAGATACGAAACCTTCCACAATCAGCATTTATATTGGAAAAAAGAATGCTTGGAATTTGCATGATTAAAATGTGACAAGTGGTTGCACACAGATAAAATATGTAATAGCAACACAATTCTTGGTGTTTTATGTTGGATATTTTATTTGTTTGTCACATTATTTTCATGCAAATCAAAGCACCATTTTGTTCAGTGTACTAAGGCAATTATTAGCACTTTTAAGGAGATATGTAGTGGATTCTGGATGCAGAAACAAACTGCTGTGGTTATATCAACCCACTAAATATTAAAATGACAGTTGTTGTTTTCAATGAGTGAACATTTCGTGATTAACTGAAATACAGAACATACATCTAACAAACATCTGAAAAATAGTGACTTATAGTGATTATTAGTTATCCAGGCCCTCATGCTTCATTTACACTGCTCCGGTGTGGCAATGGCAGCCTGGTGTCAAGTGAAGACTGTACATATCATACCATAACTCTTACCCTAACCTAAACATAATCTAACCCTTACCCTAGATTTAACCATAATCTAAACTTAATCTAACACTTACTCTGACTTAACCATAACCTAAACTTAATCTAACCCTTACTCTGATTTAACCATAACCTAAACTTAATATAACCCTTACCCTAGACTAACCCTTACCCTAGACTGAACCATAACCTAAACTTAATCTAACACTTACTCTGATTTAACCATAACCTAAACTTAATCTAACCTTTACCCTAGACTGAACCATAACCTAAACTTAATCTAACCCTTATCCTAGACTTAACCATAATCTAAACTTAATCTAACCTTTACCCTAGACTGAACCATAACCTAAACTTAATCTAACCCTTATCCTAGATTTAACCATAATCTAAACTTAATCTAACCTTTACCCTAGACTGAACCATAACCTAAACTTAATCTAACCCTTATCCTAGACTTAACCATAATCTAAACTTAATCTAACCCTTATCCTAGACTTAACCATAACCTAAACTTAATTTAACCCTTATTATAGACTTAACCATAACCTAAACTTAATTTAACCCTTATTATAGACTTAACCATAACCTAAACTTAATTTAAACCTTAGCCTAGACTAAACCATAACCTAAACATAATCTAACCCTTACTCTGACTTAACCATAATCTAAACTTAACCTAACCCTTACCCTAGACTTAACCATAACCTAAACATAATCTAACACTTACCATAGACTTAACCATAACCTAAACTTAACCTAACCCTTACCCTAGACTTAACCATAACCTAAACATAATCTAACTCTTACCATAGACTTAACCATAACCTAAACATAATCTAACCCTTACCATAGACTTAACCATAACCTAAACTTAACCTAACCCTTACCCTAGACTTAACCATAACCTAAACATAATCTAACACTTACTCTGATTTAACCATAACCTAAACTTAATATAACCCTTACCCTAGACTAACCCTTACCCTAGACTAAACCATAACCTAAACATAATCTAACCCTTACTCTGACTTAACCATAATCTAAACTTAACCTAACCCTTACCCTAGACTTAACCATAACCTAAACATAATCTAACACTTACCATAGACTTAACCATAACCTAAACTTAACCTAACCCTTACCCTAGACTTAACCATAACCTAAACATAATCTAACTCTTACCATAGACTTAACCATAACCTAAACATAATCTAACCCTTACCATAGACTTAACCATAACCTAAACTTAACCTAACCCTTACCCTAGACTTAACCATAACCTAAACATAATCTAACACTTACTCTGATTTAACCATAACCTAAACTTAATATAACCCTTACCCTAGACTAACCCTTACCCTAGACTGAACCATAACCTAAACATAATCTAACCCTTACCATAGACTTAACCATAACCTAAACCTAATCTATACCTAACCTTAACCATAATCAAAGTAGAATGTGAAATGCATTTTTTAGAAGCTCCACAATAGAGGAAGGTAAGAGGCTGTTGCACCACTGTTTTTCAAACACTGTTGTGTGTGAATTTCTTGTGGTGCACTTTTGTGATATATGTATGAGATCTTGTTGGCAACTGCTGTGAATGCACTTTCCCTTTTCAGCTGGCTGCTTGTAGGCATTAACAAAGATGTTCCTTGCGTCATCCAATAGAAATTACATACTTTTTTTGCTAAGTCAAACCAAATTTAAGTAATAATTTTTTTTTTAGGTTTGAAATGGTTTGTTTTCAGTGATGAGGCAAAGGTGCTTAGTGCTTGTATTTAACATCAGCTAAATCATAGGATGTTTACATCCAACCAGACATTTTCCTGCTTTTCCGGATTTTTAATTTTAGAGGGACTGCTGTTGAGTATAAATATGTAAATTCTCGAGTACCTGTAATTTGGCTGGGGCAGATAGAAAAGGACAGGGAATCCTGAAACTGCAATCATGAGGTTTTCCTCCATGCTTTACCAAACCCATCATGCACTCCGCAGTTGTGTATGATGGAATCTACGCTTCCCATTGAAAATGAATGGAATACGTTGCAATGCGGCATCACGCCGAAGCAGTGTAAGTGCAACATTAGCCCTCTCCAGGGCCTCTGTAACAAGGTTCGTCCTGATCAGGGTTGTGGTGCATCCTGAGCCTACTTGGAATACCAGGAATACCCTCTAGACACTGCCTGAATACACTAATAACGTCTTAGTCAGACATGTTATTATGCACCACAATAAAAACAATTTTTACATTTATTCAACTATTAATTGGATAAAACATTTGTATCGACCAGTTTTCTTAGGTGTTTAACTCACATTAAAAACAGGATAGAGTATACAGAACATTAAGTTGAAGTGACCCAGGAATCAAGACAGCTGTGTTCGGTGAGGAAATTAAGGACTACTAGTGACTCACATTATTATTGACTAGCGTTTGCATTCTTTAAGGGAGTTTCAGCTGATGCTTAAAAGACCAGCAGTGGTGCAATCAATCAGTGATTGCAATCTTGTTTGCAAGTTTTCCATACCTTCTCATTAGTGTATGGCGTTCGTGCAGTAATTTGGAGCAGCACAGTAATCCTGGGAGTGCATTCTGCTGGAGCTCTGTTTCCTGTGCCCAGCGAGCCGCGCTGCGGTCGGCCGCTGAACATGGCAGACGCCCATCTGTTGGGCCCAGTCTGCAGCCTAGCGGCCCGTGGAGGCCCACATTAGTGGCTGTTGGCCACGGCCCCAGGTCCATTCCGCCTCGGAAACTGTGATTATGGAGCGTGATTGCGGTGTCTGCAATGATGATAAGAGGCTGGTCTGGTGTGCCAAGCAATTTCATCGTTAAAGAAGAAGAGAAAAAAAAGAACACAAGGAAAATTAATGGTGCTTCAAATGCCTGGGCTTTTTTTTATATCGATAATATCCATCCGGAGCAATTTGCCACAATTGGTGGCATATGGCCTTGTCCTACACTCTGTGTTATGCCAGAAAGGATCAAATCTGTCACTGTATGAACGAAGGTCAGCAAATTAAATGTACACATAAATGAATAATGTGCTTGGGTAATGAGGTGCATAAGTAAACATATATAATGAGTTGGGCAAGGGAAAGTGCAGTGAGGCTGAGGAGGTGTAGCTAGAATAGAATATCCTTAGAATTCAACCAATGGGAGAGTTCACTTTGTTGTATATTCCTCGATACCACAAAATTTTAACCTGTTTATTTACAACCAAAGCAATTTTTCCACCAAGCTGCCATCAACAGTTTTTTGGGATTTTTTTTTTTACTGGTTTAAATTTTGATATAAAACAAAGGCTTATGTTCTTGTTGGATGCACTGTATTTTTTCCTAAGCGAGCACATTAGCTGGACAAGGCTGGAGAGGTAGCAAGAGCACAGAGCATAGGTGAGGAAAAGGTGGTCAAAATATGATGTTTTGGAGATGTGAGGTGAGAGGAGAGAGTATGCATGTCTTGCACATACAGTATGAAAGAGGCTGCTGGGAAGAGTCCTGCGGGGAGACGTGCCTGCGGTGGTCTCTCCTGCACCGATGTTTTGAGGAATGCTTTTCCTTTTTTTGCCTCAGCCCTTGCTTTAGGCAAATCCCCATTTCTCTGTCTCAGGCCTCTCAACACTCTCTCCCTTTACCCCTTCACTCACCACCTCTTTCTATCTTCCTCCGGCTCTAGATCTCCTTTAGTCCTGAGGGCCGGCAGGTTGGGCCTGAAGAACTATCGCTGCAATAAGAGCAGATAAGCTTTCTGCTGGACAGAGGCACCACATGGGGCCGCACCTTGCCTGAGGATAAGGGCAGCGTAGCCCAGGGCCGAGAGACACATGGCTGGGGCCAGCGGCCTCCAGATGAGGCTTTAGTGACCCCGGCCAGAGTGGAGCTGACAGGTGAGAGGCCACTGCTGCGTCTAATGATGGCCGCCGCAGGGCAGGGTGGGGGATGGACCAGACCAGATGAGACCGGGGAGTGAGAGAGAATCAGAGGCAGAGAGAGAGAAAAAGAGAGAGAGAGAGAGAGAGAGAGAGAGAGAGAGAGAGAAAGGAGTGACGCAAACAACGATAGAATCTATAAACCATGGCGACGTGCCAAGAGGCCGAGCGTCCAGTGAGCGCGGAAGCCGTCCTTCATCTCCATCGTCTCAGATCATGCATGAACATGTGGCTGTGGGCTGAGGTAGAATATGCACACTCTGCTGGAGGGGTTATCAAAATGCTAGACATACCTTGGCGCAAAAAGTCATTTTGTGCTCAGAGATTCAGCTGTTTGATATTCTTGCCCCGACTGTATTCATCAGTGGCAAGTCTGAATAGAACCCTGAGTGGAGATGTGTATCAGTTTCATTATAATGTGCTGCAATTTGCAAATTCTAGATCTATCAGCCTCACTTAGCATGACTGACTAGGTCCCTTACTACAGAAAAATGTGCACAGATACACACACAGGTGTACAAGCAAGACATAGTACCTTGAAAAGTTTGTAAAGGTTGAAAAGTTAGGCATGAGTGTTTTTTATTATTTTTTAAATTTTTTTATTATATAAAACCAGTCTGGCTGGTATTTAAATGTCCAGTAAACTGTACTATACAGTTTTTAGGTTTTAGGTAATTAGTAGGAAGCAGTATTTGTGAAAGCTAAGCCTTCAATTCATCAAGGTCATAAATATCCAAACATGACCAGAAAATGAAGAAAAAACCCTACTGCTACTTTCTGCACAGAATTCCTATAGTGTGTTAGCACTAAGCTAAGATTACTGCACATGGACTGTAAATGAAGAGCTGATTGATTCTACTGTCACTTCTTAATTATGTTGGTGGTAAATCTGCTGAGTATCGACTTCAGTTCATCTTCTGAAATCCTAACCAATGTGAGAGCTCACTTAGTTATGCCCAGATACCACAAGAACTTAACTCTTTTATTTCCAGCCAAAGCTTCTTTAACTTAGAGCATTGTTACAGTGTTTATTCATATGTACTGTGTTCATAAATGAAACTTTGCCATTGTTTTTTTCCCTGGCTGGTAAATCTGCTGTGGCTCAAGGATGTCCACACAGTAAAACAGATCAGCATGTAAAATCAACATATTTTTTGTGCTTCCATGTTTTCTGTTGAATATGTACAAGGCCTTTGTTCTTGTTGGATGTGCTGTTTTTATAAAGGCCCTATGGGCCTCCACTGGTTCATAGTAATTAGAATAATGTGCATAAATGTAATAAAAAACAATTACAGTGTATCATTTTACAACTTTTACACTGTACAACTTATGTTTATTTATTATAAACATAGCCCTAAACAATATACAGTAAATTACAAACTTTTGAATGATGCCGTATACAGCAGTTATAATACAATACTCAGTAGGCTACTTCATGCATGGGCCTTGAGTTTCTGCATGCTCTTATGTCCCATGGCAGTTTATCTAGTGTCGTCGTGCAGGCCGGCCCGTGCAGCCAGTCAAAGTGCCCCACCATCAACCCTGTCTGCCGGCCCCATTCCGTCCTCCGAACAGAGACCTGAGAGTGTACACAAACAGTCACCCTGCATCTGCCAGCTGATTAATCAAGGGCGATCCGGCGGCAAGTGCAGCCTACCCGCTCCTTCCTGGCTAGTCCCTGTGTATTTATTTAGAGTAACCCGTAGCCAGTCACGCTTGACCCAAAACTATCAGGAGCGACTATGGCTGCGCCCAAGCATAAACAAAAAAATGCGTAATGAAAGTAAAGGGGAGGAGGGCTGGGGGAGCGACTGGTAAAGAGGGGGGCTATTCTTGAAGATAGGGATCTGCAGCTCAACGCGGAGCTCCTCAGCACAGACACAGAGCAGAATACAGCCCCCTATGTCCTGCTGTTTATTTCTCCTCTGACATGGGAAGGGAAATCATTGACCTCTGAAGTATGGTGGGGGGGAGTGAGGGGGTCTCCATTCATCTTCCTTGCTGAAGTCTTTTAGCTCGAGGGCATCAAGTCACTGTTTGTCCTGGAAACCTCCCTCTGATACATATTCCACTAATTAAAACTTAGAAATAAATCACTGTAGCAGTTTAACGAGTGATGTCATCTCAACACAAGAAAATGAAGAAATTGTTCTTGGACATCGAACCAATAAATACTTGCAGGAATAAGTGAAGCAGATAATAATTGCAAGTATTCTTCTGTCTTGTCTTGTAGAAGAATCTGTATCCCATCTTTATGCTGTTTTTTTAATTTCGTAAACGAACAAAAGTCCTCACCCTAGAGCTTATTATTCAGTACCTTTGAACCGAAAGTGGGTGTGGCCTAAACTTAAAATTTAAAGTAATGTTTCCTGGGATTAAGGAGGATTTCATAATAGGGGTGTAAGAAAACATTGATATATCAAAATATTGTGATATTTTGTTTTGCAATACTGTATCGGCTCGCAAATAAAGGACACAGTTTCATGCAACCTGACTGTGGATGCATCACCTAGCAGACTCCAGCATCAAAAATGATGTGGGGAGAGAATGAGAGCTGTATACCTA
Organism: Salminus brasiliensis; assembly: GCF_030463535.1. Classification (NCBI taxonomy): domain Eukaryota; kingdom Metazoa; phylum Chordata; class Actinopteri; order Characiformes; family Bryconidae; genus Salminus; species Salminus brasiliensis. The sequence continues at coordinate 11,625,302 of NC_132887.1, read as the reverse complement.
CCCTGAGAGCAAGGCCAATTGTGCTCTCCTGGGCTCTGGTTGCTGATGGCAGGCCGCATGACCTGGGATTTGAACCAGTGATCATCAGGTCACAGTAGCAGTGCTTTAGTCTCCTGGACCACTCAAAGCCACAAAAAATGCTTTTAAAAATTGCAGTATATGTTATTCCTTACAGTATCTCAATATATTACAATACATTGAGTCCTAACTCCTGTATTAATGATGCATATAGTATCGCCAGGTCCCTATTTCAATAATTTCCTTAAAGAACAACAAAGAACAGCCAAAAACTTGTGATGAACATGAATATGTATGTGTTTAAATATTTATTGCTGCTGTCGCAAAAAAACAAAACAAAAAAACAACACTCTTTAACATAATTAGAATCTGGTATGTCTTTGTATGTCTCTGGCATGTCTAATGTATGTCTTTATTATTTATTTTATAGCTCAATTAGGCAGTATCTATTTCAGGCTACTGGTGCAAACCACAGATGGCCAGCTGCGTCCAAATACTTTACCAAAACATCCTTTGCTTGATCATTTCACCTGATCAGGTAACCTTGTGAACACACAGGTTAATCAGCTTTGCACGTCTATTTACTGAAACAATGAAACCATGGGATACAGATGAGACTGAATGATCAAGTGGAGAATTTTGAGGCCTAGTAAAATTGAATCTGTATCTGATTAGAGTGTAATATCTGTATTCAACATTGTGAATAATGTATCTGCATTCAGTTACATCCCAAGTAGGTTGTGAATTGTGAATCTTCATAAATGCTGTGCTATACCATATATAATACTACCATGCATCATTTTTTAAGCACCCCACTTCTGTCTGGTTGACAGCATCAGCCCTGATCAAATATGGGATTTGAAGAACGCTGTAAGTGGTCCTGCAAGAGTGAAAAACATAAAGCGTAAAGATGAGGCTTCTGAAAAGGCTTATTGATCGCACATGAAGGTTAGGCAGCAGGCTGAGTACTCAGGCTCTTAGGAGTGAGAGTCAGGCACTCCCACGTGGCAAAGGCCAGGCCTATCATTATAAACTAAAAAAGAAGAGAACAACACATAGAGTCAGACCAGACAAAGAACCCAGGCTGGCCCAGGATGATTTGGCCTCTGGACCATTCACTGGTGCAATCTGATGTTTTAACAATTATCACAGTTAATATTTCTCAAAACAAAGAAATTGTTATGAATATATAAAATATTGTGGGGTTCACTTTGATTTTGTATCAGACTGATTGTTTTATATGTTATTCAGAAAGGCCCAGAATGTACTTGAATTGTAGTTTAAAATGAGAGACTGTGTGTGGGTTCATGAGAGAGAGAGAGAGAGAGAGAGAGAGAGAGAGAGAGAGATGTGCTATTTGAACATCACAGCTGGCTGCTTGGCTGTTTATTCATAAACCTGCAGGACCATGTCAGAACTATTCAAAGGCATTTTAAAGGCACGTCCTGAGTGAAGTTTATTTGCCTGTGTATGCTTGTGTGTGTGTGTGTGTGTGTGTGTGTGTGTGTGTGTGTGTGTGTAACTCATCTACATGAGTCAGTGAGCAGGGTGGCAGGCGTACCACCTGGGCTGAATGTGCGTCCTGCTCAGCGGGCGTGAGGCACTCTCTGGGCACAGCTTGTTGGGTTCTGACCTGCTCTCACCCCCCCGGCTCCCCTGCACCCCCACCTGGATCACTGGCACTGCTGACTGAGGAGCAGAGGTGGGAGGGCTGGCTCAGCAGGAGCAGAACAGCCACAGACAGAGGAGGAGAGGGAACACATCGGTAAACAACAGCACCTTTGGTTGGGCTGCTGTCTCGCCTGGGAGTCCTGCGGTGTGACAGACAGACTGGTGTAAAGTCATGGCATCCCCGTACGAGGACGATTCAACACCCGTGTTGCCCTCGCAAGTGCAAGGACAGCTGTTTCAAACTGAACTTTTAAACAGATCACTTTCTGTTAGGCTGAATTTGGCCTTTCCATGCCTACAAAGGTGTTAGCATGGCAACTGTTATGAGGTTGGACAAGTTATACAGAACACTGGCAAAAATTCCATTCAAACCAATGGATTTACATTGGTCTTTAGATTTTACTACAGGATATTACATTTCACATCATTCTTTTAATTTATTATACTGTAAAAAAGAATAGAATAAATAAAGTCAAATAATAAAATAACTGATTACAGAGCATTGTTTGAGTTAACGCAACTTAGTTTAGTCAAAAGTCCTTCTAACTCATATTTTAGTTCTGCATTAGTAAATGAAACTTACACTTGTTGAGCAGCAGTTAGACTGTAGGTCTAGAGCTGTGAAATTACACTACATAAAACACAGCTCTGAGTAAATTTGCCTTTCTGTTCTTTCTTGGACACAGATATGTAGATGGTCTCATATCTCAACTGTCTAACTGCCTGCAGGTCAAGAGACAGAGGATCTTAAGTTCAAAATAAACAGTATGGGGGTGGAGCCACAGGCTAAACACATACTAAATAATTAAGCAATTTCAGCTGTGGCTAATTTACTAATGTATTTGAGGCTCAGTTTTTATGTATTGTATTTTATTGTATTGTATATAACTTGTGACCAATTGAGTTAACATAAAACCCATGCTGTAATCAGTTACTTTACATTACTTCACATTTTAAATTGTGCCTTTACATTTTAACTTAGGCTTAGGCACTGCCATCTGCACAATGAGGACGCAGCACATGGCAAAGCTGGGGTTCAAACTGGATTCTCTAGTGCTCATATATACAGTGCTTAGCAGGGCTTTAATTAGGAACACCAATGTTACCAATTAGGGTAATTATAATTTGCACCTCCTAGATACCCCCTTTGTCATTGTTTCCAACAAACTAATTTTGTATTTTTTGTGCATACTCTGTTAGTTCTAGATTAATTGTGTAGAGTTTGTTTTCAGTCATAAAAAATATGTTATGTCAGTCCCAATGTCCTCGTCAGCTCTGTTATACCACTGCGCTCCTTTTATTATTTTGTATAAAATGTTGAGGATATATCCTTTGTTATATTTAGTGAATCTCCCATTTATTTTTTAATAAACGTGCTGACAATCCATAAAAATAATGTTTCCAATAATGTAGTTTGAGGTTAGCACATGGAGTTAAGGCACACAATGTTGGAAAATGTCAACTCTTTTACTGTCAACTCTGTCAATGGTTTAAATGGTTTTAAAAGTCTAATGATGAGAATGAAGTTTACATTTTCAGAAGAGTCTTTTGAGTGATCTTTCCATATTTGAACTATTTGACCATAGACTACCAAACAAGACGATACAGCGCTGTGTATACATCCATGGGTGTAATAAGATATTTTCCAGGAAAAACATGTGGAAAACTGGTTTCCTGGGAGACTCCAGATATTATTGAAGCAGGCTATTTATCAAATGGTATAATATATATATATATATATATATATATATTTGTTGCTCTGGTAATCTAGAGAAATCCACATTCCCAAAGATTACACTCAAGGCGGAACTTAAAAGCAGATTAACCCTGCTTTTTTAAAGTGCAGAGGATATTAAGTCTACAGAAAACGCACTCAAATATTTCCTGTCAATGTTAATGCTGGGAGACAGCTCACACTGGCAAAATAAAATGAATGCACATCCTTTGACACTAGGGTTCCCATGGATTTAGAGATTGACGTGGCAGATGTATCAGGACGTTCCAAAATTCCACTTGGCAAATATAGTCAAATGCATTATTAATTTCACAACGCCTAGCATTCTTTATGAGGGAGCCACTATTATGTTAACCTTGAACCATCACTACTATAACTTGACATGGGGAAAAAAATCCAAACTTTCTTTTTCTAAAGTGTGGATTGTCAGCAGTGCTGTCAGGGAAGAGGAGAGGAGAGGCGACATTAAGGAAGGACACGTGGCTTCGGAAAGACAGAGGGAGGAGGGGGGACTTCATAAAGTCACTCAATGATCTCCTGTCAGTGTTAAGTAGACAGGTGCTTACAGTTAACACCAGCCTAATATCTCTATGCATATTTATGACTTTCCTCCTTCTAATACATTTCTTGTTAATGTCAGAACTGCCACACATGGCTTTTTTTAATGGAATAAATAAAACAGTTTTTAAAGGTGCTAACCTACCAAAATGCATCACGCTTCTGCTGTCTCTTTGATCAGAAGTATTTTTCTCAGTTTAAGCTCCTTCCCTTCTCAATTCACCCACTTTTTTGGAGATTAAATTTAGGTTTTAGCTTTATTTACCTCCTGCGTCTGTCTGTATTTCTCAAGTTAGCTGATGTACAAAGCGTGGTCAGAAACTGCTGGGTGCTTTCATAAGGGGCACGCTGTGGGAATGGGATTGGGAGTGGAGAAAGCTGCTGCATCTCATCACTGAGAAAAGGGAAATGACTTTATGGTCTCTACAGACTTGAACACTGATTACTCCCTAAGTCTGCCTCTTGCTTGGCGGCAAGCCCCTCACTTCCCATGAAATCTTGGCCCAGGGTCATGAGCCAGTGTGGAGGGAAGGGAAGGGTGGCTGAGGGTGAGGGGGATAGGGGGAAAGAGGAGGGTGTTGGGACATGAAGCAAGAAAACTGAGGAAAGTTTCTTTTACAAAGCAGCGTCTCAAAATATTATGCAGGCCAGAGTGAGACCTGGAAGTCAAATCTGAGCTTGAGCCTGAAGTTAAATCAATCTCAATCTGTTCAAACTAAGTAGAACTGAAATATCTGAGTACTAGAAGTCCATGCCCATTAATATGTCAGCACTGTTGAATGAAGTTATTTAGGATCCTGGAAAATGGGCACGAGAAATAAAACACACAGTGCAAGAACTAGAAGAAGAAGAAGTAAAGAAGCAGGAGAAGAAACATAAGTAGCAGATGTAAAGAAGAAGTGAAAAAGAAGTAAAGAAGAACCAGAAGAAGGAAAGAAGAAGAAGAAGAAGAAGAAGAAGAAGAAGAAGAAGAAAAGTAGAAGAATGAAAAAAAAGAGGAAGGAAAGAAGAAAAAGCAGAGCAGTTGAAGAAGCAGAAGAAGGAAAGAAGCAGAAATAGGAAAGAAGAAGAAGAAGGAAAAGCAGAAGAATGAAAGAATAAGTAAAAAAAAGAAGTAAAGAAGAAGAAGCAGAAGAAGGTAAGAAGAAGAAGAAGCCGAAGAAGAAAAAAGCAGATAGTAGATAGAAGCTAGGAAGAAGTAGTAAATAAGCAGAAGATGATGAAGTTAAGATGCAAAAGAAGAAGTAAGAAGAAGAAAATTAAGGAGACAACAACAAAAAATCAAGCCCAAGCTTGGATATTGGACATGGTATATCAAACATAACACAGTACAAGAACCAGAGAATCCAGAAGCAACGGCAACAATGACAAGCATCTACAAGAAGCAGGTCAAACATTATACATAAAGAGGCCTGAGAAGATCCAGAGTCTTTCAGAATGAGAGGAATCTGTCTTCACAGGCTTTTAGTGAGGCTTTCAGAATCTGAATGTCTTCCTTGACTTCCTAATGTGAAATGTTCACTGTCTCCTGTCTATGTAAAACAGCAGAGTCTTCAGACTTTTAGTTAAAATGGCTTTTCCATGTTCAGCTCCTTTGATTGTCTCTTAATACAGAAAGTTTCAAGTCTTGAACTCTTTTGAAGACTTCATGCATTCTTCATTACAGCCTCATATTGTTCTTTTGGTCTGCCGTCCAGTTTTATATATTTTGTATTTGACTGGGAAAACTTTTGATCCTCATGTATTTTGCAAAATCGATAGTGTCTCATATAAAGAGCTGTCACTCACGGAGGCATCAGCTGGACTGAGAGTTATAGAAGTGATATGAGATGAATAATCCAGAGGATTCAGAAATCGTAGCCTGGATGTGAGCCACAGTATGTTAGAGAAATACTGCATGCTGTATTTAAAATCCTAAAACACTAAACAGTCTTCATCTGCAGATCATGATAAATTAAAAGAGCAAATTAAAAATAATAATTATTATTATTATTTACACCTGGTCACCTGACCACATTTATACGTGGTCACTTCATACGTCTTTGAGTATCAGGATTATACTTATATTATAAGTGAAAGAAGCATTTAAAACTGCCATAATTGCTGCACCAGTGCATGTGGCTAAAATCTTATCAGGGAACAAACCAGATTCACACACACACACACACACACACACACATACACACACACATGCACGCACACACACACATATTGTCTAGTCCCTGCAGAGAACTACTACCAATAGAAAAGAACTCTTTGGGGTAGATAAACATGAACCTATTGGCACCATGTCTGATGCCAGAGGGGGGCTAGAGGGGTAGAAAACACCCCCAGCATTGAGCTGTGGAACTGTGTTCTCCGGAATGATGGATGGTGCTCTATCCAGTAGTTTTAGGATGAGTTTGGGAATTGGGGACGAGGTGTGGTCCTTATCTCAGTAATGCTCTTGTCACTGAATGCAATCAATCCTCACAGCCATGCTCCAAAATCTAGTAGAAAGCCTTCCTTGGACAGTGGAGACAGTTACTCTAAGAAAAGCAGAATATATATATATATATATTATTATTATTATTTTTTTTTTTTATACGCTTGATGTGCACCTTTTTTAGTTAGCACAATGCTAACTGTTGGCTAACTTCAGCCCTTAATTGTTTGTTAGCTACATTAGCCTCACAGCTGCAGCAAAAAAATTAAGATGCATAGTTTGGACACCAAACCTGGCTAATCGACTATATTTGGGGTAGAGGGAAAACTGAGCAAACATGTCTCTGAGGTTAAAGCTAAGGAGAACCACAAGCCGATGTCCTTCATTTATGCTTCTCATCTTAATTACATTCTGGCAGTGTCTCTGTTTACCTCTCTCTCTCCCTCTCTCTTATTCTTTCTCTCTCTCTCACTTTCCCCCTGACTCCCTAAGCAGAGCCATTAGCAGTGGGAGAGGGTGGGGAGGTGAAAGGTGGACATAGAAGGGGAGAGGCTGTGTGTGACAGGCCTGGGCCTTTTGGACTCACAGCTCAGGGAACAGATGTTGGAGAGGACGTGATTATAGCGGGAGCTGTGGCAAAACAGAGCCGGTGGCGCTGCAGAGCGGCTTTGAGCGCGGGCTCGGCCAATAGATGCCGGTAATTACACGTCTTCCCCTGGGAGGAAGAAGACATGAGCCCGCCACTCTGCGCCATCACAGGGGTATAATTAAAGCTCCAGTAACAGTTGTTAATAGGCCAGAAAATAAAGGTACCGGCTCGGGGAGGGGGGGCTGAAGGAGGAGGGGGAATATTAGTCTCTCTCTACTGTCTGTCTCTTTCTCTTCTGTGCCAGGACCTTCCCGAAAGGCATGGGGAACGTTCAAAGAAGATTTTAATGGCCTGGACCTGGGGAAGGACAACATATTTGAGTGGTTAAGATGGGAGCACTGGGGATGGGACCAGGAGGAGGTCCAGCATGGCTCTTACTTTCAGAATGACCTTGAGGGTATATAACAATGTTTAGCAAGGTTCCAGCTGCTGACTTGGCTGTTTATACTTTGTATTGGAATATCAAATGAACGTTGGCCTCTGTCTCGGCTAAAACACTTCTGTTAGATTGTTTTCTGTGCACCCTTGAGAAACCCTTGAGAAAAGTAGTAAAGAGAAAACCTTAAGTAAAGAGAATTGCTATGTAAGGAATCTCGACAAAGAACTATTTAAATACTTTTGGTTTTAATCCACAATGTGGGGAAGCTGTAGTACATGGTTCTGTAAATGAACGTTTGAAGAGTGGTTCTGTGTAGCACCAACAAGGATTCCGCTATTGTTGCAAGTGATTGAACTGATGGTGATTTGTGACTGTTGCAGCTAAGTCTTCATTTTGGGCAACAAACGTTAATATTTTGTCAAACAAATGAGGAAAAAACACCTCTATAATAATGCAAATATTTGCTAGCCCTGACTGGGAGTAAATGCTGTTGTAGTAGCATGTTAGCTGCAAATTGTTTGGTTGATCTAGATCAAATACACACATTTGAAGACCTTAACAAACTTAACGTAACTTATTACCATTTCTGTTACCTTGAAAATAGCAGCTGTACAGTTCAGGAAAGAGCCCTGGCATCGACTTCTAAATCGACATCCCATCAACTTCTAAATACTGACTGAATCCTGGTTAGCAACTAAAGGTACATTCTCTTATTTGCTCATACTCACAGTCCTATTCACAGTCAGCAAAATATCTAGAACTTTCAGAAGGCATGGAGAGACATTTTTGTTTGGATGGAAACCAAACCCAACCACTGTAGATCATGGCACGATTGCTTGCTGTCACTTCCTAATTATGTAGATTTTTTTCTTACATGCACCCGTTCAGCTCCTGTAGGACTACTATGACGAGATAATGACTGTCTATTAAATGTATCCTTACCTTAACCTTACCCTTAAGTCAACCCTAAATCATGACCCTAACCCTAATCTAAACCTTAAATCTAACCCTAAACCAAAATATGGTTCATTTGAGGGTAAGGTTAAGGTTGGGGTTACATTCAGGAGACAACCATTTACATTCAGTTTAGAGTTCAGCTGCATTTAAGAGACATTTAGTTGAATGGACAATGGACCATCCAAGTAAAGTGTTACCCAACAAACATAGTAACTATTAAATATGGCTTAAGAATGCACTTAATTGTCTTAAATGTCTTTGATCTTATTTACATTAATATATTTTTCTGTATTCAAGCATAGTGTAAAGATTTGGACCTAGAATGTTGATGTGCATCTTTGTATCTAGGTATCTGTGTTGTGTATAAGACTAGCTTGGGATATTTTCTGAGTGGACAACTTAGTCCATTTGTATTTTGCTCTGGATTTGACAGTCTGCTAAATTCCATAAATGTAATTTATAAAAAATAAAAACATTTAAATCATTTTTTAAATAAATAAGAATGAATATATATATTTTTTTTGCCTCAAAGCCTTTATGTTTTCTTTGAAGGCCTACAAGGCCTGGAGGGTTCCTCTTTTTATAGAACACTTTTTGTTAAACGTGTAGGTAAGAAATGTATTTTTTAAAGCAATTTAGTATTGGACACATAACAATCCCACAATGTAATTCACCCCAGGGCAGATGTGAAGCACTAAGTGCAGTGATGCAGCCAGGTGACAGGCTCTCTACTGATGGAGAGTGCCTATGATCAGTGTTTAAAAGCCCCACACGCAGCCTCACATGTCAGCAGACATCACAGCTCTTTGTACAACCCAGTATTATCAGCAAACCCACTTTTTATCTCAGCTGCAGTTTCTTCAGTCCATCTTATGTATTTTTCAGGGTGAATATACAGTCAATGGATGAAACATTCCCAGAACCACAAAAGAAACAGTTCACAGGCTCTCTAAGAGTCCGAAACACAGCAGAGCATGTTCTGTTCCACTCATTAACACTTATGTCTGCCTGACTGATGGCCAAAACTAACGGTGTAGAAGAGCCGGTGCACGGGCAAAGTGCAGGCTCTGCAGTCTTCTGACTTTAATGGAAAGTACAAGCGAGCATGATGAGGTGCACGGGTCGCGCACATAAAATGTCATTAGGATCGCAGACAAACAAGAGGGAAAGGCCTGATGAGGGGGGGAAAGCAGAGCCCGGCTGGCTGTAAGTGTGGGGTATGTCACATTGGCCTTCTAATTACTGGTGAAGTCGTTACAGTGTGCAGTGAGACGGAGAGACAGAGGGCTATCACAGCAGAGATAATGTCTAACTTTGCCAGTCAGTCCTGTCTTGCACTGCAGAGGGGAGTCCCACTGAGAATTACCCACGCTGAGCATGACACAGAATACCCACCCAGATAAATGGTGGGGTTTTGGCAGGACATATTTTTAGCATTAACTCGCTGACCCAAAAAAAATGATGTCCACAGAATGAGATCCCTGGGGATATTTAAGGAGAAGTGACTATTTCCTTGTATCTTTTTGCTGTGCGTATCACAGAATGAACCTCAATCTGTCAATGGCTGTCTTTCAACTTTTAGAAAGATGAGGATGCTGTTGCTTGTCCGCTCAGGGTAAATTGCCTATTCAGCTCTTGCAATCTACCCACAAGAGGAGCCAGGAGATTGAGGTTTACTGTTTGAACTGCGATTATTCAGTGAAATCACCATTTATTACTTTCAGCACAGCTCAAGCAATTCATTCCAGGTCATATGAGCTTTACTCTGATGGCCATCATAATGTTTAAGTTGAAGGCTCTCCAAGCTTGCCATTCATTTCTGGAAACAGCTCTGCTCTGTCCATATATGAGATCACTGTTGTGGTAAAGAGCACAGAGCTGCTACATATTCATTTCTTCTTGCCTTCCAACATTTTTTTTCTTCCTGCAGAAGACTGGAGTATAAAACTTTGAAAGAATCTACTGTATCTTGTCTTTTTCATGTCTTCTTGTATGACTGACCTTATATGTATATATATATACCTGAACAGGGAAAGAGATTTTCATCAGGACCTCTCGGACCACTGAAGTAATAGTATGCTACTGAGGAAAGCAGATCCACAATACAGTGTTCTCTAGAGATGCAGAAGTGAATCACAATCAAAAACATGCTTTGGGCCCCCAGGGTTAGCAGTTGTACCCGTTACCAGAGAAGCCTGTTTCAATACCATGGAAATGAGCAATTAGTGTTGAGCAAGATGCATGACTAAACCACCACGCACTTAAACCACTCAAACCACACTGAGCTGTTACACTTGCTTATGTGTTTTTTTTATAACATGGTACACTGTTATCTATAAAAATGGACAAAAAAAGATATGAGCTGTTGAAGAGGCATCTGAGGTAGAAGTGACCCAGCAGGCCACCAACATCGAAAGACGTTGTTATCTGATTAAATTTAGGTTATGGCGGCGGGTGACCAAAATTCAATGCTGTGTTCCAACGTCCTCCAAACCTCCAAAATACCAACCTTTAGTTGTGAGGCATGGTAACTAAAACTCAACATCTGCCAAACTTCATAATGTTCACGTCAACACAACATGAAATGCTAATGTTGTTACACTCTGATTCACTATATAGACAAAAGTATTGGGACACCTGCTCGTTCATTGTTTCTTTCTGCTAAAAACAGTAGTAGTAGGCATTGGAAATCTGAATTTTGGTCACATATTTGTCCAGTTTGATTGTCACACAGTGGCTAAAACCTCAGAAGTCAATCTAAGGTTGCTGAACTAGTCAAAGTGAGTTTGAGGCATGTGGTGATTTAGGCAAAAAATCTAATTAACCAAACACATTTTTATGTACCTCAAATGATCGATCAGCCAAGAAAAAAGTTTAGTTTAGTGTCTACATTTTACTTTTTAGCTTGTGCTAATAGCTACGAGGCTAACTTTGCCAACAAGCACTAAAAGTCAATAATCACCCAACAATTTATATTTGAGTGAAAACTTTTGACCATTTATTTATGGAAAACATTTGGGTAACAATTACCTGCTAGTGTTTGTTATCATCATTAGCCTCATAAATCCAGTTTACAGCTAAAAAAGCAATGTTTGGACCCCATACATGCCTTGACTGATCAACTACATTTGGGGTGGGTGGAAAAATGTGAAAATTTGATTTCCACCAAACCACTCCTTTAATTTAACCTTCTCGTCTTAGAGCACTGGTGTTACTGTTGTGGTGTAGTCAGCTGATTATGAGCTTATCACCTTACTAGCATTGGCACATCAATTCTTAAACAGATGTTTAATGAACGTAATCCATGCGAGAGGCCTATTGAAATGTGCGGTCATATTCCTTTTGACACAGTGTGCCTAAACTAATTTGCCCTCTTTTTGTCCACACTAATTTGGTCAAATCAATAGCAGCTAACCCCCTCGAGCTGACACAGGTTGCGTAATCAATACGAATAATGATCAATAAGTGTTCACTGGTGCGTCGATTGTGGCCTGAAGATCCATGCTGAATGAGGCTAATCAGTTTAGGTTGCAAGGGTGAGGTGTGAAGATTTCCTCACTGTGGATGATTATGGAGGACTATTTAGAAACCCAGATCCCAGAGAGACTGGACCACTCAGATTCACACACGCAGAGTCATGCTGGAGGGAATAGAGCCTGGTCACTGTTGCTGGTTGTACATTCAAGGACAGCATCGCTATTCAGGGTTATTTACACTGTGCTCCAGGCTTGTTCTGACCCACTGATCCACTGTAATATTCCTATTTTTCTGTTTGCTGTGCACAGCAGACTAACAACAGTTTTACCTATGTTGTGTTCCAGTGGTGGCCTACAGTTAAATGCTTCCCTGAACCTGCTTGTCTAGTAGCAATGAACACTTAAATAAAACATTTGCATTGGCACTGTATGTTCCTATCGCTGTTTTAGTTGCTGAAAAGGTATCTGGGGTGGAAGTGACCCAGCTGGCCACCAACCTCGATAAAGTTGTGTTCCAACGTCCTCCAAATATCACATGCCAACATCATAGTGACATAAAATACCAACCTTTAGTTGTGTATGGTGTCAAAAACTCAACATCTAATGCTTCATAACTTATGTGTTCATAACATATGTTCAAGTCCACACAACATCAATTGCTAACATTGTTACACTCTGATTCATCATATGGACAAAAGTATTGGGACAACTGCTCATTCGGATCAAGGTCTGAAATCAAGGGTATAAAAAAGTCTGTCTCTGCTGTAAAGGGAAGGCTTTCTACTAGATTGGAGCCTTACTGTGACCTCTGTACAACGTCTGTACAACATTGGGTTTTGACGTCAACCTGATTTTCACTTTCAAGTAAAATTGAACAAATGTCTGACGTTCTAACATCTAATATCTTTCTGACGTCCCCTGTGCCTGATGGGTTTTTTTACTATTACCAAACAAACTGTGTTGCCAGAAAACAGTTTTACAGGAATCAGTAAGAGTACATAAAAACCTAAAACCCCCAGTGAGCAGCCAAAGGCGTCAGCAACAAGGAAAAACTCCCTCAGAGCTGGAGGATGAAACCTTGGAAAATACCCAGACTCACAAGGGGGACCAATCCTCGTATAGTCAGAACTATTTCTTAATTAATTATGAAAGTCACTGATGTAAACTTCAATATAGTTGGTAGGCAGGCAGCAGAAGCAGGAGGGTGGGCAGCTGGTCTGATGTGGGTAGTAGGGGTCAGGCCAGATAAGTGGGCAGTCATTAACTCTAAATTAAACTAATAAGCCTTTTTTCTGTGTTGTAGAAGTACAATCTGTTCTGAATTAGTGATTTAACTATTAGCCTACTTCATAACCCATATAACCTATTTCATGTATATTTATTTCCCTTAAAATTTCAATTTCAATGTTATGATCCACTCTAGGGTCAGGATGTAACAGAAATGAAGAGTGTGCTCTCTCCATATATACTCCAACCCTCTGCCAGAGCAAACACCAGACACTATACATGTGTGAACCAGTAGGAGTTTATAGTCAGTCAGTGGAGGAAATATGACTTCAGATCAAAAATGTGAGTTTGATTAAAATAAAATGCTAACTAAGCTAACAGAGTGAAAAGTGGCAGTGCTGGGTCAGTGTGAGCAGGACATTCTTCCAGGTCAACAAAGGGGAGGAGCCCTAAACATCTCTCTCCTGGACCAAACTTTTAGTAGCATGCAGACTAAATAAGCTGTAACAACTAATTTTTTATAACTTTATTCATCTTATTTGCTAACTACTGTAAATGATTCTCAATCATATTTCTGCCATATAGAAATATTTGGAGGTATTTTGGAGCTTATTTTAGGTCAGTCTACTGAAGCAAACCACTGATGGCCAACTGCATCTGAAAACTGTACTGAAACACTAGATTTTGCCTGATCTTCTAGCCATGTGATTCATAGTGAACTCTGTCTGTCTATCTGCTGAAGCCACGAGCTACAGATCAGGCAGAATGCTTTTGGTTTGCAACTAAATCATTTGTGCACTCTTCTGATTTATGAATGTGAATTGTAAGCGACTGAAGATCAATTCCTAACTCTGGAAATATGGTTCATGAGTCAAACATGTTAAGTGGTTTCACCTGATGAAAACAGGTTACATCAAAGCTACTGCTGGGTTTTAACTTACTTCTTTTGGAGAGAATCGGGATCGTTGTATCTAACAGTCGCTGTCGTAGGTGCAAATACAGATACTTGGCTCCTAGGCCAATAATGACACCGACACAGGGTGTTCATCACTGTTTCTACAGAAGTATAGCTCTGAAACACATAACATAGATGTTAACATGGGAACGTTTAACCCTTTAGGGAAGCAATTAACAGTGCAGAGAGTTGCCCTCTCACCCTCAACAGAGCCCAACACCTCCAATTAAGCAAGAAGCAGAATCACCCCAACCGCCCAATCTGAAAGACACTTGCATGGGCAGCTTTACACAGCACGACCTGGACCAAAAAGGTGAGTGCCATACAAATAAACAAATATAAGTCAGAAGGACAGGTGAGGGTGGGATAAACCCTCAAATAAACCTGGGAGAGTGGTGATGGAGGAAGACAGCGAAAGAGAGAGACAGAGTGAGAAGAAAAGAGAGGGAGGTGGATAAGAGGGCCAGTGATGACCTTTTCAGAAAGCCCCGTGTAGGCCCGGCTAAGGTAGACTTTATTTATAGAAGGTATTTATAGAAGCGATTTTCCCGAGGTTAGGCTGAACGAGATGCCACTTCTCATTACCAGCAGGTTCCTGCCTGCACCTCATTTTACAGCTGGCTGAGCCCAGGCAGGCGGGGGCAGAGCAGCTGGGCCAGGGTCACCCGGCAAATCCCCCAGTCTTGCAGGCCGCCCCACAACACAGCGCGGGGCAAGCACAGCAGTGTGTGTGTGTGGTTGTGTCAGACGGCTGGAGGTGTAAAACTGCGGGTTATAGGTCTTCCTCTTTGAAGAGCTCCTTGACTGCTGATTGTTAATATGTGGAGATTACGCTTCTGCCTGCAGCTTCTGGCTGAGCCTGGCCATGCAGAGTGACCCCAGGCCGATCTGCATCGTCCTTCACGTGCTCCACCGGACCTGCGCCAACTACCGTTGTTACTACTGACCGTGAAGGTGTGCGCTACAGCAACACACACCCCCTTCACACAGAGACACACGCACACACATACACCACAAACACACACACACACACATTACCCCCCACTGCACCTCCCATGCCCTGTGTGTACTTCAGCACTGCAGCAATAAGTCACCCTGGCAAAGCACCTCGGGCCCTTGCACAGGCCTCGCAGCCTCAGCATGGGGTCATCACAGCCCAGGGACACCGGGAGGGAATGTCAAATCAAAGACAAAGTCAGACAAACCTGCAGCTAAGTGCTAACAGCTCGCTAATAATAAAAAAATGCCAGCTATCCAGAGCACAGAGTCTGCAGAATGAAAGAGGCTAAAGACGGATCAGAGAGTGTGGGAATGTGCCCAAGGTTCCTTAATGGTCCTTGGTTTGGGTGTATGACCCCAGAAAGAAAAAATAATTTGTAAAGAAAATTTCCTTTATATTTAACATACATTTGGGAAAGTTCTTTACGTTTGGTTATGTGTATGTAATGCTTACTTCACATAGCTCTGCAGCACAAATCTGTTTTTAGTTTTATTTTAGGCTGTTTTCTTTTTAATGTGACCTATATCCAACATTCGTCTACACAGTTCACACTCCTAAACTGATGCACATGCTTAAAAGAACAATGCTTCATGTACTGTTGTCCATTTTCCCTTTGCGTCAGCCTGTTTTTTAACAAATGTCAAGTTGGATTTATCTAAAAGTTGAATGGATTCTGATCAGCCTGTATGGAATGAGTTGCATTGCTTAATTCAATGCCCCACATGAAAGTTGTCCAAATTGGATGTGAAAATGTAAGATTCTGTGTGTTTTTTTACTCAGCTACAGAGTAACGTTGCTGCTGTTGACAAGTTCATTAGTTTGAGTTACACTTGTGGTCTTGCTTTGGAACTCTGGAACTGGTATAGCATGGTGAGCTTGCCTGGAAGGGAGAATTGAGGCAGTAGGCAGGAGTTAATTATCCATAATGCTTTACCAACCATATAGTTGTAAATTACATATTAATATAGTAATATATAGTAATTTATAGTTTCAAATTACATATTTTTCAAGACTTTTTTCAAGAATAATTTTTAAAAATAAGTAAACACAGTCTTCTTAGCTAATCAAACATGAAAAATCGATCTAGCCTGTGCAAAAGTGTGGGCACCTTAAATGTTGAAAATGCTGTGATTTAGCTAATCAGACCTGGCATGTCATCAATTGTAAGTAGGAACTGTTAACAGGCTTTATACATTTTCTGATAGCGTGCAACCTTCTCAAAGCAATTGTCTAAAATCACTGATTTGAAAACTAAAATAATCAATGGCCACAAGATTGATTTAAAGAACTGCATTTCATGAAAAGAACACCAACTGCCAACTGTGAAGCATTAGGGTGGAGCTATCATGCTTAGTGGTTGTGTTGCAACCAGTGGGACTGGCAATATTTAACAATAGTAGGGAATAACAGATTTCACAAAATGCCAACAAATCCTGGATTTAAACATTAACCCTTTTGTTAAAAGGCTGAAGCTTAGAGGAAGGTGGTGTCTGCAACAGGATAATGATTCAAAACATACCTCAAAATCCACCATGGAGTTCCTGACAAGAAATACAGATAAACTATAGAAAAATTGTGGATAAATCTTAAACAAACTGTGCATACAAGACAAACCAAGAACATCTCAGAAATAAAGGGCTTCTGCAAGAGATGCAGAGGAGAACCTTGAGTCAATCTTACAGATGTTTTTTTCTGTATTTTTTATCATCAGATAGTGAAAAGTCTGTTCTCCATTATCCTCTACTGCAGAGGAATGTGACTATTTTACCATCACTATATTTTCATGCACTAATCAGCAGAGCAAACAAAGTGGCAGACATACAGATCAAAACTTAAAATCTGGCCAACACAGTGGACATCATTCATGTCCTGCACAGAGAAGTAACCCGATCTGCATCTGATCCCACTGGAACCTTTGTCTTCTAAAGGGATTTAGAGGGATTGATGCTGCCATCTCAACTGAGGCCGAGGAACAAATCACTCTTAGGCAGGTGTCAGATGCATGTGTCCCACTGGATATAGATTATATATGTTTACAGGGGGCGATGTCTGTGCACCACTGGCTATTGCCTGGACCCAGGAAATGGGTCATCTACACAAAGCTAATTTTAACCCCTTAACCCTTAGAGGAAGTTATTGCCAGCAGTAACAAATTTGCAGCTTGCTATTAATACTTCATCATGTGTAGCTCAATAAAATTAGACACAGCTTGTCTAGTCCCTGTACATAAGTATTGCCAATAGAATAGGACTCTCTGAAGCACCATGGCACCATGCCTAATGCCAAGCATGAGCTAGAGGGGTATAAAGCCCCCCAGTATTGAGTTGTGGAGCAACAGAACCCTGATGATTGTGCTCCATCCAGTGTGTCTGGGATGAGTTGGGGATGAAGTGGGATGGTGATAATCCAACATCCTGACCTCATTAACGCTCTTGCTATTGAATGCAAGAAAATGCTCACAGCCATGCTCCACTAGAAAGCCTTGCCTTGACAGTATAGACAGTTACTCTAACAAAGCAGGATAAAGTCTTTTTAATACCCTTGTTTTTTAAGTGAATAAGTAATAACTCACTCATAAAACCTCCTTTCAAGGGTTAAACTGCACCATATATGGGTCCACACTTCAGTTCCTCACTGTCATAGTTACATAACATACATATTAGCTTCATAGTTTTTAGCAAATGTTCATAAACGTTGCGGTAAAGTCCATAGCAATCACTAAATTATGAGTTATATGATTATGATCAGCTGAATAATACGGGTGCAGGTTAACTCATTCACACGGCTGGCTTGGAGAGGAGAAGCACACTTCCTGTTCAATATCTCATTTCTTTAAACTAGCCATTTGCAATTCGGATGCTTTGTCACCTCATGAAATGAAAACCAGTAAGACGAGTTTGGTATCGATTGCTTTTTCACTAACTCCTCATTTTCTGCCTGTGTCTGCTCATCTCTGCAGTGTATGTGCCTGTCAGGTGAGACATCATTAGACAGGCAATCTGACATCCCCTGGTAATGACTAGAGCTAGTGGGAGGGCCACAAATGCTCCAGAAGCACTTAGGAGGAAACGTGTGACCTTTACCAGGACAGAGAGACGTCCAGACACCCAACCCGTACAAACCACTAGGGGTTCATACCAGGTCAGAGAGAGAGAGAGAAAGGTAAGAAAGCTGAACCCACCACCAAAACCCACATCGAACTCCATGGGAATTGAGTAGGGGCTCATTTACAATAGACCTAAATCAGTATTAATACATTTTCACATGAAATTACACCAATTTCTATGGAGTTCCTTGGCAAGTAACTGCATCACAAATGAAAGTTTTTTTTCTGCAATCCAGACAGTCATTTGGCCGTTTTTCTAATCAATGCAAACTACTGCTTTCTAGTGTGACTGTGGCTGTACACGTTGTTTAAAGTGGAACTTCATAAAGCAACTCACAGCAAGACATGAGGGTGCCACATTAGTAAAAATTTGTTTCAGCACTGTCCTCAGGCTCTCTGCTCAGCTCTGTTTAGGGGTGTGTGTATGGCTCAGAGCCCAAATCCATCTACGAGGTTTTGAAAGATTATAGTGGAGTATGGCTTGACTGTCTGTAGCAATTTCCCCCGGTTTAGAGGGCTGTTCTCTGGGAGAACATGTCGAAGAAGCATAAGCGCTGAACTACTCTTTATCTTCTGAGTAGGCCTCATCATCTCCTCAGCATGAGCAGAACAGCCGTTGTTCTCTCAATCCCGTCATTAACTGCTTGCTGTCTTTCTGATTGGCTTCTTTGTACGCCTGTACGGTTTTAATTCTTCTCAATCTGAAAGGCTTAATGGCATTAAGACAAAACCGTTTCTTTGGATAGAAAAAAATAACCCTCACTGAACATAGAGATTTAGTTGGAAATACAGTATAATCAGCTTCAGAACCTGGAAAAATCTATTTCAGCACATCCATATCCATGAGATATACCGAATGTCGCATTGCCCAGAAGAGGATCTGTCTCAGCACTAACCTGAAAGAGCACAATCCATAGACATGCGCCCGCACCGGTCACACCGGCGTGCAGCTCATAGGTGAGTGCGCTCTCTGGCAGGCCACCAGCGCTGGCAGCTCCCTGTGGCGCTGTTTCAGCCTGCCCGCCTGTCTGTCTGCCTGTCTGTCTGTCTTTCATCATGCATGCTCTGATCTCCATGCACAGTGAAAGGATATGACAGTTTTAATTTACAGTGTCAGGCCTCTGAAAAGCGTTTCCTCCCTCACGCTGACAGCAATCTAGCATTTCCAAATTAGCAGAAACATTAACCTTTAGACTGAGTCTAATGTGTTCTGAATGGAGTGTATTAACTTTCATTTGATAATGTCATATTTTTTTCCTGTTGTTGTTGCTGTTGTTACAAAATGCTGTTTTTTTCTCACCCACGAATTTTGTTCATGTCTTGCATTTCATTCAGCTTTTCTACTGGCATCAGGCTGTAGCTCATTTATTGGCTTTGCTTTGATACATTTCCCTCTATTTGTGGCACAAGCCAACACAATTGCAGCTTTTATCTTTCATTTTGCTGTAATATTTGTTGCAACATTGTTGAAATGACTGAAAAACATCTGAACACAGAATCCAATCACTACAAATGTGGCAACAAATTAAGGATTTAGATGCTAAATGCATTTAAACGCATTGGTTTCGGTGTAATAAGGTGTTGGGAGTGGAATTTGCACACACACATTGTGGTATTGCAGTGCTGTGTAATGATTCATTTCGCTGTTATTAGTGAAAGACTTCATATTATAAGGTATTATAATATATATGTGTAATAACCTCAATCTCCAAATGGCTGTGAATAGATAAGTTGTACAGATTTCAGAATGTAACTCTAATAAATGTGTCTCAGTCACTCTCAACAAAGACAGATCTGAGTTTGGAGTCATAAAGCCAGTCCCTGTGAGAGATGAACGCGACATCGGAAATGCACAGCTACTGAGAATATAACAGCCCTGACACATATGTGCAAAACAGCTTGTCATGTGAAACAGTTGCCTTAATATTTGTGGCCATTACACTAATTAGGCAAAAGCACACAGATGGTGCTGTTTCACAAACTCTCAGACTGAGAATCAAAATGTCATCACTGCCAACATTAGACATGGAAAAAAAATCCTGACAAATCTTTCCTTGCTCCCATCAGTTTCAGAACTTACTCCCACCCCCCTCTCCCCCCTCGTTTAATGCATAACTGACATGAAAAGGCGGCGGTCCGGTGATGAAAACGAGGGGTATTTAGCGGTGAAACAATGGTACTTGGGCACCATATGCCGCTTTTCAAACGCTGCAAGACAGCTGCAAAAGCCGAGCGTTCCTGGAGATTGGCCAGGTCCCAGAAGAAGATTTCCACTCAGTTGAAAATGTTTCCAGCTATCAGGAAGAAGCCACTTTTCATGGACTTGCTTCCAGATGCAGGCCGGCACTCTCTGTCTGGAGAAGGGAGTGGTGTCTTCTGTAGTGAGTGTGACTGTGAGATAGAAGACAAACACAAGCACTGTGTATTTAACTGAATATGAAAAAGCAATGGAAATAAGCCTTTAATAACCCAAGAATATGGCTTCTTCTACGACTGTATGAAAGTTGGCCTGAAGAGCAGAAGGCCAGATAAGGCCTTGAGTAAGCTGAGGGGTTAACTAGTGTTCTTCTTTGATTAGGGGTCCATGCACTCTGCTCGGCCCCCTCGCTGGACCTTCTTTTATAGCGTTTTATTCCTTTCAGCTGGAAGACCCCTCTCCATTCCTGCACAGTTCAGCAGGCTATTAGGGGAAGTATTACTGACCTTGGCCTAGCCTGCTTTCATGTGAAGATGAAACAAAGATGTTTCCATGTCTATGTCATCATTACAAATCTGACAGCTTTGCAAGGAACAATGGGGGGAATGAGTGCTGTGGTACAGCTGTAAAGGAGAACCTGGTCCTAGACTCCTGAAAATACAATGAAAAACAACATATCATCATAAAACCAAGCTTCTTCCAGGGTTCTTTAGTAAAGGCAGTGGGTCTTTTTTATTAACCATGACAACTCGAAGAATCAGTTGAACATTTAAATGGATCTTCTCCATGATGTCACTGTCATGCAATAACCTTGTAAATCCATATTTGCTGTTTTTCACAATTTTGACGTGGTCTAAATCTGGCAGCTGCCCTATGATGGATGGAAAACTTCCAAACCATGAAAAATGTCCAAAATGACTTGGAACAAATTAATTTTACATTGATTTCCATTGAAAGTGAATAAAATTCTTCCCATATCCTGTAAAAATTATTTCTGGTTCTTCGTAGAACCTTTACCTAATAATGGACTTGTAGATTTATTTGCATATTTATTGTAGAGTAAAGGTGCCAAAAGGGTCCACTGAAGTGAAGCAGTACCACTTTTGATTCCACAAAGTACCTTTAAATAGAAACTCATTACTGCGATTGACACTTGTTTATGTTTGTGATACTGTTTCCAACAGCAGATTTTTTTACTCTTCATTTACAGGCGCAATACATCCATCGCTGCTCTATATATTTATTTTGTATTACAATTGGTATAATCACTCAGTTTGGGCCTTAATCACCCAGCCTTAATGTACACATTTGCACATGCACATAATTGTATATTGTCGCTGTTTAATGAAAAACATGTATCTCCAAAATAGTGACTTTACAGGAGAAGGCAAAACTGTTCTTAACTTTGAATAGGAGTCAATCTAAAAAAAAAGAATTCCCAAGTAATGGGAGCATTTCTATTGATTTATTCATCGAGAATTATTTACTACAGGGTTTAAACCATGGAGAAAACTAAAATGGACAAACATAGAGATGGACATGGTTTTCATTGGACAGCAGCAATATATTTGTATTTATTATCTTTATATTTATTGTCTATGCACTCTGTCTCATGTTTTGTCTATTGTATTTAAACTATTGTATCATGAGACTTAGCCTAACAGTGTTTTATTGTACTGTACAACCCTGTTTTAGTATAATGACAATAAAGTTGAATTGAAGTGAATGGGATTGAGTGGTATCAATTGAGCTTCTTAATGAATTACCCATTGAAGGATTCTTCAGAGTCAAAAGTGGTTCTTGTATGGCACTGCTCCAAATAACCCTCTGACACCTTTATTTGTTTATGTTGAATGATTTTTTTTTCGCCAAAGACACACTTTCTCAGAGTTCTTTACTCCTTACTCCAAACTGCTCATATCGGGCCTGCTCTGAAACATCTGAGATTAAATAACAACAAGAAAAAGAGAGAAATATTACACAGCCTGTGCTCGGAGGGAAGATTACTTTAAAGGCTGAAGAGAAGCAGAAGGTTTTTTTTGTAACACTAATATGAGCTTATGCGTGTTGCTGGAGCTGGGATACAGAAGAGTGAGACATTTTCAATAACACTGTGTTGCCCATGGCAGGGATTAGCATTAAGCTGGGACCTATTTGTGGATGTTAGACAGCAGACCTGGCCATGGCTGCAGGGTGTCAACTCACCTGAATGTGTGTGTGTGTGTGTGTGTGTGTGCGTCTATAATCCTTCTGCGAAACGACCACTTCTCCATGCACATAAAGTCAGGGTTTAGTGTGACGCACGCTAATAAGATGATATGTTAATGGATGTGGACTCATCAACGCAAATTACGGGACAAATACCTGGCAATAAGAACTCGTGGAATAACGCTCATGAAGTAATGGCAGGTTAATGCTCCCTAATAAAATAAAAACACCACCTGGATTATCAGGGTAATAATCCTATTTTTTTGCTTATGGAAGATGTGAGAGCATGTCTTCTCCTGCAGTGCCAGAGGTGTTTAACAGCAGACAGAGAAAATAGACATCCTCGAGGAAGGACAGCATTTACAGTTAACAAGCAGTACCCAGTCTATCTAATCAGTCCTTCGTTAATGTAGTTCACAGAAAAGTGAGAATCCAAACCTTTGCTAACTCTGTTTGTTCAACCAGCATATCAACATCACACCATACTGTTTAATTATTGTTATTCTACACTGTAAAATATATACAGTACATCTGTATTTCTAAATCTACTGTATTTCTTAAACAAAACCGATCACTGTAAAGTATAAAATCACTCTGGTAGACTCTTGTTAAAAAAAAAAGTTAAAATGCTGGATTTTACAATAATTATCTATTATTTTCTAATCATATTAAAAATGTGAAGAGGGAAGGTGAACAGTAGTTTACAGTCTCGAGCAGCCGGCCTCTAAATACTGTAGCACTTGAAGGATAGAGGTTGTTACATTTTGTTAATAATCTAAGATTCCTTCACAGGAGTGTTTTTGTTTCATTTGCTATGTTTAATGCATTTCAAATGTTTTATAACCCCCCCAACCTAATTTTCTCCCCAATCTAGACATTTTCTCACAATTCCCACCCACGTCATTAGACTGCTGAACACACTTGGAGGAGAAATCTAACTGCCAATTCTGCTACGTCACCTTGCAGATGCTAGCATTGACTAGCATCACAATGAGTGTTGGGGTGGAAAGCGAGGTCCACCTACCCAGCCAGAAAGAGTGAGGCAATTGTGCTCTCTGGGACTCCTGGCCACAAATGACTGTGGCTTCACTGGGGATTAAACCGGTGATCTCCTGATGATAGGGCCAACGCCTAGACGCTTTAGTTAACAAGTTCTTCCCATAGTAAAACACACAAAACAGATATGGAATTGCTGCCAGCTCTGCAGTCTTATAGTTCAGCATTTATGCAGGCGATTGCTGCAATGTCTTGTGTATAAGGCGTGCTCGGTATACACTGTAACACTGTTGTTCTCAGCGTGATCATACTGCTGGTTTGAAAAGCTATATTTTAGTGAAATTCAACAACATGTATTATTTTTGTATCAACATGTATTAACTTTACTTAACTTTTCAGCAGTGTCTAAACAACTAGATATTTTAAAAGCCCAAGAAATGCAGAACATTTGCATGAAGGTACTTGTACATATATAACGATTTACCAGAAGAGGTGGAACCATTTTGCTAAATTCACACATTTACATTTACGGCATTTAGTAGATGATTTAATAAATGGATGGAAACTCCTGCAAAAATCGTAAGAACTTCACATTCTACCATGTCTAAGGGTCGGGTAAAGGTAAGGATAGCTTACATTTAGATTTTGGTTAAGGTTAAGGTTAGGGTTAAGGTTAAGGTTAGGGTGAAGGTTAAGGTTAGGGTGAAGGTTAAGGTTGGGTAAAGTTTAGGTTAAGGTGAAGGTTAAGGTTAAGGTTGGGTAAAGTTTAGGTTAAGGTTAAGGTTGGGTAAAGTTTAGGTAAAGGTTAAGGTTAAGGTTGAGTAAAGTTTAGGTTAAGGTTAAGGTTGGGTAAAGTTTAGGTTAAGGTTAAGGTTTGGTAAAGTTTAGGTAAAGGTTAAGGTTAAAGTTAAGGTTTGGTAAAGTTTAGGTTAAGGTTAAGGTTGGGTAAAGTTTAGGTTAAGATTAAGGTTAAGGTTTGGTAAAGTTTAGGTTAAGGTTGAGGTTAAAGTTAAGGTTTGGTAAAGTTTAGGTTAAGGTTAAGGTTAAGGTTTGGTAAAGTTTAGGTTAAGGTTGAGGTTAAAGTTAAGGTTTGGTAAAGTTTAGGTTAAGGTTAAGGTTTAGGTTAAAGTTAAGGTTAAGGTTAAGGTTAAGGTTACGGTTAAGGTTAAGGTTTGGTAAAGTTTAGGTTAAGGTTGAGGTTAAAGTTAAGGTTTGGTAAAGTTTAGGTTAAGGTTAAGGTTAAGGTTAAGGTTAAGGTTAAGGTTACGGTTAAGGTTAGGGTTAGGGTTATGATTGGGTAAAATTTAGGTTAAGGTTAAGGTTAGGGTTAGCATTAAGGTTATGGTTGTGTAAAGAATAATTTAGGTTAAAATTAAGTTTAGGTGTAATGGGTTAAGGCTAGGTGTTTAGATTGAGGTGTAGGTTCATGTAAAAAAAGGAACCTGGTTGTTTTGTCACAGTCTCTGTTCAGATCATTTGATTTCTGTCAGTCTGGTTTGCATCAGTTGCATCTGTAATTCTATATTTAGTACACATTGTATGAATCCTGAAATGGTCTTTAAGTCACATATGTACAGATTCCCCTTGAGACCAGTCTGATCTAAAGTCTGGAGTTCTGAAAATGGGAATTAGAGGACAGTGTGACTTCTGGTCAACTGTAACTAAACATAATTAAACATCCTCTACAGGAAATAAATGTAGAGTAAAGCATTTTTGGTATATTGCAACTTTTAGAGCACAGTTTTTACTTGTTTGTTGGACTTAACATATTGGGAAGAAAACAAACAAACCTATCATCTAACATATTTTTACATTGACATTTACGGCATTTAGCTGATGCTCTTATCCAGAGCGACTTACAAGGTTACTGGTATTACAGAGGTGGGTCAGTGTAGTGTTAGGAGTCTTACCCAAGGTCTCTTATTGGTGTAGCGCAGCATAGTCACCCAGACTGGGAATCGAACCCCAGTCTCCCACATGGTGTGGTAGCTCAGTGGCAGGTAGTGGTGTTATCTGTTGCGCCACACCAACCACATATGCCATAACCTTTGTAAACACAAACATTTGTTTGTTTGTTTTTTACACAATATTTTAAACTAAGCAACCAGACAGTAACTATGCATTAAAACAGGCAAAAGTGTGTTCTGTAGGATGTAAACCATTATTTACTTATTATTAACATTTGCATACGACTTTCAAAGCTATAAAATTGTATTTTATAGCTTTGAAGGAAATACAGTAATACTGTGATCACTATGATTACAGCAATGCACAGTGAGTGTGAACTACAGTATCAGCACTATTTAAAAAAGCAGTATACTATTCAAACTGCTGCAAATGACTGTAATTTTGCAGTTTTTACAGTGTTGTGTTTTACAGTGCAACCTTACTGCAGAGATGAATAGTTTTTGATAATATGTGCGACTTCCAGACACATCCACAGCACTGTGTTGCAATTAACCTGCAATTGTTTGCATATCTGGTTTGTGGCATTTCTTTCAGTACGAGGAGAAAAATTAATTTTCCTTTGTAAACTTTAGTTTTTGAACTTTTGTCTGTTAAGGCATACGCACTGATCTCGTTCCTGCCGCCGTGTACCTGGGCTAGCTGTTTTCTGCATCGTGTGTTTGATTTGTTGTTGTTTGTTTGAAAACAAACCATAGAGGATGTGGTGAAGAGCGGGGTTGAAGTGCTGCTGCTGGCCATCTTGAGCCCTGCTCTGTTTTTGGGGCAGGAGAACGAGATCCTTTCAAAGGGAAGAGGGCCGGCATCAGATTTGTTCCTCTGAGCTTTAATAAAAGGGCTCAGTTAGCCTCTGCTCATTATTATCCTATGAGTATTGACTTTGGCCTACAGTCATGAACAGATAAAATGGTGTAAGGGCTTGTCCTAAGTGATTACTCAGAATTACAAATCACTCTGCGTGTAACCTTACCCAGCCAGTCTCACTGGCACCCCCGACACACACACTCACACACCCACACACACATACACTGACTGCTCAGCTGCCAAACGCCTGCTGCACACACACTGCCACACTCAGGCCACTGCTACAAACCCTCCACAAGAACAAGCGGAGACCTCACACGACAAGCCACAAATAACACACACACACACAAGCATGCGCACTGGTGCACACATACCGTGAAAATAGAATTCATGCATTAATATTATTCGTAATCTCAAATGATGGGCTGCATGTATTCATGACACACACATATACACCCACACTCGTATGCAGCCCCCAACACACACATACATACACACACACGCACACAGACACGGTGTGATATAATATCCCTTTCTGACAGCTGAGTTTTAATTGGGCAGACGGGTGTAGCGCGGGCCGCTGTCACACGCCTGGCGGTTTGAGGCTTTCTGGGACAGGCCCCACCGTGGGGGCTGTCAAGTGGCCCTGGCTCTCTGCGGGGACCCCCTCCGTGGGTGTCCCAACTCATTTAGGAGTGCACAGACAAAGCGCCAATTAAAAAGGGGCTTTAAACAATCGAACCGAGCCCCCTGGGGCCTGGCAGACAGCCTGCAGGCCAGGAGACAGGGCAAAAAGACACTGGCTATGAATTCCACATCTATAAATATATCTCTAATTCTTACAGCCATATATCAGTGTCTATTTAAATGAGAGCAGAAAGAGATTTTCTGTCCGGCAGAAACACTTGTAATCGATAGTCATATTCTGAAAGAATAACACACAGGGCTCTGAGGTTTAATTATTCAGAATATTACAGTTTCTAAAAGGAAATTCTTAATTTTTAGTTTTCTTTTATATTATGACATTGAAATGATTATTAGCATTAACAGGAGGACCATCACTTTTCTGAATACTCCAGAATTAAAAATCTGTGGGCCGATGTCAATATTAAATATTGTTTAAGTACATCTCTGCTGATATGGATAATTACATGTTTATAAAAAAGTAGAATTTGAACTGGATTTTTTTGGGAGGGAAATAATGGCATTTATTTGCATTAAAATTAATCAACATTCTGATTTCCTCAGGTACAATTAATTCGCAATGAAATCTAAATGTCTGTCTGACATTTAAATGTCTCTCATTTTTTATATATATATATATATATATATATATATATATATATATATATATATCTGCTAATATACAAATATACAAATATCTGCTAATACCAATATGATTCCAATACCATTGTTCATGCCCAATGTGTAGTATGTATAAGGAGTGTTTGTTCCTCCTTGCACACCTCCCCTAAAAATCAAACTTGTGCAGTCTCTTTCTGTTGATCGATGATGTAGCTTGGCATCAACTGTAGCAAGAGCTAGCTGTAGGTCCTGTGATGACATTTTAGGATTGTTGGGGACGACTTTTTTGAGATCTGCTCATGGGCTGAACTTGTTAGGACAGCCTGACCTGGCCATATCAGCAGTTATGTTTCCCGCTATTAAACTACTTTGTTGACAGTGGAGCGGCTGATTACTAATTGTTCTAAGATCTTTTTAAACCCTTTCCCAGACTCATCTGCATCTACAATCTCTTTCCGAAGACCTCAGAGAGCTCTATGGATCTCACCATGGTGATACCACTCACTTCAACAACCAAGAGCAAACCAAACTAAATGTCTGAGGTTTAATAAATCATTATAATAAACGTAAACGTAAAATGTTCTATTCACCTGAAGCTGATGTGCTGCACCTGATTCTAATTGTAGGCAGTAAAAAATGATTTCCTCAACAGAAATTGCATTTCTATTAATTATATTTTACAAATAATTAAAAATGTAATTCCTTCATTTCTTCATTATGTGTTTAGTTATATTACCACAATTAAGATTAAATGTCCACATGTTTAAAAATGTGGGGTAAAGGTTTTCATGGGCTGTCCTAATTGTTCGCACAAATTCATATGTCTATCTATCTATCTATCTATCTATCTATCTATCTATCTATCTATCTATCTGTACTCTTTCTAGACCACTATTTTTCCTAATTCCTCAAAACACAAACCCAAAGCTGCCTTCATTTGGCTAGATTGCCTTTACAGCTTGTTCTCTCCAATTAGAGCAAGCAGGAAAGTGTTGGGATGTACGAGGACAAAAAAAACCCCAGCAACACAGCACTCAGTGTCACAGCAGAAGGCCCAAAGTGTGCATCTGCTCCTGTCTGTGTGCCTGGTGTGGCGTGGAGGAATTGTTGAGTGATACTCCGTGCCAAACTGATGAACCTTGCATTTTTAAGAGCAGGAAATGTCTTTAATGTATATCTCTGTCACTCCCCTTCACTAGTCCTATCATATACATGAGGTCCATATGCCAGTTCCATATGGGCCGCCACCCTCTCCTGCCAGTCTGATGGAGAGCTCCCATCCATCACGAGGAGAGCAGAGCGCTCACTTGTTATCAGCCCAGACTGGGAAGAGAAAGGCTGATCTCACACACATGTACACATACACACACACACACATGCTCCTCTCCGCTCCTCACGGAGCTGGGCTGATACACAGAACCATATGCAAGTTGTCCTGGAGGGGGAGATACAGGCATGCAATTCCAGCTCTGTTCTTTTTTCTCTGAGGATGTTATACACACACTGTTACTCTGCTGTGCACACAACACTGAAACATAGTGCCATAGTGTTCAGCATGAAATCTGGTCATTCTTTTTGTAAAGACATTAAATTGCTGACTTTTTAACATTTCACGTGTTTTATTGTTTTAGTGCAAGGTAAGCAATTTCTGAAAATATTAACTGGTTATAATAATTACCCATTCAGAAGTCTGATATATGACAATATATAGATTTCCAGTATATGTACAAGACATGTACTAGAGTACACGGAAATCTCTTATAACCAGCATAAATTTGTCACATACTGGAATATATCTTACATATATGGCAATTGTTTTGATAATGTGCGACATACAGTATATCTCAGCCATATATTAACAATTATATGTGTTTAAAACATATATTTCACTGTATTTAAATATATGATAGTTGTATACATTTTTAGTGAAAGTCAGTGTAAACACATGTTTTATCCAATTAGTTTTGGAGCATTTATATTGCTCCATTCATCATGAAACTGTGAGATATAAATGATATCAAAAAGTAAAAAATGACAAAAACTATCATTGATATTTACTTACAAGTTTATTACAAACACATATATGTATTTACCTACCAATCAAACATATATGAATGATATCATGCGTGTATCCAATATATGATACTGATATAAGTATGCATAAGTATATATTTGTTTATATCATATACTTTGAAGTATATCCTTTATGATATATGTGCATATATATAAATATATGATTATGAATACAGATTTCTGTATGGGTTTCTATATACTGTTTCTGTAGACACTAGGAAATGTTTGCTAGCATTAAGCACACCCGAATTGCTCACTTGATAAATTGATATTCTTTATATTCTTTAAATTCTTTGGTTTTCCCCAGTGACAGACTGAGCACACCAAATCAGACAATCTCTTGCAGACAGATAAGAGACAAACTCATCCACTGCTGACTGAAAGAGCGCACTGCAGGTGTTATAATATGTAAACACTGATAGAAATCTGTAAACAGTGCCTGTCCAGCAGGAATCCCTTGACTAACACACAAGATACTGAGAAATGACATTTCCTAAAAAAAAAAAGAAGGCAAATCTTATTGTTATTATAGTTCCTTTAGAAAATAGTCAAATAAGCTGCAAAAATGATATCCTGGCAAGTGAAACCCTTTTTAATTTTGACAATATATTTAATTTTGACATATCTCCATATACATATTTAGTATATATTTAGTACTGACAGATAATCCCACTTGTGTTGTTTTATTGAAATAAAATCATATACTATTCATGTACCTTAAACTTCTTATACATCTTATAATAGGTATATAATAAGAACAAGTATATTCTCTACACAAAAAAGGTCTAATGATTACTGGTCTAAAACCTAGACTCAGTATCAGTGGTGCTAGATTTACCCTCTGAGGGACACTAGGGCTTCTGTGCTCTTGTATGTCACGATGGTCACACAAGAAGGTGGCTGGGGAATATGAGGATGAGTAACCTTAAACTCCATTAAGCATAATCATATTTATTTCTCCGGCTGGGTGGGAAGGCATTGCTGCGCACACGTCCTGACTTAAATTGAATCAGGGGGACAGATGATCCTGTCTGTGGCAGCCAGAGACACAGTCCCCACTTCCTTGTAGACTCTCTGATAGCATGAATTATTAAGTGCATGTAAGGAGAGCAGGCGACTTAAATGTAATGTGTGGCCTTGTTATTTGCTGCTACCTTTTGTAACCTTTCAGGTTTAATTAAGGCTGTGGGATGGGGAGAGGGAGAGGACGAGAGAGGGAGAGAGGGAGAGAGAGGGATTGGTGGCGACTGGGAGCAGCCAGCGCCAGCTGAACTTCCTGCACCATCACTGATGACCTTCTGCGTCATTTTACATTACATTTTACAAATGTTTTAAACAGTCTTTTTCTGTACTTTTCCTAAACACACATCATCAGCCTCACTGCCATGATGAAACCTTTTAAATGAGAAGGAATTCATGTAATTTATTTTGTCCTATTATATAGTATTATATATTTTATATATATATATATATATATTATATACATATATTATATGTTTTTCTTTCTTATATTGGTACATTTCTTTTTGTTAATGGTTTTGGAGCTTTTCTGAGCAAAATCTGGAAAAATGTTGCAAACTGAAAACATCACTTCATGTTAAATCTTAAATCTAGTCTTTTGGTCAGAAATCCAGTTCCAATTGTGAAGTGGATGTTGCAGGTACTCAACAGAATTCAAGTGGTACCTTTTAGATGTTTAACCAAGACATAAATACACAAAATGTAATCACTCAAGATTATAGTGGAACTATACATTACAGACACACCTTGAGAAGAAAATATAGAACATAATCTTATTTTTGAGCTTTTTTTTTTTTTTTTACAATAAATACAATTTTGACAATGATTTGTTAATTTCTCATTTATATGTATATCATCCTTTCAAAAATGGCAACTTTACAGGAGAAGGTCAATTTTTTAAAAATGAAATCAGGGTATAAACAGTTTATTCGAAGTAACTTTGAAGCATTTAACATAATGCAACAACAGTTTAACATAATGTAACAACAACTGACAGATTTACATTATGTCAAAAAGTGTAAAACATTGATAGTTGAGTTGAAGCTAACCCCCAGAAATAAAAAAAAAAAGTTTCAATATTAAAAAGATAAAAGATAAAATATTAAACTTTTATCCAGCAATAATTATTACAACATTAATTATTACTACATGAACTATTACTACATTTCTACTGTCTTATCACTGTTTTCACATTTTTTTAAAATGTATGCATTTGAATACTGAAGGCTTTTTCAAATTTCTGTAGATTACACCCACATACTGAAGCAGCGAGACCTTTCACAAGCTTTGTGGCATTTGTCCATATCATAATAACCAAGTTAATACTAAGCTGTTGGACATGAATGAGTTTTGTAAATGAATGTTTCACACGTAATTTCTGCCAATTTCTAGAGGTCAAATCACCACAGGCTGTTCATAGGATATAAATAGCAAGTACTGAAAAAAATGTTTTGAAATTATAAAATTAATGAATTAATTAAAAAGTAAATACAAAACTAATTTAAACAGTCTGTCGATATGACAGCAACAATATGCTGACAAATATTATAAATGGAGTTGTTACCTATAACAAGATGCAGAAATACACACAAAATGAGTGAATTCTACAGCTAACACTAATACTTTAAGACAGAACAGTACAGGCCCTGCTGAAGAGAAAATAATGCACAGTGTTGTGCTCTGATACAACAGTAACATACAGTAATACTGTTTACTTAAACACTACATCTGCAGCCGCTACTGCTGAGCCTCACACCAAACAATGCTTCCAATCCAGTCTGACCACAAGCCCGGCTGAAGACGTCCACACCACTACGCCAAAAAATATGGCTGCCTTCCAGGGTGATGTAATCTATTAGTGTGGCTTTACTGTGCCATCAAAGGCAACATATTCCACAAATGACAGACAGGCCCATGTAAACATACACTCCAGGACTGGTTCATCAAAGGGAGGCAGCCATTGCTGTGGTCAGTGTTGTCCAACACGTGTCAGGAAAGATGAGGGCAAATAAAAGGCTAGGTGATTTGATTCACAGAGAGTCTTCGTATGACCTCTTAAGTGGTGATGGCCAAGGGGTGTCAGTTCAACCACAAAACGTGGGCTCTATTGATCAAAGAGCAATGTCAAAACAGCCCACTAGCTAATGGCAGATCAGACCGGCTTGGTTTAAACAATCAGAGAGGCTCTGCTGATGTAGAGGGTCAAGGAGTGACTCATGCACATGGGAGAAGATTCTGACAGGAGGTTGATTTTGACATGTTGAGATTGTTTTACAGAGTACACTCTTAACCAGGAATGGGGTCCTAGTTATGGTTTTTGGCTTGGAGGTAAAGTACATGGAAAATAATCCATTGGGTTGGAGTCGTTACAAATTGTAGAGGTTCTTCACTACAAAAACATCTTCAATCTAGTCTAAATATCTAGTGCACCTCATTCTGAAATGATAAATTATGTAACATATGTCTAGATATGTCTAGACAAGTCTTTTTATTTACTGAGAGCAGTGCTTGAAGTGGGGGGAAAGTGCCGGAATTCCCCTTATTTACATGTTTACCTTGCCTTTTGGACATTTTTAGGCTGCTCTTGCTGTAGAATTAAAATGTAGAATCAAATGTAGACAAAAGTATTAGGACACCTCTCTGAATGATTGAATTCAGGTGTTTCATTCAGTCTTATTGCCACAAGTGTATAAAATCAAGGACCACCTAGTCATGCAGTCTGCCTTTACACAAATTAGTGAAAGAGTGGGTCGTTCTAAAGAGCTCAGTGAATTCCAGCATGCTACTGTAAGAGGATGCCACAGTTGCAACAAGTCAGTTCATGAAATATCGTCCCTTCTAGATTTTCCACCAACAACTGTGAGTGGTATTATTGACAAGTGGAAGCCTTTAGAAACCACAGCATATCAGTCCATGCAAAGTTAGAGAGCGAGTTCACAGAGTTCTGAGGAGCATAGTGCATAAGTCTCCAACGCTCTTCTGAATCAATTCCAAACCTGCTGTTAGAGCTGCAATGGGGGACCAACTCCAAATGAATATCTATGGATTTAGATTGGATTTAGAATCTGATGACATACAAGCTCCTGTAGGTGTAATGTGTAGGTGTCCCAATACTTTTGTCCATATAGGCTATATAGGATCATTATAAATCGCCCAGAACCCGATATGGATATGTCAGTCCCAATACACAAGAAAATCTCTCTGTATGACCGAGAGTAAATTGTAGAAGTTATGGTACAGTGTACTGGTGAATAGCGGCCCCTTCAAGCACTGACTGAAAGTGTCTTATTCCACTGGCAGATTATTGTGCTTGTTGGAAGCAGAGTAATGTGTCAATGAAATATGCTGTTATCAAGCCCAGTTTGGTAGCAGGACTGTGGAGGAGTACAGAAGAAAGCTTTGTATTCCTGCTCAGCACTGTGACGTTCTGAAGGACTTTGTGTTATAAGCACTTTCTTTGTGGCTTGCTGTTGGTTGGGTTTGCCACTGGCTACCAATACACTAACACACCTTTCTGCTTTTTCTCCTCATAGTTACAGCTCATGCCATTTTTCATATTTCCATCATTTTTGCAAGGGTAAGCTGGACCTGCAGCAACGTTATAGCTTACTGTCCAGCTGTTCTACCCAGAGGGCAGGTGTGTGTGTGTGTGTGTGTGTGTGTGTGTGTGTGTGTGTGTGTGTGTGTGTGTAAAGAGGATGAATGATAGAGGGCGTGTATTTCTCCATCACAACCAAAGTGTTCTAAAAGACACACGCAGATAGACAGAGAAAGAGAAAGAGAAAGTGTGAAACAGAGAGAGAGAGTCAGACAGGCAGAGAAACAGACAAACAGACAGATACAGAGAGACAGTGAAAGAGTGAGTGAGACAGAAAGAGACTGAGATTAAAAGACAGATAGATACAGAGAAAGAGAGAAAGAGAGAGACAGTCAGAGAGAGAGAGAGAAAGAGAGCGAGGGAAATGACTAAACAGACTAAAATGGCATCTTAGATTGACATGATTTTATATAAGACAGACAGAGAGAAAGAGACAGTTAGAGAAAAGAAAGAGCTACAGAGAGTGTGAGAGAGAAAAGGACAAAGTGAAAAAAGAGAGAGAGAGAGAGAGAGAGAGAGAGAGAGAGAAGGAGAGAGTGTGTGAAGGCATTCCCATAGCAGGTGGTCTGCCTCACAAACCATCTGGACGCAGTGATGGCCAGATAACCTCCGCTATTTACAAACCCCAAACTTTGTTTAGACAAAGCGTCTAAAAGCCGTTCGGCTTCCAAAAGCAACTTCTCTTTCCCTCTCATTCCTAAACTTCCAGGACCTGGGAAACTGGAGAGCTGTGCTGAAACCTCCCCAAATTAAGCATGAGAACACCCTATCCTTATCCAGGCCTGTAAATAAACACAGCATTTGAATAAAATTATGTCCTCAGACTCAGAATCGGTGCATTCCGATGCGAAAAGGCACAACATGGAATTTCATGGGGCTGCATTTTGGAGTAGCCTCATGCTCGCTGTCCAAGGATTATAAACAAGCTATTATTCATGCAATTTGCAGAAGTACTGGCTGAACAATTTGTGTAAGAATATCTCAGAATATCTTCTGCAATGTGTCAAATGAACCAACCAATCCATGCCTTATTTTGTTCTTATGCAGCTTCCAGCTTCTAGAAAATGAGCTACATTTAGTCATGTGAGTGAAATGCATGTGAAACCAATCCACAAAAAAAAAAGAAAAAAGTGCGTATTCTCAAGTGTAAAGTGTAAAGTGTAAAATGTAAAGTGAACCAAGCAGAGTGAACGTTTACAAGTTCAGGTTGTTTTGAGCGTCTTCTTGCTGTTCCTAAAGCTCTATTATGGGAAGTGTAATCCACTATGACTACATTAAGACCATTACAGAACACGGGTCTCATCACAGAGGCCTCATTCATTATTCATCCGCTTAGACACTTACACACACACACGCACTCACACACACACACACCTGTGAATGGTCCATAGCTTGTGGAGGGGCTGATGTAATTCTGTGGGTGTATGCTGTGCTGATTAATTCGGAATGTTATTAACCTTTCCCACTGAGAGGTGCCATCTTCTAGTCAGCGCCTCAGTGAAAGTTGGGTGAGCAATGCAGAGCAGGATTTCAGCTCACACTAGTGCTGCCTGTGTTTGAGCTGGATTACATTAGCCGGAGGACTGGCTGTATAGGACAAACTGTACAAATGTGCTAGCCCAGACTGAAACATCATAGCCGAAGAGTTGCGACTAATGCTCAGGGCTTTAGGATAGGATAGCATTCAGATAGTAAAGTGAGCTTGTTACATTTATCAAGTGCTGCCCGATAAGACACAAATAACACTGCCCTCAGCAATGTTCTTTAACATACTGCAGGTCCATTCTCTTCTAATTAGCCCATCATCAACATGTGTTAAACTTGAGGATACAGCAACTGTCTTTAAACCGGTTTGAGTTTAGAAGCCTTCTTTCTGTCCGCCAAAAAAGGAGGTGTTTTTGTGTATTACCAGGTTTAATTACTGTAATTACAGTAACGACAATTTAAACAGGACTACTATTGCTAAGGGAGCTTGATGGGTTTGATGGGTAGTTCTCTGCAGATCAGTCTAGTTCAGTTGGAATAGGTACATTTTGTCATTGTTAAGTACAAGTACAATGCGACGAAATGCAGTTAGCATCTACCATAAGTGCAAACAGTAGCATTGTGGGTCAAAACAAGAAACTAAACAAAACAAACAAACAAACAAAAACAGAACAGAATCACAAATCAAATGTGCAACACACATCGGGTAGGTATTTAGATAAGCATGTACTAATAAGTATACAAATATCCAGAGTGCTATAGAGGATTACTGTTATTTCTATTGCAATGATACAGAATACATATCTGCTTTCCGTATACAGTGTACAGTATGTTGTGTATTTCTGATTCTGAGTGTATTGAGTGTATGGACAGTAGTGATTGTATGTTTGTATGGGTGTATTTCAGCAGAGGGATAGCAGTTTTAAATGCATGAAAACATAATAAAGTAGAAAGTTATCAGTTGTCTGAATAGCAGGATAAAGTGTAGACAGAGTGTTAATAGAGTGCTAGATTCCATTTGGTGTCATTTTAATGCTGCAGATATTTAGTCAAATCCATTTCTTCTATGTCAAAACTAACATATTACTGTATACTAAAAATACACAAAAACAAGGCTGTTGATGCCAATATGCATTCTATACATATACAGTATCTGCTTGATACTATGTTTGTAAACATACAAATAATAATAGTAAAATAATAGTAAAATATATTTAATTATAACTATTTTTTATAATATATATTACATATATTAAAAACAGTCTTACAGTCCAAACCATGTTTTCCCAAGTTCAAAGCAGGAACTGTGTGGTTTTGGAATGCCCTGCGAGTAATTATGAATGGTAAAATCCAATAGCTCTGATATTGCCATAACACTTTAAGCTCAAGCAGGATGACTTCCAGATGTTCCTGATGCACTAATGCATTTGTTACAGGAATAAATATACTTGCGGAAGCATTTTCATCAGAGAGAGAGAGAGAGAGAGAGAGAGAGAGAGAGAGAGAGAGAGAATGAGAGAGAGAACACTGCAGAAAGAATCAGAACAAAAGATTACAGAAATAAAAAAATGATAGTTTTGATCAGAGAGAGAGAGAGAGGGAGAGGGAGAGACACAGAGAGAGAGAAATAGAGAGAGAGAGAGTCTCCAGATGTGATCCAAGACAAATGGCATTATTGATAGATACTATAAGGAACGGAGAGCGAGAAGCAAGTGCTCTGAAATTTATCAGCCCTCTGCAGCAGCGAGTAGGGAAATTAAGTGATAAGAAAATCAATTGCTTACTCCTGCATCCATATAAATGTAGCTAATGTTTAAAATTCCCTGCAAATCTGCAGAGAATGCAGAGAGGGGAGGCGCGTGTAAGGGGGAGGGGGGAGGAAGGGCGGCGAAAAGGCGGGGAAGAGGGGGTCATCAATCATGGCTGGGTGACACACAATGAAACCTGACCGGGGCCCAAGATGTTTTAATACGGCATCCATTAAAGCCCTCAAATAAATTGCAATTTGGAAAACAGAACATAATACCGGCCAAGTTTTCCTCATCCATCTTGCGGCGTGTCATGTAATGTAATTGCGTTGTTAATTTATCCAAGAATTTCCTTGGTACACCATTTCATCCGCATTGGTTAATTTCCCTGTAGAGTATATTTTTCTCCCTGCCGCACCCCCCCACCCCCCTTCTCCCTCTCCCCATCGCTAGCGGGGGCAGAGTAATGTTTCTGCTTAGCATGGCATTAGTGGAAGGGCTAATCAAACAGCTGAAGTCTCTGACACTTTATCAATGACTGGCTCTGCTGGCTGCGTGCCGTCCGGCTACGAGCAGGCCTGATTCAATCACCGCCCCCCTCCAACCCGTTGTCATTAGTCCCCCTGACAGCCGGATCACTCAAAAATGCCCACGCATTACATCAATATTATCGACAGAAGGGTTTGGAGGCGTTTAAGGTTGGCCAGGAGCACCAGGCAGAGAGCAGGACACTTCCTCCTGCACAATCGGGGCACACAGCACGCTGGGTACAGTGGGGAGAGAAATGGAGGGGGGTGGGGGTAGGGGGGGCAGGGGCTGGCAGAATTGTGGATCAATAGAAAAGAAGGAGAAAAATAAGTGAATAAAGGTAAAACGCAGGCCTGAGATAAAGCGAAGGCTCTTTAATTGGAGGTGCAGTGTTTACTCAGAGTGAGACGACATTGAAAAATAAAGGTTTTCAAACACAATTATAGCGGGACCTGAATTCAATTAGAGGCACAGGGAGCTGCAGAGGCAGGTAAGCTTAGAAGGGGACAATTGGAGCCCCATAGTGAGCAGAGAGCCTCGCGGTGGCTTTTTTTTTTTTTTACAAGGTAGGCAATGCATAAAGTTCTTTTCCAAAGGCACTTTCACACATCCAGACTAAAAACAAAATGGCTGTGATTGTATTTTCCCATATTTCCCTCATCCATCTAAAATTGAGCAGTGGCAACATGGCAGGGCAGGAGGGAGGGCAGTTCTTGACATCTCTTTGAGGTGCTGCCCTTTTCAGCATGTGAGCTGACCCCTAGCTCACTTATCAGCTGAGCATCACTAACCCGTACAGGGCGAATATGCGGGCCCATTGTAGGCAGGTCTCATCCAGCCTTGCGTCTAAAACACGGCTATTTTCTCACCTGCTGTCACCTGGCAAGGGCAGGAAGGATTCCACGCTGGGGCGGGAGAGGTGTTGTCGTCCACCTGAGTGCCGAAACACAGGGCCTCGCTGTGATCAAAGGCTGACAGCAGAGCCGGAGGAGAGAGACCTCTGCCAAAACAAAGGCTTATTGTGATGAAATATCCAGAGAGGAGCAGCACACACCCCTCTCCCCCCCACATCACCACCACCACCAACCCATAAAACTCCAACCCAGCCCTGCAACGCCTGATTACAGAATGCTATATCTCTATAATCACATCCAACTACATCAATGTTTGATAGTTGGGTGAAAAAAGAAAACCCAAGCAGTCTGAGAGACTGAAAGTAAAGCAACATAAAGAGTGTGACTGTGTGCTGAAAGAATGTGAAGTGGGTCATGCCAGATTGCTGTACACAAAAAATGTATGTAGTTCAAATAGGAAATCTCTTCTCACACCGCTTATGGAAAGTAAGATCAGCCACTTTTCTCAGACTTTGCTGTGAGACATCTCCAGATGGTAGACAGCTCCAAATTGTTAGTATGATGTTTTCAGTTGGAGCACCTTCTGGGTGCAATTTAGTGTATAGTTTTCTGACACTGAAAAGAAATGGGTGTTTGTCTGCTTTAATCATTAAGCTCACTTTGAATTTAAAAAAAGTAGGAAACTGCAAAAACTGAGCTCTTGTAGAGGAGCACCATTCAGACTCTTGCACACACACGTTGAATACACACTAGACCTTATAATACAGTATATGTATCATATACAGTAATGTTCAAAAGTATTTACATCTGAGAGCATTATGTGAATGTTGGTGTTCTGGGCAGTAAGCATCCGTTAGTCCACTAACATTGGGATAAATACAACTAAACACCACATTAAGACTTTTTGAGCATGTAAACTTTTTCCAGTGCTCTCCTCGAGGAAGACCAGTATTTATGGTTACCATCCGGTACCTGGTCTATCAGGTGAGCTGCTGCTAGAACTGAACAAAATCATACAGAGAAGAAATCAACAAACCTGTGTTCTTCTATCTGTGTCCTTCTAACGTTTGCTGTATTGATAATTGTTTGTAATTATAATAAAAACACGTACACATGTTAAGACACACTGAATAAGATCGTTGGATACTCCATGTCTAAAAAGTTGTATGACAAGCTGGATACTAAATACTGACTCCTAAATTCTGCCTATTTTGGCAGGCATGTTGATCAATCAGCTAGTCAGCTCTGCCATTTATATATTAAATGAGTATATTAAATGAGGCCATGAGGTGCAGATCAAGCAGAATCAAACAAAGCAGACAGGGGTTTCAGCAAAGTATTCAGACATAGCTAGATACCAAGCACTAAATAAATAAAAAAAATAAATAGCACACTTCCTATTTCCATCTGAAATACATGTATTTCCATTTTTGTCAATTTTTTGTTTTATAATAAATAATAATAAATAATAAATGATGGTACATAGTAAATAATTCTGAGATAAATGGACCAATAGAAATGCTCTTAACTTGGAATAAACTCTTCAGCGACAATATCTTTTTAAACACTGGTTAAAAGTATATATATGTAAATATTTTTTTCTTACGTTAATGCTTATGCATGTGTCATTAAGTATGAATGTAGGTGGCCTTCATATGAAATTTTGCCCAGTTCTCTTTATTCAAGATAATTATTCACATTCCAACCCATTTTCACAATTTTACACATGACTACAGCAGCACAGAAGGGAGCGGCTCATGACGGGCAAACACCACTGTTTTCCCTTTCTTTTGTCTATCTGCTGGTTTTGTTTCATAGAGTAAATGATGTCTCATGAGGTGTGTGTGTGTGTGTGTGTGTGTGTGTGTTTGTGTGTGTGTGCGTGTGTATGGAATAGAGACCTACTGTAGCAAGAGGCGAAGTGTGCTGCTCCGGAGCCCTCCGCCTGTCAGGACACGCAGGAGAAGACCACAGGAAGGGCAAACAAGCGCTTGTACGTCAGTCACCACGCTGACAGGTGAAATGAAGGGTTGACAGTACTGACATCCAGACTGCTCTCCCAGCCGCTGCTTCTTCCTCTCTTAGCCAGCACTAAGAGGAGAGAAATAAATTAGTAATAGCACTTTACCTGTCAACACAGGCACTGCACCTCGTCTTTGTACGTTGCTGGACTCGTCTCCTGCAAGTCTACCATTCCAGCATAAAGTAAAAAGCAAGCTGATTTTAAAGCGGGGCCAAGACCATAAAATTCTAGACAAAGAGCGCTTTCATATTACGTGCTATGCGGATTGATAAGATAATTGTGCATGCTGAAGAGGGGTGGACTAAACGGGCACTTTTGTACGTAACAGGTCTGCTTTGGAAATTTAAAAGGATTAAAGTAAAAGAATGGCAAAAAAAACAAAAAAAAAACTCGTTTATGCCATTTTCCACACAATTATTCCAAATATAGTCGATTATATTATTTTTTTGTTCAGAGTTGACCTTTTTTGCAACATAGTGAGAAGGCAAATGTAGCTAGGGGTTAACAAGTATTACGCCCTTATGAGCAGTAGCTAGCATTGGGCAAACTGTATGCCTAAATCATACTACACTGCATGTTACCACATGTTAGGTAAAGTCAAATGGACTTGCTTATGCAGTTTCCATTGTGTTAGCACTTTTTATAGCCTTAATGGCCTTAATGGCCACTGGTAGAATGGAAATAAAACAAACAAACAAGCAAACAAACATAGACCTTTATTCACCTATAAGCACAGATCAGCCGTTTAGCAGCATTAGCACCGCTGAGGTATGAAGTGAAAATCATTGATTATCTTCTTTTACAGTGGCATCTATTGATGAGTGGGATATATTAGGCAGCAAGTGAACAGTCAGTTCTTGAAGGTGAAAATGGAAAATGGTCAAACAATCTGAGATACTTTGACAAGAGCCAACTTGTGAAGAGTAGACAGCTGGGCCAGAGCATCTCCAAACATCAGGCAGGTCTTGTGGGGTGTTCCTGATACACAGTGGATAGTACCTACCAAAAGTGCTCCAGGACAGGACAACCGGTGAACCAGCGACAGGGTCATGGGCACCTAAGGCTCATTACAGGACTTAAAGGCTCTGCTACTAGCATCTTGATGTATGGTGTCACAGGTCACCTTCAGAGGTGTTGTAGAATCCATGCCTTGAATGCTCGGACCTGTTGTGGCAGCACAAGGGGGATCCACTCAATACCAGTATGTGCTTTTTGTTGGATACTCTGAGCTTTTTTTACTGGGTGAGTGTTTATTCAAAGCACAGTTTGGATCCTTAAGAATCTATTACTGTTCTTGTTTGTTTAATCAGAGAGACAATAAAACACAAAGCATGTGACTTCTATTCCTATTCTTCTTTTCATGTTCAAATTAAACGCTATCAAAATATAATAAAAAATATATGAAAAATATATTACGTTTTTACCTTTTATCAGGTATCAAGTCAATACAATAAGGACATCAGTATAGTGTCATGTTTTTTTATAAAGAAAAGTACATTAAACAGCAGAAATGATGGTCAAGAACAAGGCCCACAAGTGTCCCCTGTATTCGCAGATTGACTATGTCTGGAGTTTTTGCTTTAGTATGATGCAGTCCATGCAGTCCTCTCGTGTGTGTCTTTGCGTGTGTGCAGGTGCACTTATGTCGAACATGCAAATGAACTGAAAATCTATTTCAGACTTTATCTCTAAGACAATCATGCATTCGCAATCTGCGCTTTAATTTCTCCAAGGTTGTGTTTCATCAGGGCCGAGTCCGGTCTTAGCAGAAACTCAGTCCCCTATAATCCAGTGTTCTTATCTAAAGGAAAGATCTCTGAGGTTGAAAGTGTATCAGATATCCGCCTACGTCTCAAATGAATTCAGAGACACAGTAATTGAATTTGTAATCAGTTTGCTTTGCGGTGCTGTCTTGTTTCATTTATTACCTCACAGAGCGGCGTGGCACACATTCCTCAACAAAAAAACAGGGGAGAGAAGAACTCCGGAGCAGGACACATTCAAGAGTGTTTGTTTAAGGCAGCATTTTGGTGAATAACGCACAAGAACTGTGGATTTCAGGATCAGCTTGAGAGTAAATGTATCATTTTCAGGAAGATACAATACATGGACAAAAGTATTGGGACACCTGTTCATTAATTGTTTCTTCTAAAATCAAGGGTATCAAAAAGAGTTTCTCCTGCTTCTGTTTGAGTAACTGTCTCCAGGAAAGGCTTTCTACTAGATTTTGGAGCATTGCTGTGAGAATTTGATTGCATTCAGTGACAAGAGCATTAGTAAGGTCAATTAAGGTCACCTCATCCCCAACTCATATCAAAAGTATAGATGGAGCATGTTTCATGTTTATCTTCTACAGAGAGTCCTATTTTTGGGCAGTATGTCTACAGGGATTAGACAAGCTGTGTGTGTGCATTTGCAAGTCTGTAACAGCAATGGGTGCAACTTAAAGTAGCTAAATGCATTCATTAAAAGAGGTGTCCATAAACTTTCGGACATATAGTGTACATTAATTGAGAAGATACAAAAGGCTGAGGATCAGAAACATTTATTACAGGAATATAAATGTATGTTTAGTCATGGTCAGGCATAGAGATCCTCACACCTTCTTCAATGTCTGTTAATTATCTGTAGTAGCACTTTACTTTAACGCTGCAACATAACTGACATAACCATGCCATTAACATGTCTTTGCATGTCACTGCATGGTCATGACAGATTATGTCCATTAATTTAAAAGTGTTGTGTTACCACTGCCAGTAACTGTAGTTCTATAATAACACACTGTAGTCCCTCTGTTTCTCTGCATTCGGTGTTAGCCTCCTTTCACCCTGTTCTTCAATGGTCAGGACACCACAGGGCCACCACAGAGCAGCTATTATTTAGGTGGTGGGTCATTCTCAACACTGAAGTGACACTTATATGGTGGTGGTGGTGGTATGCAGTGCTGCTGGAGTGTTTAAACACTATGTCCACTCACTGTGCACTCCATTAGACAGTCCTATCTAGTTGGTCCACCTTGCAGATGTAAAGTCAGAGACAGAAGCTTGTTTGTTGCTGGACAATGTGTGCTGGCCATCCTACATATGATGCTGTTGACTGGATATTTCTGGTTGGTAGATTATTCTCAGTCCAGCAGTCACACTGAGGTGTTTAAAAACTCCTGTGGAGAGCTGACCATTGAAGAACAGGGTGAAAGGAGGCTAAGACAGTATGCAGATAAACATATGGACTACAGTCTGTAATTATAGAACTACAAAGTACTCTTTATATAGTAAGTGGAGCTGATATAATGGGCTGAGTTAATTCCAAACCAGGGGTGATCAAACTTGTCTGATATGACTGTGCAAGGTAACATGATA
The DNA here is from genome assembly GCF_030463535.1 of Salminus brasiliensis. NCBI lineage: Eukaryota > Metazoa > Chordata > Actinopteri > Characiformes > Bryconidae > Salminus > Salminus brasiliensis. The sequence continues at coordinate 11,580,983 of NC_132887.1, read as the reverse complement.
CTGTTAAATTACTGGTACAACTCATGACAGTATGTTTCATCTGTCATGACATGTTTATGGCATGGTTATGTCAGTGATATGCAGCAGAGGTCAAGTAAAGTGTTACCAAATCTGAGTCCAAACACTCTAAGGAGAACGCTAAGCATGGAGACACATGGCTAAAGGAACCAGAACTCACTTTACAGCTAAGAGCTAACCAAATCCATTAGGCCTCTACTTTACTCCTTCATAAGACATACTTTTCTGAACACAGAAGAAGAAAATGTCTCGTAACATCATAATAGCAATGCAGTTGCAATTTCAAAACATACAAACTAAATTCCAACTTTTCCCTGAATGAACCAATGAATGCATTCTTTATTTCTCGACCCAGTCAGTGTAGACGGCCCACAGAGGGCTGGTCATTACTGAGCTATGCTCACACTCTGCTTAACCTCTCTATGGGGCCTCCCAGGCTGATAAAATGTTTATATACACTTCAACTGGTTTATGGACTCCTCTTGCTTTTCAGCTGCACAGAATCAGTGGTGTTTTTTAGTCAGAACTCCAGTGGCATTTCTTGGCCCTCGTGTGATTTCTGCAGGTAAATATGTAATGTAACCGCCAACCATCTATTTAACCTGATTTTGTAATCCTGCACATACGGCTCAACCCCTGCTGAGATACAAATTGGAAACAGTAGAGTTACCCATGGCCATTAACGCTTTCAAGTTTGCCTTCATAAAATGAAACCCTGCACATGGTCAGCATTGTATTTCAGACACTTAGCTTAGCGCTCCACTCTCCACTGCCTCTTTCAACATAGCTGTATGTGCAAGATGACTGGCCCTATCAAAGCGAATAGAAGGACGTTTCTTTGTTCCACATCAAGACAAAGCCAACATTGATCATTTTCTAACGAAAGCATCATCGTCCTAATCTCTCACTTCCTCTGGTAGGTTCTGTGCTGTCTAATGATGCACACATTGACACCCCAGTCCGCCCACCCCCACCCCACCCCCCCAGCCCATCTGTGTGAAATATTCCGGAGGATGACAATGTAGCTTGTTTCCTTAGATGTGCCTCCCAGCCTGGGAGAATAAAGGATTAATGAGATAGATTTATCTTTCATCGTATTACACTGGCCATTGTTTTTCTCGCATGTCTTCAATGTGTTCCAGAGAGTCTTGGGAGAAGCTTGCCTGATGCAGCCCCATACATCACAACCGTCTGGTGTAGGTGCTGATCCATTGCTCGCGTTGCTACATTTGCACTGTAAAAATGCCCTTATTTTGGTTACATTGAGAAGATACAAAGACTTTACATGTTCAAACGTTTCCTATAATAAATTATTTCACTGCCAGCTGTTTTTTTTCCTGGCCCATGCACGAATTCACAACCTATTATTATTATTATTATTATTATTATTAATATTAAGGACATTCATGGAGGCAGCAGAAAGCCAGAATTTGCAGAGAGAGAAATAGTGGATTCTGTGTATTATCCTAACAATTCAACTAATCTTAATTCTTTACATTGGTAAATAATCATAACATGGACTTGCCAAACATTAAAAGCTTATTTATACATCCATCTCCTTTGCAAAGTTGGTTCTTCTAGGGAATTGCTCAAAGAACCCTTTGTAGCACCTTTATTTTTAGTGCAGTGAGTGTACATGCCAACTAGATATTACATTAATAATGGAGAACTCATTTAACTTTGTAGAAAAATGAACTTATTTAACATTCCATATTTACAAGTATGTGCCACACACCACAGTGCTGGTTTTGCACAAGGGCCACGCATAAGAATAGGAAATGTACACAAGAAAATGAAACATCTGTTATAGAAATGCTGGAGGCAAGCTCATTTATTTCACCAGCAAATTGTGGAAAGTGCGTAAATGTTTCCATTTTAGCAATAGCCAGTGAACTCCCCCTATATCCCTTAATGAAATACTTTGCATATGCATGAGATGCTTCATGCCAGAAAGAGGACAGCCAATTAAGAGGAGGCATCCTCAACAACTCCAGGTTACATTGTCCAGGGATCAGACAATTTCAGCATTCTGACACTAATGATTAAAAATGTCAAGAGTCAATTATGACTTGCGTGTTCTTCTTCGGCTTTCTTAAATGGCTTTCCCGTCTAGCCCTGTGTTATTTAGCTGCATAGCCTCAAGCTTCATGTGCATTAGTAAAGGACTTTCACATCAAATCTCAGCTGAAAAACATAAAGCGCATATGAGTCTAAATTGAAACCAAACTTCAGAGTTTAGAAAAAAAGGAACACATTTCTTGGATTGTTTATTAGTGTTAAAACTCTACTCGATTTTAACGAGATAAGAAGATTGCCATTATGCTGTCAGACACATTTATCATCATAGTCATAGCCGCAAATACCATCCTGAGAGAATATAGGTTTGCCATAAGTACAGTATAAAGCCCTCTGTCTGGTGCAGTCCATCATCACCCAGGCCCTAGACCTTAAACCACAGAAAACCACAGGCCCGGTGTGGGTGGCAAGCTCGAGAAAATAAAGACTGACCCGCAGACCAACAAACGATGTCCCAGCTTTCAGCGTGGCAGAGATCGAGTTTCTGGCAGAGTGTGAGAGGCCTGAGCGGCCATTGATGACTGTTAATGACATACTTTGTGAGTGTGCAGCGATCGTTCGAGTTCAGGAGTGAAGCAGCCACATCAGCCCCCACAGTCCCTGACCTCCCAGCAGGAGAGCCAGGCGCGAGGGAAATTTACAGCCACAATGATTAGCTCATATTTAAATGTTCCTTAACAGCTAGGGTTGGGAAAACTTCACAACTTAATGCAGCCAGAGGTATTTAGGTATTTAAATAGACTCATCTGCATAAATACATCGCCAGTGGGTCTTTATTATCATAAAGATTTCAAGGAACATTTGAATGTTTTTTAGATTTTTCTTTCTTATCCTGTATAAAAGCATGTCTCATAAGCTTCCACAGGGCATAGACAACACAGCGAATTTAGAATCACACATAATTTAAGCCAGTAAAGAATACTAGCTATCAGGCCAATAGCTAAATCATACTTTTATGCTAATACACTTGCTGAGTGCATGACAATATCCACTCATAATTCACACAACAGCTCAAGGACATAGTATAATTTTTGTGTTTGAGGTTGAACAACATCATTTGTTACCTGGAACTGGATGAAGATGTTCCACCTCTTATTTTAGAAGCATATGGTTACAAAATGTACCCTCATTAAGGCCTTTTCACAGCAGTCATTAAATAGCAATTTCAGCTTTTTGAAATTCCCTTATTGTTTTTTTCAAGAAAGCTACAGCTAAGCTACCATTTCCTATCCCGGTGCAGCCATTTTTGTGAAGAGGTGTGAATGTTTTTCACAGCTGGCAGTTCTCAGCCCTCCTCATTGCTTGCTAGCAACTCAACACAGTCCTAACATTTCACACACAGAGAGGCAACAGTGTCCTTGTTGACCCGATAACACAGGTATCTGGGGAAATATATATGTTATTTAATTATATTAATGAAAAATATTACAATATTAAAATTACTGCATTAAAAGTTATGGTCTTTCTTGACCGTATGAAAGCAAAAGGACAACCTGCTCACTTTATACTGCATGCTCCAACTTGCAGCTTTGCAGCACTGCATTTTAATGGTGTGATACACTGAGTCACTTGTCTACAGGGGCCTGATATATTTCAGTAGAAGGACCCTTATTTTGGAGGACATCGTACCCATGGATGGTTCGGCTGAGGGTAGTATGCTGATACACTTGCGTGCAAAAGACATCCAGGTTTCTCACCTGTAAAGGTGAAGAGAGAGGAGAGCGGGATAACGCCATGGCCCAGGCCCAATATAGGAATCGCATCCTGTGTGTATCTCCAGACTGTGATGTCACACTCATGGTGCTGCTGTCCAGACTAGCAGGACTGATGTAACTTGGCTTGTCTGCCTGTTATCTGGCAGACACTTCCCCTGCTCATAAGAACACCCATCAGCAGCTTAATTAGCTGTGAAAGCTCTTCACTTGAAACCTGAAATCATTCATTCAGCGCGTTGTCAAGGGCGGCAGGCTGGGGCGTGCTGATGAGGCCTTCTAGCCTTGTTTCCTAAACATCTGAGAGAAGATGGCCAAGGGTTGGTCAGATGTTGGTGTGTGGAAGTGCAGACCCCATAGAGTTAGGCTATAAGGGGTTTTACTGTTTCCACACATCTAAGAAGAACTAGAAATCAGAACAGCATGTACAGAAAGCGAGAAACCTCTTATCACTTTACTGCAACTTCCACAGGCTCTTGTCTTTTGCTTTGTTCCTTTGTACGTGTGATTGGAATGTGTTGAGAGACTGCTCTCTCAATGCTCCTCAGTCTCTCTGTCTTACCATCACCATCCTTACCAGCATTTGTCCATGGTGTTATTTCCTCTTGTCTGTCAGGTAGCTCAAGCTGGAGCTGAGAAGAGGGAATTCCCCTCATTCCTCTATGGAAATAGCATGGCGTCAATATGTAAAACTGGGCGTCAGGCAACACCAGCTGAGATTCATAAGGACCCGCAGGGCTTGTATTATTTCTGCTCGCACAGGTCATCCATAATGGCCCAAAGTGTGTTTGCATAGGGACAGCCCTGACTTCTGCATGGTTTTGCCCATTTGTCAAAAGCTCACACGGGATAAGCCTCTCTTTCAGTGCGAAGGCAACAGAGGCCCCTGTTCATTACTTCTCTCAACAGGTTGGACATCTCAGAGAGAGACTTTCATTTCCTTCTCACTATGGGTGTATTCAGCTGTAGCTGATAACACAGAGAAAGGCATTTTAAAAGGCCTCTAATAAATAATACTAATAATGTTAACATTAATAACAATACTAGCTATAATGAAGAAGGTGAAGGCACTAATTACCTGATCAGTTCTTTACTGTAGAACATTAATAATTGCGTCCCCTTGGAAATTAAACAAATATCCATCACTGTCACGTACACCCATTGTCATGCCCATCTCCCACCTTTGTGTACTGTTCCCTTTTCCGTTTTTCAAAAGGGGATGACTACATATTGTGTCAATATGTGCAAGAAAATGCACATTCTCGCTTCTCTCATAAACTTTTACAGCATTATTCACACTCCTCATCGTGACTCTTTGTTTAACATTTATGTTTATTGATAAATGAAGATGCATTTAAATAATTCAGTGCAAACATTAGCTGTGAGCTGCGATATTAATAATTGATAGCCTGTGCAAAAGGCCAGGGCACTCTGGGAATAGATAATATTAGCTTAATGCAGGGCTGCAGGAGCAGAAGACGTGTAATGGATCTGCCGGCTTTAACTGATGATGGTTATTGTGGCCTCAAAGTTGCTACAAAAGAAAAAAAAAAGGCTGCGAGCTGAGGGATTCAGGGGGGATGCTGCAGATTCGGCTCATAGGAGCTGACAGTGCAAATTGTGGTTTTAATAGCAGGGGTTTACACATTCTGTAGAGGGCCCTTAATGGGCCTTGCCACGGTTAGTGCAAGAGGAGAAAAATCGGACGGGGCTATTAAAATGAAACCGGAGAGCACTCTGCTACTTGCTTGGTGTGTTTTCTTCACTTCCACCATGACATGCCCATGTCCATTCTTTCAGTCCCGACCACCAGAGTTACCTTCATTCTCTTTGACCCTGCTTTCAATACGTAAGTGACCCTTGCACTACATTCCTACTTTTAGAAGCGTGCAGCTTCCAGACTTAAAGCATCATTGCTCCTGGTGAAAAAGGACATGTGATTCTGTGGTGTTTGGACACCATGTAGAAGGCATGGTTTGAAGGTGATACTAAAATAAAAGTGTATTAAAATAAATGAAGCAGAGGTAATTTAATTAAGTTAACAACTTGGATGAAAAAATGCTAGATTGAAGCCAGTCCATTCAGTTTCTCTGAACTTCACTTTCACAATGCGAAAGCTGGATGCCATGACTTACAGCTTATGCTGGCATTCTGTACATACACGCATACGATATGTTAATGCATCTCCAATGCCTTTAGGTCAGCTTTGTGTGGCTAGCTTTGCTCTTAAAGCATGTCTGGTGTGCTATCTGATTGATCTCCAGTGTAAGCAGATGCAGGGATAGGGAGCATCAAAGGCAGCAGAGGACCCACTGCTGCATAGTTGCCATCACAGCAGCGCATTAGCATCTAAACAAAGGAGTTAGTCTCCCCTGCAGCGGCATATCCTCACAGGTGGTCACTCTTACCAGCCTTATTTATTTCTTCGTCTGTCGTTTTTATGCTGAGCAGGGCGTTTCTCGGTGGCCGAATCCTGATAGTTTCAGCACTAAAGTGTAAAAGTTGCTGCTTCTCCTTTATTGCCTCTTTCACCCCATCTCTCACTCTCTCTCCTTTTGGTGTATCACAGAGATATGACAGCTGTCATCACTCCTCAGTGCTCCTCTGATCTGCATTTCAAGCTCTGTAGGTTCCCCCACTTCTGCCTCTGGAGCAAGGAGTGAACTGGCAGGCCAAGCATGCATTAGCCCACCATGGCCTGCTCCTTCAGCAGCATATCGCATTCATGAGACAGTATGTAAAACCAGCACTGCAAAATCAGCCTTAGTTCATGGAAAGCTTTTGAATAATTACAGGTATTCATGCTCTGCATTGTGATAATTATTAACTTTACAAAATGAGTTCTTTCCTAACTTCTACTTCAGCTTTCTTTATTATACTTTTACCCTTCTATCTTCTACTTTTTTACAATGTCATTTTACTTCACTTACTGTCATTACATGAACACTACTATTAGTTACTTATTATTCTACTAGTTACATATTACTAATTACTAATATGTAACACTTATAGCCTGTTTACACCTGGATCATTATTAACGTGTGTTTTGTGTCCGGATAGTCTCTACTTTGACTAGATTCTGCTTACACTTTGTCCCCAGTGTGACCCCAGTTACTTTCCTGTGTATAAAAGCACACCAACCCGTACATCATTTCCATTTTACTTTCTGTAAACAACAGTTTCTCATCAACACACCCTGATTTGAGACATGCACTAACAATAAAATTAATGAAGTAACATAACTGAAAACAGGTAATAAAATGCTTCATAGGTAGCCCATGCAAAATCCTAGAAGTACTGCTTTACTTGATGTTACCATAAAGCGAAGATGTTCTCAGTTAAATAAAGCATCATGAGCATCAGCTTACTATAGTATATCCCTACCCAGTGCATGTGGTACACAATTTGTACACATATCGAACTGTGCAATGTTAGACAGTAAATACTGTTTAATACAATGTCTCTCAGCAGCAAGTGTGTTTTAATTGAACTGTAATTCAAACTGTAATTTAAACTGTATTAATTAAATTCTACTATTCTATTTGTCCATTAATCAAGAAATTGTAACACAATGTAAAAAGTAGAAATTTTAAACTATGCAAAAAGAGTAAAAATGTACAGAAATGAAGATACAGGGTTTTTTTGCAATAGCGACAGTATACAAACTGGCTGGATATGAGAGTTTGACGGAATGGGAACGGGTGGGGAGAGTGTTTTGGAGGTCTGGGGAGGAGAGATTTTGAGCAAGTCTCTGATGTTTAAACCATGAATAATATCGCTGTTGTCGGATTATGGACCAGAGGCTTTAATCCCAATCTCTTCTTTATTCCTTCATGATCTGATGGGCATCCCTGCCCCTGCCTACAACCTAATCTTCAATGTTATCTACATTCTTGTCGTAATACACCCAAAACATGTGCCATGTGACAAGAACACTGATTTAAACACACAAACAAATATACACCACATATCTTGACTGCACCATCCACATATGGACACTTTACACCATGCGGAAATTCTAGGTTTTTCTGTAGGTATTTAAAAGTGGAAATTTCTAGGGTTTGACAGCAAAAATGGAAAATGGGGAAAAGGTTTTCACTAATGAGCCCAATAAGCTGTTTGTCTGCCAAACTGGGATGTGATGAGAGATAAATAAATATTAGTTAACTAACCAATAAGGATTCTTCTTACTTTAGTCTTTAACAAACAGGAGTCCAGTGAATAGTATACAGGAATAAAACAAGGCTGACAGGATGTTTTCTGTAAAAAGTACATATAAACAAGTTTCAAAAAGAACTCCCATAAGCCATCAAGCGTCAGGCAGACAGGTCCATAAATAATGATTGGGAGAAAGAGAGAGAAAGAGAGAGCGCGAGAGAGAGATTTTGTCCCCCTCCATATATTTTCTCTCACTCCAATCATTTCAAAACCACCACCATGAAGCCTTCTTTATGATTGACTGACATTGCTGCTGCTCTGACCCTGAGATGCTGTCAGACCGGGGCTGCCCTCTCCACCTGCCCAGTGTAAGCGATCCTCCCTTATCTCCTCCATCACAGCAGGGGCAACAAACAGCACAGCCAAGGCAGACTGCTGCAGGCCTCCTTCCAACAGCATGCTAAAACAGATCAATAATCACCTATTGTGGGACACTCCAACCTGACTTTCATCCAGAGCAGAGCACACAACACAACCAGCCTGGATCCTTGGTGGATGAGCAGTGGAGAGAAAAAGCGCACTGAAGGGCAAGAGAGCTCACCAGCTTAATGTGACGCAGGTGAAGTAAGCAGGCTAAAAGTTTTAATGACTGTATTCTTTTGTACCCTGTGCATGCTGAGGCAAATCATTCTGACAGCCCACAAGACCTACAGTTTGTGGATGATGAAATGTTCGGTAGGCTGAAAGCATCCAGAGTGCAAATAGTTGCATGATGCCATTCTTCAGTGTTTTGCCTTCATGAGAACATCCAAAATTCCTTATATTGTTGCTGTCATATTAAAACATTAAAATACTATTTTAAAAAACACCAGCTTCCCTTTTCCCTTACAGATTTTGGTGATAACTGGGAATGGACCAAAAGAATTTGTTCAGAATGACTGAGAATAAAAATGTTATGTTACTTACATTACGATAGTTAAGAAGGAGGGTCTGACAGCACTGAACATTTTTTAACCCCCCATTTAAAAGCTCAGCTGCTTCTCAGCACTGTGCTCACAACATTGTAGGAACCAACACACTAAATAGTGCTACCAGTTACATCACCCACCAACATATGATGTATCTAAAGTGAGTCACAATTAAGAACAACACCCATCATGGACTCTGTACAATGCAAATCAAGTCAAACCGACAGATTTTAAAAAGGACATTTTAATTAATGCCATATGTTGTCATTGTTTTCAAAGTGAAAATCAACCAGGCCTCTCCCAATCTCCACCCCTTAGATTCACCATTTCCAAACCCACAAAGGACGAGCTGCTGGCATCATGACACACTTTATTAAAGTGTCAGGCTAATGAAGATCTCTCGTATTTATTTAGAATTGCTCAATTGTGTTCACAACTTCTTGTTATGGGTTCACTCTGCAAAGCAACTGTATCAGACTTATATTCTCCTATTTCTCGTTTAATCTTCCTGCCTGATTTCTGCTGGCTAACTTGTTTAACACTTTCAGAGATAATGGCATCACTCCAACTCCAGATCATATGATTCAGGTTTGTATTTTTTATGCTACACCTTAGCAACCACCAAGAAACACTGTAGCAGCACCATAGCACCAATTTAGCAACAACCTAAAATACAATTACAATGGTATAGTAACACCCTAGCAACCACCAGAAAATGCCACAGGAGCTGCATAGCAATTTGTCTTGCAACCATCTGAGATATAACAGCAGCCACATAGCAAAAAACACTCCCGTGACCACATAGTAACAACGTAGCAGCTGCACAGCCATTCTGTGTTCTCCTGGAAATACAGTTTACTAGTATTTCATTCTCATTTCATTTTCCCCACACAACTACCCACACAGACATACAGGCAAACTAATAAATACAACATGAAGGACGACAAATATGTCATTCTGACTCTTAACACCTTATTGGATTGATTGATTTGCATCATTATGCAATTACAAACAATACAATTCTAAGAACTTAATTACTTCTGAAAGGTGGCCAAGTTAGTCTGAACCAGGTGAGCCTTGAAATCAAATCCATGAATTTGTTGTCCAAAAAGCAAGAGTCTGTGGTTCATATAATTCTGACTATATCTGTTATATATCTGAAACAAAAGTAATGGATATTACTATATTATTACTACTAGTAAAATTTTGTCTGCATAAACAATGATCTAGCTACCATTTTTGTAAGCACTGGCATACCTCAGCCTAAAAAGCATTCATATCCATCTATTTTCACTGTGTGAATCCTTAAGAGTTCATCAAGGAAGACACACAAATCATTTGAAATAGCAAGTCAATTCTCAATATACACTCTTGAAAATAAAAGGTGCTTCAACTGTTTCTTTTGAGCTGTGTGACTGTGAATCAATGCTTGATGTGAAAGTTCTACAGACTTTACATCTCTATTTTAAACTTGGTTCTCAATGGAGTCTATAGTTGTTCATCTAATGTGTCGCTCAAAGGACCCTTTAAAGCAGCTGTATTTTAGTGTACCTACATCAGAGCTAAAATTGCATTTAATCATTCCAATATCTTGAAGAAACGAACAACATTTAGTGCAACTGGACCAAAGTTACCATTAAAGTTTTGTAGACATGTGTTTTTCTTGCAGCATGCGACTGCACGTTACCACTGCAGGCCAGCCTTGTCAGGACGTACAGTCCTAAAGCTATGGAGGCTATCCCAGTGAAGTCTCTTTGTTCATTGTCCCAGCATTGGTATGTATGCTGCTTAATGCATCAGGGTGGAGATAGCCCTGTGCATATGTACAGTGACTGGGCTCATTTACACAGCGCTTCAGGCAAGTGCTCTCTCTCAATAATTTAGGGGGCTGCGCTCATTTGAACCTCTTGGCCTCTTAAGAAAGGCTTTGTCTAGGCCATGCCCAACTGCAGCACCAGGCTTACAGAATAGCTGGAGGCCTCGGCGGGGGCGAATCATAGAAAAAGGTACAAAGGGGCATTATTAGCCCAGACGCATATCAGCACAGCGTAGGGTCATTAGGACCAAAGAGAGAAGCTGGTCCCTCCATCCTCTGATGTTCCTCTACAAGAGCCATGCAACTCTGTCCCTGTCTTGCACCTCACACACATGCCCTTCGTCATCATCAAACCACTCGCTGAATACATAAAAACAAAAAAAAAACCCACAAGGCAACCCAGGCACAGACAGACAGAGGAGGAACATGCCATTATCCCCCTCTTCTCTTCTCCTTTGAAGAACTGGGACTTGTTTCTTTCGACCTCAAAATGTACAAATGGTTCGGCTTAGGTTTTTATTGTCCCTCAGTGATGCATAGCCCAATTTAGAAAGGACGGCTGTCGTCATGGGTTCAATTATTTTAATTAGAGGAAAGGCTCTTCGCTTTGATTCATGGATCAACAATAAACACCTTCCGAACAGTAAATTTATTTGTACACATTCTCCATACACTCCAGTCCACTTCATGCTCGTAAACTCGGAAAGCTTTTGCATTTTTGCCTTTGGGATGCTAATCAGAATTAATAGGGCTCTCATACAACTTTCCGAAAGCCATTCCAGTGATATCAAATCGGAATCAGAAGCCGAGGTCCAGCACAGCCTCACCCTAATGGATCTTTTGGAAAAATGACAGAAATCAAAGTGCTATTCTTCCATCCCTTTTATTTACTGAGGCGGCATAAAGAGAGGCCCTTGACACGAGGGGGACAAAAGCACACTGTGAACCCCGTACATGTGCGCGGCTCCGCGAGGCTTCAAAACAAACTGTGCTGCGCTAAAGTGTTGAGAAATACAGCAAGTTCTCCTGCTCCTTTCCAAGCGTGATGAGTGGTTGCCAGTTGAGAGCACTAATGGTTTGTGGATGAAGGCAGTTCTACACGGCAGGCTGCTTGTGACTCACTGAGAGCAGACGTGTCACAGCCCATCACCACTCACGCAGCCACTTTGAGAAAGTACAACTGCGAATCCAGCTTTTTTCTTTTTTTTTTTTATTATTCAACATTCAGAGGGCTTGCTTTTGGAGTTGCTTTACAGAATGAACCCATTCCTTGCAACTGTTTCAACAAAGACGCACAAAGGAGAGAAAGAGACAGAGCAAGAGAGAGAGAGAGAGAGAGAGAGAGAGAGAGAGAGATAACACTTTAAAAGGAATAGTGTCTGTTAAGGAAAGTTTGGGAAAACTGAGAATGGAACAGTTGTCAAAAATCTTTGGTAAGATATAGAAAAAAAGCAAGCTGATGTGAGCAGCTCAGGCAGATATCAGCAATGGGGAAAGAATAAGCTTGTAAAAACTGATCAGAGGTCAGAAAAACAAACAACAACAGCAGCAGCGAAATCTAGAGTGGTGGGTTGCTTTTTAAAATGTTTGCTTCAAGATCATTTACTACCAGAGTCTATAAGTACAAAAGGGCCAGAGAAGATGCCCTGATAGATCTGATCTAATTCTTGCCAAAATACAAGCTAAGGCAGTTCCAGTTTAAGGTGGGCATTATGAGCACATTTTATTATATTCTGATCAATTTTATCATTTTTTCTGAGCATATTGTGCTTAAAGAACACTGCCCAACTGCCTGTTGTATTACAGAGAGTGTAAAGCTCATTGTAAATGTACCACTTGAGGCACCGCACCGTGTCCCGACCAACATGCTCCCATAATTAATATTTGTAGCTTTCCTTACACAGATTGTGCACATCATACTCAAAAATGAAGTCTGTTAATAGTTCATTAAAAAAGCTTGTATTCCAGTCACAGGGAAAACTTGTGCTGAGTTGTGTGAGAACAGCATACTATGGTTACAGCATACTATGTTCGCTGTGATGCTTCTGGTGTGAAATGGGGTTAAGATGTCCAGTTTTACTGGATGTAGTGCAGCAATATATTTTTTTATTTTACACAATTTTCTTCCTCAATTTGAGATTTCTTTTTAGCCAACTACCCAACCTACTCGTTAGTTACCCTTATCTTTTCTAACTGCCACCGATGCAAAGTCACAGGGCAACAAACGCACTCTGAGGAAAGCGCTGGGTACCCAGCTCTGATACATCGGCTAGCAGATGCCCGTTCCAATCAGCATCATACTTAAGTGATGTGGAGAGAGAGAGAGAGACATCTACCCACCTGGAGAGAACAAGGCCAATTGTGCTCTTTCAGGCTTTGGCTGCTGATGGCAGGCAGGATGACCTGAGATTCTCCTAGGATGTTTTATATAAAGATCACTGTACTATGTATAGGACAGAATTAGCAATTTCTCAAATCTGCTGTTGCTGGTGCATTTTTACCTGATTGTTAAAATGTCCCAATAAACACTGTCATTAAAAAATATTTAAATATTGTGATTGTGATTATATTTGCCATATCACATCCCCTATTCCCATGCATAGACTTAATACTGCTTATTCCTCTCTGAATAAAATTTTTAGCTAAGCATCATTATAAAAATAAAAAAAATAGGAACGTTATTTGAAGAATTCACACAATGATTCTGGGTAGGCAGCTGTTTATATTTATTCATTAGATTAATAGGCTGAAACTGTTGCTGCCTATTGAGAAGCGCATGGTTAAAATGTTTGCTCTAGATGCATAGGGCTTGTTTTTATCACTGGCACCAAGCCATTTATCATGATGTAAGAAGAATAATAAAACAAACAAAAAACATTGTCTTGTGTATCTTTGAATTAATATACAAAAGACAACTAACTGTATGCTTAGAATAATAAAGATGTTTATGTTGGGTGTGTTGATACATGGTTACATTTTGATGAAATGATGGTCTGAGACACTGATCTAAACCCAGCCCAAGCCTTTGCATGAGATCACACAAATGGAAACAAAATGGGAACTGTGTATTAAACGAGTAAGCTGTGCTAACCCAGCGCCATAAGGCAAATAGAGCAATGATGTGGAATAATCTTTCATTGGTTTTTGTGGCTGTCAGCACTAAAACATGATGCTCCATTCCATTTCCCTTCAAATGCCTGTGGACTTCTTAATGTGTTAACCAAAGACCCTGCAGGATCTAGACTGATGATAATGGATAAGGCAAAACAAGCTAAATCCAACTCCCATAAATTGATTTGATCTCAGATGAGAGGCAAAGGGATATAATATTAACAACTCAGGCATCAATAACGCACAGACCACTCAAAGGCTTTAGAAATAACAAGTCTGTTTGAAATACAATCTGAGGCTTTCGGAGAGAAAATTAGCCAACTATTACTGCAGCGCTAAGATGCGTATGTAGGTCCTGCTATTGACTGCAGTTTGCCTCTGACTGAGAACTCTTCATTTCTAAACAGCTACAGTATGAACCTGTTTATTATTTAAGTAATTATTTGTGTTACCAACGTAGCCATCCAGACCCAAATTGGTACTAATTTATCTTATCTCAGAATCACTCCTCAGACTTGCATCAGATGGCTCATAAATTAGGTATTGAATTAAGTGGTCAGATTACATTAAAAGCCTTTTTTTTTGTATCCGCAGTCCTCTGCTATAAATTAAAACCACGTGGAAGGGACTGGAGAGTGCATTTCATTTTGCGTTGATTCATGAGCAGTAATACAACCTCCCTCGTCTCCTGCTCCAGCGCGCCGGCGAGCGAGTCAGAGAGAGAGAGGGCCGAGATTAAAATGGAGAGAGCGGTGAGATTGAAAACGGGATGGAGGCATCAGATAATGTAGTAGAGATATAATGAAAGTGTAAACAAAAACCTGGCGCAAGAGAAACGGCTGCTCATAAAAAGCCCTCCGCCTTTTCCCTCACAAAAGAGATTTCACAAGCCCGCTGCCACCAAAGTTATTAACTGCTGACCAAATTACGTTCTGTTCAAAAGTTGAATCGATTTGATTTTTTCCCTTCCCCCCTTCTTCTGCCTTTCATAGACTGAGAAAAGGAGATGTGTGCGGTTGAGAGGGGCCTTCTTCATGTTCTCTGTCACTATGTTCCTCTGTGGTGAAGTCACAGAGGAGTCACTATGGGGTGGAGTTAAGAGTCAATGTTGAATAACCAGGCCCTATTTTACAACACAGATTATGAGAAAAAACTGCTGAGAAAAGAACAGCCTATTGTAAAAATCCTGAACTGTTCCTTCATCATCCATATCAGAGAAGGTTAAACACTAAAGACCACTACAACGCTAAACAGCCCCGCAGCCTCTGTTTTAACCTGGAAATGAAATGAACAAAATGATCAGCAAGGTATGTTATTAGCACTTTGCTATGGCACCAGGCATCATAAATAAGAAATGAGAAATCAATACAAGTCATTATACAAGTATGCAAGATGAAATATTAACAGGTTCTGAAACTGACCTGAGGATTGTTTCTGATGTAAGGTGGTACGGTGTGCTGGTAATACATACCTTCGGTGAAGCCGCAAGGAGGGAGACATTACACACTCCAAATAACACAGGAAGAAATCAAGACACAGCTGAACGTCCTTCGCCCTTCTTATGAAAATCCATATGGAGTTTTCCTTTCCATATAGAGATAATATCAACCGTTATTTAAAGGTATATTTTGATTGATGATGAGCTTCACCAAAGTCCTTGAGCAAGATTATAGGTGTGTTACAGTGCTAGGTGTATTTTAAGATACTGTGTATGCTGTGTGGTATATCTTCGAACGGGTAACTGTTCAGGAGACGGCAAAGTTATTCTTAATTTTTAATAATTAAGTTATAGTAAGAAGATCGAATTTCAACTCATTTTGAACCAATTATATTGATCCATTCATTATGAAGTTCACCAATATTGTCCTACATTGTCCTACAAAACAGCTGTGGTGTAAAAAAATGATAACTGGAAAAATGTAAAGTAACTGGAGATCCTACCAATAAGTATTTGACCACCTTAAACAATGCAGTAAATAAAATTAATTCATGTGATTATTTTACACTCCCTTTTAAAATCCAAATTCATATTTTTGACAATGGTATTTCCAATTGCACTTGGCCTACTTCCTGCAGTTTTCTGTTGATCAAGCAACATTTTTGCAGTTTTACTGTTAGATTTTAGAATAAAATCTGGCGTGCTTGATACTTTATATCACTATATTCTATACACTATACTATATATAAATTATATAAAACAACACGCTGGACTGATTCTTCTTAAAGAACATAAAAAGCTCCAGATCTCCTACTGCAGTACCATTGGTCCATCCTGCATGCCATATACATTCCTATTCTTCTAATTATAACAATCCCTCTCTCAATTTACTAAAGCAGATTTCGGGAAGGTTTTGGGAATGGATATTCTTAGCAGTCGTATCGACAAGGATTTCACAAACAATTTATTGTAAATTGCAGGAAAATTGGCTACAGATCTAACAGGAGGGGAAAAAAAGACTAGGTTAAGATGATCTCTGTATTTATTCACCGAGGCTCTCATGACTGTTCTACAGGGTTCTCCCCTTTCAAAATAACCCATGACTCCCCTCGCAAGCCTGCCAGCCCCCTTTCATTTGCCGTTTCAAATGTATTAATGGTCCGGAACCTTCCTGTATGATCTTGGACCTCTCCCTAATGAAAACACTCTGTGCCTGGGTCCCAGTGCGGTAATCAGCCTGGGCCTCTAGAGCACGAGGGCTGCAACTGCAGCGCAGGAAGAGCCCTGCCGTGACCTCTAGCCCAGGCCCTCTCACCCCGAGAGCTGCCCTGCCTCAGAGCGCTGCTCCTTCAATGCAGCAGAGCTTAGCCACATTCATAACCCAACAAATTGCAATCAATTTGCAGCGTTACTGTACCTTTCATTTCTTGCAAACTAAATTTCCGCTGCACTGCAACGCGATAACTCAAACTCCTCGCTTGGTAAGAGCCACAGAGCGTCATCTGTGAAATGAATCTGAAATCGCTTCAAAGGCATTGTAACATTCAAAGGGTCGTCACGCTGTCAGACGGCAGGTATCTGTGACTCAAAGTATTTCCTCAAATATTCAAACGCACACCGCAAGCTTTTCTACTGCATGGACCAATCACGTGTGATGGAGACTGGCAGTGCAACTGTACTTTGTGTGTTGTTAAGGAGTCTCTAGCCCTGTGTTTAGGCTGAGAGGTCTCCTACCGTCTGCAGTGCCATTCCAGAAGCGTTCGTTAAGCTCCAGGTGAGAGCGCAGATGTGCCGTCCCAGAAACCCATGCAGCTGCACGCAAACCTGCGCTAAAGCACTGGGGAGGCTGCCCCAGCTTGCGTCATCTGTTTTAACTTGTCCATCTTCCCTGACAGGCCTGCTGAGTGCTGCTTTCATTTCCCTCAGATAATATCTTTTACAGTTTCGCAAAAACCGTCAGCGGACCACAAGCACAAAACACCACCTGCCCACAACCAAGCCCATCACCCGTAATCATTAGCAGATAAACGTGCACACCGAGTACACCCAGGTTGACTGGAGTTAGTATCTCTGTGTTGGATTTTAGAATAATTGCATTATCTCTATTCTGAACTGTAGCTGAATGATCAAGTCAAAGTAAAAATGACAATATTTTAGCAATATTTTTCACTGTCACACTACAATTTCTCCAAAATGATAACTGTATAGGAGATGTTTATAAAATCAATATCAGAAATATTTTTTCTTTATTATTTACATGTGCCAAATGTTAATTAACAGTCTGAGGAGGAGTAACTAATACAGGCATAAAGTCAGTATTTTGAATATTCATCATTTTCAGAATGTTGCATCATGTGACTGCAGTAAATCTTCAAACATGCTAAAACACAGTTATGAAATTTAATGTTCAGCGGCATTTTCAGAATCTGGCTTGCAATACATTTAAAGTTATGACTGTATGGATAACTGGATTCATTCAAAATCATTACTCTACTACAAGGGACGATTTATGTCCACACTGGCCAGACTTAATCAACAATCACACAGTCACACTTCTAGTTTTGTCTCATATCCATGATTTCTGGAGTGGAGGTCATTTTTGGTCAGAGGTCATGGGCAAGTTATCTATGATCTTGGGCTCCAGTCTGCATCCCAATCGGCAACTGTAGTATTACTTGATTACATCTCTTTATTCAATCAATGCCCATCTGTCTCCAGCCCTTCATATTCATAACACTCATAGACCACTCCAACCTGTAATGACTCACTTATTTTATTTTAATTATTATTTAATAAAATAAAATAATAATAATGATAATAATCATAATCATAATAATAATAATCATCATCATCATAATAATAGAGAATCTACCCACATCATGATGGTCATAGTGTGTGTTGCCATCATTTACTTACCATCATAAATTAATAATCTGATGCATCATAAAACTTATGCGAGTGTATGTACACTGCGGTTTTGCTTGCTTGTCAAGGTTCTTATTTTTGCTGTACTGTGGGATGGTTAACCAATGACCTAATTGACATAATGATGGCAATAATGATTAAGGAGCGATACAGTATATTGTGCAGCCAGTCTCTAACTAACTCAAACTCTGCTCGAACCTTCTGTCACGAAGCAGGTCATTTTGCCCTTTATTTATTTATATATATATATATATATATATATATATATTTTTTTTTTTATTATTTTTTTTTTTTTTTATTTGGGCAATTTGTTTCTGTTTGAAAGCGAAGTCTATTTTGCTGCCAGGCTACAGAGAGCACCTCACCACTACACCACAACATGCATTATTCTTCCTGCAATATCTACTCTGACCTTGAGAATATATTGAGATGCTATGGCCATCTCTGGGCCTCTCCCTGGGCAAACACATGCATCCAAAAGAGCTGCTTCTTCATTTACCATGTGAGGGAAAAAAGGACTCTTACCCAGCATCATTAAAACTACACACCGCCACATCTATGAGCTTTGTGGTGCTGCATTGTCAATGCTCAGCTGAGCATAGAGCATCTCACTCTGTCGCTTTCTCGCAGACCGCAGTTCCATCTTCCCACGTAATCATTGTCTGGGAATGACGGAATGGAAAGCTTTCCGTTTTCATTTCAAACGTCCCACCAGCTCCATGTACCCCCTCGTCAGAAAGCCTCTCCTCAGATTGCTCTGCAATGTTCAGCAGTCCGGCCCTAAGTTAAGAATCAAATTTGGTGGGCGGCAGCAGGGAATGAATCTCTAAGTCAGAGCGAGACCCACATGAAAAAGCCTCAGCCGGCATTATTCAGAGCGCACTGCTGTGTGTTTGCGGGGAGCCGGGCCCGCGCCGCACCTGCAGCCCACATTCCCTGACAGCTTGATAGACTCCTTAATAGTGATTCACAGGGTGTATCTTGGGAGATAAAAATGGAATTCTGAGAGAGCAATTTAATAACAAAATAAAGCACTTAAAGGTACCAAGGTCTTGGAGTGCCCTTATAGACCCTGCTCTGTTATTCATTCTCCCTGAATCAGAAAACTAGAAGATGTTAGAATTAAGAGGTTACAATTTTAATCAATACACTTTTAAAAAGTCCCTTAGATGCACAGTTCCAGATAAAAAAAGAAGACCTTAACATTCACTGTAAAAATCCCAGCATAACATTTTGAACAACTAGGGGTCAGAGGGGTCAGTGTAGCATAGTAGGTAAAAAGGTTCTAAGGTTCAAGTCTCCACCTGGGCAAGCACAACACATTACATCAAGAAGTGTCTTTGGACCAGATGTCTACGCTACACCCTTCTCCGTAACATGATTACAACTGTAAATTTGCTCGGATAAGAGTGTCTGTACTAGGAAGGACTAGATTTAACTAGTCCATCCTAGTTCTTTTTAGTGCACCTTCATTTCATTTACATTACTGCAGGTCATTTTTACAACTGCATAGAGTAATACATTTTGACAATACAAATTCCAATTATGGACAGCTGTACACGCGCATTTGTTGATAAGTAGAAGTGAAAGAAGCATGCGTACCAATGCGGTAGGGTAATATTACAGAATTTCACACAAACACGACTCAGGTTGGGCAGTATAATGCAGTTCTCACAAGACATTTTGTGCAGCTCCATCAAATTCTAATTGCTAAATGATGTTCCTTTATCATGATTTTAAACACCTCAATTAAAAAACTACTGTCATATCAAAATCATGTCTTCATGTGGTTCAAAGGTCTAATGTGCTGCCACTATGGCCTGAGGGTTGTAAGTTTGAATCCCGAGCCATTCCACTTTGCCATAAGCAGAGGAGTATATATGCATGTAATGGAGAAGACATATGCTTAGTCCTTACCCTTCTAGTGTTTAGCTCAATATTAAATGCTAGGGGGAGTTACAAACGGGTGGGTTAATTGGCAGTATCAAATTGGGAAAAAAAGAAAAATTCTACCAATTCCATTTTTTTCAGTGAAAGCTCCAAACTGACCAATATAAATGGTTCAAAATGTGTGAAATAAAATTCTATGTTATACCTTCTTCTGTAAAGTTTCCATGTTCTGTTTGCACAGTGATATTAGTACAGTGATGGAGTTAAGGAGTTTCCAGGAATCCAGTAAAAGGACAAGGAGAAACCTTTAGAGGAAGCAAAATCTCCATCTTCCACTACTTATAATGATTGATACAGTCAATGTACCACCAAAACTAATATAATAATAGTATGGAATAGAAAGAATAATGAAAGCAATAATGAATATTGGTGGTGATAATAATAATAATAATAATAGTAGCAAATAAAGAGTAGTAGTAGTCGGTACGCAGGTAGAAATAGCAGGAGGGTAAGCAACTGGTACGAAGTTGATAGCAGAAGAGCCTGGAAGTCAGTCTGGTGAGGAAAAAAAGAAGCTCAATTGAAGAAAAAAAAACTTAAAAATGACCAAAGACTTGGAGTAGTTCCAGAAATCTTGAGAGATTTAAATGTTTTAAATGTCTATACTGGGGTCTCAAAACTCAGAAAGAACGTCTCCCAGAAATTTCAAAGCAAAAGGGAACTTTAATTTTACCAGAATATTTATTAACACTTCCAGTGGCTTTAATAGAGTCACTGAGGTCTACCTGGATTAAACACCCTCTACATGGCACCTTTTCCTGGGCTTCTCTAGTCAGCACTGTAATGTATATAGACACTAAGTGGAATATATAATGTTGAACAGCGTGTAGCCATTAGAGCCTCTGTAAGGAGCTTGAGGATCTAACCCAGAGCCCCCATTGATTTCCAGTTTCATATATCTTTAATGAGGGGATTAAATACGTGTTTAGGAAGCACAAGGCTGGGCTTAAGTGGTGTTTGTCGGGGAAGCTCATAACGGAGAGGACCCTCGCAAAAAATCTCCCCAAGGTGAGGAAGCTCATTTAGGGAGAAGCCATTAGTGGAGTGATGTCATGGGTTCTCTCATCACCCAACCTGCCGCTGACCGAGGGCAGACCACCAGGCACTGCCAGTACATACACACACATGCACATACACAAATTCAAGCTCATGATCATGGAAAGAAAATCTTTGCTGTTGTCATTTCGGTCTATGTCATGTTACATAAAAACAGAATTATTCTCCAGCATAGCTTCCATTTATAACCTGCTGAGCGCTGAAAACCATAGAGGTTCAAAACTGCAAATCAGACGCCACATAGTGTGGTATAAGCAGGTTGAGCAGGGTGGATACTCAGCAAAATGAACGCATAATGCACATCAGTGTTATTGATCAGTCTAAAATCTGCCCTACACATCTCACCCGCGGGTTATCATAGCATCATTACCATCCGGAGTTTGGGGATGTGGCAATGATACGGCAAATGGAGCCACTATTGATTTTGCATAGCTGGCCCGAATGGCAGATGGAGAGCGAAGACGAACATGTGGATTGTACAGCAGGAGGAGAAGAGGGCAGACTGGGTCTCTACTGTCAGACGATACACAGCCGCAGTCCTCGGGGCCACAGCTCCAAACACACAGATCACTCATGTTTCACTTCCACCAGAGGAAATCCCCCCACAGGCCGGAAAAGTGGACAGCTCACTTGACAAATGATGCACATTTAGCATGGAACATAGCATGGATTTTTTATTTTATTTCAACTCCAATCCAAATCTAACACACCCCATTCAACCAATCAAGGTGCTTCTATAGGCAGAAATGTGTTGGATCAGGAGGGGTGGACTAGGGTTGGATCCAAAATCTGTGGGAAGGTAGCTTTCCAGGAGCAGGGCTGGAGACTAGTCTATACAGGCCATAAAGAGAAACTGCAAACCCAGCCCAGTTTAAATTCATTGCTTGTATAGTGTCTCCAAAAACATCACATTTACATAATTCCACCTATTTGGTCCACGGCAGTTTAACCCTTTCACAAGTAAGTTCAGGCTATCTGTAGGGGTCAGTACAGAGACAAACATCTACATGTACCTTTAATGTGTGGCATTTTAACAAACATGTACCAACAGTTTTAACAGGCTACACATGCAGGCAAAATCTGATAACCTAAGTTTGTTTTTTATTTGGCTTCTGATTCTTATACTGACTGAAACTGGAAGATATAATGCTTTAATGATGTGCTAAGCATGTAATATGACCCTGAAGTTCCATGTTATAATGGTGCCGCAGTTGGTGCCACACATACAACCTATTTGGCCAGTTTTTTTCTACCTGTGCACTGGTACACACATATGGATGAGGAAGAATTGATAAAACAGCGCTAAGAGATCATGTTGGGGAATATCCTGCTGTTTATTAACTTTTTGGAGTTAAAAAGTATTGGATTTAAATTGCCAGAGAAAAGGCAAGAATTGATCTTTTATAAGGTTAAAATAAGGGTTTAGAATAAGGTTTAGGTGTAGATTAAGATTTTACAGTTATAATGTTTTTTGCCTTGTTACAGTACTGTTGGATTTAAAAAAGTCAGCTCTCAATTGTGAGTCGTTTCTCAGTTAAATTCCCCGTAGTCTTCTCTTCGTCGCTAGAGGTTTAATTTCCTCTAAATGTAAAAATGGGTCATTTTCACAAGACAAAAACCAAATGACCAATGTGGACATTTTCACTGTGAGACCAGGCTGTTTTAGAATGAGGCACAACACAAGACAGCCAAACAAGGGTTAATTTACATTTACCAGTTTTAAATGGCCCAAAGTGATTCACTTTATCATGATTCATTTTAACAGACCATTTATCTTCCCTTTATCCCAGGCTGTATTATGTTTGGAGATATGATATTATGTTTTAATATATGTAATGATACACACTATATGGTAATGAGACACCTACACATTACACCTACAGGAGTTTTTATCACTTCTCTTTCTAAATGCATAAGCTTTAATATGGAGTTGGTCCCTCTTAGCAGCTCTAACAGCAGGTTTGGAACTCTGCAGGAGCTTTTATGCACTATGCTCTGAGCTCGGCACTCGGCCCTGACCCCGCTCTGTAACTTTACGTAGTCTTGCACTTAATGGTTGTGGTTCTTAAACGCTTCCTGTTTTCAATATACCACTCACAGTTGATCATGGAATATCTAGGTGGCATCCTGTCACAGTACCACACTGAAATTCAGGGAGCTCTTAAAAACCACCCGTTCTTTCACTTATGTGTGTAAAGGCAGACTGCATGGCTAAGTGCTTGATTTTATGCACCTGTGGCAATGGGACTGAATGAAACACCTAAATTCAAGGTGTGTCCTAATACTTCTGCCCACACTGTCTATGCAAATGGCATTTAATTGGTTGCTCTGTTTTGAGCTTAATTTAAAAAGCATTCAGTGTTAAAATACTCAATGTCAGTGTGAAGGGGTTAAACTGCTGTAGGCTGAAGGGATGGATAACTGTATATAATTACTTTTGTGACATGGCCTGTATTTGTGGCATTTAGCTATTTTTTATATTTTTACATACTAAAATAAAAGCCTTTATTAAAAAATAAACTTCTTTCTAACTTCTTTCTATATATAAACTTTATTTCTGTTACAGCTTATTTAAATGATTGGTTACAGTATGCAGGTAATTAATGCTATGAGCAGCAAAGATTTCTTGTCATTAGAAGCATTCGATTGCTGGAAGGACATGATCTTAAAGTTCAGAGCACGACATGTGATGTGCTAAGACACACGCATACACCCACACTCATCATAACTTTACCATTCAAATAGGTGTGAGAAAGCAAGCGAGGGGAGCAATACTTCCTGTCGGGAAAGGGATATCCTGAGGCACAGCGATATAGACCTTCAGTGCTGACAAAGAAGATATTGTGTTTTCCTGAGATTGCCTTTTGAATTTACTGGACAAAAGCAGAGTTCAGCCTGGTCATCCAAAGCATGACTGTTTTTACATGATACGCGTCCATGTTTAGATGACATCATCGTCACAGAAACACTGAAATAAGGCCCACTGGAAAACTGGAAAGGCTGCTCCTCAGCTTCATGTTGCAGCACATCACTGCTGAGGTAAATAAAGACAGCATTCTTCTGGGATCGACTTGTCCACTGGCCAGACTGTCTTTTTTTTAACCCCCTTTGTTTCCCCTTCACTCATTTGTTTTGTAATGGCTGATTAACTGAGAATGCGCACAACTGTATGTGTTGTTTCCGCGCTGTGAACAGTGCCGTAAATATTAGCTGTGCATTAAATACTTTTGCAGAGTCAGAACCCTTTCTCCCGCGTGTCCATGCGAATAAAGGCCAACAAAAATATATGTCTGGAGCACAACAGAGGAGGAAAACACGTCAACATGCAGCTCGCTCACCGAAGAGTTCCTGTCTGTCAGGTGGGGCTGACTGGCGGCTGAGATTAGTAGGGATTTGGTTGATGTAGCACAACCTTGACACTGAACTGTGAAATAGTTTCACGCAACATTCCAAACGAGCTGTCTGTCAGCTGCCTCTGATTCTGACAGACAATTATCAATGTGCTGTTCCACAGTGTAAGTCTGACAGAGAACTATACCCTGAAAAAAACCCCAGAAAGAATGAGAAAGAAAACTGCTTTTATTAATAGTCACACAAACAGTCACATGAAATTGGATTGCTGTACAAAATGCTGTGGTTTCATTTTAAGACAGAATAAAGGTTATTCTGTTGTTTTTAAAGGGATGTGTATCATGGATTCTGCTCTTCTTAAATAAAATACTTTCAACTAATATATATATATATATATATATATATATATATATATATATTCACTTTATCCAGTCCACACATGGAAACTACATACATTCTTACTTTACTGTTTCTGGTACATAAAAAGCAAACGTCACATTGAGGCTACAGATGCCCCCCCCAACACACACACAATGTCATTAATCACTGGATTCGATTGTATAAATGTTAAACTGCGATTTTGTATTCTAGCAAGTGATGAAAGAAAGACATCATAGGAGTGCACTCTTGCTCAAAACGCATGACGCTTATATCCGCACTTGCTCACATCTGTACTTGCTAAAGAGATCACCCTGCTGATTTACACTGACGTTATGGGGTATGTTTCAACATGAACTGCGTTTTCTGTGAGGCACAATGTCATTCACATACACACATTCACACATATGTCAGTCTTTTAATTGAAAATTGGAGATTGAAAAAGAAAAAAAAAAACTCTTATTGGTACATAAACATGCAAAATAAATCCCATTGATTTCTAAAGAATATATATATATATATATATATATATATATATATATATATATATATATATATATACACACACACAATTAGACACACAATTGAAGAACTAGAGTATTGGCCCCCAAACAGGCATACATGAAATGTGCACTGCAAAATATCCAAGTGCATTTATTGCATTTCCGTCTGTTCAAATGGATGGATGCCCCTTTGAATTATTTTCAGCTTCATTGTAAATTACATTTTGCTTGATTCTACATTGTATTTCTGCACATTTGGTATTTTAGAGTAAACTCTGAAAGTGACATGAACCTCTCAATGGTCTGAGCTCTGTTAAAAGACAAGAATATACAGGAACTTATTTGGTGACCATCTGTACTTTATTGCCAAATAAAACCATAAATTCATCCCAACATAAGGCAGAGTAATAGCAGAGCCTCACTTGGCTGTAACTCTTTTTCTTTGAACAAAATTGCCATTAGTTTGGGGAATCCTTCCTCTCACGCTACATTTGCGAAAGACGGCCTTGAGACAAAGCCATGTTTAACTGCCACGTCCAGCTGCAGAGGATGTGCCCTCAGACCCAGTGTCCATCAAGAGACTGTCTGTTTTTACTTTCTACTCATTAGAACCGGTGCAGGTGGATCCTCACGCTCTGCTGGGGACGCCAGCGTTAGCGTGCACTGCACACACACACCTAGATCCCAGGAAAACTCCTCCTGCCCACCTCTTCGTGCCTCCCCCCGACTACTGTGAGTGTCATTAATGTGTGAAAGGGAGGCTGTGTGAAACATGAGGAAACACATTTTTCAATACATTAAATTTCGGGAAACATCTTTCAAAAATGTCTCCGTTATTAGTTAACCTGCGACTAGGGGTCACGGAAGTTTCACGAAACGTTCAAGGTAGGGTAAAAGTACTTAGAGAGGGTGGGGGTCAGAGTGCAATGGCTTTCATAAAAATGCTGTTCATGTTTCGGCAGAAAAGATAGACGAAGGGAAGAGAGAGAAAGAGAGAAGCATAAAATTTTTTATGCTAAATGATACAACAAAAAGCCATGTGGTGAGTCCTGAACGTAAGGAATGGAGGGATGCGCAGATTACAGTAAAAAGAAACAGCAGGCCAAGAACAGTGGAGAATCTGAAGATCAGGTGGCTTTATTTCTGCACACTGCACAGACCATGAGAGTATAAAACTTGATACAGATGAGCTGGCACAAAGCACGCTGATGCGCTCTAGAGTCTAAAATGTGGATTTTACATTTATAGCAAAGATCTACAGTACACTATAATAAGGGCAATAAGGACCAATAAATACAGCTTTCTTCACTCTAACGTTTAGTGCAAATGTTCTCAGTGACTTCTCTCTGCGTATTAACAGGAAGTGTGTGTGCTGGGCTGCTGGAAGTGGGGTCTACTAAGGGCAGAGTCAGTAGGAAGAGAGGCAGGACCACGTTTGGGCCAAAGCTTGTCTCCCCACTGGGGTGCATAGCGGATATTGGTGTGTCAGCACTGATGCATGCTCCAGCATGGCCTCCTGCATGAGAGGGCACAGGGAAAAAGATGGATTGCCGTCTCATAAAGCACAGCTATTGTCAAACAGATCTCTGCTGATGTTTCTTTGGGGTTTCAATCCTACTGCATTTTTCAAAACCTTTTGTTATAAATAAAGGAATTTGACATAATATTCAAAGCCTACAGTTTACTCCTCCATCTATCCATTCCATTTACAGAAATGAAGTTGATTCATTTTAGAAATAGCTGATTTCACAGTGGTAACTGTCAAAGTGTGGGAGCTACAAATAAGGCAGCTAGTGATCAGTTCTTAAAGGTGGAAGCTGGAAATATGAGCAAGCATTAGGATGTCAGCCACCTTGACAAGAACCAAATTATGATGGCCAGATGAGTGGGTCAGAACGTCTCCAAAACATCAGGCAGGTCTTGTTAGGTTTTTGTTTCTGGTTGTGGTGAGTACCTACCAAAAGTGCTCCAAGGCAGGATAAGCACTGAACCGGCGACAGGGTCAATGGTGCCCAAGGCTCCTTGATGTGATCCATGGAGGCCCCACCTCACCACTTACAGGACTTAAAGGATATGCTGCTAACATCTCGGTGTCAGATACCACAGGAAACCTTCAGAGGTCTTGTGGAGTCCGTGCCTTAACAAGTCAGGGCTGTTTTGGCATCACAAGGGTGGTTTTAGTGTTATGGCTGATTGCTGCATATCTGCCTACTGAGGGTGCTATAGTGTTGCTCTCCAATTCACATTGAAGCTATAAGGAGTGCTTTAGGGTGTGCCGCTTTTTAAATAGGCTACTATGATAAAAAATATTTTTTATGACATGAGCATAGTAACAAAATAGCCTGTTCTTAAAGAATTAAATGGTCAAGTGAATGTGGATTGAACTGTTTTTGGTACATAAACCCAGAACTGTAGTTTTATTTATAGTTAAATTACAAGAACATTAGGATAAGAAGGATAAGGACCTTTTTACACAAATGTAGCTATTTGACCCATGTAATTAACTCTTTTCTGTATCTGTTCACACTTTCAATGCTTATTTCTTGCATTTATTTGATATGTAAAGATTTTTATTTTGTTTGTCTCACTACTAACTACATTTATGAACAAGCAAGACCATTAAAAGCAACTCAGACTCCACATTAGTAGCATTTTATTGTTACTCTGATGAATTAAACTAACCAAAGGTCTTATCAATCAAAACTGCACACTGAATTATGTTTTTAGAAAAAAAACAACAACATAGTGTATCCAACAATAAAGTCAGCCGTGTGGATCTGTAGAAAGTAAAATAGAACGTACAGGTTCTGCATGCTAAGATTTTTAATTGTGGACAATAAGGACATGCACCTGCACATGCAAACACAACTGTGACTCCACTGTTGGGAGATCTACCAAACACCAAAGGTGCCAAAAACATTATGAAGTTATGCTATAAGTTAACCTCTCAAACGTCCCTGAAGAACATTTTCACTAATTGTTTTGAGTTTAGTTTTTTTTTTTAAGAACCATCCGTTCGAACGTTCCTTAAAAAGTGAAGTGGTTCTTCTATGGCATTGTTCCAAAGAGCTCTCTTCTGCAGGTTTTTCATTTCTAACACTGTAAGTGAGTGACAGGCATACTTGATGCAGGACTACCCGATCCGACACCGACAACGGCGATAGATCACTGAGTCAGGATAAGTCACAACACTCTACAAGGCCATTCTGTCACACGGGCTAAGATGACAACTGCGCCGTCATGGGGAAAAAGTGGGTGAGGGACTCCCTCAGGAGGTTGGAATAAAGTTGTGCTGGATGAGCTATAAGAGCAATCAGCGTGCCAACCATGATGAGCCCTGGCATCCACTTTGGCGTCCCCCTCAACCTCCTCCAATGCCACAGGGGTCTTAGAGGGCATGAGAGGGGGGATGTAATTAGGAATACAATTGCCCACTGGCCCCATCCATGGGCGCTGCTGAGTGTGGAGGGAGGTCCGATGAATATGCATGCTGCTAAAAGCGTACAGGGCATGCTCATCAGAAAAGTGACAGTGGCACTTTGACTTTTCGGGGCTGACTTACCTGTCATCGGCGCTGACATTTGGAGAATGAGCCTGTGGAGACGGGACAGACATGAAGTATGAGAAGACATGCCAGCCGGAGGGCTCTGATTAATGACATGTTCCATGTACATGCAGAGGATTTGTCTCTGGAGTATTTACTAAGGAGAAACATCAGTGGCCTCATAGTAATGAACTAGAAATTAAGCTGTAATGTGAACCACATATTTCCTGACAAAGAAATCTGTAATTGGTATGTAGAAGATGATGTTTTGTTGGTTTTTCTGCTGGCAAGTGAAAAGTAGGGGCATTACTAGCTGAATTCAATGGGAAAAGTAGCTAAATTGACAGAGTGGATCTCAAAATACATGGTTTTCAAATGTAGAATGAAGTAAAGAATCCCAAACTGGTGATACCTTTAGCCTTATTCCAATAAGAAGCACAGCTACAGGAAAATAATGTGCTCATCCTTCTAGATCCACATAAACCTCATAAACCTCTCCCTGAACTTCCACTGGAACTTGGTTAGTCTGTGACAGAGGCACTCAAGCAATGTTAGCAATAAACAAGAAAGGACAAGCAATAAGAAAGCAAACCCCATTCTATGAGGAAAGTATGTCTCACTTAAAGAGAATTACATTAACATCTTGTGACTTGAGCCAGAATTGTGGATGATAGATTTGCCTGGACAAATGTCAACGAAGAGCCAGGTTTCACATGTGGTCACAGCATAGTAGTGGAGGGACACCAGCCCAGAGCTAACAGCTTACAGTTGAAATAAGGGATCCTTAAACCATTTCTAATTCTGGCCCCAGGCGTATCAAAGCACACACCATAAAATATGAGCCAATCAGGCTAAATCGTCCAGAAGGGGAAGAATTCTGGCTATGTTGAGCCTAGACATGCCCTATCTCTGCTTCTCTCACCCCTCCCCAGCCGCTCTGATGTCAGGATACCTTCCCAAGCTGATTGGGGTTAATGCGCCGGACAATGAGCGAAACACTGCCCTTCTGTTCCACATTATGCTCTTCAGAGGCCCAGTATGGTCCTGCTTTGGAGAGGACGTGAGCCATCACCTCAAAATAATATTTACCAGATACACAAGCAGCCCTGCATGTGGTACCACTCTCCACCAGGCCAGTAGAGTGGCTCGTATCATCAACCACGCTGTTTTCTCAGTCCAGTGTGCAGTTTTTTCACCGCATATAATCATTAAGAACCTTTCTTGCAATTCCGTGCCTTCCGTTTGCTGGGCAGAATAAACTTTTTAAGTAATGACCTTGATGGAGGCAGGGTTGGGAGATGGATCTCTTCTTGCCTGGGTTAATGTGGGGTCAGCCAGAGGTGTTGATTGGCCAGGGTGCTTTAGGCCATTTAAAGCCTTGTCTAGTCATGTGATGCGTAGCTATGTCATAAAGCACACAGGTGCTGTGATTAGTCCTGCATGTTCCAGCACAAATCCACAGATCCAAGGAAATACCCCCCTCCCCACCTCAAGACCATCTGCCCCGGGGACACACTGATCCCGTGTATCTTGTATCAACACAAATGTGGTACTTTTTAGTGCTGGTGGAATATGAAGCGGAGGAAATTGGGTTTGGGGAACACAAGGAAGACGGGTTGATGGGAGAAGACAGGCATTAGTGAGAACAGCAAAAGTGTGATCCAATTTTAGAAGTATGAGCACTGGGTCAACTGGGTCTGATTTTATGTTGGTTGGTTAATGCTTGGAGGCTGCTGTTATCACCAGTGATTTGATATTAATTATTTCTCATTCAAATTCTGTTGCAAGCAATACCACATTGACTGGGTGTGTACCCCACAATGGACCGGCGACCTGTCAGGCCTGATCAGACTGGTATTACTGCCTTGTTCTCAATTATTCTGGGTAGGCTCTAAATGCAGCATGGCCCTTTCAATGAAGATATGGATAATAAGACGAATGTCCAATTACTTTTTTTTTTTTTTTTTTTTACTTTTTCTTTAATTAAACTAATAAACAATATGTTGCAACAAAAAGAGAATATACACTGCATGGAAAAAAATATTGGGATCATGGGTATTAAAAAGATTTGGAGTAACTGTCTCTGCTGTCCGGGGAAAGATATCTACAAAATTTTGATGCATTGCTGTGAGGATTTGATAGCATTCAGCAACATGAGCGATATTGATATCAGGATGTTGGATGATCACCACCCTACTTCACTCCCAACTCCCCATCCCATCCCAAAAGTACTGGATAGAGCACCATTATTCCAGAGAACACAGTTCCACTGCTCCACAGCTCAATGCCCCTCTAGCCCACACCTGGCATTAATCTGCTCCAGAGAGTCCTATTCTATTGCCAACACTTCTCTACAGGGACAAGACAAGCTGTGTGCGTGCATTTGCAAACCTGTGTCAGCAATGTGTCACAGTTTCGTTATTATAATATTGTGGGTAGAGTGTTAGATTTGGACCCTTTCAAGAACAATTTCGTTCACATATTTTGCTTTTACAATTCATCGACACATTGACATCGGGACATTTTTCATTTCCATGTTTAAATGCAAAGAAACCTATTCTGCATTTTGTGCATCATTACTCCCCACTGTAACTAAGTATAAACATTTAAATGATGCCACACATTGACAGTAATACATCTTGATTTCTCAGAATCAATTATATCTTTTTTAAGTATCAAGTATTTACTAATTATTTATTAATTATGTTATAAGTCTTTATTCTCTACCTAGGCATATATGCATTAGGTACTACAGGGGTCTTTGATGGGCAGAAAATTGGAGTAGAGTGATATTTAAATATTCATCATTCTTGAGTACAGACTTACTACATGCACAGTAGCGAGACCAGATCACTTCCTCCACAAATAAAAGAGCTGGAAATCCACCAAGATAAAACATTCTCCAGTGCAATATGTAGCTCATACCATGGGGCCTGGCAAGCCACTGAAATGAGAGATAGAAACCCAAAGCAAGCCTGCTGCGCTGTGACGGACAAAAGCCCTCTGTTGCTCTCTGGGCCTTTAATATGCTTGTCTAGCTGTGGCAGGTCTGCATGGCACAGGCCCAAACGGCCCCGTCTGGCTAAAGAGCGAGCGGAGAGTCCTCTCTGTCTCCTGCGTAGGGGGAGAGGGAACTGTTTGCTTAGGACTGCCTCCACTCATTGAAAAAAAGGCAGAAAATGTGGAATTGATGACCTCATGCACAGTATGTTGGATTTATCTTACTAAAGTGCTTCCATGTCCACAATTCTTCACTGCACCAGCAGCTCTTTGAAAGCACCTAGTTAGCAACTTTTAAAGACAGCCAGGAATAAAAAATTTTTGTTTTTTTAATCCTGTTAGTTCATGTATTTGGTCATATTAAGCACCATCTACTGTATCAACATTCACATCTTTAATGTGAGTATAGTGACGTTTCCCAATGGATTTTGACATCCAGATTATTTACTGTGTACCAAAGGTAGGAAAATATTACATGAACCAATATCACCGCCTGTTTTCTGTCCCCCTGCCACCTTCCCCACCTATCAACACACAAAAACACCAGTCATCGCCCCCATTCCCTGCTGCATGTACAGACTCAAAGAAATAAGGACTTACTCCCAGTACAAAATCAGGATTTCACCTCCCTTCTCCAGTCCAAGAAGTGAACAGTATTTAACTGATTTTAAACTCACGCCAGGGTCTCATGATGGAACGCTCATTTTTCATCAATCAATACCTGATAGATAACATTATTTACCACTCAAATATCCTGTTTCACTGTGAAACATGCTACATTACGGATGTGTTTAAATCTGTAGGTCAGATCTCTTGACCTAGACTAAGGCTGAAACTTTTTAAAGGTTTGTTCTGGTAGTGTTCACACTGACACATTAAGTATCGAACCAGAAGACATACAAATCACTACTGTAATAACATCTACCAAACATCTACAATACTGATCCACCGTGTATTCTGGTCTAACTGAGCTTATGTGTTGTTTACTATGTCTGTAATATTCTAAATCAATATGTCATACGGGTCATGTGTTTTCAGGGTTTTCTGCGATGACAAGCAGGGTGAGGTAACAGTGTAACCTTAGCCTTTAACAGATGAAATACTGCTTAAAGCAACATTATGTAGCATTTTATCACTTTAAATAGCACAGCTTGTCCAGAAATGCCGGTGAAGAGCGTGTCCTTCTTGAGGGGTGAAAATTTTACTTCCTGGCTGTAAGGGGAGAACAAGAGCAAGGAATACCAATTCTTCCATACGCAGCTACTTTAAATAGAACAGTAAAAGAATGCTGCAATTAATACATAATATAATTGATGTGTGCATAATAAAATTGTGTGTGTATATCGACTGTTTGCATACCAAAACTCACTTTATGAGTGAACTTTATGATCAAAGCAGGTAGGAGAAACCATGAGTTGTCATGTATTTGCTCTGTTAACACATATTTGGTCCATTTTGCATTCATACTTCAAGTAAAGTCCTTTTTATAATCAAACCAAGTCTGTCAAGCCTGAACACACCCTCAGGATGATGGTGCGGTCGCCAAAAGCATTCCATCTCCATGACTGACTAAGCTTCTGATCAGTGCTCATACTGCACACTTCTGATATATTTTCCTAAACACTAAACTTGTAAAATGTTTGGAGAAAATGTTACACTGGCATAAATTCTGTAGTCAAAGTTGAAGAAAAATATTTTGGAAGGTGCAATGGATCAATGGCAGACCTAAGAACTGTAGGGAGCAGATGGAACACAGGCCTACACAACCTCCCCCATACAGTAAAAGTGTATGTGTGTGTGGGTGTGTATAAGACATATCTGAAAAGTTTAGCACACCTATGCCTCTGGCTGTCCTGTCACTTTGAAAGGCCCTCTGGACTCTGGGTGTTTAATGTAAATGTCTGCCTGCACTGTGCCAAGAATTGGCCCTAAAGCTTATCTGCCTTGATAATAAATAGACGTCGATCACCGTTTCAGTGTGAGAGTCATTAACATTAGACGCTGTAAAAGAAAAATGAGGTGAGGTGGGGGAGGCGGGGGCAGAGCGGGTTCAGGGGGCAAAGGAAATGGTGCACGTCTGGAGAGAGAGGGAAGAAAAAAAACATACTGCTATGCTTATTTTCCCTGCCCTCAACCTCCTCATGTGATCCCTGGCCTGAAACTGTGAAATATTGCCCATAGTGTGGAAGTGACCTAACTTAAAACGGTATGCCTCCATTCTTTGATCATCGTTGTTTCAGTTTTGTCCACAGTCCTGTTGGTTTAGCAAGACGATGCTCCTCCCATCCATATTTAGCGAAAAGCTAACAATGCAGACGCTTCATCTGTGGATTGTCTCTTTTTAAAAAAGTCAGGAGGCCAAGGGCTGTGTGCAGTA
This sequence comes from Salminus brasiliensis, assembly GCF_030463535.1. Lineage (NCBI taxonomy): Eukaryota > Metazoa > Chordata > Actinopteri > Characiformes > Bryconidae > Salminus > Salminus brasiliensis. Next base: position 11,546,602 of record NC_132887.1, on the reverse strand, counting down.
GGAAACTGCTCCGTATTCCCCACAGTGAACTTCAAACTGACTGGCCAGTCTATCTTCAACATGTCCATAAAGTGCTGGATGCAGAAAAGCCCAGCGTGAAACCCAAGCCCCGGGTCTGTGCAGCGCTGCACTATAGAGCACTCAGGGGACAGCTCGGCTTGCTAAAGCACTATCACAGCCAAGCCTGGCTTTACTGCCTCAGCCCTCCGCGGCGTGCACACAACTGGACCGGCCCAGCACTACCCTGCATGACATACTGCACAAATCACATTGATGAAATACACCATAAATAAAATGTGTGCAGTTGTTAAACATCTACGTCTCATCATCGAAACACAGCACCACAGAGAGAGCACCACAGTGTGAACCAGCAAATGGTGAACTGAGCCTTTCCCACCTTCCACACTGTCCCATAAACGCTCAGATAGACAAGAGTGATGAAACGCGTATGCAAGATTAGATATGATTCATTAATTGCCTCAGATGCACAAAGTGAATAAATCATATGAACAACCTTGGGATGAAGAGCAGGTTTATACTAGGTTTTAGTGAATGTGGCAGTGCACGACAGTTCTACCACGCTGAGCTCAAAAACGTTTAACAAAGATGCGTATAAGATGATTTGGCAGGACGTTCATGAGATGTCCATCTCTATAACTTTTGAGGACATAGAAACATCACAAAAAAATACATAAAAAAGTCTGAAATGTAAATAGCCTATAGTATTATAGAACAGGGTCTTTTTGCAGGGCCAATTTAAGTCAACTGACAGGCCAGGTTGGACCAAAACACAACAGCCAGAGACATTTCACATCACTGTGTTCAGTACGACCTCTGATGGTTTTTTCTGAATCAACAGAAACCAGTAAAATTGCTAAGGAAGGTTTGCTGCCAGAACTGCAGTTGATCAAGATCAAGGAGAAGTTTCTCATCCCAACCTTACACACATATACAGTGGAACTTCCTCCAGGTCTTTGATACAACACACACATATTGACTGAGTTTACAGGACCACACAATACAAGCCAAAGACTGCATTCAGTGTAATTAAACAAGACAGTACATCACCAATACAATACAATCAATACACAGCAGTGACATTAGCTTAACATACAACAAAAAATAGAACACAACACAATTAATATGCAGAAGTGAATATGTGAACTGTGCAGTCTGAAGCAGATTAATGGTAAAACGTAAATATAAACTGTAGATAAATTACTATTACAATTTGGAAAAAAAAAGATATTAATATATTATAACAAGAATGTGAAGAAAGGATGGCAGTGTGTCTTACATTTTATTCTGAGTTTCTTATCTGTTTATTCCACAGAAGAAAAGCCTAGAAAGAAGAAAAAGTCCAAAGCAGAGAGAGACTCTACTGCAGCTGGATTAAATGCTGTGAACATTTTGGTTTTCAAATAAGAGAGGACACTGAGGACAAATGGGTGTTCATCATGGTCAGGATGTTGTTCAATTAGACAGATGTTGTAGGACAGAAGCAATGTATACTAGTATGTGGGTTTCACTGGACACTTTTTGGTCATCCTGGTGTGTCCAACAGGTTATAATTATGGGTGTGATTGATTCCTGATTTAAAACTTTTTATAACATATATGTGGTCGGCCCACTTGGTTCCACCACTACAGGACTTCCTTTTTTTCTGTAACGGTTTTGTGATTTTGCATTTGTGTTTAGGCATTTTTACACAGATGCAGGTATATGTAGAACAATCGTGGTGGAAAGACTGTCCTGTTTAAAGCTAAAAAAAGTCACAGAATATGTGGCAACTGCAGAAACAAATGCAGACATGAATTCAATGCGAAATTCCAGACATTTACTTTACACTTTACTCATAAAGATTTAACTGAACATATTGAACTTTCAGCATGATTTATTGTTTGGTATTAGCTATTAGCTTATTAACTCCTTACAGGTTCACAGTTTTAAAACTAAAAGAATGAATGAGGTGGAATGGGATATGGCAAGGCTAGTAACATTGAAAGGTTAGTAACATTAGAGCTGTCTGTTTATCTTAAAGACTTTAAGATGACATTTCTGAGTGTAAATTTCAAGCCACATTTTTTTTTTTTTATAGATTTGTGGTCTGGGTTTAATATAGTGCAGTAATAGTAATATGTTCAGTGTCATCACTGTCTTCTCTGGTGTCATGTCCGGTCTCCGTTAGCCTGTAGTCTTAATAGTCTTCTAGTTTTCCCCTCACGTAACTCTATTTTTGTGAATGTTTTACATATTTTAATATTATAATTCTCTACATTTATATATAAATGAATCCCTCATATGAATTTGTAAATATTATGGCTGACAACTGACAATCATATCAGCCTGTGTAACCTAATCCAGTGGAGTCCACAGAGACCATTTAAACGTATACTGTCCGATATTGTTATGTGCATTTTTAGCTCCTTAAAATCAGTACTGTGACAAATTTTTTATACCAGTTGAAACCTAACAACACACACACACAGGTGAGCTGGAAACGAGCCAAATCCTTGCACTGCTTCAGTGGCACCATAGCCCCGGGGCAAGCTAAACATCATATCCCCATATCAAACCCAGGAGAGCCGAATGAAGGCCAAGCAGCCACAGGACTCATCCAGGCCTGCAGCTGAGGTTAATGCTGGGCCTCACCTTCTGTGGCTTCTCATATCCTCTTTCCTTTAGTGTGTGTGCACATGTATGTGTGTGTGTGTGTGTGCATGGGCAAGATCATATGACTCCACACACACACACACACACGTGCACTGCGGCCTTGCCAGGAGCTGTGTTTTACCTGACGCTTCGTTCCATTCCATCTCACTTTATCTGCCTGGGATGGGAGGAAGATTTCCCCCTTTTTCGTTGCCCAGGCTGGTGGGGGATCTGTGATGTACTTCACTCTATCTAGTAATTTCTTCCAGTCGCGGTGTGAGCTGATGCTGGGCCTGAGACGCAACCCCGGAGCCTCAGCCTTCCGGTCCGACTGCCATTAATCTCCCCGCTTCAGCCCGGCTCAGTGAGATCATCAGATGCTGCTGAGCGGCAAAGAGGAGCCATGCTCAGTGCCAGAGGGGCCTAGCGCTCTGCCAGACACCCGCCGTCCTTTTCCATTCGCCTCTGGAGGAGGGGTAAAGTAAAGACTGCTGGAAAATTGGACTAACCCGATGCTGAAATTAGCTTCTCTTTCTCTTCCTCAGCTTTCTGGCAGAGGTGGAGGCTAAAAGAGTGCATGTCACATGCAACCCAATACGAACAAAGCAGTATTCACCCTCGAAAACAGCAAGGCGCTTACAATATATCCTCCGCAGGAGTGTCTCTCTTTGGCTATGTAGCTACGCAAGGGGCACATCTGATACTTTTTTAAGGCCATCATCATCAATCTGATATTCATGTTGTTAAATATATTTATGCTCTTGTCATACAATCCTGGAATCTAATGCGCAAATACTTTGGTTAACTACACAAACAGACTTTTATGTGAGCTAAAATGGGCTCGGATTCAAAATCTGCTGATTGTGGGTCTTGGATGGATTACTGCACGTGGAAACAAGCAGATTCGTTCCTTATCTGTGACTTCCTGCATATGCAGGGTTCAGAAATATGAGGATACAGTGGAGTAAGGCAGTGAAGAGGCTTTAGGGAGACTGGTAGTGGGATTACAGCACTGCCCGCCAGAAAGAGAAGGCCACAGCGCAGCACATGTGCATGGCAGTGCAGTGTGGCCAGTTACTGATGAGCTTTGGCTAAGTTCAGTGGTGGGTTTTTCTCTAAGCACCACCCTGCCATAGAACACAGCGCTCGATTTTTCCTGCCTTCATCATTGTGGATCTGGGGGACAGATGAGATGGATCTTCTGTGGCTGCTTGATTATGAATGGATTCCTTTTGAAGGTCGACCCAGGGCACCATTGACGCACACGAAGAGTGACGCATGCAGAGGCAGGGACTGTAAATGTCCTGTCTGATATCTTCACCCAAAAGAAGTGAGTGAAGGTATCAGACAGGACTTATTATTATCATTTTTATTAAATTACAGGTCAGTCAAGGGTCATCTCATATCTCCCTATCTAAGAAACGTCATAAAATGTCAAGGTAAAAAGTACGTAATATAAAGGTATATTATTATTTGGAAGGTTAGATTGGAAGGAGGATGAGCTTCAAGCATAGCCAACATGTTGCAGGAGAAATGAGCAGGCACTGAGACCTAAGTAACATTGACAAGGACCAAATTGTCATGGTTCTGAATCAAAGCCCTTCCGAAATGGCCAGGTTTGTGAAGAGCCCCTGGTCAGTACTAGTGTGTACCAACCCACACTGGTCTGAGAAGGGATAAACCAAGAACCAGTGACAGGGAGTGTTTGGTGTATAAAGCTCATTGATGTGTAACAGCCACAAAGTATTGCCCTGGCCTCCAGATTCAATCCAATTGAGCATCTGTGGGATGTGTGCAACGAGTCTGATTCACAGCGGCTCTCGCAATCGCAGTGGTCTCCAATCTTTCTCCTGGAGATCAACCTTCCTGCAGGTTTCAACTCAAAACTAACACACCCCATTCAGCCACTCAAGAACTTCTGAACAGCAGTTATTAGCTGGATCAGATGAGTTGGATTGAAGGTCTGCAGGAAGGTTGCTCTCGAGGAACAGGGTTGGAGACCACTTAAAGGCTTTGCTGCTAATGTCTTATGCTGCATTCCATTTACCTCGGAAGTCAAATGTTGGAGCTGGGAATGTCACACCTGAGTTGACCAAAGATTTGGATAATTGTACACCATTTCTTAACAATTCCGAAATACAGTAAGCTGCAGACTTCAGAGTTTACCACAGCTGGTTTGACAATCCTTGAGTGGTGTTTTATGGCGACCCAAAATATGTCCCATGTTTTACCTAGGGTTAGCATTGTTAGCGATACCAGTTTTTAACAATGCATTGCTGTATTTTGCACATCCACATTGTGTGTGCACAAATAATAAATTAATGAGACACAAACAGAAGTGCTAATAAACTGTATAATACTATTGCTTTTATTACTGCTGACGTACGGTGCTGCCATCTTGGATTTTTAACTCTCTTTCCAAGTAGGAATTTTGAAATCAGGGTTATGGGGGCATTTCAGCAAAAAATTTCCTACCTGGAACTCAGAAAATCCAACATCCTGGTTAAAATGAAAACGCAGCTTTAGTGACAGATACCACTGGGCAGCTTCAGAGGTCTTGTAGATTCCATGGTTCAGTGGGTTGTTGTTCTGGCGATACACAGAGGAACAGGCTCATCAGTGTACAGTGAAAATGTCTTTAAGCATCACAGTGTAATATTTTTGCCATATGGCCCACCCATAGGTATCATTTCGAAGACATTCATTCAAATCTGCTATTGCAATTACTGATTAAGTTGTATAGAGATGCAGAGCAGAGCATCTTTTTTGGTGCACAAAGAACTTTGGGAACAAACCAGCGTTGGAGGATTGATACTTGTCCTTGAAATTAAATATGTTTCTTTCAATAAGAGAAGGCTCTTCCTTCAGTTTACACAGCCAGTTTAGGTTACCACTTCATTGTTCGAAACTCATAGAGCACCATTTAGTTGACTTAAAAAAAAAAGGCAGCAAAGTACGTGCTCAACTAGGCCGTTTAGTAGAAATACAGCAAATAAATCACTTTGTCAATCAATGTTCTCAATAATTAAATGCCGGGCAATAGGTTTTGCTGTTTGGAGGCTGTCGATACGAATGAAATTTATAACTATGCCCAAACAGGAAGTCAATTTTTACAGCAATTCAATTTTCAACTGGAAAGCGTATAATTTGAATATGGCCATAAGGGGGAGATTAGAGGCTGTGTGAGTCTATTTCTTTTTTTTCCCCAGCCAGCATGATCAATAAATTAAGGTAAAAGTATTGGAGACCCGGCAGGCATGAGTCTGAGTGAGGCCTGCCATGTATTCGGGGCTTATCCTTTACAAAACCAATACACTGAGCTCTAATATAATTGTGTGTGTATTATTTTACAATTTACAGGTGAATGCACTGTATGAGATACACTTGGCTCAGTGCATTGGCTTATCCAGGCTGGAGATTCCTCTAGGGCTGCTTGTCCCTCTGGACATCTCAGAATATAATCACACTCCTCTGGATTTTTAGCCCAAGGCTATTTACACATTTTCAACAAAAAAGAGCTTTCAAATCACGCTGATGCCCAAATGAATATCCGTTTCCTCAGCCCAAAATTAAATGTGACGCAAAGAGGCTGCTTTAGCCCCATGTATCTCTACTGTGCGCGGATGATTCCTGGTGAGCTAGTGGATTGCAGGCGATGACAGAGGGTTGAATAAGTGCAAGTACTTGAGCTAAAGCAAATAATCTGCACAAACAAAAATATGCAATGAAGCTGTCAGAGCAAGGATACAGACAGAGCTCCATGTACGTCACCCAGTTATCATAACACTACACCTCTTCAAATAGAGCTCCCTAGAGGAGCAGACAGAGAGAGAGACTAAAATATCCTCACTCTGAGTGTGGTGTAAATCATTCATACCTGCATTATAGGGGTGTAAAGACTCACAGTTCATAATAAAGAGTGAAAATGGTTTTCGCTTTTATTGTGTTAAAGAACTCAAGATTAGAAAAGTATGAAACTTTAACATCATCAACATCATCAGTACAGAGTGGGTTTCTTAGCAGCCCAAAAGCTGTGTTCTCTAATGTAACACAATCCAATTTCAATGAGACAGAAAAAAGGATACATCATCCAGATGAACATCCACAGCACTGAACTGATTAAATGCTTCTTCTAGTTATGCTGATTGACAGGAAGGAAGAATGATGTCTGAGCAGATGAGTGGGCATGCCACTGCTATCTTCTAATGCAATAATATGCTAGATAAGAGCTAATACACAAGCCAAGAGCCAATCACTTGTCTAATAGCTTACTTATGAGGAGCCAAAGCATTCTCTAAATTTAGTTTAGAGGGAACAAAAAACTCTGCAGACAAAAGATGATGGTGTGGGTATGTTCAAATGCATTAGAACAATACATAGGCATTATTGATATTTTTTCTATTATGTTTCTATATATATATATATATATATATATATATATATATATATATATATATATATATTAGTATAAAAGCAAATGTACATTCCTGGTACCTGTATTTGGATACATAATCAGAAAGTCAGGGAGAAAATGGCTCAGAGTTCAGAGAAATGCTCAGTTCATTTTAAGTGCAGTATTAACAGAGCTGGAAGGTTGATCAAATTTCTTTGTATATTTACTTTATACATATAAATGTATAAATGTGATTTAAGATGTTATTATTTTATATTATCAACAGCACTTCTTTTAAGAGTGATAGAATGGAAAAATGGGTTAGTTCCAAAACCCCAAAACTGTAACACAACAGTCTTGACTTGATTTCGATTTAACCACTGTGATAAAAATATTTCCTTGGGCTGTTTATGAATAAAATACATTATTTATTTTTTTCAGATGTACACCTCTGCTTTGCTGATGTTTACTGTTAAATGTTCCTTCATACTTTTTTGTTTTTGTATTATAAGGAAGATGTATGATATGGTAGAGTTAATCTTTTCTTTTTTGTCATAATAAACATTCATAATATTTTGGATCAGCCTACTGATTGTTCAACGTCATTAAATAAAACCAAAACAACATAGTACCACACTCACACCCCTCCCACATGGTCAGTAACTCTTGGCAACCTTGTAGTGCCTGTCCAGCCAGAGGAGTTCTAAAAAGACATGAAGGCACCGGCCTAATGTAGCCTCTACATTAACGACACAAAAGCAACACCAAACGCCCTGGTCGCTCGCTTACGTCAGGGAAGAGTTAAACAGCAAAGTCTGATTCTGGGACTCCATTTTCGATCCTTCTAGACACCTCATTGGAAAAGCAGGCCAGCAGGAGAAGAAAGAGCTGTTGATGGAATGCAGCCATTTTGTTGACCTTGTGGCCCTCCCTCGGAGCAAGGCCGGAGACAGGTAGATATATGGCCAGTTTGTTATTGTGAATTCCAGATCCTGTGATTATCTCGGACTACGCTTCTGGAGTTTTTTAATCTCAGATTCCTGAGCCGGTTCACCCAGGGTGCCGCCGCTGCCTCTCGCTCACCTTTCCCTGACCCACACGCTTTTTTTCCCCTTCACTCTCCCGCAGAAAAAAAGACAGAGGAAAAAAAAGTGCACCTTACAGATTCCAGGGCCAGGCTCGAGTTTCGTTTTAATGTCCGTTTACATGTGGGCTTGTTGGCGGGGGAGAAGGAGGGGGCGAGGGGTTCCCCTCGCAGCCATTAGTTTTACAGATGAGTGCTGATGTCACGGGCCCAGCCGTCGTCGGCTGGCTGACGAGAAGCAGCGGCGCGGCCGGTGCCGGAGAATTTATTTTCCCTGTTGACCAAGGCATCAAAACTTTCGAGCCTCTCGGCAAGCCTGACAGACAAGACAAACACGAAGCGCTCGGATAGCCACGCTGAAATGTGGCCAGCATCTAGACAAAAGGAATCACATTTCTGAGCCGTGCTCAAACGGCAGAGACCTGATTGAAACCAGATAAGGATAAAATGGAACTGTTGCGAGGAGTAATGAGATTCTCCGAGTGTATGTTTGGATTAGGTGATTACAGACCCCAGACCCCTTCCCTTTCCCTCTCTCTCTTTCTCTCTGTCTCACTCTCTCTCTTCCTCTCTCTCTCCCTATCCTCTAGCATCAGGCCATAGGCTAAGAGTTCAGCACTGGTAAAATGCAACACGGTACTTTTACAGCGGGCCGTAGCTGAACAAAAGGAAAATGGGTTATGAAAATAGACACAGCTGGCAAGATGCAAACAATGGGCCAGCTGGTTCTTTTTTAGGGTAATGGTCTTCAGATCCTACCAGACCTGACGAGGTCAGCAGAGTTACCGCGGCAGAGGACGGGCAAGATTAAAAGAAAAGAACATTTCAATAACAGAGGCAGAGGTCAGAGCGGCACCTGCTTTTACAGTAGGTTTACACTTTTGCACGCTGCCTCTCTCACGTCCTCTCTGATCGCGGCATAACGTTTCTGAGGTAGCTGTGAGGACAAACAGACTGTCTCCCAAACCCGATACAGCGTCCTTTAACCCCTTGAAGCCTAGGTTTATTAAGCGCTTATTGATCCTAATGCAGAGACTATTTCAAATCATTTAACAAACGTCGGCCTGGTTTAGCATAACTTGTGGAGCCCCACAGGGTTCTATTGTAGGGCCTATGAAATTGATGTTAATTATGACAGTAATTTAGCTATGAGAGTGGAGAACCGAAGTGCAGGAGTTAAAGAGAGCTGACGTCAAAGGGAGGACGACGTGTGCACATGTGTATCTGTTGGGGAAAATGTCAGAAAAGTTCAGCTTTTGCTACGTTTGAGCAGAATGTGAATATGGACGACTAAAGCAGGCAGTTGAAAAGGCTGACAATGGGCTCTTGCTGAACTTCTTCTCCTCAAACTACACAAAGCTAGATTTGCATCCTCTCCTAATGCGGCCCTTTCATCTTAGGGTTAAAATCGGAGATGAGACGAAATGAATTAATGCTTTTTTTTTTTTTTTTTTGAAATTATCATTTCAAAGTTTACCAGCGCATTGGCGGGCACGACACATTTTCACAACTTGGTGTGGATTTTACATAATATTTCCTTTCGGGCATTAGCCAGACATACAGAGAACTGTATTGACATGTGTTTAAAGTTTGTTGGCATATGTATGCAGAGCGCTGCGGAATGCATAATTTAGCGCTGCCTCCACTCCTTAACTGCAGGGCCAACACTGGGAGCGAGGCTCCAAGCACACTTCAATAACTGCACGTGTGCGCATTGTTCCTTTGAAAAGTTTGTCAGTGTGACAGCGTCACTGGGGTTTTTGACACCGTCTGTCATGCTGAAGATCACGCCTGCTTCTGTCGCCGTCAGCTCTTATCAGCACTCATTTCTTAAGTTTGTGCTTGCAAATATTCTGCCAAATATTACTGCACCCCCCCCACATCCTCCACCCCCCACCAACCCCTCCACTCCTCCATCTGGGAGGAAGAAAATATGAAAGTGTGCAATAATCTCTTTCTCTCTCTCAGTTTTATCTATCTGGGAGCCATCCTTCATCCGAGTGCTCAACATTCAGGATTTTCATCAGTCACTCAAATGAAAAAGAAGGATATTAATGTTTTGATGCTCATCTTCTTGAATATGAACCAGCGTGACAAGCCTACTGCTTACTGATTCTTTTAATATTTCCCAGAATTATTTCATTTCACCTCGGGTTAAATGGTAGTGTCAAGAAATGACTGCATGTGAATTTTTGCCGTGTGCCGCAAACAATGGCGAGGGGTTTGCGGGGGAGGCTTACATGTGCGCTTTAATTGCATTACAAGACAAACATTTAGGAGCATAATACAAAATCGCAGAGGCGCGATTTTACAGCACGCCCTCGCACAAAAAAAACAGCGCCTCAGATCAATTTTGGCATATCCATCACAATGCCCTATCAGCGAGGTGCAGAGTAACCTGATTTAAGGCTGACTTATTGGATTTGTGGGACGGACACAGAGGGGTGGAGGGCTCCCAGACAAAAAACAAAAGGCCCACTTTAATCGCTCGCCTGTGCCATGACAGTGCTTAGAAAAGCCAGTCATGAAACGGCTCCTTGACGAGAAAATGATTGCGCGATCCGCGAGTAACTGCCTGCCACCGGCGATGTTCTCCCTCCAACTCAGCTTGTCAGGTGTAATCATTTTGTTCAGCTTAATGTTTTATGCAAATGCACTGGGGGTAGGGTTAGGGTGCTGCTGGGTTTGGGGAGGGAGGGGGGTAAAATGGAGGAGGGTGAGTGGGGTTGTTGTGTAGTGTGTCTCACAAGGGTGTGTTGTTTTCTCAAGTGCTCTGAAAATATTTGCACTCCTCTGAACGTTGCCTGCGTTGCCCTGATTATTTCCTGTTTGCATCAGGGGTTTTGTCTTTGCTGCCTGCATGCATCTCGGATGGAGATCACAGGGGCGCGTGGCACATCACACGGCTGCCTGCAGTGCTGCACTGAGCTGGGGCTCCACTGCAGCTCTCACAGCCTGCTGGAGACTAAGCAGAGGACCAGCCAGGGCTGGCCTACAACAGCGATAGATGAATCCATAAGTATTGATTAGACATGGCACCATACCGAGGTTCTTTTTTCTGATACTACTGTACTGATACTTTAATTACAAAGCCACTAAGCTTTAAAAAAGCCGTTTCTAATTGAGCAAACACTGTGAAAATACTGAAATATATATTTGTTATTTAATAAATGCAAATGTGTGCAGATGTTGCCTACGTACAGTAAAGGAATTGCTATTTTAGTACATTCATGATTTTTTGCAATTTGCAGCAACCACAAGTGCTTTGCAACCCACCAGACTGTTGCAAGTATATAGCATTGTAATCTAGGTATCCTATCAAATTTTACTTGACTGTATAATTCAATATAATATAATATAAAACACATTAGATATAAAAATGGCCTTTTCTGTTTGTATTTATCTATTATGGCTGGCTTTCATACGAACAAAACATTTAAAAATACATCACCTCACACTGAAAACATGAATATAACTAAACCTATCAACAACCTTGACCAACATGCGGCCTTATTTTGGTACATTATCAAAATGATCAATTATATTTAACAATATGATTTGTCATGTGTAACATTGTGTTTGTGTAAATAAAATTATACCATAATAAAGTTTTACAGTACAACAAACAAACAAGCAAACAAAAACTCCTCTAGCAGTAGGAGGTCTGTGACTGATACTGATATTACTGATATCATATAATATTATAACTAATTAATGTTTCCAATCTATCCTGACATTCCCTTAAGATTTATCTAAATGTAATGTTTTACTTTTTGTAAATTTTGTTAATGATCACAACAAAAGCATTTGCCAAGTCATGTTTGGAGTTAATGGATGTGACTTTAAACAGCGTTGAACAACGTAAACTATGTTAATGGTATAGACAACATTTTACAGTAAAACAAACAAACAAACAGATAGATACACAAACAAAATCTTCTCTAGATAATCAATCCTTGCACAGAAATATAGAAATATTGAAACCAGTAACAGCAATATTTGTTTTAAGGAACATACATCCATACCAATACCTAACATAGCTGGAGCACAAAGTAGAAATATATAAGGTCAGGGGTGCCAGACAGGGACAATGCCTATTCCCTTTAAATGGAAAAACTCCATTGGAAATGCTGTCCAGAACTTAATCCAAGTCCGGAAACAGACCTTTAGACTTGGACTGGAAAGTTTATTTGAAACTTACCAAATGCTTTTTAAATATGTTTCTACTAACGGCTGCAATTAATCTAGTTCAAGTCAGTCAGTACTGGTAACAGAATGTTAACCTGTGCACTGTGTTGTCAGACCAAGACAGTTAAAATCAGTGAAATAACCCACATCTAGCCTATAGTCACCAACAGCCATCACAACTCATTTAAAGACATCTAGCTTATCCATGAAGGTTTTCCAAAACGTCCCATTACTTTGCAGTAATGTGGTCGCTATGAAATGGATAATAGTCACTCCTATTTCAATACAGCTGATTCAGTTAATCCAGCCTTCAGGGGGATCTGAATGTAAAGAAAAGGCAGATAATGCTTAGTTTGTACACTAATAGTGCTGTGTACACATTTTACAGAGAAGAGGAATTTGTGAGCAATGTTATATTAAAGTTATATTAAAGTCATATGAACATTAAAAAAGTGAGCTTGCCTTATTTGTCAATATGTTTATCTTGTCAAAGACTATCAAATTTTAGTCAATTGCAAATACAATAAAGATAGTTTGATAACTATAAAAATAATAATAATATAGATAGTAGTAGTAGTGGTGTTGGTAGTGGTAGTGTTGAAGGAAAGTTAACAATGGGCGTTTTAAGGGTGTTTATAAAAATAATAATAAAAATAACAACAACAACAACAACAATAATAATAATAATAATAATAATAATAATGATAGTTATTCTAAAGGAAACATTTCCTTACACAGAGAAACACTCTGTAATATCTAGGTCCAGCAAACCACTGCACACATCACTTAAATCAATTAATGCCCACATCAAACAGTATCTTCTCATATATAAGAAAGGTAATCATCTTGAAAAATCAATGAAGAGGAAAACATTCAGGGCATGAAGCCAGCTTAATACAGCCCCGGGTCTCACCGGTGAACACCTGCCTTTTTGGACTTTTATTGGCCTATATCTTTTTTATAGTTCATCATCATCATCATCGTCAGAGGACATCTAAAAATCAAAGAATAATGTCAGCATTGAGGAAGCCAGCGAGGCACTGAATGCAGTCCTAGCCCGAGGTTTTTTTCCCCCTCCTCAAACCCGCCTTAATTTGCTGCCAGATGCAATAAAGGGTTGTAGCCGATGGAAGGAGGGCGACTCTCTTATCTACAGAGTGATATTCTCTGCCTGGGTCTTTTATCACCTTTAAAACCCTGCACACTTTAATGCAGCGCACTGAGCCTTATTGAGCTGGAGCTAAACGATTCTCTTCCTGCTGCTCGCCTTTTCACTCCGCCAAGGCAGGAGCCTTTATAATACTTTTTTTTTTTTTTTGCAGCTGAGTTCGACAGTTTAACTCTGACAGTCTCTTTCATTGCAGTCGTAAAATGACAAACCACAGAAATCCACATTATGTCTTTTGTGACAATATTACAATTACTGTAATTCAGCCCAATCTAGCAGCTTTCACTTTCCCCCCTATTTTACTCCAAAATTATTTATTATTATTTCTTATTAACAGTTGATGATGTTGAAGGGGCAAGCCATTATGTTACGGAAATAAGGTGAAATGGGTGAAAAGGTTTCACTTCTGAAGCCATTGTGGACAGTGGTGCTTGTTCCATGAAAGAAAGCCAGTGTGAAACTTGTACTAACACTCAGTTTAGTCATTAAAAGAGGGAAAATGACACCACACTTAAACAGCCTTTAAAAACTCTATTCAGGAGCCAATAACCAAAACGATTAACATCAGCAGTTAATCAGAAACCAGGGGCTTAAGCCATGTCATATTTCACCACCAACCTGTCAATATGTCAATATGATGCTTAAATCAAACTTCCAGAGGTTGGATTTGTCAAAGTAAGCAGCAAATCAAGTCTAGTTAAAGTATAGTTTTTGGTGAAAAAAACAACAATTTTTACCCTACCCCAAAAAATAGTCAAGACATAATCAAATGCTGAGTTTACTAACTTGCTCAGTTTACCATTTGCTACACAGCTGCCATCGGTTGCTGCTTGTTTGGGTGTCTTTCTTGCTTCGGTTTTGTCTTCCATAAGTAAAAAGCTGCTCAATTACATTATGGTCAGGCGACTGACTCTGGGTTTTAAAAACATTACACTTCTTTGCCCTAAGACGCTCTTGGGTTGCTTTTGCTGTCTGTTTGGGTCATTATCCATCTGCACTGTGAAGTGCCATCCTTTCAGTTTTGCAGCATCTGATTGAACTTGAGCAAATTTCATAGCTCTATACACATCAGAATCCATTCAGCATCATCTATAAACACAACTGACCCAGCCTCACTGGCAGCCATGCATGTCCATTGCAATGACAGTGCCTCCACCATGTTTGACCGATGATGTGGTATGCCTTAGACCATGAACTATTCCTCTCCTTCACCATATTCAAGTTAATCTGGGTTTCATCTGTCCACAGATCCTTGCTAGGCAGAACTAGGGAGGCTTTTTTATGGCTGCTAGTAGTCTAGTCTGACCTTTCTGTTCTGGAGTGCTACCAGTGGTTTGCCCATTGAGGTAAGCCCTCTGTATTTACATTCATAAAAGCATCTCTTGATTGTAAACTTTGACAATGACATGCATTCCTCATTGAGAATGTTCTTGGCTTCACTACATGTTGTGAAGGTTTTTTTTCACCAAGAAAGGAAATTTCCCATTTCTTGCTTATCAGTCAGTTGTCCAATTACTTTTGAGCCTGTGAAAATAGAGGGCCTATATTTAAATGAGTGTAATTAAAACACTCCTTTGTAGTTGATTCTTCATAGCATCTAAAGAAGGAAACTGTTTAAGTACTATGCAGAACCCTTGTTGCTTTAAATGTTTATATACACTGATCAGCCATAACATTAATACCACCTGCCTAAAAAATACTGAGTAGGTCCACCTTGTGCTGCCAAAACAGATCTGACCATTTGAGGCATGTAAAGATGTCCTGTGGTATCTGGCACCAAAGCCTTAGCAGCGGATCCTTTAAGTCCTGTAGGTTGTGAGGTGAGGCCTCTGTGGTTCACATCTATGAGCCTTAGGTTGCCTTGACCCTGTTGCTGTCCTTTCTTGGTTGAATTTTGGTAAGTACTGAATACTGCATACCAGAAAACCACCACCACAAGGCCAAGATCATCTTCAAGATCTGACTGTTCAGTTGGAACCTAATATATCCCACTCCTATCCCACTGCCACTAAAGATGAAGACAATCAGTGTTTTTCACTTTCACCACTTTTCACTTGACAGTGGTCTTAATATAATGGCTGATCAGTCAAGTGTGATTAGTTTACACCTTGACCAACAATGAATAAGCTTCATACCAACCTCATAGCTCTAGTGCAAAACAACCTAGGCACCAAACCTGTCAGGAGAAAAGTGAATGAAGATGGTCATGAGTTTAGGGGCACGTGGCTTCCACATGCTTATTATGTACACTACTTAATACTGACAATCTTTGCAAAGGTGCATTAAAGCCATGTGTATGTGCATGCTTCTCTTACCCAAGGCCAATCCGTCTCTGTTTATGAAGAAATTGGAAAATCTCAAATGACTGTGTTTACACTCTGCAGTAGAGAGTGCATGAACAGACAGGCTACATGTTATCTGAGGACAGAAACACCATGCCCTCCTCCATTCCTGTCCAGCTCTACGCCAAGCCATGGCATGGAGAATGAAGCAAGTGATGATACAATTACATGCTTCAATAATTTGTGAATAATGACCAATGAGCATTAGATTTGTTCATCTTGTGTGCGGGTGTCTGCAGGCTATTTTTTTTCTTACATTTTTGATGCACATGCAAACCTTCAGGACAAGTAATTATAGCATGCATTCTCTCTCTCTCTCTTGCTCATACACACACACACAGACACAGAATCCATAGAGACTAACACACAGTATCGAGACTGACCTTACATGCCTGCCACACCAACGTGTCTGCTATGGAACATTCATTAGTTTTGCTGGCTGGTTCTGACGTCCTCTTCTACTAAAACTGAACAACTAGACACAGCTTTCTGTACGCAAGGCCAATCTGGGGATGTAGAGCTTAAATATGTAATATGTGTGTGTGTGTGTGTGTGTGTGTGTAAATTCCAGTAACAATGTTTCCAACTAAAGGATCATTATGTTCAAATATTGTACCCATATGGACCATTGCCTTGACCGCAGAGCTTACAACAATAGAAGTCATATAAAAATGCAAAGGATGCAATTAAAAGCTGAGTAGGTTTGTGAGACAGTGTCTGTCCCACTCATTAGGAACTGAACCCGTTTCTCACTAAAATTAATCTTATTAAGATGACCTTTACTCATTACTCCCACATTGCTCATTACGGCAAGCTGACATGTTTCTCTTCCTTTCCAAATCATAATGAGCTGGCCAGTACACAGACTAATGCATAATCTTATCAGCGGCCTCTGCCTAAAATTAAAAAGACCTTTTTAAAGTTCATCTCCATTACAGGCCAGAATTCATATGAATGACCCTGTTTCTCTGATAGAAGCTTCATAACAAACATGCAGCCATTAATAATGCTCTGTGGTTGCTGGTTCCAAATAAAATGGCTTTACATCACTGTGCATCCACTTACATACATTGACAAAAGTCTTGGGACACTGTTTCTTCTTTTTCCTTAAGAGTTTATCCTGCTTTTGTTGGAGAACTGTCTTTACTGTACAGGGAAGGCTTTCTACTAGATTTTGGAGCAAGTGTGGATTTGCTGGGGGCTTTATACCCCTTTGGCCATGCCTGACATTAGGCATGGTGCCAATAGGTTTTTGTTGATCTGTTTCAGAGAGTCTGATTCTACTGGCAGCACTTCACTACAGGGACTAGACAAGCTGTGTGTAACTTAAAGTAGCTGAATGTATTCATTAGAAGGGCTGTCCACAAACATTTGGACATGTGTATGCTCATAAGACATACTCTAATGAATGTAGTTGAAGATGGGTGAGCTAAATGCGAGATACACAGCCATACATTTGTGAATGTCATGCCGAAGTTGTAGGAAAAGGCCATTATTACACTGTCAGGAAAGTTGTGGTACAACACCTGAAAATGTCTGATGGAAAATTATTATTACTAAATTATGGAGGTGTCAAGCTCTGGAGGTTTTACACTGTCACGCTTTACTGATATAAGATTTAATATGCAGGCTTCAGCCGGGCTCCGCCACCGTTCCCACATGCATGATGCAGGTGTATTAGATATGCCCAGACACAGACACTCAAAGCAGAATCATGATAGCAACAGAGATTATCAACATAGCTGAAGTTCTGCTGCTTGACTTCAAGCCAAAACACGGATCAGTGTGAGTTAAAACAGCTTTCAGTGAGGGAATAGTTATATTTTGTTTCTGAAATATGTCAGTGACTAAACTATTCTAATGAATGCACTCAGCTACCCATCCACTGCTGACACAGGTAAGTAAATGCACACAAGCTAGTCCCTGTAGAGAAGTATTACCAATAGAATAGGACTCTCTGGAGCAGATAAACATGAACCTATTGGCACCATACCTAATGCCAGGTGTGGGCTAGAGGGTGTAAAGCTGTGGAGCAGCAGAACTGTGGAATGTTTTGGAATGATGGCGTTCCATCCAATTTGTTTTTGGATGAGTTAGGCATGATGTGGGGCGCTGATCATTCAACATCCTGACCTCACTATATTGTCGCTGAATGTGACAGTAGAGGACGGTAGAGAGTTAGGATCTAAAAGTAGGCTATCATGCTCAAAGTACATCACATTTAAAATTTGCGACTGCATTGGATCAGACTTCCCCAGCATTTTCTGCTGATATCGGCACAAAACGGATACCCATCAGTTCTAATACGCCATGCCTTTCCTAAAATCTCTGAAAAGATCTATCACTCGTCTTAACATAACCACAGCCAGAATGAAGCCAATCTCATCAGAATCCAAAGCTAAACATGCACACAAACAACATTCATGAACTAGATAATTATAGGGATTTCAGGGAGTAGCATTAGGGTTCACAATACAGCTATTTAAAAATGATTCTGCCAGTAAAACTTCAACTCGTGTAACTTGGAGAGTCAGATGAATTGCACATTAAAAGTAATGTGCAAGCCACATAACAGTGACCCACCAAAGACCCACAAGCAATTTGCGTCTGTGTGCACAGAGCTTTCTCATTTTCCATTTTAAATAATAATTAGCTCACATTTCAGTGTTTGGGAATCATTGATTTATAGAAATGAATTAGTTGAACTATGCATTTTATGAATATAATTTGTGAGGTGTCCACAGAGAAAAAAATCTGTACAACAAAACAATCTTAAAAACGGTTGTACTGTTGGGCTGTACTGTTTCTTCACAGGAAAGAAAATGCCTCCTGATTAGAAACTGCATTTAACCTGCTCAGATTGTTGGAAAGCTTTGTCTTTGGAAGGAGTTCTTGCCAACCTTCTAATCCTGTATAATGCTATGCTATGTATATTAGTTAAATGTGTCCTTGAATGTCACACTGTATTTATTTTTTATTTTTTTGGGACAGTTTAATAATGTGAGTTCAGTACGTAAAGGTGAATCTCAAACAGTCCCATCACTCCGGCATAGCAAAAACAGGGCTGGAAAACAGGTCAATTTCAAAACTACAAAAATGTTACATAACAGTCTTGACACATTTTATTAACATCCTTATTTAAATAAACCCAGTCTTCTAGTGAAAGCCCTAGTCAGAGCAGGTGAAGAGGTAAACGTGACAGCAGCTACAGGAGAATATCTAGTCACCTTCAGACTCTGGAGCTGTTACTATGGGTACCAGGCCTCGAGGCCGTGGCTTTTCCAGTTCCAGTGTCCACAAAAAGGGATCTTAAACTCGGCATGCAATATATCAAAGGTTGAGGAAGGAAATGGAGATCCGCACTAGGCTAAAAGCTAACAAGCTTTACATGAAAATAAAATCAGGAAAATTGTGTTCTAATAAAATCTAATAAAATAAAATCAGGAAATTATTTTATTGTTTATTTATAACAACAACAACAACAACAATAATAATAATAATAGAGTATCTGATTCTTTAGGTGATACTAAGTCATTTAAAACTCTCATTTGTTCTTTTTGTTTAGGTTTTAATTGAAATACTAAACATGGAGCACTTCCACACTTTAAAACAACTCTATTAGGCCCAGAAGTCTTGAAACACTACTATTGAAAGATAGTTGACTTCTTTTCAGCACTTTCATTTCAGACGATGTTGTGTAGCTTTGAAGCTGGGGGGGGCTGCTGAGGGCAAAAATGCTTTTAATCAAAAAGTCTTCAAGCCACACAGCCTCCATTCAATATGTGCAGCCATCATTTAGAGATGGAGACATTTCTCCAACATGAATAATAAACAAAACTGAGTATAAACAGAACTGAGTTTATTTATCCACCTGAAAACAGCATCCTACACACCTAATGGTACAGCATACCACAATAGCTGATTACCTTACAGTGGTCCAATGCCACACACACAACATTCGGAAAAACTTTCAACATGGATTTGCATATTTCTTACAGCATTGCTTATGGTTTGTATGGTTTAAACAGAATTCTCTCAGGCTGAAGAAAAGTGTGTTAGTGGCTAAAGAAGACTACCGAAGACCACAAACTAGCAAAAAACAAGTCCTGCATGCACTAAGGAAGGGCATCTATTCAGGAATGCCCCTGTGAGTCACAGGCTCTTACCATCGTCCTAACTCCCAGCCCCCACCCAAAATATGGTACCCCTGCATCCTTTCATCTTCTGGTACACTTCTCCCATCTCAAGGTGGGTCCAGAGCCACCCTGGAAATATTGGCAAGACAGGAATCCTCTGTTGTGGGATGTGGGAGAAAACTGGAGCACCCAAAGAAAACCCATATAGAGACCCCCCCCCCCCCCCTAAAAAAAAAGGCCCCCAGAACTGTGCAGCACATACATTACCTGCTGTGCCACTGTGCTGCCCAAGTGAGTTTGTATGCACCATGTTTCATGCCAACCCTTCCTGTTTATTCAACAGTTTTATTCACTCTTATTAAGAGTATGAGATGATAGACAGGACCATTAAAGACCAAAAGACAAAAGTCACTGAGGTCATACAAACTAAAACGATCCAGATCTTACATTACAACACTGTTTATTCAGGTTTTGGTGTCTTTGATGCAAATTATAACTATTTCTTATCCATTCCTTCTGTCTGCCCTCAACCTGCCAGTTGCTCTGGAGCAGCCGTGGTGCTTCACTGTGTTTACGGGGCAACAAATGAGACACAACTGTGACCAAATTCCTCACACTTCCTCCTTTCCACACCTCCTGGGCAAGCAGGCTCGGGCCGCCAGCAGCCCGCACTGCACGGCTCCGTGGAACTTTGGCGGTGCGCCGCTTTACCCCGCCACAGGTGTTTCCCATTGCTGAGTCGCTCTCTCTCTCTCTTTCTCTCTCTCTCATACACACACATGCTTACACAACAACACTGAGGAGCAACATTGTTTAAAGTGTGAGGACTGCGGGCCCCCTGCAGCAGCCACTGACAGGCCCAGAAGCCCATGTTTATCTGTATGCATAAAACCGCATTGCACTGTCTACCCTACACAGCCACAAGGGACAGCACATGGTTTTAACATCAGAGCGTCTTCTAGGCCTTTTTTTTGTCTTCTTTTTTCCACCCAACATTTAAAAGAAAGAACCTCGAACTGGTCCTTTGACAACATGGATGGGCATGGCTGAAGATTGAAAGAAGGAGAAGCTGGATCTTACCACTCGGAGCAACTCTTCTGCACCATGGTTTGTACTCTAGAGGCTACCAAACTCAGAAATTCAGAAACAAACACGCTTGCTCATCTAGGTCTTTTGGTCTCACCGTGCCTCTGTGTAATGAAAGCGTACTCTAAATCTTTCTAATGAGACACTCTCTTGTTCACCATTGAGATCTTCTAATTCTCCAATGGATCTCACTGCTATTGTCACAGGTCTCTGAAGTCTCAGAAAGCCACGGGCTATTATTCGCAAACTACAATGTAAACTGCATTTTCTATACCTTCCACTGTGAATTAATGTTAATGAGCTGTCATCCGATTCTGTTCAAGAGCTGCTACAGCTGAAGAGAAACCAAGATGGACACACAGTCCCTGGCTGATAGAGTTCTCAGGACTGATTAATCTGCAGTATATGCCATTAAAAAACACAAAAAGCTCTTTTACAAGTCTCAACAGACGACATCAAGAATACTCATAAACATAGAAAAGTAAGCTGACAAGGACACAATGAAAAGGTATCGATCTTCCCCCTCAGGATATGAGGCAGACGCTCCCAAGAGTTCTCAGCTGATATAAACCTTAAACACATGTCTAAGACAACAGCCACTATACCGCTAATCAAGTCAGGACCAGGCGACTGCTAATAGCACATCTGAATTACATCTTTCTTCTTCTGTTGCAGTTTGGGCGAATAACCCGTTCACCTCTGAATGCCTGTAATGTGGGTAATTGCAGCACAGCTGCTAACCCGATGCTACGAGAGTGTCAGCGATACAAGGATCCACTGTGGGCGGCCTGCTCCTATTTTAGCCTTCTACCTTTCAAGTGCGCTCTCACAACACACAGGCAACACCTCAGACGCGGCAGTGAAAGCAGGAGCGGCTGACTGAGATTGCTCAGTAATTCCAGGCACATGATTGACTTTATGATCGCTTTAGTAGCGCAACCAGTCGTTATGCTTTCAACCCATGCCAAAAGTTTCCTGTGAGAAAGTGATGGGGAATTAGGAGGTTGGGGGAGGGTGTGTGTGGGGAGGGGAGGGGGGTTTGGGGGGGGTTTGAGCACTCTGTTGAAGATGGTGTAAAGCCATTCCTTGGTAGGCCCTCCTCCTTGCACTTTTAATGGCACAGAATTACGGGCCTGGGTGGAAAGCAACCACTGTCTTCGTTCAAAGCACAAGACGTTGACAGGAGTGACACGGCCATTTTCTCCTGCTCCATTAGTGCAGGGGGAAGGCCACCTCCAGTGCTCTTAAAAGGCCTGACCATGGACAGCACTACATTACCTCCTTCACCATTATCCTCTGATGGCTGTTATTTTCATATTGACAAATTGGTAAAACTGTCAAGAGTTTGAGTGTAACTGTCACGTTGACGGAGTAGATTTTTGTGTGGGTTCTGTATGGGAGATTTTGGTGTGCACATTATAAATGCCTGTTGACAAAGTCAGTCATAATCAGAAGTTAGAAAAGAACAAAACATATGGATTACAAACAGTAAAATGACTCATTTTCTGTCTTCTTGGTAGATATAACCTTTGATATGTTTTAGGCTAGTCGTCAAGGTGGGAATTTTATTGTCATACTCAGATACTGTATCATTTATGTACTATTTGTTCACCATACTAGCAGTACAAGACATTACAGCAAGTTCATTTCATTTCATTATTATTCCTTTAAATCACAATAAAAAAAGAAACACTAAAAAAATCTGACATTTAGTCAGTCAGTTCACTTTACCCCTCACAGCAAAGTTACATTTCCTACATTATTATATATTTCAACAGTCAATATGCCTTCTTGGTAGATCTCACATTTTAAATGGGATGGAGGTACTAATATAGTGTGAGTACACCAGACTTATAATTATATAATTAGATATATATGTAATGTAATATTAAAGGAAAGTACAGAAGGAAAAAAAAAACTTAACTGGCAAATGGAAGTCAGTGTAACAATATTTTATTCCAAGTATTTAGAAGATAATTGACTTTTTTTCAGCACTTTCATTTTAAAAGATGTTGTGTAGCTTTGAAGCTGGGGGTATCGTTTTAGAGCATTTCTATTGGTCCATTCATCATGGAAAGAACAGTGGTGAAATTTAAGTGAAAGTGAAAAAGTAAAAAACAAACAAACAAACAAACAAAAACAGAATAAACAGCATACATGGAAAAGAAACAGGACAACATTGGCCATTTTTTCAGGATGAAAATACACAAACTCTGACATTTATTTGATACATTTAATCTCAAAAGAAAACGGACACACAGTGGTCCATCTCCAAGGTGAAAATCTCTGAGGGAATTTCACCCTTAAGCAGTGAGGAGGAAAGAGAAGTGACAGCGCGGGTCTCTGCTGGCGTGCATACAGGCTTTGGAGAGCAGGGGAGCAGAGTAATAACACAGCTTTCAGCTGTAAACTCCACGTCTATGGGCTCCTGTCAGAGGAGAAGAATCAGAAAGCTCCGCTCCACTGAGAACCACAGGTGTGAAGATGCACTGCCGTTTTACATTCAGGGTGTGTGAGAGCACATTTGCATGCGTATTAGGGATGGGAGAAGAAAAATATTTATGACATTTTTTAAGGAACAAATGGTACCAACGAGGTTTCATTGGCCAATTATTCATCTGTAACATGAATTAAGCCTATCAACAGACTGCTACCATAAATTACATTGTTTTTTAGTCTTCAAAGTGGAACTGATGGGTATTTTTTCTTTTTGGTAAGAAACAATAATAATAATAATAATAATAATAATAATAATGTAGGGCTGGGTGATATAAAATACCCTCTCTAAATATGTTTAAGAGAAATAGTGATCTAGGCCATAGAGTATGATGGAAACCTTAACACAGTATAATGTCATCAGTATTTATTTAACACCAAAAACCACAGCTCAGTTTAAATAGTAAATATCAAACTGTGTTTTTAAGTAATATACATTTATTTAATAAACATAAGGCTGCATTCTTCAAGGTATTTCACAGACTCAGCAAAAGATGGTGAGGTAATGTAATCAGGCCGCTCCTTTAATTGTGAAGTTTCTACGACATACTTTACACAAGATTGTATTCTGTTGAGTGTCAAACTGTTATTTTAAGAATCATGCCAATGACTACAAATTATATATAATTATAAATTACATTATACATATTCAGATTTTTTACAGACAAAAATATACTGTAGTGTTTTCTTTTTTTAATTAAATTCAAGTTTGTAATGTAAATGACAATAATTTTCTGTAATTAAACATGGAACTAATTATATAAAGGTTTATGCCTATACTAATAATTTAAGCTTTTTTCTTTGTAATTTTGCTTTTTTTTTTAAATGAATATCCTAATTTAAGCAATAAAGTTACTGCACTGATGGTGTGAGTTTTACTCAAAAAGTTTAAGGTGTTTTAAACAGCAATAACTGCAACACACTCATACGTTAACATTTAAAATGCGGCTTGGTTAATCAACGTTTTATTAGCTGTGATGTGCTGCTGTGGTGGATCTGAATAAACAGATCGGTGATAGTCTGTTTAATTCTAAGGAATAATAAGATGTTGGTACACAAACTCACACATAGATCGTAAGGGGGGCAGGAGACGGGGGACAATACGATAAAAAAATATTTATGATAGTCTTATAAATCATAAAACACTGTTGTCATCTTCGAAACTGTAAAGTTACAGCAGAAAGAAACATTTGTAACTTTAAAGTACATGAATGTGGTGAAATTCTACTAAGATATTTTGGAGTATTTCCAGTTGCGCAGTTTGATGCTTCAGCAACATTGTTTGCGTGTCCATGTTTGTGCCAATGGAAGAACTGAGAATTCACTACAAGATGCGATCATAGCAATACATCAGCATTTCTACACTACGATGTAGTGAAGGAAGAAAGGCTTCTTCTGTATATATCTGGTATTGTTATTTTCTTCTGTGTGTAGCTAGGAAGCATGCCTTCCCTTTAGTGCAGAGTTTCTCTGACTCCCTGAACAGTGTATTAGCTCTGGAGAGGGCACGTTCAGCTACTGTCTGAAGGGACTTTCATAAATCCCTCAAAACGTCGGCAGTGTTTGCCGATGACATCATTAATGTTGTGTTGAAAAGTCCAGTGCTGAGGCACGGAGCTGCAGGGCCGAGGTTGGCTGTAGACCGGCCTAAACTTCAGGACCGTCCCATAGAGCCTCCACAGCAGCTTCTGCGACTGTAGATCACTGTGACAGCTAAGAAAACCCACCAGCTCCTACTCCGACTGCTCTCGGGGCACAGAGAGGAAAACACAGGCCAGCCCCTCCACCGGCAGCGTCCCCAAAGAGAGGATAATCCATAATTACTGCACAGAGAAGATTAGTTACTCCAAAGCCCTATGAATTTCACTCACGCTCTGCAGTTGGCAAGGGAAAATGCAGAAAAGGGGTAATGGAATGCAATAAGAGGTCGGTAGAGGAGAAGTGGTGATCACGCTAAGAGACTTTCAGTATGGAGTGCATGCAGTGCGTGTCTCAGCTGTGACAACAGTTGGTGTACATTTCACCCAGCAAAACCATATATTGAAGCACACAGCCTAAGTTTTCAGTCTCAGGTTTGCTTAAAAAGATAATAGTGTGTAAATATCCCATGCAAAAGCATTCAGTGGTGCACACTGGCAAGTTCACCAGCAATGGCTCACATGCAACAGAAAAAAAGCATTTTGAAAGGAATTTTGCATATTGGCTTGTTTAGGTGGTTTCCAGGCCAGATAGAAGCAAAGAGAAGCAAAGAGCCACCACCATGTACTGGAACAAATGTTACATTTTCTATTGGTCTACTCTTATTCCATTACATTCTAATTATTAAATAAATGATCATTATATTTTTTTCAGTGTATGACATTTTGACATAACTAAATATATTTTGTATATTTAGTTTATTTTTGAGCATTTCTATTGGTCCATTTGTCATCAAACTTGTAAACAACACCTGCCAGATCACATTACGTCAAAAAGTGGAAAACAGCAACATTGGAGACACAAGGTTTGTGTGTGAGAACAACGCTATGTGCATATTAGTGATGGTAGTTACCGGATGTACAGCAATATCAAGATAACAAATAGCAGTCTTAAGTACATAAGTACTTCATTAGGTCACGTCAGTTAAGCTTATAGAAAATTTTAACTGATTCATGTGAAGGCTGGAGGCACTGAGATGACTAGCTCAGAACATCTAAAACACTTTTCTGAAAGCCAGACATTCTCTTGACCTTCTACTGTACTTGTGTTCATTTGCGTTTATCACACACACACACACACACACACACACACACACACACACACACACACACACACACACACACAATATCTATACCACAAACCACACAAGCAAACAAAAAAAAACAGGATCACACAAAAACACTACCTCTTTCATCTAATCTGTGATCTCGGTTAGCGCGGCACGATAAGACACTGTGACAGAGCTGCACTCAGAGCCTTGACTGACTTGTCAATGTATGTTGGCTCATTAGGAACTATGATGAATGGGCCACTGCCAGGATGCAGCTAAGTCATTAAATCATGAGAAATTAGGACTGTATGCATGTTCAGAATGTGCTATTCAATTAGCAGAGAGAGAAAGAGAGAGAGAGATTAATTAATATAAAAAAGGAAGCAAATAAGAGCAATAGAACGACTCTTCTGTTCATTTGGAGCAGCACTGATGAGGGAAAACCATCTAAAGAGATTTATTAATCCTTTGTTAAGAAACTTCTTTTCATAACCAAAACAATAAATCTCATTGAGCAGATACATCCAAGCCGAACTGCAGGAAGCATCTGCCCTATAGGCATCGATTTCTTTTTTTAATTATGTACAGTGCCAGCATACTGTGGGCACCCTTAGTACTTAATAGAACACTGAAGATTAACAAAAGAGAAAGAGTGTAAGAGGTCCTGTTTAGTTGGATGCAGTGATGTGTACACTCTAAGCAAAAAGGGTTCTATATACACTCTTGAAAGTAAAGGTGTTTTAAATGGGTTTTTAGGCCATGATCTTTTAGGCAAAGATTCTTTAGATCTCCAAAAAACATGGTTCTTTACAGAGCCAAAAGTGGTTCTTTAACAGCATAACTCAAAGAACCTATTGATGCACCTTACGCACTCTACTCCAAGCACAATGCAATTGCTGGTAAAATAACTTCAAATGGCAAGTAAGGTCTACATCCTCTTCAGGATAAAAGAGAGTATGCAAAACTAAAAATAAAGGATAAAAAAAGTACTGCCCAATTTGTTAAATTGTCCAAACATATGTATCAGAACAAAGCTAGTGTGAAAACAGTCATATAATATTTCTTTTCCCACCACCCTCTGTCTTTTGAATAAATGAGTTCAAGCTCAGGTACCAGGTGCAAACACAGGTGCTACCCTGATGGAAAGGTCAACCATTTTTTAAAATGTCACAACATGATCACATATTGGGGATGCATTCAATCAAACGCCTCTAAGGAGGCCACTGTCAGGGGCTTTGGCTCTTTCCCTAGGGGGAAGTAGGTATTAGAGTTGGACAGTATGTTGACGGTATCTCAAAATGAGGACGGTATTTAAAAGTTACGAAGTATCTGATGTGTCTAATTTCCCTTCTGTGTCTATCTAGTACATGGCCCAGTGAGCTCTCCCCCCCATATGCATTAAAGAGAGCCACAGGGTGGGGGCGCTGCAGGAGCTCACTGATTGTTGATGTCACGCTTTGAAAATTGAAGAGAAAAACAAGCCCACCGTAGTTGTAAGATTGTGAGAATGTATAGAAAGCAAACCAGGATGAACCAGTTCACTAACGGCTCGGCTTAACTCCCTGAACACAATTGAAAACACTCCCAAGACCATTCACTGGACTTTGTGCTCTCAGATATGAGGGTTTAACCTCAAAACATGTGTGGTTTGAGCCTCAGCTAGCTGGGACGTGGTCTGTGTGGTGGTTTTTAGCCTGCTGGCCAACTTGCAGTAGTTAATCAACAGCAACTGCTCTGGGCTGTCTGATAGTCTGTGTAATCTGTAGCTGAACTAGCTAAGCAAAGGTTAGCTTAGCACTTAAACTTTGAATTCAGCTTCATGTCCTTAAGACCAGTTGCTCGATCTGAGTCATTATTGTCCAACAATACTTTTGTTCATACTTTCATCTCAAAGCATCATATCTTTATAATCTGTATACATGGGTGGGCTCAAGTATGATACAATAATACATACAATATTTATTTGAGGATTTATAAAAACTGAAATCATCACATTTAAAAACTACTGTCAAAAATAGCAAAAAGGCCCACAATCACACAAAGAGAACAATCAATATTGTTTAATTAAATTTTATGCCCATGAAATGTTTCAGAAAATAAAAAAAATAAAAAATCACTGTACTCAGTAACACTCTGATTATTTTAATACATACTAATCGGTAACTCTGCATATAGCTGCTAGACATTTTTCAGTAACTAACACACAACTTGTGTTGCTGAAGTGTGAAGAATTTGATTATTATATTTGATTATACAGGGTACCATTTACCGTAAACCAACTTTAGGTACCATATGAGTGCTTAAATGGTTCTCTATGATGGATAAGCTCTTACATATGGCTCTTTAAATCATAAACTAGTCCAAGAGTCCTTATATAGACTCCTTTTTGCACTATACAACCCTGTAGCGTTTACATCTCTGCAGCCAATTAAACATAAAATGATCTTATGACTAGGGTTAGTTATCATGATATGATCCAAAAAGGTTTCCTTTAAAAACGGCTAAGCTTTAAAGTAAGCTGTTCATGGTTGAAGGTCTTTGAATGAGCATCTAAAAGTAGATTATGATGCTCAAACTACTCCAACACTCCACAGTCCCACAGAAAGAATCACAGCATCACATTAAAAGACGACTGAAACAGACTAGATCTGTTACAATGTCGGATTGGATCGGATTCATTCTTTTGTCCCATCCATATTAGTTTCAGCACTTTCTGCTGACATCGGCCCAACACCATTACCTGATATCATACTGGTTGTATCTGCAGTATTAATGATATTATCACAATCCCCACTCCGTACTGTAAAATATCCCCCCAAAAAAGTGTACAGAAATAGGTACCGTCCCTTCAGTAATGACCCAGAACACACCTGAATGTGTGGAGCTGATCCAGTGAAGTTTGTACTCTATCCCCACAATGAGCTCAGCAGTGCTTACACTTGGGAGGGGCTGTGACAATGACAAGAGGAGAGAGAGAGCGAGAGAGAGAGAGAGAGAGAGGGAGGGAGAGAGGGAGAGATCAGTGGAGAGGGCTGAGAGAACGAGGTAGAGAAGGAGATCAGACAGAGTAGACATGAGGAAAGCGCTGTCAGGTTCTTCATCATCATGTGCAGTCCCTTCTCTGGCCAGTCGTAAACAGTTATTTGGCCTCCCCTGAGACCAGTAATACTTTTCCATAACTAGCGCAGTTATAAATCTAGACTGTGCTACAATAAATTTTTTTCTCAGAGAATCACTTTGCCTTGAAATTCACACCCGAACAAAACAGAAAATTAACTTTGGCCGTAAAAATTAACAAGGTCCGTAAGAGGCGTTGTAAATGGACAGTGCAACACCTTGTTGTACTCGAGTCGTGCGACCTCACACACCAGCGCACAACCACACATGCCCACACATACCTTACTGCACCTATAAATATATTTAACTAAGAGAAATAATGAATGGCTCCTTATGGAATTAAATAGTTTATTATTGTACCGACAGTTGTTAAGGCCTTTCATTACTGCATGTGGCAGTGCCTGGGAGGACTCAACGGGAAGCTCGAGTCCAACGTCTGGACTCCGTCTCCCACGTCAAAATATTTATCCTCCAATATGACCCTAAAAAAATCTGTGAGTGCGTCGGTATTTTCAGTGAAATTCTATAACCAATAAAGCAATTATGCTGTGTAAGTAATGTAAGTCACACACAAGCTCGCAGACGTGTCGTTTTTGCACCTGCACTTGTGTGTGTTAGTTTTAGCTGGGGCAGATCCGAAGGCAGCTCCATCAAATCTGTGATCAACGTTTCAGGCTTCACTGTCCCCAACGCTGCGTGGCAATATGTAATTCCTCCTTGTCAAGGACACTGAGTTTTAAGCAAGCTAGAGCTATATATAGATAAAAGCAGCCACTCCCAGACGAGTGTGATGTGAATATAAAAGAATATAAATATAAATATAAAAAGCTGTGGTCCTCTGACAAACTGTCATGCTGCTGAATTTTGATGCAGTGTGGCTCTGCTTCACTGCCAAGTAGGAAGAGGGAAAAGGAAAAAGAAAAAAAAAAAAAGATATTTGTATTCCTAAAAGTTCCAGGAGACAGGGTGGTGAAAACAAAGCCGGTAGAAAAGGTTGATGGGATTTATCTGCGGGACTGAAGGCTCTCTGCAGTTCGGAGCGGCACGTCTGAGGTCAGGGGTGAACTGTGGAAGCCAACGATCCAGCAAACAGAAAGAGAGAACTCAGCTTTGTGTGTGGAAATGGGATGCTAATCCGTACGACGTTTGATCAATCTTAGCTAATGCGGATCTTAAAGACTAAGCAAATATATTAGTCGTTCGACCCCTAGAACAGGTGTGAGGCTCTGACATACCTATAATAGAACAGAAGTTGCCCAGCAGCAAAGAGTACCAGGCTATCATTTTTTTGTGATTTAATTGATTTGTTTTAAATAATAAATATATACATTATATATGTGTGTGAGTGTGTAATACTAATCACTAACATACTATTACTAATAAATATCATAGTTATACAGTTATACTTGTATATATTATGATATATAACAATATAATAATATAAATAAAAAGAACTGCATAACTATACAGTTTGATGTTTATGCTACTTAAACAGCTACATTTTACAGCATTTATAACATTATATAACATATAACTTTCCATTTCCCTGTAGTGCTAATCCAGATACACTCATAAATACAAACATGTAATACACATGGATCTTTGAGTGATGCTATAGAAAAAACATTTCTGTTTTTTAATAAAGGTGATGTATGAGTGTGAAGAGCCTTTAAATTAAATGAAGGTTCTTTCAAACCTTTAAAAGGTTCTTCACACTCACTCATCTCTGTTACATGGTTATTTTGTCCATTAATGTATTTGAGTGTATGTCAATCTGATTTTGATCTAGATCAAAGGTAATATTCTGCTATTAATCATGACAAGCTTTATCACAATTCAGTCTTCTGAATTTTACAGAAAGACTGTATTTGAAAAAAAAGGCAAGTCATAATTGTATTAAACACAGATCTGGATGACAAAAATGTAGATCAATGCCAATCTTTCCAGCTGCTATGGGCGTTCGTGTGGATTTTTTTTAAGTAGCCAAAATAATCATCTGGAACTCACACAAGCAATCACGCCATCTGATCATGCAATTTCTTTTTTTGTAATATTAAAATATCCAGTAAAACTGGAATATTAATAGCAACTGCTAGCCAAACTAGCTCAGTGTGCAGCATTCTAATGAAAAATGATGAGGATCTTAAAGGGCTAATGAATGAACGTGGTTTACATTTGAGTGATAGGGCTCTCATTTGATTGGTCTCCCAGGGGGCTCTAGGCACTAGAGGCCAGCTTGCCATCCTCTATACCCCATTTAATTGGTCATTTGACATGAGTGACTTGACTTCACATCCGTGAACTGTCAGTGGAGACATTTAACCCTCTCAATTATTAGAGGGATCCCTGAAAATCAGGGCAGCAAAGCCGAGCGATAGAGAGCTTCAGTGGAGCTAAACCCGTTGAAGAGTACAATTTCAGACATGCACAACTACACTGACTACACAAAATATTAGCGGCTGCAAATAACACTGCATCATTAATCAATCATAAAAGGAATTCGCCATGTTTCCAGAAGAATTCCCACAAAAACAAAAAAAAAAGAAACAAAGGTTTTAAAAGGTTTAAGGTTGAAACTATAGCGGACCTCCTCTCCAGGAAGCACGGTACAAAATGGTGGGTGGATGCGTAAGCTGTTCCCTCACAGCATTTACATTGGGCTTGTCCAAATAATCATACTTGCATTTTAGCACAATTATCAGCACACCCTATTCCACAGGTCTGATAACATTCTTGCCTGGGTTTCGATGTGTCACTCGGGGGAAACAATGCCTTATTGACACGAGTTACAGCTCCACAATGGACACAAAGCGTTAGGGTTCCTGTTTTTGTTGACACTGATTAAGCTCCCCATTGAAAGGAAAACCGCTGTGGACACACACATGCATAATTGGACCTTTCGAGCCCTTTGACATACAATACGACAAATATGTGCTTCAAATATTTGAGTTTGATAACCAGTGGAAAGAGGGCACCCACACATACACACACAGAGAGACACACACACACTTACAGAGAGAGCTAGAGAAGCAGCTGTACCACAAAAGTAGAGTTCTCACCACATGTGGGGCGAGGTGAGGAGCTGGCGGCCACTAGGGGACAGTAGCAAGTCACAAACCAGGGAGAGGAGTGCAGGGAAACTGCAAACAAAAGACTTTCTTTGTTGCACTCTCAGATACAGAAGAATACAGAAATAGCAACTTGACTGCTTTACAAAAGATCTTGACAATGCGTTGGCCCATAATGCACAGAAACAGCACCCAATTTACATAATCACATGAAATGTAAACCACCAAGTAATATGGCCAACAGCGGAAAGGAGAAGGTGGGGGGAAAATATCCGGCTTCCCCTGTGGAATTAATATTTCCACCAAAAGTACATTGTACGTAATGTACCTGCTCATAACACTTCAGAAACAAGCTGTTTTTTCACATTTAGATTTTTTTTTTTTCATTTTATTCCCTAGGAAAAAATAAATAAATCAAAAGTTGTAGCTCTTCATAACACACTCCGCATTATTCCTGTAGTGCATTAAAAAAGTGAAAGTACTGAGCCCATTACAACCTTCTATATGGACTTTTTTCTTAACAAAAACAGATGCTACATTTCAAACCTAACATGCATTAAATTCTCTTGCGTCCCTTAAAAATGACACTCGATCAACAAAATCTAAAAGACATTTGACAAGCAAACATCCAGCAAATATATCTGCTTGCCCAAACGCTGATATTTACATACACGCAAAAGACAAGACGTTTTCGGAAAGTGCCCGTGAGCACGTGGCCTAACCGTTAAGAGTTAACACCTCCTTTTTACCTCATACACCAGATAAAACTGTCAGGAAAGGTCCAGTGTTTCTGTGTCACTATAGCAACACAGCGCATACACTAAACATGCCTCCTTATCCGAAGAATAAAACAATATCAGCCGCTGTGCCTGTCCTTTGACGTCTGGCGTGTGCACACTTAAAAAAAAAAAAAAGGGGGGGGGTACAGTTTTAAAAAGGTGCAATGGTTAGAGAAAATAAGTAATTTTAAGTTATTTTTGGGAGAAAATAACACTAATAATGCCTTTAATAAAAATACTAAAACACACACACACACACACACACACACACACACACACACACAAAACTGAAATATATGGCTAAAATTATATATATATTAGAAACATTTTTCAGATATATTTAATATATAGCTAAAATTATATAAACAGAATATATAAATATATATAAAACATGCCAAACAACAAAATAAATATACACAGACACTAATTTCATATATATATATGGAATTAGTGTATACAGTATATTAGTGTGTATGTACATATATATAGTGTGTGTATGTATATATATATATTTTTTTTTTTTCCCTATGTAAATATATATTCTACTACATCTGAAGCTTTAGAAACAGTCACCATTCACAGCTCTTCACCAGCACCTATATTAACCTAAGTTAGAGTGGAAAATCCGAGAACATTTAGTGCACATGGTGAACAGTATTTCATAAAGGGATTGGCATTTGTTATGATAGGTGCTTTTTCAGCTCCACTCTAAATTTATTGTAACAACTCATCAGCAGTCCTACTTATTCAGGCAGGTCCCAAAAAAAAAAGAAAAGAAAAAAAGAATATACAAAATAATCTGGCGACATAATATTCAGCTGTTTGCACTTCATCGTCACCCTTCCAAATATCCGATGTGTTTCATTTTCACGTGATAGTCTTGAGTGACATTTGGCAGGCTGCTGGAGCTGAGTCTACAGGTCGCCTCTCTTTCTGCTAAAATAATTACTATTCTATTATTAGCAGAAGTATTTGTGTTATTGTTGTGGAGTGTCAAACACAGGCTCGAGCGCCGAGACGCTATCAGCGGGAGTGTACAAATACAAACACATTTGTCAGAGTTATTGACCTTTATCTCTCCACTTTCTTGACAGCCTTCTCCAGTTATTGACAACACAAACACACGGGGCAAAGCATAACCTTTCATTTACCAAGCCGTCTCTCCCTCTCAGTCTCTCCCTCTCCCTCTCTCTTTCTTCCCTCGCTCCCTTTTCACTCGCAATTTGTTTAAATAACACAGCAGACAATGGTGCTGTTCATTTCTGCCATTTCTCTTTCTCTCCAAATTTTACTAGATAATGTCATTAGGCAGATACAATGGCGCCCATTCAGCCCCGGCTACGGAGATATTTCAAGTCTTCAGTATAGCTTTGACATGGTGACATTACCGCAGAGTGTTGTTTCCCTATTTGTTTGCTTACAATGTCATAAATATCATGAGTCTTGGATCGCTTAACCCAGCTATCCATCCTCGGAAGCCACTCAAACTATCACATTCATGTTAACGGGGCACCCGTGCACTCTGTCCGGAAGAAAATGATTTCACACAAAGCACAGGGGTTATGACTCAGCCGCAATTATAGTTTTAAATGCAAATCTTTCCGCTGGTACATAAAATCCAGCCGCGGCTATCTGGAGGAGGCATCTATCTGATAGGCTTGTATATGCACACTAAGGAAACGCTAAGGAAACTAAGGAAATTCGTGCTTCCATCTTTAATGTCAAGCCCAGTGCAGCCATATATTCATTTACTGAGCTTAAAAAGACAAGCAAAATGATGATAGATTACATTCCGAATGCTCTAATGATGCTCCTGGAAAATTACACATCCCTTTTTTTTCCCTTTCCCCCCACTGCATCCTTTTGCGCTTCGGTGTGAAAAATAGCATACATAAAATATGTGCATCCCCACCAGTCAGATGCTCTCTGGGCACTTCAGAGATGAAAATTAAATTTTAAACAATCCAGACCAGTGTTTGGTGACCACGGTTAATCATCAAGAAACAAAGACATCAAACAATATTTGATAATGAGAAAAATGCCTTCAGGATATTAGGAACGGGGGAGAGCAGAGCCCAGCGTGAGCGGCGGCGACAGAGGCAACGGCAGCCCAGACACGGAGCAACCCCTCTCTCCAGCTCTCTCTGTAAAATATACACATACACACACATACACACACATACACACACACAAAAGCATGCACACACTAGCCTGCACATGCACTCGCAGAGGGAGAGAGAACAGCATGTCCATTCTGAGGATTTCAAATGCCCCATTTTGAGTTGATGATGAGATAATTAGAACTCAGTGTGGGGACTCGACAGAGATATGGGGGCTTTGAGGAACGCTGCCTCTTCCTGAACCAAACGCTGCATCACAACTGAACCCAATTATTGGTTCAAATGGTTCTGTGATGACCTAAAATACACTGGGAAAAAAAAAGGACACAGCGAAGTTAAAAATTGTTTTTCATTAACAGAGCCGAGTGAAGTTCTGATGCCTCTCAGTCATCCTGCTTTTGTAAATCCTTCATTTTTACTGCATAAAAGCCATTTAGCTGCATTTTACTTAAAAACGCAGTATGCTTTAGCTTACCCTACCATAGCTTAGTACAGCCAAACCATTAATACAACAAAAAAAAAAAAGGGGCCATACCACTCTTTAAACTTCCCTGTGTCAGAGTAATTAGTGCTGAGCTGAAATGAGTGCTTTGGGGAGCAGGAGGAGAAGGGTGCCCTTTCCTCTCCATAGACAGCATATTACTAGGTTAGCCCTGATTGACGCACCGTTAACAGTTTGGAGAAATCAGGGAGAGCTCTGGCAACCCCGGCTGCTCTGCAGCAGCGCCACCTCACTCATGCAAATTGCACCAGAGCTTCCCTTTGACAAAGATTAATGAGCTTGCGCTGCAGCCTTTGTTTCAGCAGTTGCCCGTTTAGTATGAAATACAATCCAAAAACATTATCTATCCCCGATTAATCCAATAAATTTGCTCGTACCACACATGTTGTTTGAGGCAATTTACAACAAGGGGGGAGGACATTGTGAGCACAATTACATTTAATTACTTGCCATCTAATTACATTCATTAAACGCTAATAAAATAAATGAAAAAAAAAAGAAAGACTGCTTTAAAATCTTCAGCTAAGCTCACATCTTGTTCCTAATGGTGTGAAATATGGCTCTGCATTTTAATGGTTTAGTCTGTGATACATTTTCCAATAATCTGATCCCTTGCTAATATTATAGGCATTTCCTGGATTACAGTTTCACCACGTTAGACCCACCAAAAAGCTTCATATGTGAGACTCCTGTGGAGCAACACTGAGGTTGGATGCAAGAGTTTAATGGTGTCATTATTAATGGAGGATTATAACACGTAAACCTGAGCAAGGAAAGCCAGTGTGAATAGGACTCCCTCAATACTTATACACAATAATTATTCAACAGTGTCAAAATCAAGACTTTTTTTTTTAATTATCATTTTTTAAAATTATATTATACATATTAAATAGCAGTAGTAGTAATAATACCTTTTAGATATGATATATTTTATCATACCTAATATAACATATCTAGTTTCTGGGGATGATATATGGAAATTGTGGACAGATGACAATATTTGATATTTTTCATGTAAATGTGTGTCAGTGCCAATACATACATATTTGTGTTTTAAAAAAAAAGTTTAAAAAAAAAGCAGTAACAAGAATAAAATGGAGAAATGTTACGCAGTACCCCAGCAGTAGCCTAGTAGTAGCACATTGCCACCTAAACATTGTGCTTTTCTGCATTTCACCAAATATTGCATCAAATATCAGTTTGAAACATCGGCCCCAGCATCTGTTCATTATTGACACATTTATATTTTCAAAGCAAATACCTACTGATACTAAACATAACCACATAAACATTTATTAATTGGGACTAAATCCACCTGGATTAGCATTACCTAGAAATATCGTTTTTGTTGAGGGTTACAAATACAGAAAAATAAATAAACGCAGATATTTTAATGCATTAGCCCAGTGTTGTTCTGCTGGAACACAATAAATAAATAAATATAAATAAATAAGGGTTTGAAATATTTTTAATCTAACCATTGGTTAAACTGCATTTTTTAGACAACTTTCTCCCAATATTACATCCAATTTCATTGTGCATCCTTAATAATCTCAGTACATACAGAACATAAAACATTCCAAAATATATGGGAAAATACAAAAGAATGAAAGTATGAAACAATGCACAAAAACACAACATATTCTTAGTAAAAACCA
This sequence comes from Salminus brasiliensis, assembly GCF_030463535.1. NCBI lineage: Eukaryota > Metazoa > Chordata > Actinopteri > Characiformes > Bryconidae > Salminus > Salminus brasiliensis. The sequence goes on along the minus strand of NC_132887.1, from coordinate 11,509,064 downwards.
ATACATAAACACGAGCCCCCTTTAACAAAAGAAAGAAACTGCGCAAATGTCTGTGTCCACACACCCAGACAGGAACCTTCCACCTCCCATGTGAGAGTAAATGTAAATGCATCACAGGCGTTAAGGTATAGTGCTGCCATTAGAAGCACAGTGCTTAGCACTACAATGGTGTGCCGAGAGCAGCGGAGCAGAGATCAGTGGAGCGTCTCCTGGATATCAGAGGGAAACATCCTTTGCAAATTCATCTCCCACTGTGCGCAGGCTTCACAGCTGGTTAACGGCACGGCGTGTACCACTGCCCTGTTTACACGCCGCCTCAGAAGCCCCCCCTACACACCATCTCTTTCTTTCTTTTCCTTTCTCTCTCCCTCTCTCTCCACCTCCCAGCGGCTGTGCTTGCTTGCCACAGCTTCTCCAGCCAGCTCACACCCAAACCCGCCACCTCTGATCCCTGCCTTTAGAGCTATTACACAGCTTTGTCAAAGCTTTTTTATCTTTTTAAACCATCACACTACACTGATCCTTTCATTCCAGATACATACACTGCTTCCACAACCCCCAATTCTCTGATACCTGTAAGGGGAAATAGGCTTCATCCTGCCTGACCTCAGCCTTTCATACCAGTTGGCCTAACACTGCCTTAAGACCCCAGAGTTTTATCTGCCATGCACAGTCTGAAAGGAGGCGGCACACACCATCACCAGCACAAGCAGCACAGGTTCGGCTCTGGCACCACTGGCAGTAGGGTGGGCAAATATGACAATCTTTTATTTTTTTTATTGTTATTTTAATAAATGATGTCGCAATATGTTTTTTTTCTGACTATACAGTGGATTATAAGAAAGATTATCCTGAATCATTTATTATTTATTAATTTAAACTGCCTTGATTGGTCTTTTTTTATGTAGCACTATTAGGTGAGTGTCTGTTCTTACTAACTTGCTGAATATTGTGATGTATGTTGTTTATATGTAATACCAGAGAGTACTGTGAGTGAGACATTCTGATAAACATTTTTATAATGTGTATATCATTGCTGTTTTACTCTTTGACTGTGTGAATCTTTCAAATCTTCATCATATTTTGTTTTGCTAGAAAATGACTTGGCATAAAATCATTTTACATAAACTTCATTGATCATGAACTTCATCCTTCTACTGTAACGTTGCCATTTTGTAAATATGAGGTTTTCGCATGACAGCAACAATATACTGTATATTAAATACTTAAATATCCACAGCTTGGAGATCAATGTGGGCAGCTACTACAAACGTGGAAACAATAGTATAATAACACAATCTGCAAAAATCCTGTCATAGATAGACTTACATCAATTACTTTTTTTTAATGTATCCGTAGAATGTGTATATATGTGTGTAGATTTAGTACTCTAGAGAGTCAAACTGAACTGGATAATGAATCTAGATTGCATTATTATTATTATTATTATTATTATATGTTTTGCGGCCCTGCTCCTGCCCCCCAGTACTACAGTACAATGCTTTTATCACTGCCTGGTGTGTAAAGGGCACCACAGCTTTGTTAAATGCGGAGGATCTGAATAGTTTGCCAGTATTTGCCATGCATTTGAATAATTTTAGTAATGAGCAGAATTTCTGAATTACAGTCTCTGAATTGTAAGAGTAAGCAAAAGTGAGAAGTACACCACCCTACCTTAGACAGTCATGCATTCATCTATAACTCAAGCTCACAGTGGCTGGTATCCAGGGTTCAGTCAGGCTACTTGCCTCATGACTGACTGTGTCACACAAACACAAACACACACACACACACACACACACACACACACACACACACACACGGGAGAAAACACACATAGTAAGGGCTTTAGCACAGTAAAATATATTATTATAACAAAAAGAATAATATTACTGTTAAAAACAAGCATTAATCTGAAAGAAATTGCTTTATGACGATAAAGTTGAGAAGACGTGGAGAACTCAGCTTTCTCCTCCATCAAACAAACAGTATTAGCTATAAAGGAAGAAAGACAATAAAAAATGACAGCAATTTTAAATATCCCTTACACGAAACTGTACTTGGCACCAAGGAGGGGAGATTTTCCACAGTTTTAAATGTATCACATGTTTAAAAAGAGCAGACCGTCCATATGAAAGGATTTACACGCTGTTTCCCACGTTTGCCAAAGCTTGTTATGAGTTCACTTTCCCATCCAATCAGATTCAGCCATACTCAAATCACACAAGTCTAGCCAATCAGCGGTGGACTTTTTTGTGACGCCCGCCTTTCAACTTGTTCGCGGGAGAGAAGCAGGAAGCTGGTGGAGCGATTTTCGGCAGCGGCTACGATTTAACCCAACGCTGTGTTTCTGGAGCGGAATTCAGAACATAAAACTCACATAAGGTTGATTTAAAGGTGCTAAAGGTACATAGACGCATAAGCTGCGTGCGTTTGCTGCTGTCTGTTGCTTGGTTTAGCGCTGTGTGTTGTTAGCAGAGCTGCTAGTCAGTGCTGTGTGTTTATATAGGGTGGGAATCCCAAACGGGTAGTAAGGCTGTTTATGGTGTAGTTATACCACATATGGAGATATCCTGCGGGCACTGTAAAGCAATAATTACGTGGTAGGAAGACTGTCCAGTTCGCATAACTTCAACCTAGTGAGCTTCTTTACCCCTTAATTCTCCTCAGCCTGACAGTCAGAGTGAAGAGGTGTCTGTCGCAGGTTAAAGGGACAGTGTGCCTCATTCATTCATTCATTCATTCATTCATTCATTTGAGGGTAAATTGCTGTAAGGTAGTCATATTGACCTTTAGAGTTTACTGTATGGCATTCATGCTTTCTTTGTTTCTAACGTAGCACAACACTGTGTGAATGAATGTGAAGCTGGCTGGGATGTTTAATTTTTTGTTTTTAATTATTAATTTTACTTTGTACATAATATTATGCATTAGTTTATTTATTTACTAGCAGTACATTAATTGTGAGGCTGTAGTCTCAAGAAACTCTTTTACGTACACATTGTTTACATGTGCACAATAGCCAGTATTCACACGTTTTCTAAAAATCAGGAAAACCTGGAAATGCGAAAACTATTTTTCCACTCATGGAAACTCCTGGGAAATGAGAACTGCTAAAAAATGCCCTGGAAATATTAGTGAGCACCTGAAAAGTTTGAGCTGTTGATCTACTGAGATTGCATTTTAGGTACTGGTGCTCTGTTTATTTTAGTTTGTAATACTGCGCTGATGTGGACAGCTACACGATATGAAAAAAAAAAAAAGTATGGGGTCACCTGCTCATTTATTGTTTCTTCCCAAATCAAGAATATTCAAAAACCACTTTGTTGGAGTAACTATCCCTACTGTGCAGGGAAGACGCTCTACTAGATTTTGGAGCATTACTGTAAGGATTTGATTGCATCCAGCGACAAGAGCGTTAGTGAGTTAAGGTTGATCACCACCCCACCTCATCCCAAAAGTATTGGATGGAGCTCTGTGCTGGGGAGGCTCTGTACCCCTCTAGCCCTGCCTGGAATTAGGCATGGTGTCAGTAGGTTCGTGTTTATCTGCTCCAGAGGGTCCTATTCTATCAGTAGTACTTCTTTACAGGAAGTAGACAAGGTGTGTGTGTGTGTGTGTGTGTGTGTGTGTGTGTGTGTGTGTGTGTGTGTGTGTGTGTGCGCGTGCATTTGCACGCCTGTGTAAGTGTCCACATATATTTGGACATAGTGTATCATCCTGTCTTACCATGATAAATGTTATGAACAGATACATGCGTCACTACTCATTATGCAAATCTTTGTAATTTATGAATGACTTTGTTGCTAGCGAGCATTCGTCAGCTATATTGAGGATAGCTGCATGTCACTTGCTCCCAATTTGGTGACAGATATACGAAGTTTTAAAACTTGCAACTTCACCTGTCTATCTTCAAGGGCAGTTCTAAAATCAATGAGAAAAAAACATATAGTAGTGAGTGGTGAGCAGTACAGTACAGTAACCATGTGCATAAAACCAAAACCAATGAAGTCTAAATGGAAAATGTCTGGGAAAAGCCCTAGAAATGCTAAAACGAGTAGGATCCCTGAATTGCCCATCTTAGATCTGAGAACACAGGCTGCACTGACCCTTATAGATGTTTGTGTCCTAGTAGAAGGGACATTAGATTCAGTGCCTCATTTATCTCACATACTTCAAACCTCTTTGACCTGGAATGTAATTTGCTGAATAGTAGCACAGTGCTGTGTGAATGTATGATATAATTTGTATTAATGCTGATTTATATGGCAGTGTGAGTTGTTGTTTATTGTATGTGCATTATTGTGACTGAATCTTTTTCCTGTTTCTTTAAAGGATGAAGCTTTGCAGGGCGGAGTACAAAACAATAGCAAAATTCGTTGAGCAGCTTCGGCCCACTCGCCAATGTATGAAGATTCTGAAGGACAGATTCCCCAAGTAAGTGCACAGTTAACTACGCTCACTCATGTCTGCATGATGCCAAAGGATGCTCAGTTCTGCGGTGTTCTGTGCTGGTATAGACTCAGGGTAACGGGAATGTATATCAGAAATATCAGCAAATGTTTGGTAATAGTTATCATATATAGCAGCCTCATTGTATCAGCATCAGGTTAACTGTAAAATGTTGGCCAAGACATTGGTCTTTAACATTTACTATGTTTACATGTACTTAAAAGCCCAACAATGATCTTGGCCTGTGAAAATAAAAAGAAGTGCAATAGTGATACATCCATTTATAGTCACTATGGTATGTACACCTAAACTTAACTTCAACATACAATATCCCCTCTTCACAATCCACTAAACTTTACAAACATACGTTTCTGCCTTGCTAATATTGACTATATTGAATAGTCAGAAGAAATATATTGAATATATTTCTTCTAATCTCATTCTCTTAATTTCTGGCAAATGTTTAGAATGAGTGACCTCTCTTTCTCTTAAGGCTGAGGTGGTGTCTGTGGTATTGCAGGAGTTGCCAAAACATTTACATGAGAATCTGTGAACCAAGCCTTAGTTTGACCATCAGTAGCATACGTGCTATTTGTATGATACTATCTTGCTTAGACAAGATGTCTTGATCCCTATTTGGATGGGATTAGGTTTATATAGAGAGGTGGATTATATAATTTTACTATAGGACATCTGTCAGATTTATGACTAATTCACACAGAATAAGAAATCTTTACATAAATGACTGAGATGGGAGGGGCTGCTCAAATTATGCATTTCTGTCATCTCCCAAACAAATGTGGTTATAGTCTTATAACCTACTTGTAGTAATCATGTAATTTTTGTTTGAAAATCAGCAGCTATGTTCATAACACACATTTAGGCTATAGGTTATGCTACACAGTCACTTGTCTAAAGCTACCAGAAGCGTTGCAAGTATAAGGGTTGGAGAACGACCAGGGGTATCTGTGTATCCATATTTAAGATAACCCGTGAAAAACTTTTTCCACAGGATATGATGGAGTTTTCACGACAATTTGCATAGGATTAATATGATCTGACTCATTTTAAAGAGGGCAAATGATGCTGGAATCTTGGCTGACACTGGAGTGTTCAGTCTAAAAATAACTGACAGGACTAAAATCACTGAGAAATCTGGTAATAATTACATTACCCTATCTGCCCATATAAATCCCATCTGAATAGGGCTTTTGGCCAATATTGAACTGTTATTGTTGGTGTGAACATAGTAATACCAAAGCGTTGCACTTATTCTAACAATTCACATGCAGTAATTAGGAGGGCTGCACAATATAGCGTTTTAGCACCATTGCAATGTGCACATGCACAGTAGTCACATCCCAAGATGTGCAATGTCAGTTTATAACAAACATGTTATGCTTCAACTTTTTTGCTGCTTATACAAAAAAACAAAACAAAAAAAAAACTTCTCTACCAGAGACAGTTTATATCTGCCCAATATCATTTATTTCACTTCAATCTTGGATACACTGAGTGCATTATCAATATTATGAAATGTTGGATCATTGACTTTTGGTGAAATTTGGTGAAAATATATATATATTTTATATTGCAATATATATCAGATATTATTAAAATAATTATATTGCAATGTCAGTTTTTACAATCTCATGCTGCACTAGTAATCTCGCTGTCTGGAAAGTGTTACCTCTACATTACTGTCAATTAAAAACTTACAGTTTTGGAAAATTGGAGATAAATCTGTATGAAACCTTTTTATTCAGTGTTGGGTATACAGTGTGTTCAGACTAACAGTGCTGTTTAACCTATTGTTGTACTCTGCACCAGGAACACTGTTCTGTTGTTTGTGAGTAAAGCATTGCTGACAAGAACCATCATACATGCTTCATGAGACGAACTGTCTGTTTATACCGTTACCGAGTCTTGTATGTTGACTGGTAGCTTGTTTGAGTCGAGTAACGTCTAGACTACTTCTGTGAGCAGCATGTGCTCCTGTAGATGTTGAAAATCCATAAAAAACATTAACACAAATCATTATTCGGATCAGGATGCCTAGAAAGTACCTTCAGATGCATTGATGTGAATAAAGTAAAAGGTTTCAGGATCATCTGAGGCTTTAGAAAACAGGAATAGTGTCAATGTCAGTCAGCTGAAGTATTATCTCCATTGCTTGTTGTTTGTTGCATCTGTATACAAATATATGATTGCTGGTTGAAAGTGTGGTCTGAATACTTTCACATTTGGCAGTTTTTAGTCTTTGTGCAGTGCACTCCTGCTTAGCTTCAAAAGTGTGTTTAAACACTAACATCATCCCAAATGATGCTTCATTGCATTTTCCAGTAACAAAAAGATCCACAAGGCCCTGGACCAGTCCATGCAGCTCAGATGACTCTCTCATTGGCACCCCTCAAAGATGGCTCAGATTTAGGACATATTTTGCAGTCTCAGTTTCAGAAGCTTCACTCTCAGAGGTACATGCACCATCTGATATAGATTAAGCTCAAAGATATTTTCACTTACAGTTTTAAATATATTATAATATATACGTTTTCATTGAGACAGACTCCAGAAATGCTAAAATACCCTGTTCATATATGACCTACTTGGCTACAAACACATGTGGTTTACAGTACAGTTGCATTTTAATACTGTTTATTCAGATATGCCTGGTTGTGGTCAGAGGTTTACACTTGAATGTCACAATGGCTTCACCACCTTAATTTTGAATAGGAAAAAAATACATGCATGTATGTATTTATTTATTGGATTGGGGAGTTCTGAAATCAACAAAATTATGCATAGAGAATAGAGATGTAGCGGAACTGTGGCGGTTTGTGGCATACAGTGGCGCGGAAAATACTATTTATATAATGTGTGTGTATATATATTTATATAATTTTGTTATTAGGATAAATCTGGCAACCTTAACCTGCTGGTTTTGCGTGGTATTGTAGTGGTTAAGCAGTATCACTATGGTAGCTGTAGTCTTGTTTGTCCCCATCTCTCTCTCTCTCTCTCTCTCTCTCTCTCTCTCTCTCTCTCGCTTAATTTACACACTACAGAGTATTGCCGCTTCCTCAGAGGGGGCTATTCGGCACTAGATGGAATAGTTCATAGTATCAAGTTAGCCTGCTTTCTCCTTTTCTTATTTCTTTATACATTCCTGTTGGAACACTAAGTTGTCAGATTTCATCCACATAACTGATGGTTAAAGGTCATGCTGAAGATTTCTGAGGTAGTCCTCCTCCTTTATTGTTCATTGTTTAGTTTATCTTGTGCAATGTACCAGTTTCACTGGCAGCAAAACAGTCTCCACACTACAGATGCCACCACCACCATGCTTAGCAGTTGGTAGTGTTCTTGGGGTTGAGTGCCTCACCTAAACTCCTCCACTTCTTGCCATTGCTGCCAAACAACTCAAATATTCTTATCTGACCATTAAACTTATATATAGGTTGGAAGATCAATTTTTTTTTTTAAGTTTATTTTTGACCCTGTGTTCCACCATTCAAAGAAATTCATTCAAAGACATACATGTCATGTGATTAGGGTATGTAAACATCTAACCACAACTGTGGTTAGCTTGCAGTAAATGGCTGATGTTAACTTGAAGTGTGTGCCACTATGTGTTTTTAAAATGGGTTTACTGACATAATTTTTAAATTCATGTGTTGTTGAAATATTTTAGTGACCTTCAGTTGACTAGATGGTCAGATGACGCCACCAAGGGAAATAGACACCGAACCACTTATCACCTGTGGAATTCCTTCATTGTTTTCCCCATACTGCAAAAACACAGTGTGTTGCCAGACTGCTGCAGAATGTGCTTCTTTAGGGACTGGATAAGAGGGACAATCTAATGACTTGCACCTTAGAGTTACAACGCCGTTTCATCCATCTTCCACTCCGATTGAAAAAAAATTGTAGTTTGTGGTTTTTCGTTTTGCATGAGAAACTCTTTCTTTTCCAACTAGGCGATTCTTGTCCATGTTGAGTGTTGAAACCCACCACACTTTATGATAGTAAGCAGAAGTCTGGCTTGTTAACCTGCATAGATTGATGTATTCAATTTTGACACAGTGTACCTAATCTTGTTAACTTCTTCTGTGTGCATGGATATCTGATGGTAATGCAAAGTTTACTTTTCCAAACATGGCTTTGTTAAACCACTGTTATATAGTCTGTTAGCTTTATGCCTTTCATGTTTTCTGCTGATACACCGAGCTAAATACCTGCTGAAAATGTTCTCCCGCTCAAACGTCAAAATACAAAGCATAGAAAATAAAGCCATGATCTTTTGTAACAGTTTCTAGGAATAAACCTTGTGGACATATTGTCGTAATTCATTTGAGAATATCTTCTATTCAAAAATGTCCATTGGCTGTCCAACAGAAATACCATGGTGTTTCTGCTAGATGGGCAGTGGAAGTTTTGGCTCTGTGTAGTAGGTTACTGTTCAGTCAAGCCAACTTTTAGAGTTTGGGAAACAAAAAGAAAACATGGGTTATTCATCAAGAGACTACATTGCTGATATAATCCACAGTGACAGCGTTAAAGTTGTGTAATCCAAATGAATGTGCTACAAGGTCCAGGCAATCCTTTCTTCGTTGAATAATAATTGATTAACTGATGCAACATCAAACTTGGCAAGATTTAGCATACTGACATTGAAGGGGAAAAAAAAGCTTTTGATGTGTGTGATTATAACAAGACAGTGTGCTGAAGTAATGGAGAAAACAAGACTATTTGGTCCAAAGTCCAGGGCTGGTGTATTAGTGATTTGCCTTGAGTCAGTCTTCAGCTCTGGGGTATTCACTTTCTGTTTTGGGGGACAGAGTGCAGCACTATTCAGTACTTTTTCTGCTTAAACACACCTTCAGGACAGAGTGTGAACACCCCCTACCTTAATATTTCATGGTTGCATAATTGAACAAACAGCATCATCTGTGATTAATAGCTTACTTATTTTGTTGGTTTTAATCATCCAAATAAATAATTCACACAAAATAGTTGTTTTGTTGGGAAAAAAAGATTAAAAATACTTTTCTGTTCAAAACAAGTACTTCATCATTATAGAAACTTGCAGACTGCTGTATAACTTTACGTGCTTTGTAAGTACTTTGTAGTATATAGTAATGCTTTTTCAGTGTAAAAAAACAATTCAGGTTTTACATGGTTAGTAAATATGTATGAGAGACACATACAGTAACCGTTCATATCTAATTTATGTTGTTGTATCATTAGAATTTTGTTACATGTCTAAGACTATTCTTGGGTACGCTCTCATTTTTCCCATCAATCTGACTTGTCAATGGTCACTTTTTAGTTTTCATCTTGTGCAAGAATGTGACTAGAAATATAAACGGCATGTCCTTGTAGTTCATGTTTTTTATGTATTGCTTTACTACACTATCTGTATTGCGGATGCATTGTATAAGCTAGGGTTAATGGCTTTGTTTGTGTGTCTCTTTGACAATGAGGGACTGCTCTTTATTGAATGTAACACGTGTAATCCCCCAAGGCCACTGAGGCAGCCCCTGTTCCTTTAGAGGTCACTTAGAGACTCGCATGAATTGGGAGCTTCCTAGTTTCATAGTGCTGTAATCACTGCTAGAATAAGGCACACTGGGTCCCTAAGGGATACACAGCCTACCTTGAACATGCCTTTGTTATTGGCGTCAGCGTTTTATAGAATATGATATGTGCTAGGCTGATCCCCTAGCCACTTTTTTTTATATATATCCCATTGTCCTCATGGACTACCCTGATGTATGACCTAATTTTCATGGATTAAAGTTTCTTTTTTATTTATGTATTTAATAATAAATTGTGTGTAGGGCAGTTGTTCTAAACTATAATGTCATTCATGTTTGTTCAGTATTTTCCTTATGATTGCTTAAAAAAAACACACACTCAGTTCTTTGCTTGGATTATTGTACATGGCAACAAATGCTTGTTTTAGTAGCTTTGATTCGTCCTGCTATTATTGTTCATATTTCCTGCGTGTAAAGAATCTCAGCGAGGCCCTGGTTTTACAAACCTGAACGCCATCTAAGAACCTGACAGACGGGTATGGCGGTAATGTTTTCACAGCCTGCGAAATTATTCTGCTTGTCCAATCAGCTGAGCCGGACTCTGGAGGGTTAGTGATTGGACTGGCAGGAAATCAGGCTCTTAAGACATAACATATCGACTAGGCCATCCATCATCTCTTAGCATGCGTTGAGGCACGGCGATCCCCCACCCCACCTCCCTTTCCCAGCGCCTAGCAGCCCCCTCCACTGCAAGCCCAGGGCCTTAGTCAATGCTGGAGTGGAGACAGGCAGCCTGCCTGTGTTTTTGGGGGTCTAGGGAACAGGGAGTTCTGTCCTTCATCGGTCCTCATGCGGGCTGTCCCTGCTGGGAATGCCATGCTCGCAGAATCATATCACAGAATCCCTCCAATCTCCCAGACTTGTCACACTCCTCAAGCCTCGATCCATGTTGAACAAAGCTGTAATATGTGCCCACATGAACTTAATGAAAGAATATCTCTTTCTCTACCTTCAGGACCTTTTTTTATATTTCTGATATGTCAAATGCTGTAAATTTGCTGCTCTGAAGTTGAATGCATTTGAGGAGTAATACGTTGGAACACATTTACAGATTGTAGGGGTCTCTCAAAGCATCTGAAATTAAACTTTGCCTAGAACTCAGCTTGAGAGTTTCTAGAGAGTTTGATCTGCTTTGGCGAATTTTCAACTTCGCAGAAATTCTGAATACCATGCCCTGATGCATAACTGCAACATTAGAATTGTTGCAATTGGCGACTATGCCAGCCCCAAGCTAGTGCACACAGCACAAACATACATGCTAGTCACTGTGATCCACTGAATTATTAAAACCCTAACACACTTTTTGTGTGTTGTGATAAACTACATTGTAAATAATTGCATTACTGTATTGACCTATAAATAAATCAACGGTTGAGCCTGTTTAAAACCAGTATGCAGGAACTGGTCATTTAAAGCTAGTTTCCACTGGGTGCCTGAGCCGTGTCTAGTGGGGTATGAGTTTGGCTGCGAGGGGGATGCAAAGTCCCTCATCTGTATCGCTCACGTAACACAGATGTTGGGAGTCATCTGTCAGCCTGGCCTCTCCTGCCGGGCTCGAGCTGTTCTGAAGGGAAAAGAATTGGACACGGTGCTGTCACTTTTCCCCCTGCTCACAATGGAGGGACATGCAAATCCAGCATACCTCCTGCCTGGGCGGCCTGTCCTGCCTAGTGTCTGCGCCCCCTCTACAATGAGACTGGAGCGGGGGGCGTGATGGGCCAGTGGCGGGATGTGACATCAGTCCCGGGCCTTTTCTCTCCCTGCTTCATATTAGAATTGGAAATTAAAACAGGCTCTTGGAGACCTTGCCTGGCTGACTGGGATCATGTGGGACCACTGTCATTTCCCCCCGGCCTTTGTCCCAGGAGAGGGAGGCCTCCATCGGCCCTCTGCACAGCGCCATGAATGAATTTGGGTGTAATGATTACTCCCTCTTTATAATGCCATTCAGCTCATTTTGCATATGTCTGTCGAGTTTGGAGAGCGGGCCGGGTGAAGTATGGAGAGAATGGATCTGTGCAGATGCTCCGGTCTTGGATGCGCTTTAAAGAGAAAGTGTGCAGTGTCTTTTTTTTTTTTTTTTTTTTCTCCACATCTCCACACAGTCCCTGAACGTTTTCAAAACGGGCCCTAATGTGCCGTTTTCATCAACACTGAGGCGGGCTGCAATATGGTGCCAGTGGCTCGCTTGGGGAATATGAATGTTGATTAAGCATGCACTCAGCCTTTTGAAATTCTGAAGAAGTGTCAGAATAATGGATGTTGAGCAAATGTCAAGCATTTGTTAATTTCTCTGTTATTTGGGGTTTATCTAGCGTGATCTTTGGAGTAAACCCGAGGCCAGTGTTGTTGTGGCATGTGCCATTGATATGCTGATTTTCTTGGCTGCAGCCACTTTGTTTTCGATGGTAATGTTCAAGCTGGGGTTTGAAGCAAAGGGGCTGCTCATTGATTATTTATTGCAGTTATGGTGTTTATCTCTCTATTACACGCCTGTTAATCCAATAGGACTGAATTATACGTTAACTAGTCTCTGTATTCTCCTGCCTGCTCACAATTCATGAGACTTCTTTGTTTTTGTTTTTTTTTACCTCATTTTGCTCGTTTTCACGCCCCACCCCTTTGCCACTATAATAGGAAAACCTAATTAACACCTAAAATTTATACTTCTTGTTTTCCCATCCATTTGTTGGAAGTTCTTTTTAGTGCTAGTGCCACTGTTTGGACTAGTATGCTATTGCTTACTCAGTGCAGTAAGGCTGCAGTGATGACATTAGCCAGTAGCCAGTCTGGCTCCCAGAACTGCTGCCCAGGGCTTTGCATCCCTCCCGTGGAAGACCACACGTCTCTGGCTCAAAGCGCAAACAAAAAGTGGAGCTGGCAGCCTAGGCTTGTGGCTTCGCCCTGGCCAGTGGAGAGCTATGCTGTCAGGGATACGGAAGGCCTAATCACAGAACTGGGATTGTTTATGTGGTCAGGCATTGAACAGGCACGAAGAAGAAAGCCAAGGGCGAAAAAAGGGGGTTGGACACAAAAAAGACCTTTTCGCTTAGTTTACGAGAGTACGTCTGGAACTCACTCGATTTGGTGGAACTGGAATGAAATGTTTCCTTGTTAGATACAGTGCACTGTTATTCTTTTCTAAGATAAGTACATTAGACTGTAAATTATCTGCTGAAAGCTGTCTTAAAGCGACGGCCTCTGCAGCCAGAAATCTCTTGATGTAAGCTTTGTTTTGGAAGCTTTTGAATAAGTTTGATACGATTGTTATACGATTGTTTTTATACAGATTTTTTAATTATTGACATTTTCAGCATCACCTATGCTGAATTACTTAGTAACCAGTGCGGCATGCTGCATATTGCGCTGTGCAAAAGTGCTTTATTGAGTGTGGTACAGTTGGCCAGCTACTGTATGGGGTTTTTGCCTGAGGATCAATTTGCATGCTGGGATCAATTGCAGAAGCAGAATGAAACAAATTGTGCAGAATGGTACAAGCGCCGTAGCCGTGCTTGAGGGAGTCGACATTTGGTCAGTGTAACATGCTTCGTTGTCAGACTAAGGCATGCCCATTGCCTGATGGGTAATGGAGGCAACTGTTTTCCACTTTACATAAGATTTTGCAGCCAAAGGACCAATAATGATTTTGATCTAGCAAAATGATCACCCCATTCCACGTCTAACAAGTTCTGGCACCATAAACCCTTACCTTTCATAGCCGATCATAATTACAGCAAAGAATTTTTGCAATTGTTGTTGATCTACTGACAGCATGCAAGCCTCTAAGGCACTGATTTAAATGATTATGGCGATACTGTGTGCCTGTACTAAGCAGCAAAGAGCCAGCAAAAAGTTTTTGCTCCCTGTGCTGTTTGCTCCAGTGTTTCCTGAGGTTTTCAGATGAATATGTAAAACATTTGGAAAGTGTAATTGCTTTCATCTTTGCAAGGCTGTTCACTTCTACTTTTTAGACTATAATTCTCATTAATTTTGTGTTTTGGTTTTATAAAAATACAAATAAGTAGCTAAAGTTGTAGCAGACTATTTTTTCCACCAAAAGAATGAGACGTTCCTTAGCCTGCAATCTCTAACGTCTGCATCTGAATCTGGGATTTATTCTGAAGAATTATTTTGATCTATTTCTAAATCCAATTACTCATTTGTTCTTTTATGATGTTCAGTAAATCAATGTAAGCCATCATGCTTTAATTAAAGATTCAACATTTTCCATTTGCTGTATGCCACAAGTGCAGTGGGATGCCTGTTCATTCTATATTATTTATTATAGTGATTAAATTACTTGAACAGAAATGTTCCATTTTTAAGGGTATTTTGCAGATGTCATCAGCATTTCTTTGACCAACTAAATGTTTCACTAGAGAGAGCGTACTTAGTTCTGGTTAATCAGATTCCGTACAATGTGTAAAATGTTGAATTAAAATTATAATAATAGTATGTGTATGTATGTATGTATATATATATATATATATATATATATATATATATATATATATATATATATATATATATATAGTACTTCTGATGTGAAATTATTGGTTCAGTTTTTGTGTTCTAATTCATCAGATGTCGGAAAACAAATGTAAAAGAAATAATAATAAATAAAACAAATAAATAAATATTACATAAAAATAAATGTTTTTGCAATGTAATTGTTTTTCTTAAGTTATCAAAATATTACATTGTCTATGTATGTGCAATATATCCCAACTGATGTATCGATAGACTGATAAAACTGTCTGATGTATTGATGTCTGTCAAGTTTTTTTCCACTAGTGCTGGGCAATATGGTAAAAAATGTATAACACAATATGTAAAGACATTTTGACAATACTCAATATTCATTGTGATATTTTGACATGCACACACATACTCTCCCATAGTTAGTACAGTGCTCTTTATTCAGTACGTGCTACACTTGATCTAATTACGCAGGACGAATTAGACTATTTGTAATGTAACAATCAGTTGTTTAGTGTTCTTTAGCATTAACCAGTAATGGGTTAAACCCTTAAACAGCTATGCCAACAGCTATACCTTATCTAATATGAGAGTTCCCCTGTTTAACTGTAATGACAGGAATGCAACAAATCTGAACACCGTACACCAACATTACAGAAACTTTTTAAATGTATCCAAACCTAACCTTTAGAAAGAAGAGTTACAGAAGATAACTTCACCCCCAGTGGTACAATATTTCATTTATTCCAACCATAGTTTTAAGAAGCGTGAACATAAAACTGCTCCCATCAGTTATCAGACTTTTGAACCTCCTAAAATCAGTAACCATTTGGCCACAAAATGCCCATATTGGCCTTTGGGAAAAAGATCTGCACGTTGTTCTGCACAATAGATCTGTATTATACAACCAAGACAAGACACAATGAGTACACAGCGATAGAGTCTGAGAATGTGTGGTATTGTGGGGAAGAGAAAAAAAAAACCAAACACTCATTGATTTTATAAACTTTTTCTTTTGAAGCATATTAAATGTAACTACACAGCCCATGATACATGTTTATATTTTCGTTTTGGTGTGTCACATCTATCACAGTTGTGTGTTTTCTCTTCATGTTGATGCTGTTTGGGCTGAAGCAGATGTTCGCCTGCTCTTATCAGCATGTATAATTAGGGGCATTTACATATGCGGAGCATGAAGCAAAAACAAATCCAGCAAAGTATTTTCCTCTGGTGCAAAATATTGATTTAAGTACGAGAGAGAGAGCTAGAGAGAGGGGGGGGGGAAGCTAAAAAACACTTAAGTAGAAGCAGTCCACCCACTCTCTCCGTCTGTGCTTTTCAAAGCAGATCATATGCGGCCTGCACTTACTTCATTCACTATTCACGATGGCTTTTGACTGAAAATGTTATCAGGAGCAAGCAAGGTTTCTTAAAGTCTCATAAATGTCAGCATCAAGTTAACTCATTCTGACCTTGCCAAGCCTAGCCAATCGCGGAACAGGATTCCTCCCACCCCACCCCACCCTCCTTCCTGAAGCGTGTCTTAAAGTCATTAGGAACAATATTTGCTATGCTTCAGTTAAGTTCGGCACTATGCTCAGAGATGTGGCAAATGCTAATTATCATTGAAACATATGAAACGGATATCATTAGCCAGGTGGCATTCATTAGGTTAATTGCTGCCATTTTTTATTATTAATCATTTGTAAAAAAGATGGGCTTTGAAATGAGGGGGGGGGTATTGAATATTTAACAAAATAGAATAAAGAATGCAAATAAGGGTCCTAGTTTTGGTTGAATTACACAGAACAGAATATATTATGAATTGATACTTTTTAATATTTGTCAAATAAATCTGCAGTTTGTACACGCCTCTGTTTATGAATATGAGCAGAACACTGCAGTTTAACTTGTTCAGTTGACGCAAGAGATAAGTAGACATCATGGAACAGTTTGAGTGGGATATTTTAATCAAATTGGCTTCGATACTATTTTCAGCCCCATGCATATTAATGGAATGTCGTAGGTAGTAGAGAAGGGTAATTACGTTCTGAATGATTTCCAAGGCCCTATTCTGATTGCGGACCTTCTGTTTTTTTTTTTTCCCCTGTTTGAAATTATAGGCTAGAGGCAACAGGCTTAATACTGTTCTATGACCTTCTAATAGTGCTCTTTATTCTTATTCCTGTGACGTATTTTCCTGATTTTACCTACATGTTGTAAGCACACTGTTCAAATTGCAGTCATTTTTTTTCCTTTTCTTTTTTTTTTTGTCTACAATTGCAGGTCTAATTGAAATGAATGGCCAATTTTATTGTTGATGTGGTCATATGGTAAATTAATCTCTGACTTGTGCTGTTCACTGATCTCATTCTTTTCATGACTTTGTCCATTTACCAGCAGCTCATCAGAGAGCACACAAATTGGTCCGGTTTGAATGAATAGCACTCCAGCTGCTTCTAAATCACCTAAGTCTATTTTGACTCATTTTATGTATTTCCTTGTACTGTAGCACAGTGGTCAAGGACATTCCTTCAACAGCCATTCTTACACCCAGCCGCGCACACTGTTGACCCCATTGATGCGAAATTAATGTTACCATTAATATGAGGTTATGAGCAATTTATAATGTGTTTGTTAAAAGGTAGTAGTTTTACTCAGTCCTGCGACAGATTATCAGACATGAGAACTGCTAATCAATTAAGATTGTGTACATTCATCTGTGAGGGAGCTGATTCAGTGAGGAAAGAGGAAGTATGTCACAGTAGATGTGACCTATTGAGCATTTGTATGATTTTCCAAGGTCTTTAGCCTAACAGCCTCTTGAGTTAATGCGATGTAAAGTATTATGACATGTATATTATATTTTATAAATTATATATTATATATATTTATAAAAAGAAAAAATATATGGTTTAATCAATGCAGTTTCACATTTGCATATTGATTTATTCATAGACTATGTTGCATTATATGCAAAACAAAAAGTATTGGGACATCTGCCTATTCATTGTTTCCTCCATAAGCAAGGTTATTATAAGAGTTTATCCTGCTTTTGTTGGAGTAACTGTCTCTACTGTTCAGGGAAGGCCTTTTAGTAGATTGTGGAGCATTGCTGTGGGGAAATATAATTGCATTCAGCAACAAGCGTGTTAAGGTAGGTCAAGATGTTGGATGGTCATCACCCCACCTTATCCCTAACTCTTCTCTGAAGTATTGGATGGAGCATCACCATCCTTCGAGAGAACACCATTCCACTGCATCACAGCTCAGTGCTGGAGGGTTTAATACCAATCACGCCAAGCCTGGCATTAGGTTCATGGTACATGGTGCCAGTAGGTTCATGTTTATCTGCTCCAGATAGTTCTATTGCATTGGCAGTGTTTTTCACAAGGACTAGATGAGATGTGTGCATTGGGTGCAACCTAGCTGAATGCATTCATTAGAAAAGATGTCCACAAACCTTTGGACTTTGTGTGTGTATATACTCTACGCTGTTTCACAATACTACTTGAACACCGTTAACAGTCTAGCTATTTTTTATTTGCACTAAACCCATGTTTGACTGTTTCTGCTGGCTTGGGAAACCTCAATTTTCCTTAGGCCTATATTTTTGTGCCATCAGTGTTTTGTGTGCTAAATCCTGTACCTACTAAAGAACTTATTTATTCACAGTTTAACATCTATTGACTTAGGACAGGTGTGCTGAACCACAGTACGAAGTACTTAATTCATTGTATAATGATCCCTCTGGGATCCAACACAATTTCTATAATTTTCATAAAATGCTCATTGATGCAGTGATTTATGAGTAAATCTGCCTTCATCTTCATCTCCCAACTCTTTCAATCTCAATTTTAGCAGCACAAAGTGGTTTAGATGGACAAACTCTCAAAGATAAACTATGCCAGACTGCATAATCAGCACAATGTAAATAAACAAGCTTCAGCATTTCTGCTCGATTTATTTATTTTTAGCTAAATATTTGAAACGATCAAAGTCTTTTTGGACATAACTCTATTTTATATAACAGTTATGAAGAGATTGTATAAATGAATTAGAAAATGTACTAACTTCTTTGAGGGGGTTTGTAAACATGCATGGTTAAGAAGAAGTGCTGTCTGCATTTGATTTAAATGACGTAGGAAACAAACATGGTAATTAATTGTGGGATTGAGCCTTCATGCCGGAATTTGCACACAGGTGATCCTGTTTTGCTTGAAGGCCCCAAAACAGCTCAGGAATTCATCTGAATTGGCTTTGTGGAGATGGGCTTTGGGGGTGCCTCTCTTCAATTTGTGGGTACCCCCCCAACAAATAGTTGGAGGCTGAATACTGGTTTAGCAAAGCAGAGTTGGGAATAAACACTGCGTTGATGTAATATACAGTATAGTGGTGTTTCAGACTAGGTCTCCATTGTAAAGCCTGTTGTGCTGCTCTGTATTTTAGCGCAAAATGAGTGGAAGAGTACACTAGGGGACCCAGGCTGAATATACATTAAGGTGAAGGCTGCAACATCTCATCCTAATGTCTGTTCAGTGGAAAAGGGAACATTATATGCCGTGCCTGCATAGCCTTCACGGACACAATAGAGTGATCTGAAGGGTTATCTCCGCTACTGTGGCTCTGGATTTTTTTTTTTTAGTAAGCTGGAGCACAAAACAAGGTGCAGAATTCCAACGCGTTCTCCTGTTGTTTGAAACAGGTATGTTTTCACAGATATTTAGGGCAGTTTACCTCCCTTTAAACTTAACAGGGTAAAGATTTAGCAATTAGGGAGTAATCATGATCATTATAGGGAGTAATCCGTTTAAAACCTAACAGATGTCTGATTCAGGAGAGGGAATGGTCAAGGCCTGAGAATTGTGCAGTAATGTTGTTGAAATGTTCAGGTGCAAGGCTGAAGTGTAGAGGATTTTTTTTTTTTTTTTTTTTTTTCCCTCCCCATAAGTGTTCACATGTTGACAGTTGACCGCTTAATGGCCCACTTAATTGCACTGACCCTTTGGCCTGTGCATATCATTGTAAATTAATGCCCTGGCAGCCTTCTTTTCTTAGCGGTATGCTCACAAAGATGTTATTTTTTCCCCTCTGAAACTTTGTTCAGCTTGAGTTGTTGATGGTCAGCCACATGGCTGAAACACACACCAGGGACACTGTCCTGGGCTACATCCTGTGTTTTCCTTTCACCCTCTTTTCAGTATACTTTCACCTCTGTTTTTGTTATTCTCATTATTACTATAATGAGGAAAATATAAATATCTCAACAATAAAGCACCTTTCATTTCACCTTCTCTGATGTGTTCATTGGTGCACGTTCTGATTGATGGGATGAACCAATGTAGACTCAGTATTTCAATGCGTTTAGGAAGCCTTTATTTACTTTCTGTTCTCAGGTGACTTTTAAAGAGAAGTCCATTAAATTTAACAGTCTTGGACACTGGGGTACTATATGGGAACGAAACCACACGAGACAATAGGTACAGAGTCTGTGCACATGTGTTCTGGTTCTAAATTTTGTGGAGAAACCTCAACTTAGAATGCTTGTGTGTGTGGGTGGTGTTTTGTTGTTTTGTTTTTGGAAAAATGGTGAGGGGGGGGGTGGAGGGGTTTGGAAGGTAACGCAGACAGCAGCAGTGGAGCAACAGTCTTGCCCTTGCCAGGTGTTTGACATTGAATGGAGCTGGAGATGAATGTAGCTTATGGCAACCCATGGAATTGTCTGACTCCTGGGAGTCCCAGCTTCCTGCTGTGAAAGTTTCCATTTTCAAAGCCTGCTAGTTGCAGTGGGAATGTTCCAGACTGTCCCATATGCCAGCACTGACAATGTGGCAACTTTCTCCTACTCTGAAAACCTCTCTACATACAGCTTCTACTTTCCTGATACTGGAATGTTGCCTAGAAGTGTACTATTTTTCTGTGCTATTGAGATCTTGTTGTATTCATTTTATTGTTTCAATCAGCCTTCGATGTGGTCCTTGAATGTGCTGTCCTGAAGGTCCTGTGGATTTTTGCTCACTATAGGAAGCAAGGCCGTCATGCAGTTTAGTGGGCAATGATATGATGAGTGGGAGTGTTATATTTTCTCTCATTTCACACCAACCCGATTCTCTGAAACCCTAGCCCCCAACTCCACCCCCCCACGCAGCATCTCAGCAGGAACCTTTTGTCCGAGGTGTTCATCTGGAACAACTTTGCCACACTTGTTTTCATGTTCTTTTAGATTACAGGGCAGCCGGCCTCAGCTTTGAAGCGCCTCTCTTTCTTTGTCTCTGTGCAATGCACTCTGGTAATTAACTTTGTCCTTCTTTTATTTGTTCCAGTCACTCGCAGTCCACTCTTCTGAGCATCTTCTCCCTGGAGTACCAGGTTAGAAGTTTTCTTCCTTTGTGAGGCCTGACAGGTGCCTAATTGAATGATGAATGTCCCCTTATTTCTTTGTAATTGAACTGCCAGCTTTCTGATTGGTTTGGAGGATGCCCCCCTCCTCTTCACTGCCCCCCCACTTGCACGATGA
This sequence comes from Salminus brasiliensis, assembly GCF_030463535.1. Classification (NCBI taxonomy): domain Eukaryota; kingdom Metazoa; phylum Chordata; class Actinopteri; order Characiformes; family Bryconidae; genus Salminus; species Salminus brasiliensis. Next base: position 11,488,019 of record NC_132887.1, on the reverse strand, counting down.
GGGCCCTGCCTGAGTCTCGGTGGAATCCTGCCAAGCCTTCCCATCCATCTGTCTAATAACATCTAGCCCCTGCTTATTTGGTGGACCTGTAATAAATTATGCTAAACCATTATTATTCTGACAATAATAATTTCCCCGTGTAGTGTGACTCCGTGTGCTAAATGTTTGCTGACTCGCACTGTCACTGCTGCTTTCCCCGGCTGACAGCCGATGATGATAAATGGCCGTTGCCGGGAGTGGCAGAAGGCTGCAGAGGCACAAAATGGAGTCATTCATCATCCCCCTGACAGGTGTCACTCAAGTGGCGTGTCTCGGTGGAATTGCTTTTTTGTAGTTTTTAAATAAGTTGTTTTTAAGCAATGCTCCTTCTTTCCCCCTGGTTAAGATGGCAATTGAATCATATATATTATATAAAAAAAATCTAAATGGAAAAGCTGAAATGGATCGTAGTTTCCCTGCAGCTGAAAATTAATTGAAGGTTTGGGTCCTGAATGAATACGTTTTCCATGATTCACGTTGAACCGCTACACAGTTTGATGAGAGTCAATAACTGATCTTGCCTACTTATACTTAAAGATGCACCCAGAGCCAAATGATTATGCTTATAATTCCTGGCCAATGAAAGAAAGCTATATTTTCCTCTGTAATCTTTTAAATGCACAGTATGGGATATATATATATATATATATATATATATATATATATATATATATATATATATATATATATATATATATATATATATATATATAAAATTTGTTTTGTTTTTTGTTTAGTGTGAATTACTTACATATGGTATGAAGTAATGTAAAATGCAACCATTGTCTTATGCATCTTTTTTCAGAAAAGGATGAAAAGAAGTCTTGTGAAACACCAGGATGTTGTTGAAGACTACTACCAGAGGTAAGAATCCGTCCACTCTGCGTACTAATCACTAGACGAGTGTGTGAGTGGGTGGGCCCTGCTGACAGATATAATCTCTTCTAAACAAATCACCAGGCCTTCCAGATCCCCTCTCGCACCTGCTAAGCCTACAAAAGCGTACAGCCCCACTAAAAAAAATCTACACTTGGATATTTGCCATGATTGGGTGTATGGTGGCCTATTATCTGTAATTTCTTTCAAAAATCAAATCAGGAGAAAACAAAAAGGAAACTGGCTGAAGGCAAGGAAGCATTTTTGTATATCACAATTAGCCTCATGTTGCTTATTAGGTTTGTTGTTTTGCAGAATGGAAGCCGGATGATGCATTCGTAATCCACTTACCTAACAACAAACCACATAGGTTATCTGCGAGGGATCTTTGAAGGCTTTGTGGTTTCTGATGGGGAGGAGGCAGAGTCACCCTTTTTTTGTTAATGATCATGCTTATCTGGTTTGAGGACAGTCTGAGGTTTCAGATCTCTGCCGTTCAAACCGCGCCAAGCGTTCTAAATGCCGTAGAGGCCAAAGCCAACCGGGACATCAACATGTCTTGGCTGGCCTGTTCTTGTTGTCCTCTTCCCCCTTGTTTGTTGACTCTCTTCATGTTCGTTATTCTTTGTTGTAATGAAGGTACCGTAGTGAAGCCAAGAAACGTCCTTCAGACCCTGTCCTGCTGGAGTTGGCCAACGAGGTAATGACTTAAACCCTCTCAAGAGTCTCTCTCTCTCTCTCTCTCTCTCTCTCTCTCTCTCTCTCTCTCTCTCTCTCATTTTCTTTCTCTTTTTCTTCCCTTTGTGTGTTTTCTTCCCCTCAGTGTTATAGCTAGCTATTTATTTTTCTTTTGAAGTGCTCAGGCAGGTCTGCGGCAAATTTTGGCACAAACACAATTATCCCTGAATGCTCCATCATTTCAAAGACCAAATTGCTGTTTTAGATTTTTCCCCTGCCTGTTAGTACTTATGAAAATTGGGCAAATGGTCCTATCTATTAACCAATTATTTAATGCAATTAGGCCGTATCCTCCTTGGACAGATGTAAAAATACTTTTTGCGTCATTATCATAATTGACATTCATAAATGCCGCTGCATCTGCTGGTAAAAAAAATACATGATTGACACATGAAGGTCAGCTGTTAATATCTGGATTTTATGCCTGTTGTTTACATATCAGATCAGCTCTCCAGCTAAAAACCTTCATTAATTCTTGGTTGCCCATCACTGAAAGTGACACTGAAATGATTCACAATGATACTTCATGCGTTCCTGGTCGTATTTCAGCACTGAAAAGCAGCTCAAATAGTCTTAATGGTAATTAGTGGGTTAAAGTGGGCCGGTGGATGTTCTCTGTGTGTGTGTGCGGGCGCACGTGTGTTTGTATTGAAAATGGCTTGATGCTGTGAGCATTAAAGTGTTACACACGGGCAAGTTCCCACATTTCACATTAATAAGAATGAATGAGCCCTCTCCCTGACTAGCCAGTGTCTCCTGTGCATTGCAGCCAGTCAGCAAATTAACAATTAACATTGGGTTACTCTCAAGGTTTAATGGCTAGTGAAAGGGCCCTGCAGTGTCTCTGGTGCCTCCCATTAAACGCTGCTCTTCTCCCACCCTCTCCATTGCCACAGCCTCTTAAAATGCATCCCATAAAACCTTGAATTTGATGTTTACTCTGATAATAACAGTGACAATCAAGATGAACCGAGTTAATATCCTTTCTTTAATGATCATGCCTCGCCTCAAATGACCTGCTCCTCCTGAATAGATATTTAAGCATGAACTCAAAATACACAGTGCACATTCCTTTCATAAAGAGCCTCTACTTGGACAAGAGTACTTGACCTCAGAGTATGAATCATGAAGATTAAAAGGCTGATTAACAAATTCAATCAAGAAGTTGCTGTGTGCCCACGTTAGGGTATTTAATGATGTAGTCGGAATGATTGATCTGTGATTTTCTCAGTAAAAGGGTGGCATATGCCCTACTAAAATGCATGATGAACACGCTATCTCGTTCTTAGGCCAAGCACTGATAAATGATTAGTCATCCATCTAGTGGCAGTCTAAAACTAGAGTAGTTCTCATGCATCAGTAACTTTAGTGTCTGACCATCATTATTCATCCTGTTTAATTGATGTATTTTTCTTTTTTGACACAGGCTTAGATAAGTGACTATTAGCTGTTTAAACAAAAAAGCAAACAGCTTCCAATACTACGCTAATAAAACACATAAAGGGAGATTTGAATGATTCTTTAAGCAATACAAGAGAAGAACCACTTTTGGTTCCAAAAGGAGAAAAAAAATACTTGTAATAGAGACGTGTGAGAACCCTTTGAGTCTGAAGAACCTTTACGTAATGTAAGTTGTTGTTATTAGGGATGTACCTATCTTTTTCTGTTCCAATGCAGATACAGATACATCAGAATTTGCATATCGGCCGATACCCAATACCAATCCGATACCATTGTTGAATGAATAAACTTAGGGAGAGACGTAAGGTTTCAGGATTGATGTAATCATAGTTTACTATTACATACATACTATTAACTTTGTAAAACAAACTACAGTATAACAAATTAACACAGGTATAAATGAACCCAATTTTGGTGACCATTAAACAGAAATTAATAACTGTGCTGGACCTCGGCACAGTGCTGTCTGGGCTCAGGACTTTTATTCTGAAATTCATAGTCTATGAGACTAAGGAGGAGCTAGCAGCTCCTTCCTTCTCAGTTCTCCTTATATGGAAGAAAAGCTGGATTACTCCCTTATAGCTGATGACCAGTCAAAGGCACCATTCTGGTTAGATAAGGGGAGTCTTGCTGTTTGCTATTTTGTGTTTGTGTTTGTGTTTGTGTTTGTGTGTGTGTGTGTGTGTGTGTGTGTGTGTGTGTGTGTGTGTGTGTGTGTGTGTGTGTAAAATGTTTATAGGTCACTCTGTGATGATCATTTTGAGAGCTGCTCATGGGTTTGAACCCACTAGTAAATTACTTGGTGAACAGTGGAACGGCTGATTTTGAAATCTTTTTAAACTCTTTTCCAGACTCCTGCAATTGCAGCCTTTTTCTGAAAGCCTCACAGAGCCATTCAGATTTCACAATGGTGATTTTCACCACTCACTTCAACAATTGAGCAAACCAAACTAAATGTCTGATGTTTAAAAAAGACAGTTTCCTCCAAAAACCCTCTTTAACCATGTTCTGATCATCTGCAGCTGATGTGCTGCATCTGATTCTGATTTTACACATTTTAAATAGTGGGGGTGGTCAATTTTACTCACAAATTGCATTTCTATTAATTAATACATTTTATAAGTATTACAGTAAGATGCTCCTTCGGTTTTATGTCTTTAGTTATATTACCTTCATCTCTCAATATTATTGTCATCTCTCATATAACTGAAGATCTGAAGATCAAATGTCCACATGTTTAAGAATGTTAAAGGCAAAGGTTTTCATGGAGTGTCCTAATGTCTTCAAATCGTTGATGAGTGACTGCTACATTTATCTCAGACTTAAAAATACAGGAATAGGAAAATATTCTATATGTCTGTAGCTTTGGGTACTGTTTTAATCCTGGTCATTACAATGCCACCCCCCCAGCCTCTCAATGGGGCATGGGTTCATTTGGGGATGATGAATTTGAAGCATGGTTCAGGGGTCTGTAAATGTTACTCACACTTTGCAGGCGAGTGCTGGGGTCCAGCATTAGAGGGAGATGGGCTTGTGATTAATATGAAAATTAGGAGAATGCAAGTACCTGAACTAATCAGGGAGTCCTTATTCAGGCCGCCCCACCTTTGGTAATGTTGCCATTTTTCAAGTGTCAGTCCTGATGTGGGTTACTGCAGCGGCTATGCACTCCTTATCCTGCGATATTTAAATGTTTGCGCACGTGTGTGTGAGTGCGTGCACGTGTGTGTGAGAGAGAGGGAAAAAAAATAGGGGAAGAAAGATAATGGGGGAAGAGAAGGCAAGAGACCTGCAGGCTAAAAAAGACTGGAGTGTGCGCTCAGAGAAGGCAAACCCCTAATGAAGATGAATATTGTCTCCTTACTGCTGTAATAATTATAGACATGTTTGGTCTTTGTCGAGGCTACATTCTCTATGCAGAATTATGGAGATGTTAACAAACAGTACCGCTAGTAAATCTCTTTGTGTTGTGTGTGGACTGCTTCAAGCGGCTCTAGGAAGGATCACAGAGGAGATAAAACACTACAATCGGGCTATAAGCAGAGCAGGAATTCACTTTTTGGAGCCCCAATTATGCTAACAAGACCAAGGAATGCTTTCCGGCGGAGATATTTCCCAGTTTCAAAACAGAGAGGAGAAAAATGGCTGAAATACACCAAAGATGTTTAATGAACTAAAGAGGCAGGGGGATTATCCTGCGATGTTATCTTTCTTTTCCTCCCTCCCTGAGCGCATCTTATTCTGGCCAAATTCATACCGCGCCCTTGTTTCTTTTGTGTGTGTGTATATGTTTACTCCAGCTGATTTTATGCACTAATTATTTTTGCTGCTACATTGTATTCTCCAAGCACTCTTAGGAACAAGTTATTGAAAGCCATTAATTATCTGCCGCCCCAGCTCGGGATACAGGATGCGAGAGAGTAGGAAAAGGAGAGATCGAGGCAGGGTGGAGAAAACATGGATGAGTTGCCATTGGTGTCAGCCTCTGCTCACAGACAGACTTAAAATGAGCCATAGGTGCCGTGCTACATGTCAGGCTCTGTCTTGATCTTCCAACTTACGCTTGCACGTTTCAAGGTGTTTTTACCTTCAAAGAGCTTCTCTGCTACTGGTCCTTCCTTTCCTACTTTTAGTTAGAGAGTCTTCCTAGGCCCTGCCATCAGCTCCATCCTTCCTATTGTCTGCAGCGTCTCATTTGTTAGTCTTGTGCTCTGTGTTCTGGAAGAGTGTGTGTCATTAAAGTGGCTGTGTTTTATTGAAGTTGGAATCCATAGTGTTTAGTCTTCGCACCTTGGCTTCTTGGCCAGCTATAGACAATGATGTAATGGTCTTAAATAGAGAATTCTTTAATACATAATAATAATAATAATAATACACAACACAAGCCTTAAAGCAGATTATTAAAGTCATTTTATTCTCTGCTATAAACACCGCAACCCATCTTGTGGAGGCATTGCAACCCAATAAATGTACGTTATTTTAGTCAATAAAATGCAGGACGTTATTTAATAATGTTGTAACATGTCTTGAGATTTTTTTAATACAGTATGAGAAATGGAAGGATCAATCGGCTATCCGGATCCGGCTATCAGCCCAGATATGCGATTGGCCAATAATATAGCTGATTCTTAGAGCTGGTCAGATCATATGATCCATTTTTTTGAGAGTTACAGCAGCATTGTGCAAGGTCACAGGATGCTGCAGTTCCTTGTTTAACTGTTAGATGGGTCCTCACTCATGGCTCCAGAAACCCACTGAAGCCAGTGTTGAAATCCGAGTGTGGAATGTCCTCAGTCTTGCTTTTTACATTTTTTTTTTTTTTGTTAACCGCATCGGACTCAAACCCACAAAGGTGTATTTGGTAAAATGAATGTGCCTTGTGGAGGAAGCAGAGTAAAGACTTTTAACACTACTAACAAGATAACCCTTACTGAGAGTACACCGCTCAGCCGATACGACTCTCGGAGCTTCACAGTGCAGTACAGGAATAACTTTGTTCCCCAACTGTTATAACTCAGGAGCTACTCGACCAGTTCGCATTCCTTGCATGTAGTTACAGATTAGTAATCTTTAGGTGTAATAAAAGCATGAGAAACATGAGGGGGTTACTGTGGCATCAAGGCCTGCCCTCGATTTTGTATCGGCCAATCGAGCTGAAAAATTAATAAAATAGTCCTGCAGGCTGATTCAGTTAACATACAACCTTTTGACCACATGCAACGTAATTTCGGAAAGGGGAAAAAAAGCATGCACACCTTTCCAACTGTTAAGCGAAGGAGTGCATCGATCATGATTTGGGCTTGTGCTGCAGCCAGTACTATGAGGAGCATTTCAATGGTAAAGGGAAGAATGTACTCAATTAAATACCGGCAGATTCTGGAAACAAACCTCACACAAGCTAAAGATCAAAGGAGGATAATGATCCAAACATGCCTCAAAATCCATAATAAACTACCTCCAGTATTTTTTTTTGAGTGAGTAAAAGATGGACATTAATAAGCAATTGTGCTTTAAAAGATACAGAAATGTTTCATCTTTAACTTCTTCATATCTGTTAGCTATTCACAGTAACACTTTATACAGTAATACAGTTTTTGACCAGGGGTGCACAAGCTTTTGCATGCCACTGTAATTATGTGGTTGCATTTGTATGGTGTAGCAAAATGTGAGCAGTAACATGTTCTAAGGATTAAATAATAAACATTGCTTTAATAATAGATCTACTAAAAATAAGGCTGAAAGATGTGAAAGATACGTGGTCTATTAGAATAATCACAAAATTCTGTGTTTATCCTGTTCCTCAGGTGGACCTGTCACCATCTCTCCTAGCTCGTATGCTGGTGGAGCGCTTCCTGGAGGAGCAGCAGGGCTCAGTGTGTGAGTAGAGATGCTTATTTTGCACCCCCACGTTCCTAATGAGACTCGCACACAGGGCCTGCCAGTAGTACCTGCGGCACATGACTGACAATTAAGTGCTCTGCAGACCACCCACCACTTAACTGCTGTTTAGATCAATGCTCCTTCATTTCATCAGTGTTATTTATAACCCCCATTTTTCCCTCTCCTACCTTTCCATCTTCCCTTCCTCTGTGGGAAATCGAATTGAGGGGACAGTGAACAAAGGGGGAAAAAAAAGTTTTTTTTTTTTTTCTTTTTCCTCACATACTGTTGTATAAAAATATTTGGGGGTGAGATTTTAGCACTGATTATGATTTCTTAGCTGAACTGGCTGGATTTGTTTAAATAAAAAGCAACAGATTGTAACACTAAATCATTATACAATTTGATCTGAAACACAGATGTACGTCCTAACATTATTCATATAACATTTAATGATGATGATGATGATGATGATAATTAATAATTTGCAGTCACAAAGTATTTGTATGTGACATCAACATCAAACCATTGTAAAGCCTGTCTGCATAAGAACTCAGGCTTGTTTATTAACTAGCTTGGTAGATACTGAACATACTGACTAGTCGGCTCCTCAACTGGTATTTACGTTTATTCATAGATCTTATAGGCTAAAAATGGCAAAGCTTTCCTATGCATCCCTGTTAGCTTGGTGCTAGTGGAAATTAGCATTAGGCTAATTCTACAAGGCCACTTATGAAGTAAATGCATTGAAATACTAATATTTAATAAAATGTTTATGCTTCTATGACAGTAATATAAGTACAATTGTATTTACATTGTACTGGATAATCCCATGTTTTATGTTGGCACAGCTTCTGCTTTTAGGTTGTGGCGAAGGTGCTATGAATGTACAGTGCTTCATATGGACCAACATGCTGTAAATATGTTTCATTAGAAAAATAATAAATATAGAAAACTTTTTTCAATAACATATTGTCCTATATTCTTTGGATTTGCAAAATAACACTTCAGTTGTCTTATTTTTGGCTATCTCACATTATGTACTGTGTGATTCTGTTCAACGTTTTGATTATGGACAAAAGTCATGATTTGGTTCGCACAGTGGTTTGGACCTCACAATTTGGTATGAGTACAAGAAAAAGACCATGCCAGGTTTCCTTTTGTTTCATTTGAACAGGTAGTTGTGCAAGTACCAGTTTGTTCCATCTAGTGCTGTATCTACCCCCGAGGTAGTTAATACAGCCTTTAGTGTGTTAATTAAGCAGTAATGTATAAATGTTTGACTGTTCAGTGTGTTTTTGCACACAAACAAAAACTGAATTCCGCTGAAATACTTGTTTATTTTCAGTCGTTTCAAGGTACAAATACAAACCGTACTGTTACAACCCTTTGCACTACTTTTATATGTTGCTTTTTGTTAAATAAATGATTTTAAGTGATTTTAAGTGATTTTAGTGACCGTAGAACAGGAATTAGTGTTTCAATTCACAAATGAAAGACAATCTAGTTAACTACATTAAAGAAAATCATATTACATTTCTACAGGAAAAGATGAACAGATTCTGTTTAGTTTTTTGGTCTAGGTTTAAAGTTGTGTTTTTTTTGTTTTTTTTTTAATCATGCAAGATAAAAGAGAACGGGCACGGGTGTCTTTTGGCTTGCCTCTCATCTGCACTCTTATTGCCTCTCTTTCTTATTTTTCAGGGGTTTTCTTTTTTTCCTTTTTTTTTTTTTTGCACCTTGATGTCAGTGGGGGTTGACATCCCATTTCTTTCTTTTGAGTCTTCATTTGAATGCATTTTCTTTGGTTCTGTCTCTCTCTGTCTCTCTCTCTGTCTCTCTCTCTGTCTCTCTCTCTGTCTCTCTCTCTGACTCTGTCTCTGTCTCTCTCTCTGACTCTGTCTCTTTCACCCCCACACTTCCATCAGACACTGTACATGTGCACAATCGCATCCATGCACAGGCACATCTCTGCCCAAAACCCACAGTAGGTGCTTTATGAGACAATCACATGATGTCAAAACTGTGCGCCTTTGATTTAATCAAGAAAGAGATTAAAGTGGATGTGTGTTATTTTCAACTCGGCCATAGCACAGCCATTTGTCAAAGTCAAGCCTGTGATTGCTTTGGACCTGCCATTATCCACCGTTTGTCAAAATAGTAGTCCTGCTAGCGTGGCGAACAGGGCAATGTTCCAGAGGTGGTGATGTTTTTTTTTTTTTTCTTATTCTTCTTTTTCTTTTTCCCCCTCAGCTAAACCTCCTGTGGTATAACCCAAGATGGTGTATGCATCTCCCTTAGATTACCCCAAAAGAAACAGCTGTTCTCCTCTTCTTTTAATTGACTTATGTCTTTACCCCCTCGTTGTCTTTTTAAGCTCTTGTTTTCTTATGGGAATAATATTTGAACAGTTCAGATTGCAGTTTTGCGTCTGTGTGTCAAGTGTTGATCATATAGATGCTCGCTGGCAGCAAAGAATTTCTGCTCTGTTGCTGGCAGTCTGGTTGGGGTGACTTCTATTTTGACATCAGAAGCTTGTCCTCCCCCTTTCCACCGCTGACCTGCCTGGCCTTTGGCAATGAAATTCGGTGCACATGGGCTCTACGGTCAAATCTTTGAATCTCCCTGTGTGTATATTAGAGTTTTGTAATGTGTTTCCATTATGAAGCAATGCAAGGATAATTGTCTTTGGTGGCAATTAGCTAACAGGTTTGTTCAGTGCTATTGGCAGGCACATCCATCATTCCCTACCCCCGCATGCCCAGACCTTGTGTGTGTGTCTGTGTGTGTCTGTGTGTGTCTGTGTGTGTCTGTGTGTGTGTGTGTCTGTGTTTGTGTGTGTGTCTGGCAAACTGCATGGATCAATAGATTTCTGTATAAGGGACCTTGCCTCCAAGTCAGTGAGCGACTTGCAGTTACCCAGTGCCATCATTTTTATTCCCTTTCTTTCCCTTTTTGCATTTAAGAGACATAGAAATTGTACCTCTGGGACCGTGGAATATATACACAGTCACTTGGTCAGAATCAATAAAGAGTTTTAAATTGTTTCTCATCTCTTCCTGACTCTGTGTGTGTGTGTGTGTGTGTGTGTGTGTGTGTGTGTGTGTGTGTGTGTGTGTGTGTGTGTGTGTGTGTGTGTGATTTCCCCAGACCGCTAAAGCAGCACATAAACAGGCAGGGGCCGGGATTGGTTGGCTGTGCATGTAAATAAATCGATACATTCAGAGAAGTTTCATCATGTATTGAATATGATATCAACATCCATAATGCTTTCCTTCTGCCAAGAGTGCCAGGGGAAAGAGAGTGACTACTAGAGGAAGGAGAGCGGGACAAATGCCTGCTTGTTCTTAGAAAGCTAGCACAACATATGAAAACTGCATTGCCAGTGTGTGTGTTTGTCTTACTTGGTCATTTAAAAGGCTGGTAGAATGGAAAGCTTCTCCTCGCTTTTTAATGTCGCATATAATTAATAGGGATGCACTGTGATGTTAGAATTGGCTTTAAAGGTGACCTAAAACCTTTATCTTGTATTTATCTTGCCATCGTTGAATAATGACAATTCAGTATGTGAAAGTAACATACCATGAACCTCAAACACTGTTGTTTTTTCACTGCAAAGAAAATCCAGCAGAACCAAAACAGGGCTGTTAAATGAGTGGATTCCAATACTGTTACATAACAGTCTTGGCTAACTTTATTTATGCCCCAATATCTTTACACCCAGCCCATTAGCTAAACCCTTTTGAGAGCTAAATCTGGCAAATTGGTGAAAATGCAAAGGTCACTTTGGGTGATGCATGTTTGATACATGTATTTAGTTTTTTGAGGCAGTCTTTGCCACAGTTGTTCAGTAGTAGTTTGTCACCAGACTCTGCTAGATATTAGAAAACTGGCTGCTACACGAACCAGACCTCCTGACCACAGCTTTTCCTGTGCCTGTGTCCACAGAAGGCGAGATTAAAAGCAGCATACAATAAAGCAAAAGCCTGGGGATGGAGTAGGTATCTGTGCTAGGCTAAAAGCTAATATAAAAGCTAAAAGCTTACTATCTCTTCAGCCTGCTGGCTGCACACCACATGACAGGCTGTCCAGTAAAACGCATGGGGAAAATAATAGCAATGTTCTTGTTACAGTGCTTCATCAAATTATTCATGAAACATAATAAAAATCAGCATGGTTTATTCTGAGTTAAAACCCTAAAAACGTTTTACAACTGCATCTGGGCATTTTTCACTTTCATCAAAGTCACATTTGCACATGATGGAACAGTTTAAATTCCTAAATGGAGGCCCTCTGTGGCTTATTACCATTGTGTTTGACCGATATTTCAAATTAATATTCAAGGATGTTTTTGTTGTAGATAAGGACCATTTGGCCACAATGGGCTACTGTGTTCATTTAACTGCTCTATATTCATTCAGCTGCATTTTTAAAACTCTGTAATGTAAATTTACTCCCAGTTTCTTTTATATGTATTCATCACCATTGCCGGATATGTATGTTAAGAGAATTGGCTACATCTAGATCAGCATACAATTCTTATATCTGTACATCCTCAGAACTTACAGTTGCTCTTTGACTCCCTCACAGACATTATAAGTGGACCTCAGGGTGCTAATAATAATAATACAAGAGAAACTAAGGACATGGACATTCTCAAAATCGATCAGTGCTTTTTCCCGTTTTTACTTCAGGCTCTTGACCACATCACTGCTTACTTGCTTACTGAGGTCCAGTATTTGAGCATATCTGAAAATCTACCTCCTAACCGACTCTGCCTCTCGTACACTCTTACTCTGCTCTTTCTCAGGCTCCCTCCACCTCTCTCTGTGTGTGCCTTGCTGACATGATTTGAAGTGCTGCTAGATTTAGATACACTTTTTTTGAGGAGGCAATTTTGTGAGCTGTTTGACCTTTTCCATTTTCCCAAGGCCTTACATGAGATTAGATCTCTTCTACAGCCTCTCTAACAATGTGATTGGACTAGTTTAAGATTTATTGTCATATCGTGTTTGGTCACCTGAGCTTTATAGCACAGCACTGTGGGTGGAAAGGGGGCTAGGGGGGTCAATGTGAATGAGTGGACTTTAGTGCTGTATTTGTACACTATATGAACAAAAGTATTGGGACACTTGTTTCCTCATTGTGTCTTCTGAAATCAAGGGTATTAAAAAGGGTTTACCCTTTTTTTTTTTGGAAGGCTTTATACTAGATTTTGCTGCATTACTGTGAAGATTTGATTGCATTCAGTGATGAGAGAATTAGTGAGGTCAGGATGTTGGGTGATCAGCACCCTACCTTATCCCCAACTCATCCCCAAAATATTGGGAATACCAGAATTTCAGTATTCCAGAGAATGCAGTTCCACAGCTCAATGCTGGAGGGCTTTGTACCCCTCTAGCCCACACCGGTCATTAGGCATGGTTCTCATGAAATAGGAAATAGAATGTTTATGTGCTCCAGAGTGTCCTATTGGCAATACTTCTCTATGGAGAATAGACAAGCTGTGTCAGCAATGGGTGCAACTTAAAGTAGCTGAATGCATCCACAAACATTTGGACAGTATATTTGTGTATTAAGTTTACATAAACACCTTCTGATGGAGTGAAAAATAGAAATTCCGCTTCCAGTACCTCTCATTATACGGCCATGTTGGCTGTAATTGTAGGTAGAGCATGCGATTCAGACCGTTTTAGGTTTTGAATAATGAGATCCGCAGCCTCTTAATTAGCAACAGGAGCAGGGTGGAACAGAGAGGCCGACGCATGGAGACGGCTTGGTGGTGATGGTGATGTGGGTGGGGGGAGGTATGGGTGAGGTAAGCAGGCGCTTGGCACTTGCCTTGACAAGTATACTAATTACTGGAATAGAGCGGAGGAGCTGAAGTCAGGCTCAGTGCGAGGAGAAGCTCTGACCCAGGCCCAACCTGCTCTCCGCTATCAGCCACAATCAGGCACAGGCAGATCAGTTCTGCCCCACTAACCCTGCTGGGACCCAGCTCCTCCAGCAATGCTCACACACGCATTACAACCTGCATCTCCAACTGCCACCGCACAGAAAGGTGGAGGAGGTGGAGGAAGGAAAGTGCTCTGTTCCTCCAACACCACCATTACCACCCCCTTCCTACCCACCAACCCACCCACCAGAGAGCAAGAGGGAGGATAGATTTAAAAGAAGTAAATTGGAAAATCAAATGAGGGCTTTAGGCAGCCAGCGAGATTTGCAGAGCTGTCCGCCAGGGTCTGAGAGGCTCATCCATCATGTCCCACAAGTAGTCAATTCCTCTAGTATCTGTAAATGTTTTCAGATATTAGCCAATTTATATGCTCCGAGATTCATCATGGAAAATCAGCTTTAGCGGTGCGCGTTATCAGGGCCCGTCTCTCCTTTGCACCATGAAGTTTGATGTACGAGCGCCTCCGCAGCTCAATGGGTTGTGCACTGGAACCATGGGAGGGGGGGGGGTGTTGTCAGGGAGGCCGGGTGGGTGTTAAGGAAGAAAAAAAGGGGGTTATTTTAATTAATAAACAAACTTGCATAGGAGCTCATCAGTGTCAAGAGTAATAACGATCGTCATCCATTATTGTTTATTACGGTCCTCCCTCAACAAATGTTGCCTTCTAATGAGGTTTCTTTCAATTTTTTTGACTCGGATAATGACTTTTTCATCCTAGTGGAGAAGGAGAAAAGATATAAATGATAGGACTAAGGGGAGAGAAATCATGCAAGGTTAGGCTCATTTCTCCTGCCCCATTCATCATTTCATCAGAGCCTGATAAAGGCGCTGTTGTTTTCCTTTTCCTGTTCTGTTGTGTGTTTTTTTTTGTTTTGGGTTTTCTTTTTGTAAACACCAGTTCTGTGTTCATGTACAAGTCCCAGAGGAGGTGAAGCATTTCTCTTTAGTATTCTCCTCCTCGGCGCGCTTCCTCAGATAAGGATACCTCAGTCAGAATTTATGCCGACATGGGACAATTACAATAAATTTGGTGTGTATTTACAGTGCTCTGTTGTGTGTTGTTAAGTCGCGCTGCAGGGCTTTTTGAGAGTGTGTGCGTTGGTTCGGGGGGAGTTTTGCGTGTGTGTGTGTGTGTAAGGCGGAGGCGTCTTTAATAAATGTATGCTGATGTTCGAGGCTGCAGTGATGCGAGGATGTTAGGCTCTGTTGTTATTTACTAGGCTGTTTGGGCGCAGCGGCGGATCCTGGGCTGCAAATGGTGTTACGGCTGGTGATGAATGAGCATTAGGGTAAACTCATTTTAAAAGCAGCCTGATTTATTAGCACGCCGGCCTTCCGTTCTCATCAGGTCAGCGCATGGCTGAAACCCCACAATGTCAGCTCCAAGGTCACCCTTTTTTACGATTATTTTTAACCCCATCCTTTACAACATGGAGGGGGGGGGGGGGGGTGGACTCTTCCTCACTTATCCCGTCCAGCAGAAAAGGAGAGAAAAAAAAAAATCAGGCAAATGGAAGAGAAAGCGTCGGGCAAATGAAAAGCTGGAATGCAATCTGTGCAAACCATGGGCTGTGTGGTGTGAGAAGCACCAAAATTTGATGGTGGTCAACCTCCAATTATGAGTGCTAGTAAGACAAGAGCTTTAATGGCCGCTGTTTGCCTTCAGGGAGGTTTATTACACAGTACTGTTTTGCAGGAGCAGCGTCAAATCTATAAAACTACCATTAGGAGGAAAAAATCAATCAAAATGCCATTAAAGTGGAATAAGTTGCCAATATTGCTGATGTGGTTGTGGGTCCTTTGATTTTCTTTCAAATTATTAGGCACAGTCGAGTAGTGACTTTGTTAAGGGAAACGAGTGTTGTTGGGGAGTAATATGTCTCCTGGCTTCATAAAGTTTGCTGCCTCATATTTCCCGCTTTATTGATTATCCATTATCATTTGTCACGAGGTGTCCTAACTCAAGGGGAAAATATAACCCTCTTTCTTCAGCGCCGAGCAGAGCGGGAGCACTGTATAGATCTGTGTGTGAAGGTACCAATCTCAGAGAAAAATGAGCAAAGAAATAAGGTGTTGCCTGTGCCTGGCAGGCCTGGGCTCGGCTGTGGAAGAGGCAGAGGAATGCTGACTGGGCTTTGTTCTGTCTCTCTCTGCACCTCTTCCCCTGCCTCTTTTAGCAGCAGCAGGAATAGTGCTAAGATCACAGCCTCATATTTGTTATTCCTCCACCAGGAATGAGACACATGGAGCAGCACCTCAGAGAGAGCTGGGAGGAGGATGGGGATGGGGAGGGGGAGTGGATGAGCGTATAAGGTTTATAGTTAATAGTATGAAGATCATGGTGCAGGTTGCCAGAGTTTAAAGCAGCTCTGAAGTTCTTTGCAATAATTTTATCTCTTAGCATCGCTTTTCCTGTAAATCCTCTCAATATCTAAAGCTTCTTTCACACCAGACCTCAGGTACAGCTCCTCTCCCTACCATTAGCTTTAACACGCTCCTTCATGACTCTCGCATTGCAGATAGAAACATTCCTGGAATTGTCACCGCAGCTGCGTGTCTGTCATGACCATGTGCATATATCATTGGAACGGCGTGACTCCACCATTTCGTCACACAGTGATACAATCCATTTAATCGAATCTGTTTGAAAAATGATTTGGGGAATTTTGCCGTCGCCGTAATAGGAAATCAATCCAGTGGCTTGTGGCCCTGATTTATAATGTTAGTGCTGCTTGAATGGGGTGAGAGATGCAAAATATTCATCCTTCATAACACAGATAAACTGCATGGTGTGCTAGCTCTGCAGAGTGAAGCATCTATCTACGCAAAATCTCAATAGGCTTTGAGCTTCCACTCAATTGAGTAGCATGGAAGTACTGCACGTATCGGAGTAAGTGCTGTAAAATATGGCATTTGCTTCTGTATCTTCACTAACAGCAATATATCACTGCCACCACCTAGTCAATTACACCAGGCAGGTTATTCACCCCTTACATAAGTGTCTGAGTTTAGTTAAGGTTGCTTTGTGTAGTGACAGTGTTATTTATGTATGTTTTTTTTTATATATATATATAATTTTTTTTTTTACCTTTTTTATTTTTTCTTATAATTTTCCTTGTCGTTTCTGTCTTCAGCCTCCAAGCAAGTTTTGAACAGCATGTTGCGGGAGCCATCTTTAATTCCAGACATGCAGTTAGCCAAACATGTGGAACAGGTATGGTCCATTCTAGTCATTGTAATTTTACACAAAAAATTTTATTTGTTTGGTAATGAACAAAAGTCTGTTTTTGATGATGTTAATTTATACATATGTAATTAAACTGACAGCAATCCGCTCACTAGCTAGCTGCAAAAGTCTACATTTTGGTCTATGTTATTTATGGATATTATTCATAGGTCTGAATGATATGGCAATGATATTATGCACTTATTATGCAATTATGTCTGGATTAGGGATGTGGGATAAACTGTATTCTTAGAAGTTTCTCGATGTGGACATGGACGATTCTGAATCGATTCACAAAAAAATGATTTTCGAAATGCTATGTTGATTGAGTGCGAAAGGCAAAACTCCAAAGTGCAGTAATGCAGCACCTGGACAGTCTCTGGCAGGTAAATAACCCAGGAGTTGCGTTCCACAGCCTAGGCTGCAGCCGAGGTAGGGTCGTTCCTCAGTAGGACAGTCCTATAAAGACGCCCATCTTAGTAGCCTATTGGCCACACAAATGGAACCCTCTAATGAGGCAGCATGGTGACGTCACCTGACAGGTCTTGCCTTTTGCAATTGAAACGCAGAACTTGTGGGAGAAAATGGAGCCTAATTGTGCCTCTTGCTTTTACATTTCTTTACTGATTTAAATTATAATTAAAAATAACATTTTCCCTCATAACTTAACTTCCCCTCTCTTCACGTTGTACTAGGGTGCATCAGTTGTGTCCTTTAAAACACTCTGAACAAAGGCTGCATTTGTAGGCTGTATATGAAGGGTCCTCGGAACAGCATAGCTAGCAGCTAGTGTGCTCCAAACAAGACCAGTGAATGAGAGCCACAGGGGTGCAAATATGGCTGATCTATTAATGAATGTAGCAGAGGAATGGCAGATCACTAAGGAGGACACATTGGGGGTGGGTGTTTATTTCATTTTATTTTATTTTTATTTATTTTTTTGTCATTTATTTAATTAATTATTTTTATATAAAGCAATACTGAGCTTATGTTCGTGGTGCTTCTCCAGATAATCTGAGTTTGTTGTGTAGCAACCGCAGAGACTTGATCTCAAGATCCATTTGAAAGATTGACAGCCCATACCGTCCAGACAGGGTCTTTTTTTGTCATCTTCTTATTTTGCTTTCTGAACACACATCAATTTTTTGACCCTTCTCCCCAAGGTCCTACGAACATACGAGGACCTGAACAATGATTGGTCGGTGTCAAACGTGTAGCACGTGTAGCATGAATTTATGGCACAATCTGACTTGTTAAAATTGTGAAAGACAAAACATATTGTGTAGTCTGATCCTGCAGAAATGCTCAAAGGAATGTAATTATTTGGAAGGAGAATGATTACATCTCAGTCATTAAAAGATTTTATTCCAAGTCATGTTGAAGCATTTCTATTGGTCAGTAACTTCTGAAAGTAAAAATAAAAAACAAAAATAGAGATTCAAGGTTTTTTGTGACCACAACAATGTTTAGGTCTATCAGTGTGGCAGGCCCTGTATCTGGCTGCCATGAAGTGTATAATCCAACATCAGATATTTGCTAATAGCATCATGTGAGCAGCTGCATCGGTGCATGGCATGGAGTCATCTTCAGTGTTTCTTCTGTTTCTCCCATCATTTAAGTGGGTGCACCCCCCTCCCTACCCCTACATCCCCCAGTGCTGTAATATTTCTTCCCCTCTTTTCAGTGCACAATAAATGACTGCTGTTATGGACCGCTGGTAGACTGCATCAAACAGTATCCTTTCCCATAAAATTTTAAGCCTCAAATTGACGAGGAGCTATTCAGTGGGATGAGATGTGTCGAGCATCACCTAACATAAAAGTTCTGCTTGAGTAGGGGCAGTGTGTGCATGCCTGGATGTGATTGTACATATATAGAGATAGATATGTGTGGGTTGAGGGATATAGAGAGATGAGCAACTTTATCTATATGTATCTGCGCCATGTTCTGTAGCGCAGTGTGAATTTTTTTTTATGTAGTCATTCATGCATGGGACTTTTCGCAGGTGCATATGATGATCTTTTTGTCGTCTATGAGCTTCTAACAAAATATTTAATTCCTTACCTTTGAATATTTAAATCAGAAAGCTTTTGAAAAGAAATGAAAATGAGTTCTGGGTTCTCTGGAAGCCTCATTCTTGTCCTTCTGTGTTTATATGCAATTTATCAGCACCTTGGAGAGTTCTTCATGTCACCAGTTTGTCTTTCTCTCTTGTCCTTTCTCTTACAGTAATGATTCTTTTCGCCTCTTAGACCTTTCTTTTTCTTTGACCATAGTACACTTATTCTGTCTTCCTCACACATACACACCCACAGTTTTGGCCACCGTGTCTTATCAGTCTGCTGATGCAGTTCCAGCAATCAAAGAGCAGGAGATGGGCAGTTATGGGCTGTCAGAATCAGCTCATCACATACACACACTGCACCCATGAGACTTTGTGTGTGCTAGAGTGTCTGAAGAAAGAGAGTGTGTGTGTGTGTGAGAGGGAGGGTGGAGTGGTCAGTCTGCAGGCTGTTTAGGGCCATACAGCTGGGGACCACACTTGGCTCCTCTGTTCCTGGCCAGTCAACCCTGTCCCACCCTGCCCTCCATCTTCATCCTGCCTCTTTACCTCTTTTCACACATCTCCCTCCAGCATGGCTTCTCATTCTCTTGCTTTCCCTCTGAGGGTTCATCATGCCAGCCCACTCGGTCTTCTTCTGGCGCTACACCGTGACATCGGAGGACTTGCTCCAGTGCCTGCACCCAGACACTGTCATAATGACCTAACTACTGGCTCTCTTCAATGAAGTGTCTGTGTGAAAGGGGCTGTGAGTCTATTTAGTTGTGAGTTTGAGTTAAGCATGATATTAGACTTAGTCCAAGCATAAATATCAGTAATCTGAAATCTACACTGAGGAGGATTTTGAAAAATCTGAACAAATGCTTGCATCTCTGATAACTTCACAAGAGAAGCCAAAACAATGTTTAAATTTGTATTTTAAATTTGAGATATTTAATTAAATTCATTTATTTTTTTGTGTCTGTTTATTTAAGTGCATCATTATTTATTACATGTATTTTGCTTTAATTCAAATTATTATTAATCCATATGACTTTATAACATTTAACTTTCAGATCATCAATTGTAGTTGAGTGATTGTGATGTTCATATTAAGTATCGTTTAACTGCAAAAAAATATTCACACTCAAGTTTTTGGAAGTTGCCACTACCAGACGTACATATTGTTATAATAAATCTCACAAACAATTGTACATTTTCCTGGTGTTGCCACAGCAACACTGCTTAGTAGCCTGAGCGTTTCCATAGCAACCCTGCATGCAGGTAAAATGCCCTCATTTCCGATTCGGGCAAGTCAGATTTGAGAATGAGAGTCATTGTTTGTTTGTTTTTTCTGTTGTGGTGTTTGTTTTTTTTTATTAATCCTCTTTGCAAAGCCAAACTGTCTTACCTGAATAAGTTTTAGAAGCATCCTCACAGGCATCAAACGATCAAAAGATCCTTAACTGTGAACCAACAGTGCTATTGGTCAGGAGCACGAGGAAATTCTGCGAGAGAAACTTCGAGAGAAAAACTTGTCTTTTTTAGGTAAGTTACAGAGACTTTCCAGTACTCTGCCATTCACGAGAATACAAGTTGAAGTCATTAGTTGCTGGAACTGTTAATGGATGATTCATCAATTAGGGGAACTTTTATGCCTCCAGGTTAGAAATACTTTATTACTATTTGAATAACTTGGGTGTTAAATAAAGTATTTATTGCACTATTGCACCAAACACATTATGCACCCAAATCATTATGATTATAATTTTTCTTGTTTTAAATATGAGGTCCTCAACCTAGATTTAGGAAATTAAAAAATAAATTCTGATCAATTCATTAATAAATCACAATGTTTTTTTTTAAATAACTTGTATTATTGCATAACAATGTATAATCATATATCTAACCTTTGCACATGTAAAAAAAAATATATATATTATAGTCATGAGATTTCGGTAAGGATTTATTTAAAAGCAATACTTTAACTCATTACTTTGGAATTATATACCACACCTGATATACACCACACATTGAGTAGCTATAACACGCCATTACCAACATAAAACTTGAGATGGTAATGACAGATGTTCAGTTTCACCATCAGTATCTTTTTTTAAGGTTTAGAAATTAAAATTATATGCAAACTAAACCTCTTGACTGGTTTTCAATCAGCATGGCTAAGACCACTCAGTAGAGAGCAAGTAAACACTTTGGAATTTTGGAAAACCTGAATTTCTGAAGTACAGCAATTTTGGTAAAATAAATATTAAAAAATAATTCTAAGTCTTGGCCATCATTTAGGTCTTTACTCTAATGCATGTAAACATTGTCTTGACATAATTAAAAGCAAATTATTGCTGATTGTATTTTAAAGGTAATATGGTAAGAAATAACCCCCAATTAAGTAATCATCTTTATATGCTGTGAATATGAAACCAAATAGTACATAGTTTGTACCTAAAGCTACCAATGTTGGCTCATGCAGTATCTACTTATATCTATTTATATAAAAATAAATAAATAAAAGGACTTTAATGTAACATTTTACCCCCAGCCTAAGCATTGGCTTGAGGTCGAGGTGGTGAGTGGCCAGGTGTGAAATTCCCTTTTTCTTTCCTGTCTCACTACCCCCAGAGAAGAGAAAGAGGGGGCTTACAGAATCAGTCTTTCTGTCATTAAGAAGATATCATTTATTTGGGCCCCGAGTGCTGACCTTACTGGGGGCGGCTGGGAGGACTGTTCTAAAACTGTCAAAGTTTGGGGCGCAGAGGCCACAGAGGCAGCCTCACCCAGCTGATAAATGGATTGGAAATAAGCTCCCCAACAGTAGGGACGGCCCATTAATTTTAATCAAAGGTGATGTAAAAAGGCGATCGGCGCCGCATGACAATGTCAACAGCCCGGTAGGTGTTAAGAAAGAGACCACACAGCCCGGACCCTCTCACCACCAGAGACCTTCGCCTCTCTTCCCTCTCACCCCATTAGTCGAGCTTGGCTGAAGACAGAGAGGCCAGCCCCCAGAATTGAATGACCTGGTCAGCCTGAGATTTAATGGAGAAATCAGGTGTTCCACGGATAATGGTCGAACCGCGCCAGGAGTCAAGGACAATGGCTGAGGCACACACGCGCAGGGGTCATGCTTTCAGCTGCTATAATGCCAGCCCTATCCCTTCTGTTCTTTATGAAGCTCACCAGCCCCACACGCTCCACCACCAACCTGCCTCGATGGATTTTTGTGCAGTGGTTGCAAATAGTTGGCAGATGTAATGGCTTTGCTTTTCCAGTGTGTAGAAAAAAAAACGTGTGCGATATGTGGTGCATGTGGCCTTACCCACTGTGCTTTGCAGCAAATCAAGATGTAAGTGATGTAGCACAGTGAGCATCTGGATTTTTTTTTTTTTTTTGGTCCTTTTATTAATTTCAGTTTTTTTATTTTTTCCCCCACAAATGTCTTTGTATTCAAAGGCTTTTTCATTTCTGCTTTATGTGATGTTTTAGGTCAGTGATCTGGAAGCAACTCGAATACAGTAAAGGTCATGTTTGTCACTTAAGAACCTATGACTTTTGTGGAATTTGTTTATAACAATTTAATTGCTTTACTGTGTTTCCCCTCAGATGAGAATCATCTACGGGCCAAGGGTTATGACAAGACCCCTGACATTATTCTAGAGGTCCCAATCGGTGAGTTTCTGGAAAATAAATAATGAATGTTACTGTTTGTCTTTACTTGCTCAGGTCAGTAAGGTCAGTGAATGATGGAGCTCTGAAGTTCACGCTTACAACTTCAGACACGTTTACAACTGTAAAGCTAATTTTACAGTAACACCTTTCCATTCCTCAAGTATCTTTTGCATGACAATGTCACATCATCCAGAATGAGTTTTCTGCACACCTGACTTATACTTTCACTGTTTCTCTTTGAAAGTATTAGGCGTCAGCATTTAGAAAGCCATGTCCACATTGATCTACTCTGAACTCTGAATTTCTGAACCTACAGCTGTTGAAGGCCACATTGTCCACTGGATTGAAAGCAAGGCTTCATTCGGGGATGAGCAGAGCCATCGCACATACCTGAACGAGCAATTCTGGAGTTACTGGAACAGGTACAAAACGTTATCTTACCCTGAGCCACTCCACACCCCACCCAGTTACTACTTTTGTATTTTTGCTTCTTTAGACTATTGCTTAAAAATAGAACAAATAGGGGTTAGTAGTAGTAGTAGTAGTTTGTAGGGGTATATAATAGTAATTGGGGATAGGGATGTGGTATGGCAGGTCTTACATGGAATCGGATTTGGCTGTTCAATATAAAGATTTTTCTTTTTTTTTTTTGACTATCTGGCAATCAGAAAATCCATTTGTATTGAACATTGGATATTAACATAGTCAAATGCAACATATGAGTCATGAAAACATTTTTGAGCATTTAAAAATCAATAAAAACTGCATAGTATGCAGGATTTGAATTGTAGCTTTTCTGAATTGCTGATATGTAATGTGGTCTTCCATATGGATTTGTTGGAATAATGCTATAGGACGCACACGTTTATTTCTGTTTGCGTCTAGCTGTTATAGCCTATTTTTTAAAATCTAGCAAATATGCATTGTTTGCATTAAATGTATAGTATCTCTGACAAGATAACTGCTAAATGTCTGCCTAATTATGCAGCCTACTTGTTTCAAGTGGTTTGTCATGTTCAGTGTTGTTGACTGTTGAGAAATTCTTGCATACAGAGTTTACATTTCACTATTAGAGTTGCCCTTTATACGTTTGAAATTCTGGAACACATTAGACTACTTCTGAGACATAATTATATCTAGCCTAGTTCACCAACCACTCCATCTCAGCTTTCATTTTTTTAACATGTCACCAGTGCGGCAGCTAGCCCTTCTAGAATGTTTATTATTCCTTGTTGAAGTGTTATCCTTAAGAGTTTTTCCTGGTATTGTAATACAAACTGTTGCTGCTCGACTTGAAGAATCTGTCAATGGACAGGTTGAATGATTGCAGGGGGCAGCCTTAGTGACGATATCTGACTGGTGGTGGTTGTTGTTTTTGTTTGTTTGTTCGTTTGTGTGTTATTGGTGATACCATCTCAGCAGTGAGCAAATTAAATAAACACCTCTATAATCAATCACTACAATAAACAATACACTATCCAGTATCCAAATGTTTGTGGGCACCCCTTCTAATGAATGCATTCACCTATTTTAAGTTGCACCCATTGCTGACACAGATGTGACACACACACACAGCTTGTCTAGTTCCTGTAGAGAGGACTGCCAATAGAATAGGACTTTCTGGAGAAGATAAACATGAACCTATTGGCCCCATGCCTAATGCCAGACATGGGCAAAGGGTTATAAAGCCCCCCAGCATTGAGCTGTGGAACAGTGTTCTCTGGAATGATGGTGCTCCATCCAACATTTTTGGGATGAGTTGGGGATGAGGTGGGCTGGTGATCATCCAACATCCTGACCCCACGAACACTCTTGTCACTAAATGCAATCAAATCCTCCAAAATCTAATAGAAAGACTTCCCTGAACAGTAGAGACAGTTACTCTACACAACAAAAGCAGAATAAACGCTTTTTAATACCCTTGATTCGTGTGTGTGTGTGTGTGTGTCTGTGTGTGTATTATATTTATAGAGTATGATGTAAATAGCACTGATTTGTTGTTTAAACTATATCATAATCTTTCTATTGATGAGCTGTTTCTTATTGCGATAAGACTGAATATCATCATGTTGGCCAACCTTAAGCCCTTTTATTCCTGAGGATGTTTCAATTTCTGGCCTGTCAGGTGGAGTGGGTGCATGCCTTCATCTATTGGTTTGGAAGGGTAAGAGCTGATTAGGCCCATACGTCTCTGTTGTGGCGGACAGAAACGGCCTGTGGCTCTTTCGCTAAAGGCTGGATGCAGAGCCAACCCTCTACAGCATGAAATGAGATCATCTCCCCCTCTCCCTCATTTAGCTCTGTCTCTCTCTCTCTCTCTCTCTATTTCCTTTTGCATCTGTGTATGTGTGTGTGCGCGCATGTGTGTGAATGATAGAAAGAAGATGAAGCCTCATTGTGTCCTCTGAGATGAACATGTATTAAAAAAAAAAAAAAAAGCTGGAGCGAGAGAAACAAACTGCAGCGGGTCTTCTAAGCAAAGCTGTACGTTTGAGATCATGTAAACAGCTGTTTTTGGTTTTCGGGAAAAGCCTTTCTTTCCAAATGATTCATCGCTGCTGTGTCATATTCCGCATACAACAATGAAGAAATGTGTACAGCATAAAATGATTTTCACCCCACACAGACACACAATACGTGTGAGGGGAACATGCTGTGTGGTGAAAGGAAGTGGGAACCAGCTGGATGCCACCCATGGTTTTATCCACATACTATATAGTATATGTCCAAAAGGCAATGGTAATTTTTTTATGCAGTTTCTTCAGGTGAGAGTCTCCAAAATTTTAATCAGGCTACCTGGAGACTTCACCTTGCTGGGGAACAGATGGACTGTGCTTAAGTATGTGTGTGTGTTGGTATACTACTGTATGTGTGGAACTGTGGCTATGGCGGGGGAAGTGCTCAAACGTAGCCCTGTGTGCAGAGCTGAAAGGTCAGCCCCACTAGCCATGCTGGGGCTGACGGCCGTCTGACACATTGTGACATGCTGGTGCAGAGCCGCAAGCTCCTGACCCCAGAACACTGTCCAGAGACAGCCACTCACACCGCGTCTGCTGGGTCAGCCAGC
This sequence comes from Salminus brasiliensis, assembly GCF_030463535.1. NCBI lineage: Eukaryota > Metazoa > Chordata > Actinopteri > Characiformes > Bryconidae > Salminus > Salminus brasiliensis. The sequence goes on along the minus strand of NC_132887.1, from coordinate 11,462,551 downwards.
CACGCAAACAGAATATTACCTGTATGCTTTGGGTTTTGTTAGCCCGATTGCTATTCTCATGAACCTAACAGATTAAAAATTCCCCTCTCAAAGTAAGTGACGTTGGATTTCGAACGTTGAAACAGAGATGACCTGACAAGCAGTTTGGCCCAGAAAGGGCAACCTTCATGTCTGCCTAATGATGTCTCCTGAATGTTATTTCATGACTGGGTCGTCACCTTCTGAGCAGGAGATTAGTGAAGTGATTATTGTCGTTATAATGATGAGCACTGCAGGCAGGGCTATTTCACAACGCCCTTAGATTTATAGACTTCCTCAACCTCTTCTTAATGGTCTAAATCTAAGGAGGCTTATTCAAGTCATTGTGAATAGGCCTCGCTATTGAACTGACTTGTATTTTTAGCCAGCGTGTCATGATTTCCTTAACAGATGCGGTGTCTTGGTGAAGATGGTTCCTGAAAAAAAGGCTGCAATGGGTCAAACAAATAGGCCTAGCGATGCCAAGGTCATAATCAACTGCGTGTTTTATTTTCTCCGTTTTCTGCGGTTTTATTTGGAAATCGTATGTGCTGGAATCATAAGCTGTGTCGAAGAGCTGTTGGACGAGACGCGTGATAGGCTCAACGTTTTAGCGAGCCTCATTAAAGTCCCTAAAACGTTGTTGACCAGAAAATTTGGCCTATGATTGAGAACATTCCTAGACTATGAGGGATATAGCATTTAATGAGACAATACTTGAATGAAAACTGCCCTAGTCAATCAAAAGTGACATGATATAAGACTAAAAACATATCCTTTTTTCCCATTATCCTCTATGATGAGAGACCCAGGCCCTGCAGGACGCTGCATAGGCGCATGATTTAGCAGCTCTTCTTCCTGTATCCGATACAGTTATGTCTGTAATGATGGAGATGGTTTAGAATTGCAGATTCTGATATAAAGATGTAACATGCGCGACAGTGAGGGACCTTGGCATCGCCATCAGCAGTGGCTTTCTGCTCGTGCACATAGAGACCTGACAGTGCCGATGCCGTCATGTTTGCGGGCTGCCTCGCCTGATAAACTCTGCCATGTCAAAAAAATGTCATTCCCTTCAAAACCCACCTTTTGGAGCTCCCTTGTAATTTTTAATTGACATTTACATCTGACATTTTGAGTGTGCTCTCCCATTGTTAAGCCTACTTCATGGGCTGAGCAGCGGGAGACCACCCCCCAACATTCGATCCCCCCCTAACAGAACGAACGACTGCCTTCATCGCACTGCCCAACCGAGCTGATGTCACCCAGTCGCTCTCACTGCGTTGACATCACTGCTTTCTCTTTTAATTCACTGTATGGTTTCGTTTTAAGGCGAGGGGCACTTGTAGACCGACATTGTTCTGTTTGGAGGGGGTGGTTGGTGATTCAGAGAACCACTAAAAACATGCGGGTTTCTTTTGAATGACCTCACAGTCACTTACAATAGCGCTCACTTTTTTAATTACTACAGCGCTCCTGAGCGACGGCTCCGGTGATTAGCTTGCTTTTTTTTTTTTACCCCGTTTTAATTTAAACGAACTGTAGCACTTGTAACCATTGCTAATTGTTCCTTATTTACCCTTAAGCTGAGAGGGGAGGGGGGGGAAAAGTGAGGAATGGTGTTGTATTTCTCTCAAAATGACACAACTAATTTTCTCTCTAAAGCCCTCACCAACAATATTCATCATCCAAACAATAGCCTTGCCAAAACACTAACCTCATAATACACTCTCCTCAGTGGAGTGAGGGGTAATGACGCTTTGCCTATGAAGGCTGCAGAAAAGGAGGGGGGGGGGGCGAAAGGCGATGAAGAAAAAAAGTGTGTTCAGGCCCACTGGCTGGATGTGATGGCGAAGAAGCCATTGGTCTCGTCTTACCATCAATCTTATCTGCAGCCTTCCCCCGTGCCAGGGAGCTGTGTGACGGATGTGCTGATAATTGAGTTATCCATCTCCCCCAACTATCAGAGTTGCATAAAAATTATTCACCTGATGGTGAATATTAAGCACATAATAAGCCTTGTGTGTGTTTTAGGAGACGTGGGTATAGTTAAACATGGCATGTAATGAAATACGGCTCCAGGGTAACCTGCCTCCTCATCATGGATGGAGGGCAGGGCTAAGCTGCGGTTGGCAGGCAGTCTGCCTGTAAATAAAAACCTACGCAAAACGAATGGGGAAATATGTCATTCTTCCTAACGTAACTCCCACTATGAATCGGACCCCTTGAGCCTCTCTTTGAATGGCTTGACGTTTTTCCGTAATACGCTTTGCTCGGAGGTTAGCGTCTCTGACTGGGTTTGGTCAGTTTGTCAAACATGGTCCTCAATAGGGCAGTGTGCGAGATGTTAGTCCTAAACCTGCTAGTGTTTCTTTTTCCTCTCCCTTTTTCTGCTTCTCTTTCTGAAAGCTAAAGCATGTCCATCCGGCTCCTTGCTGCCATGCTGGCAGTGTTCATCAAAGCTAAAGCTAGGATGCACCAGCTCTTATCCTTGCTTGTGCATTTATGTGTACAGCATGAATCATCTACTCTGTTTCATGCTGGTGAGGTAACACTAACCTCACGTGTGACTCTGTAGTGAGCTACAGACCGTCAGACACTGCCTGGACAGAAAAATAATACCCCATCGTACAACATGTCATTTTCTTTATTCAAATAAAATGATCAAATTTCTCTTTTTATTACTAGATTTTTTTTTTTGGATGAGAATGATTGCTTTCCCCCTCTGTAAGAGGTGAAGAGGGCTTTGCTGCAAATGAGATGGGCTGGCCGCCTGCCCTAGCCTAAAGTTAATCAGCTGTGCGATCCGTATGCTGCAGATGTGTCAGAGTTGAAAATGTTAGCGTTCCTAATGGAGGCTTGAAAAGGTTAGATCTGATAAAAAGCTGTCAGAGGTTGACAAAAATGATTTATGGCAGTATAATAGGACAATATGGCTCATTTCTCTCTCATATGAAATGGGGTTAAGACTTTTGGATTCGTCATATACATCATGCAGTTTGACCACTTGGAAGTGGTTGACATGATCACACGTCATCTGCGTGGTTCTGTTTTCTTTGTGGAATTTGTGGACGGTAGCAGAAAGAATCATGCTAACACTATTTTTAAGAACACAAATTAGGGGTTTATTAAGGTCTTATTCAGGCTTTATTGGACAGAGATTTGTAAATATTTATTTAATGTGCATTTGGCTTTGTTCGTTATGACCTTAATTAGTACAAAAACATTATTAAGCATGAATTGGCTAAGTTTGTATGTATGTATTTATGTGTATATCAATAGAAAATGTTTGTTCCTGCTTTTGTTGGAGTAACTGTCTCTACTGTCCAGAAAAGGCCTTTGACTAGATTCTGGAGCATTGCTGTGGGGATCAGCACCCCACCTCATCCCCACGTCGTCCCAAAAGTATTGGATGGAGCACCATTATTCCAGAGAACACAGTTCTACTGCTCAACAGCTCAATGCTGGGAGGGGGACTTTATACCCCTCTAACCCTTTAGACAGGCATGGAGATTAGACAAGCTGTGTGTGCGCATTCGCACATACGACACATACGTGTCAGCAAGGGGTAGTGATGTTCACATAACAGAAGTCCAGTTGTGTAGTAATAAAGGTTAGTGGAAAAAGGCGTAATGCATAGTGAATAAACCATTTAGAAACATCTAATTCAGGTTTTACTGAAAAAGGACAGTTTTATCAATCGGCAGTCAACTATTTACAGTAATATATTTAGTGTTTCCCTGCTGGAATCCAAGACTTTTTGCACTCATAGCAAATCTGAAAATTTGTAGTCTCTGATTATACTACTCTGATTAGCCTCTAAACTGACAGTTTCTGACCACCTTAACATTTTCCAATTAATTTAGTTCTTTACACTCTTTTTGTTGTAGCCTTATGCTGGTCAATCAGATTGCCCTCACACTCAATTCATTCTTGATAAGAAATTGGACACTGTGCTCATTTTTAATGGACATGTCCATCATACTTTCACCCATCTTCTTTATTCTGGTAAGACCAGGACAAACACTAATTAATAAATACATGCTATAATCACATCTGAGGCAGCAATCCTGTCTCTCTACATAGTCTATGTTTGTGTGTGTGTGATACATACATGCATTGTGTATTTGCCCCAGATAGATGTTTTGAGGGTATAGGTGTACTGGCCCACAGAAGGCCATCAGCAGGAGCATGCAGATAGAGCGTGTCACCTGAGAGAGAGGCTGGCGGCCCCACAGCCCTGTCTCTGCTGATCCCAATGAGGCTGGACATCACTGGGCAAACCCTGAGGACAGTCCCTCTGCCACTGTCATCTGTGACACACATACAAGCACACACACTCAGCCCTGCTCTGCCAGCCGAAAGACAAAAGCCATAGCAGTGCTTAGAGATTGAGTGTAAGCATGCAGCATTGAACAAGCATTATACGAAATGTAAAGTTTGTGGTTTAACTATGATAGACGTTTGATTTTTTTGTGTGTGTTTTTGAAAGCCGTGTGTGAAGGCTTAAGCTCTTTTCTGGCAACATTTTGATCCGCATGCCATGACGTTTTCATCTTGTGTTCCATCCCACACAGGCTAGTTCTTTATACCCAATATCTCAAACCATAATTTTTTCCCAAGTTCTCGTAGATGCAGGCTGTGCACCACGGAGTGCTCCTGTGACAGTTTAATCGTTAAGAGCTCTAGAGAAATAAAGTTGACATGAGATGGCTTCAAGAAATCCTCTTGGAATTTGCGACCCTCAGCACATGACATTTACCACCGCGATACGCCCAAGTGTAACGCAAGATGTATGACAGACAACTCCGAATACTAATGGCGAATGACAAGGTGGTTTCATGCTTTAAGGATTTCAATGCATATTTAGGCGCATTGTTTAACGCGCTCCGCATGTAATCCAGGCGTTTCAGCCTCCCATCGGCCACAGGATTTAGCCCCCACTAAGCCTCCATTTCACTTATTTATTCTGAGGGGTTTGTGCTGGCGCATTATACAAATTTGTCGTTTAAAGTTAAGGTTAAGAAGAGCTTTTGACGCGCAGGAGGTGCAGCAGAAATGAGCAATGGGACACAAAGAGGCACCCGGCTGGAGTTTCTGAAACCTCAGCCTGACAGTAAGTTGTAAAGAAAGCCTAAAGTAATTGGGAGCAAGAACATGGCTTTCCAAGGAATTCCTGTTTTGTTACAGAACTTCTGAGCAAGCTTTTTTTTTTTTTTTTTTTTTTTTTTACCCCTTCTGCAGATTTAGAGATTTATGTCGTTAGAGTTGAAGAAGCATATGCAGGATTTTAAACCACTAACCCCAACCCCCACCCCCACCACCACCCCATTCCTACACTCCTTCGCCTCCTTCGTTGACCTTCCGGGTTTCATTCCAGGCAGAAGTCAGCAACATTTGTCATCTTGGTGAGATCTTGTCTGGAGGCAAAGCGAGCAGTGTGACTTTATTAAAATGGCTGTTTGTAAAACCCAATCTAACAGGAGAATTTTGATGTCTGAAATGATTTTGAGCACAAGAGCTTCTCTAAGCCCAGAGATATTTTCTAACTGTGGGTTGGTGAACACGGGAGGGGGACATGAACTCTTGTTTTTCCGCCACAAAGGTAGCCTTGTGACAAATAGAGCCGGCGTTTGGAACAAGCTGTGTACTGTATTTCACACATTCATTGTAGCTGACTGACATGTCAGCTCGCATCAAAACACGTGGAAACAACAAGCGCTTTTTTTAAGGTGCATTTTTTTCTATTTATTTATTTTTGGACGGCTTTGGGGTACGAAGGTTATGTACAGTATAACGTGAAGGAAATAATTGTCATTAGTGTATTTCAGTATTTGATGCTTGGGGAGAAAATGGAAAGGATGTATATGTTTCATGAAATTAGTGTTGGGGAAATAAAAAGCCCCCATAGTTTTGTACTTTACACAAACACAGCATGGGTTGGAAAGAAGAGATTATCTGTTCTGAGTTTGCTAATCAAAGTTAAACAAACAAACAAATAATAAAACACATAACCATCATTCAAAACATGTCCTTAATTCAAATGAATATTAGATTATTTTTATATGATTTGGTTTTAGACACTTATGAATGTTTTGGAATTGAAAAGCTCCTTATCTGGGAAGTATGTGTTTATTTACATAGTAAAACATAAAACAAACTAACATCAGAATATGTACAAATAACATTCATACAGAAAGTTATGGTTTTCCATCACTGTGTTGATAAACACATCTCCAAAACTTTCCTCATGGGAGTATTATTTATAGTTATCATCAAATATCTGGTTTGGGACATCAGTGCTTAATGATGTTAAATCAGGTGAGCTGGTCATGGAATTTAACAAATGAATATGCTGACTAGACTGGTGCGTCCAGGATAAATAAAAAAATTGTTTTAGCTCGCAAAATTAACCACTTTCTTACTTGTTACTGTACTTTTGTTTCATTTTTATGACACTTTTTAAGCAATGCCGGCTACAGTTTAGTGTGATTATGCCTCTCACTCATTTTTTTCGTGGTAGTTCACATCACATATATGTTTATATTCCAGCTTTGTCTTTTGCCATGTTTGAAAGTGCACCTACATTAAAACACTTTTACTGTAAAAGATCATTTAACTTCAATAAATACATGACTAAACCTTGCTATATTTGTCAAACATTAACAGCTTTGTAAAATAAAGTTGATGCCTAAATAGCACCTTTCTATGTATTAAATCAGTATTAATAATTGTTTAATGAAGGGCTTATTAGTACCACATGTAGGCTTATAAGGTACAAGAGGCCCAGACTTTTCATCAATTGTCTTATTTTATTTTTATAGTAAAAGAGGTCATGCTAATATTTTATTGTGCTGTCACTAAAAATAAAAAAAAAATAAAAAACAATAAAATGCATTTTAAAAAAGAAATATAAATCAAACATTTCCTGTGCAGATCTTGCGCTGTTCTCACATCCTGGTGCAGGCTCTGTAGTACACAAATAAGGAATGGACATATCCTGCGTAGAAGAGCGTTCTTAAAAAAAAAAAAAAAAAAAAAAAAAAAAAATCACGGTTTACATAAGTGCTGAGAATCAGAGCAATAATATAATTCTTTAGTAGTGTCTAAACCTAGAAGTATATTTGAATTTTTAGTCTATTCTTGGGTAAATAGCAAAGCACGTTTGGAAGCTGCTCTGGATAAGAGCATCTGCTAAATGCCTTAAATGTAAATGTAAATATTTGCATGGCCCACAGATGCCCCACATTGTTAGAGCTAAATATGTGATTCTGCTTATGTCTGTCATAGCTCATATGTAAAACTTTATCCACCCTTGTTATTACCCCTTTTAGTATGATGAATTTGCTTTTAATAATTCTACCGTCCTCTAGTCTACTGCGTTCAAAGAACACAAAACTAACACAATATACCACTCAGCGATCCTTTTTAGAGGGAAATGAAATTTGATTTTTAAGAGATGTGCGTGACTGTAATCGGTTCCAAGCGACTCCTCTTGCATGTCCTCTCTGAGTGGTTGGAGAACTTGCCAAAGTCGAGCGTAAAACGTCCGAGTGCTAGTGGAAATGGGTTGACCTCATGTCCAAGGCTTGCATAAAGACTGTGCTATTGTACACTGAGGGCTAAGAAGAGCGCTGAAGCATGAGGATGAGGTCTGGATGAAGGACACCACAGCCCAGTTTTAAATTGGCCAAAAAAACGATCTGTCTTTTTGTTTCTTAGTAAACCAGTCCCTGATATTTGGTCTAATGGAATGGTATTTATTTATTTATTTATTTAACCAATATTTACCATTTCATTTTTTATGATATTGCAAGTATTATAATTTACTTTCAGAGGACATAGAAAAAGCAGTGTTTGTTACCTATGTTACCTAACCATTTCCAAAGCTCTCTTTAAGGCAGTCCACTATATAGAAAGTGATCCACTATTTACAATTACCACCCAATAACCAGTTTATCTAATCAGTACTCAGTAAGTAAATCAGGTGAGCTATTGGTAAAAGTTTCTAGGATAATTTATTTAGTCCAAGGTTTTGCATAGTAAAGTATGTTAAAAACAATATCATGATTAATGGAACTTGTTTTTACATTGCTTTCCATTGTTCCCAGAATATTGTCTCCAAAGTTCCCATTTCTGTTCTTACAACAGCTTGTCGTAGTGGATTTGGTTGTGTTAAAAATAAAAATGATCAGAGAATTATTAAATCGCTCTTCTTTATTTAGTTATGAGATAAGACCCATCTTTTGTTTCTACGGATGTAAGGCGTAGATGGTTCATGGTGAGAGACTGGGCGGCTGTGATAAGTAACTGTTTATAAATAACTCTGTCATATTCCTCTTTTAGGGCCACTGTCGCTCGCTCAGCCTTGTCCTTTTCCTGCCCAGCTCGCTCTGACTTCTCTTAGGTCTCGCCCAGACCATCAATTACAGCGGGTCGCCATCATGTCATCCTAATCGAGGAACAGATGTTGGCCTATTCCGACAGTCCTCATCAGGAGAACACATTGGTGCAGGGAATTGGCTTTGTGCTACAGTATCCATAAACGTCACTGCTGGGTTAGTCAGTCACACCCCCCCACCCACCCACACTCCCGGTTGTTGTATGGTGACCTCGTTGGACATGATCGCAGTGTGAAGGCCTGAGGTTGATTTGTTTCTGTAAAGAGCTTTTGAGTGTTTCAGGCTGAGAGGTAATCCAAGCAAACATGGGGTTTATAAAGGACAGCTAGCCTTCCAGAGAGCATGCCTGTATATATCACAATTAGCAACCTCATGCTTTAACCAAGCTAAATATCTATAAACAAGTCTCCACAAAAACAAACATGTCATGGTATACAGATCACTTTCTATATTGTACTCAGCATTAAGGGAAATCTGTGCAGCATTTGTGTCTGCAAAAGATGTGATTGCTTTTTGATTTGTCATTCTTCATTCGGTAGGTATTTTTTCTATATTTCCCTCCCATTGGATTTGGCATATCAAAAATAATAAAAATGAAAATTCCAAGTTTTTGTGCAGAACTTGGAAGAATATTATCCGCAGAATTTTCACCAAAGATCATAAGGTAGTAGATCTTGTTTGTTTTGATTTGTTGATATATAATAATAATGATAATAATAAAGTAATGAAATGTGATTATAGTATGATTGTTTTCTATGTATTATTGCATGAACACAAGTTATAGGAGAAATAATAACTTACCACCAGCATGGGTAATACGTAGTCATTTTAATGCTTTAAATCATGCTCAGTCAAACTCGCACAAATATACACATGCATACTCTACTAGTACTATGCAAATGTTTTAGGCACCTAAGCACATAATGTAAAATCATTTAAAGAGTGGTATTGTTTTATACTCTATAACTTTAGATAATGTATTATTTGCATGTAATACATAAATACAGCAAAAAAGTAACCATTTTTCCTTTTAAATAAAGTAGTTAATGTCTTGGGCTAGTTTAAGAATAAAGCTTGTTTCCAGATTTTTCCTGGATGTTTCCAGCCAGCGTGTGGATTGTTAAACTCCACCACCAGTTTATTAGTATTTATTCTAGTATTAGTGTTTTACTAAGTAAATAAACACTGACTGCCCAGATATAGAGCTCTTTACTTTTAATATCTACAAGTGCCCTAAACTTTTCCACAGTACCGTATACATCATAGATTGCTCAGTACAGCTGTGGTATTTTGGGGAATATACATAAATGTATTCCTAGCATTTAGTTTGAATTAATTTGTTAAAAAAAATAAAAACAAATCCATTTAAGTTTGTTTTTAGTTCTTTTAAATGTAAACGCTCCCCACGTACTTATCCTTTTAAGGGGGAAAAGATGTGAATATATCTGTTCCTACCTTCTAGCATTTCTGGTTTGGGTTTCACGTCCTTCTCTTTCTTCTTGATTGCCTTGTAGCTTAAACACGTCTAACCTCATAGCCATTGGTCAAAGCTTAATCAGAGACAGATGAGAACTGGAGCACTGACCTTTGATTTTACTCATCAATTCAAACTAATGTTTAATATCTATCAGTTCAGCAAATTCCTTCTGCCACAGCATATGTATAATCAGTTTAAAGCATTCGGTCGCTTTTGATGAATGGCAGGAAGAGTCTTTTGCTGCCAATGTGGCCCAGTAGTGGCCTTTGTTCTTTTATGTGCCATAAAGCAGGGCCATAGTGCACCCCTTCGCTTCGTACAGTAGACTGAGTGGAGGGAATTGCATGGATGTGCGTTCCTGCTCCGCATGTCATCGCTGTGATGTTTTATCATGGGCAGCAGGTGGACACCATGATGCCTCATCCATGCTACCATACTGGGTAAAGAAAGCAGTTCAGAAACTTGCCGCTTTGTTGAATGATTACTATGGAAATGTCCGGGAGTTCGTCCTGTCTGACCTGTTGCACGCATCAACTTGAGTGAAAATTGTTATTTTTATTATGAGTTTATATGTCAGGCAGGCTAAAATCTTGGGGAAAATGGAGCTGTCTGGTGAAAGCTATCTGATAGAACCTGCCACTTCAATTTCTCCACAGCTGTGGCTAGCTCAGACCAGCTCACTGTCCTGCCTGACTGCTTGGATTCTCTTCCTCTGTGATTATAATGAATGTGAAAACTATTAACTGCAGACTGAGTGTGGGCACTTCTAATCCCCCAAATTCTCCCGCTCTCGAGGCATTGTGGTCTTCTGTCAAAGCTATGCTGGCAGAAAGTATGTGAAATGTGCTTAAGAGTAGTGATGTTTTTTCCAAGCCTTGCTGAAATGTAAATTTAACTGATACGTAGCCATTATGACAGCAGGGAATTTGTCCATTTACTGTTATCATATACTGTTAATTTGAATACTTACTTATTTTGAAGGTTTGCTTTTTGATTGCTTTTGTACTGTTGAGGCTTCCATGTACTGCACCTCACCTAATTGGGCGATGAGGGGCTTCAGCAGTGAGTGGAACTGAATCCTTGGAACTGCTGACAGTCCGCAGCTCCCCCGGAGTCCCTGTTAAGGACCGAGCTGTGGTCAAAAAAGAGAGGGGGCAGCCTCTGTTGTGAGTGATCGCTGTGGTTTGAATTAGAAAAGGGATAAACTCTTTGAATAATGATTGCAAAACATTTTGCTTTAGCTGCCTGGGTGAAACCAAACACTCTGGCTTAAACCTTCGGACCTCTTTTTCTGTACCGTCGTGTTTTCATTTCATATCCCTGAGTTCATGGGAAACTTCTAGTGGAGGTTACCTGCGCCTGTCCAAGCAATGGAAAAAAATTGTCATGGCCTAAGAGAATGTTTTTGCAGTTCGCTGAAATATTACCGGCGTTGTCAAATGTCATTCCGAATGAGAAAGCAAACATTTTAATCAGCATTTTAAAAGCTGGACTTTTTTGAAACAGTTGACTCCGGCAGAAAGGGGTCGCGTAAACAGACCAGACGTGACGTTTGATGTCATGTTTGGTCCGTTTCTCCAATTTTGATGCCACTGCATGGAAAGTTAAAGTCTCCCTGTCCAAAAAAGGAAGACTAGGGGGATGAATGAGAAACTACTGAGAGGTCTTAACATGTTAAGTGTTGTAATCTTCCCAAAGCGTTCAGTCCCTTTTTCCTGTCGGCCCTCCTCTCAACTTCAACCTCCAACCTTTCCCTGCATGTATCATTGCAAATGAAGGCAGCCCACGCCAGGCTGACGTGGAGGACCCAAAGCCCCAGGGCCTTCTTCCTCTCTCTGTCTCTCTCTGTCTCTCTTTCTTTCTGGGCCTGCTACAACTAACTGACCTCCAGTCCGGGCCACTCCTCTCCTCTCCTCTCTCCCCTCTCCCAGCCAGACGTGCAGAGGCCCTGCCGTAAACACAAGCTCCTATCACTCGTGCGCCCGTAATGACTGTTTTAACAGCACCAGAGGAGGGGGAATATACATTGTAAATTGTGTTTGACAATACGGGCTTAGTGGTTTTGTCGTAGCTTGTCTGTAGTTATTACTCAGACTTCCTCCCGCCACAGATAAGGGCCGTCGCTGAACATACCAAGGTGCGCATTGTCGGCACGGGGGTCCTTATCGCTCAGATTGATTTAGGGCAAACCCCTGTGACAGAGGTCATTGTGCACTAAAGTTATCCATCATTCAGGCTTTTGATTTCTGTCCATGTCTGTCTCCAGAGTGTCTACACGTACACGTAGGCTGGGCGGGCGGGCGGGAGTGGTGGGGTGGAGCGTGCAGTGTGGAACACAGGGACTTGAGACTGCTTCTGAAAGCACAAGATCCCAGCATGCTGCAGAATAACTTGAATCAAAATGTGCAGCACTGTCTGTCCCATGTGCCCAAGACCACTAGTATGCCTCTGATATGCAGGTGGAAGCATTGATATGGCAGACACCATTACCTCCCTGCAGACTCCCTACAGTTGCTGTCTTTATCATTAAAGTTTTAAAACCACAGCCCAGTAGTATTCCTATTTGTAGCCATAAATCATTGCTGCATTGACAAAATCATCAATGATTGACAGAGAGCGTTCTGTTTTCTTTGGTCTGCATGTAGAACGTTTGGAATATCCTGCATGGAATATTTTCCAAATATCGTTGAGCCTCTCTTTTTCTGGAATATGCCAAGTGGTACTAACATTTCTTCCTGAACAGTGAATTCATACATATTTCTCATAAACCGTGTTATTTCAATGGGATTGAGGATGAGTATTTATTGGCATGCGTGCTGTCCATGGCTAGACTGTCTTGAAGCTTAAATGTCATATTTGTTCTGGCTTGAAAATGAGGAAATCCTACTTTTAGATATGCTATGAATTATAATGTTTGTCCTTGGAATATTTATTGCCAAGCTTTTCCGTGATTCTTAGAATGGCTTAAAGTTCACTGAAAGCATTTTTTTCTCCCTGTGCTTCATAAGTTGTAAAATGTGCAAAATGCCTTGGCAAATGAATCTTGAATGAGTAGTCTTTTCATTGCACTAGCAAGTGCTTCCTTCAAGGTTTGAAACAGTAGCTATTGACTGTGTCGACGGAGCAGAAGTGGCAGCGGAACTTCATGCTGCTTCTGACGCCTACAATCCATAAGGATGGCTTAAGTAATTACACCTCAGTCCATAATCAAAACTGTGTCAAGCAGTCTGAGAACCCCTGGATTTATCCACTGGATTTCTGTTAAATGCGAGGCCGCTTAAACCATTTTTAGGATCCTCGCCTCACACACGTATATACGTTATTATATATTTTTTCGCCTTTTTTTCTCCCCATAAGTCCCCCTCTGAAATGTCACATCCCATTACACAAATTTGGATATGCTAAATTAGCGAGAAAGGTGCTTATACTGAATGCGTTATAACCCCCCCCACCCCCCACCCCCCAAACGGTTTGTGGAGGGTTGGCTTGTTCAGGGGAAATGTAGGTCTTTAACTCTTGGAAGTTGTCTTGAATTTCCTCCCGTCGGAAGATGATGTGGTTTTGCAATTCAAATATTTGCTCCTTCTCCTTCCCAACGCAAAGCTGCTTTGAAGCTGGGAAGTTCTATCATCACCAATGACAGTGTGAGTGTGCAGCGTGACAGCGCACCAGGCAGCGCTGCACTCCTTCTTACCGCATATTTTAAGTGCTGTGGAAACGCCAAATCAAAAATGCATGCAAATGCCTGCATGTTTTGCATGCAGATATTTTGATTTGCGCCCCTTGCATATTCAGGTGGAGTACGTGCAGATAAACAGCATTAATCAAGGGTGCTTAATATGGCCGGTGCGTTGATCCCACTTATAAACAAACACCCTGGCAAGCTCTGAAGTTTCACCAATGTCTGCTCTGGCTTGATGAAAGAGCTTGTTTCTCTTTTTTCTTTCTTTTTTTAATAGAGTGTGCTTAAAATGCACTTGAGGGCCGAGTCTTTTCAGAGGTGTCAGGACTTGAAGCACTCTTGATTCCCCTGCTAATTAAGCTGCTTCCACTTGGGTCACTTCATCACAGACAATAGGCTTTTGGTTTTTTTAAAACCCTGATTTGCTGAAGTAGCTCTCCATTCATTACTGCACAAATACACACCGCCTCTTTAGAGGCCTGGGAAGGACAGGAAATCACCTGCACTTTTTTTTTTTCTTTTTTTTTTTTTTCTTTTTTTTTTAATGGTAACCTTAATGTCCTGTTCTGTCTTTGCAATATTTATCCTTACAAATAGAAATACCGATTTGGAATTTGCAATTTGGTGAAGTGTAGCATGCTGCACATTAACCTCATATGTAAACCTCCAAACTTGTCACTGGACTTCTCCAAACATAAAGAATATATAAGATAATTAAGAATTGTCATTGCAACAGGAACACCCTGCTCTCCAAAACCCTATAATTTCATCTTTTTTTTTTTTCTTTCCCTTTTCTTTTTTCGCCTCTCAACAGCAATTAATCTCATTTTTAGTACAATTTCCACCCCACTCCTGAAGTCAGGCAGAGTCCCCTGTTTTGTTCCTATTTGGCTTGGTTCCTGTGCATAGTCATTAAAGGTCCAATTAATGTCACCCTTTAGCTGAAGAGTGCTCATTTTTATTGGGGAGCTGACAGTCGCCGCCGTGAGTGCCGCAGTGTAATATGCATTAATTGCCCCGTAACACTGGTAATTACCAGTTCTTCAAGCCTCTCAGTAAACTGTCATGCCCAGACAAGACTGCTTTGAAATAGATTACTCATTAGGGAGACCTGCCCTGTTTTCCAATGGGGCTCGCTGTGTTGGCACAAAAAAAATGATTCTGGTGCTGAACAAATAGTTGCCAAAAGCAATTTCCTATTACAACTTCCCTGTGACGGGCCTTCTCTCGCTCGACACCCCCCTCCCCCTCTCCTTTTTTCACCGTTCCGGTCGTCACTTGGGGTGGGGGTCAGGAGCTGAGACTGGGTCCACCGTGGATCTGCCACGCATTCTGTAATCGTCGCTGACACACACAAGACTGGCTCTCATTGGGCACCTGCACTGGAGGGCTGTGCATCTGAGAACGGCGCTCACGTTACCTGGGACCCCTGTTACCTGGGGGCCTGATCAAATGCCAGGTCCATTAGAGCTTGGGTGTATTTGATAAGTGTGGGTTTTTGGATTCAGCTGAACTTGGGGTTTTATAAGTGTGATGTTGATGCATTGCCATTGATATGTGTGTCTGTCTTTTCAGTTAGACCATCAATCTCAATGATCTCACAAGTCTATTAATAATTATGTGGACATAACTGATTTAAAAAAGGAAAAAAAAAAGCATTGTAGCTGTCAAAACTAAACCTCTCATCTCCAAACTAGTAACTTTACTGTAGAAAGAAACATTATTAGCTTTTAATGTCAGTTAATGAATGGTTTCTATTGGCCATCATCAGATTTTGACAGTTTAAAACAGCTGGCAATTTCAAATTGATATGCAATAACAAAATAATAAAAATAAAAATATTCACTATGTATGAATATGTATGAATGGGAGCGAAATGACTGGATTTGATTCCATGGACTGCATGACACTTATTCATGCAGTAGTAGCTCTTGGTTACTCTTTCATTTAAAAATAATTAGGTAGTGTTCCATTTTTGATATAAAGACATATTTTAATTACTATAATTACAGTAAAAAAAAATTTAATAAAATAAAATAAATACACTTATTTATAAAGCCTGTTTTTTCCCCAATCACTAAAGAAAAGAACCCGTTACTCACACATGCGCGCGCACACACACACACGCACACACATGCACACACACGCTCACACAGTGTCGCACACATTTGTTTTATCTCCCTTATAGCACCTGCTTCAGGCAATCTGCTCCCACTCCCTTTAAATGAATTTTGTCACAGCCTTTCAGATTCTCACTTGGCTATGTGCTAATGAAAGGAGATGGTACAATTTGAAGTGACCAGGTAGCAGAGAGCAGTGCACAGCTGAGCATGCTGGGACACTGAGAGACAAAGAAGAAGCGCTGTGCATCATCACTGATAAACCTATTACAGTTCTCATTAACAGGCACGCATCCGCACTCTTTGGTGCTCTGCCTTTTTTATGCGGGTTTGTACGTGTGTGTTTATCTGTTTGCGTTGGGCGAGCACTTATCAAATTGTTTATGACAGGACTAATTGGGATAATTGAAGACATTAAGATTACCTGTCAGCTATGTGTATCCAAACTCCACGTCTGGCTGACAACTTGTGACAAGCGAGGGACCCCGTAGCATCAGTCATGATGGCATTTTCCCAAGACATAATAAGGACAGTGGGGGCCCACTCTAATTTGACATGGACAGGCTTCTCAGGACAGAGGGGCTGGCTAAATTAAGTGCGGGTGGGGGTCGGTCTGGGCCTAGCTAATGGAGTCCCCTTTGGCATTCTGATGGGGAGATGAGGCAATTTGGGGGAAAAAGTGAAAAGGGCTCCAGCCTTTTTTTTTCCCCAAGTGTTTAGGAACATCAGAGGGGGAAATGGCCAAAGGCTGTAGACCCTCCACCCCTGACAGAATACAATATGATGTGAAGGAACAAGGCAGCCTGTTTATGTGGGGTAATATTATTGCAATAACTGACGGCCCATAGAGTGGACAAAGAGATGCCTGTCCTTCTGTGACCTCAACTGGGACTTTGTGTAACTGGTCCTGTAGTAGGTCCACCAGTTTAGGAAAAGATCTACACTCTTAAAAATAATGGTGCTTCAAATGGTTTATTTGAGTGATACCATAGAAGAACCACTTTTGGTTATTGGTAAAGAACAATTTTAAAGTGTAAAGAACCTTTATGTGATGTTTAACCCCAATTTATAGGTTTTTAACACTTACACTTATTGTGTTTGTGTGTCTCATATATATATATATATATATATATATATATATATATATATATATATATATATATATATATATATATTCCTTAAGTAGAATTAGTACGGACTACTGGTGTTGCACTCAGCTTAGTTCTGCCTTGTTCATTGAGCACCTGTAAACCGATATGTCATGCTGTTTCTAGGCCAGGCTCGTGGTGGCCTGCTCCTGGCCAAGGCCTGCTGTGCGTAGGGTCTGTTCACTGATGTCCCAGATCCCACTCTCCCGCCCCACTCCCCCTGTCGAAAGAGCAAAGTGTTGAACAGGGATTTGTATTGTCATCGTGACCACAGATCAGTGCTGTCAACTGAAGAGATGGTCCTGTTTGTTTCCTTTGGAAAACGGGGTTAAACTATCAGCGTCACAGCCCTGAGCCCAGCGCCCTCACCTTCTCCCTCCCACCCTCAGTCCCTCACCCTCTAAATGAGCGAAAATCAATACCAGATTGCCTGAGGACCGGTGTTTGGCGTCGGCCTGACCCCTGCACGTTACCCTTTCATTCTTCCATTACATGTTTTGAAGTATTTAACTTCCAGTTTGATCCCTTGGCTAATTAGTCAGACCAGTCCACTCGGAGGAGCCTCTGCGGTGTCTTTGAAACCCCACAGTGCTGCGAGTACGAGGAGCTGAAGACCTGGCTGCCGTGATCCCACCCGGGGCCATAGTCTCGCTCATGTTTTGTTTGCTTTGTAAATGTTTTAGAATGACAATGAAATTTGATTTGCACCCTGGATCTTCAGAAAAAACACTGGCTTCATCCTGTGCAGAGTATCAGTAACAGAACATGCCCAGTGAGCTAGTCCCTTCTTTCTGTGGTGTTGGATCGTAATATTGCCATGTGTATGTCTGTCATCTGTAATGTCATGTATTCAGTTATTTAAAAATGCATAGGGGAAAAGAATAGTTCAATATATCATGTATATGTGTCTATTTTTCTTTCTCAGAGCTCCCTCTTTCTCTTCTTTTTTCTTTAATTAGCAGGTAAAACTTTTATGTAAATTTAGGCACTTCCGTTTAGACAAGTATTATATTAGATTAATGTTTAGTTAAAGTATGTGCATGTATGGTAATCATTACATTTGTGTGTTTACGCACCACCCACAAGCCTAAGGGTTCTGCGTTGGGCCAACTTCCTAGTGATGGAGCCAAATGACATTGTGGCCTTTGTGTATCCCCATGGGGCTGAAACTACCTTCAGGAATGTAAACATGGTGCTGACTTGGCACACGGCTTGCAGCCTTCTCCTCACATCACCTCCATATTCAGTTCACATAGTCAAGGCCTAATACTGGCCTTCAGCCTCTTTTACTTGCTGACACCCCGTAGCTGCAGCGTGATGATTATAAGGTTTAGTCATTGGACCAGTTATGTCTAAGTAGTAAAAGGAAGAGCCGTTTTGTTTCTCTACACCTTTCTCTCTGGTGCTCTTGTTTTTGTGCGTCAGGGTGGCTGAAGCAACAATTCATTACAGTCGCTGAATAGCTGTAAGCAATATGGAGTGCAGGAAAAGTTCAGATGCCGTGGTGCTGACATGTTGATTTAGTGGCAGTAACACCACTGTGCACTTCCAAAGGTGGCGACTTGGACGAAAGCCAGGTCTGTTTTCACACAGGCTTTTTTTTTTTTTTTTTTTGGCTGCTCTTATTTTGGGGGGCCTTTCTCCCTGTTTTTTTTCTATGTGGGTGTCAGACACCAACTTTCACACCTATTTATAAGCACTGGTAATTTTCTTCCTCCATCCTCCTCCACATGAATGCAGTGTCTGAAAATACAGAGGTGGTAATGTTTGGTTTTCTGACAGAGCATTCACAATATCCCAAAAGTTTTGTGCGTCTCCAGCGTTCACTATTGTTTTGTATTTCTTTTTGTTGTTGTTGTTGCTGCTGACCTGCACATCACGCAATTGCAAGTTTCTTGGACTTCAACACTACAATGATCTTCAAGCACACAGCTAGTGTCAGTAGGCTATGCATTGACTGTGTTTTAGGTTTAATTATAAAATAGTCGTTTTCATTCAAAAATCCAAAGTTTTATTATAAATTGTATGTATTGGTAACTATTTGTTAGGAGACTAAATGGACCAAGATGTTCTATTGTAAGATTTAAGTTTTAAGTTTCATGCAATCCACAAATCCATATATATATATATATACGCACACTCACCTATATACACATATATACACACACGTACATTATATATATATATATATATATATATATATATATATATATATATATAGTGTGTTGTGCCAAAATCTGATTTTCTGATGTTTTTCACCCTGTCAAAATGAACAAATCAATAGAAATTCTCAACAAAAAAAATTATATTTACTTCCAATTTTGTATTATTTACTGCATCTTTTATTATGCATGAAAATGCAGACCGCTTCTGCAGAGGAAGAAAAATAAACATTGCATCGCTTAATCACTGTATGGCTAGGAATTTTTTCACATTTCTGTGTGTGTGAGGTCAGGTCAGTCAAACCGTTGGGCACCAGAACAGTCCCCTATAGCCTGAGAGACGGAGGCTTGTTTATCTGAATGGAACACGTCTGCTGCAGCCCTCCGAGCACCCGAGATGCTGGACACTCCAGCACAGAGGCGCCTGGGCCGGCCCAGTCAGACCCGGCTTAGGTTACACTCCAAACTGTTGTTGATTACCGCCATGGCTGCAGAGGGGCTCATCATAAATTGGAAACACATTAGCGTTCAGAGTTAAGGGCAGGATTAGGCCACAGTCCGTAGCCAGACCTGTTTAAAACAAAATGGAGGCTATTCATGGGGATTTGTTCCTGTCCCCCAAGAGAGGGTTGCTAATTATTCAATGGGGGCTGCTGGGAGTTTACAATAACTGGTTAAAGGAGCTTGTATCCCCTTGACACGGTCACTGTAGTCCCACTGATGCTCATCAGCAAGCTAAGTTCTCCCTCATCACGCTACTGAAGGAGAGATGCCTATTCATCATCATGACATGGGCTCATCTGCAAATTAACACCAGGGGCAGTTCTTACCTTTCACGTAGGAGTGCTTTTCACTAGGAGTTTCTACCTTTCTGAGCCTATAGAGGCTATTCTTCAACTTTTAATGTGCTTTCCATTTTTTGTAGGGCACGTTCATTTAAATAGGGGTAGAAGATCCATGACCATAAAACCTACGTATTGAAATTGATATTATTGATATCGTTTTTCTTAGCAAAGGACTCTTAACAATGAAATACCTACTGAATCATCATCATCTCTTTTATGATTTCACTCTTAGTAAGTCTTAATGAAAGCTTTTGTCCATTTGCCTAAGGGAGAGTGCCATTTAGGGTGATCGAGAACAGACTGCTCTTAAAGATCTGCTGAACTCCAGGTCGCCCGACACTTGATCCGGAGCGAGAAGGTGAGCCAGTCCCTTTTGTGAGCCCAATCCTCAGAGGAACCCGATCACGCTGGAGTAGGAAGGGGGGGTTGCTGTTGTGTAGTGGAACATTGACCAAGCTGCACATGTTCTGCTGAAGATCTTTTATCAGAAACATCAAGGCGTCCGTGTTGCCCAGGCTCCTCTGAGCGGCCCCTTCGTCTGTGCTTTAAAAGGCCGTAGACCAGGCCATCGGTTGTTTGGCTTTACCGCATAGCCAAAGCAGGCAGGCGTGTGTCAGAGTGAGTCGGAGCGTGACGCTGCAGATCTGAGCGGTACGGGGCACGGCACCAACAACTTCAGCAACAAGGGTAACGCTGCCTCCCGACAGAGCATCAGTGGTTTTCCACCTAATAGCTGCGTTTTATTTTAACGAAGACCAAATGCAAAGGGGACATCCTGATTTAGGTTCAGACTGATTGGTTTCTGAATGGGTGCATTCATGAATAGGTGCTCCAGATTACTGACCCCTTTGGTGTCGGCTGGTGTCTCCCCATCTTTCCACCCTGTCATTTCAAAGGAAATTAAGTGGCTAAAACTGGAAGTGCCATCTCCTTAGTCATTATCGCGGACAGACCAGGTGTTTATTGGATCTCACCTCACCAATAGCACGGCAATCATTAATACATGAGCGAAGAATAATGAGTGCAGTGCAGTTTTACGCAATTATGGCCGCATGCTGGATGAGGGTGAGGGTCTTTACCGTCACACATTAATGAGGTTATCAATATGTGTGCTGGGCAGGGCCTCTGCTGATGCTGCCATGGTCAGCCTGGCTACACTGTAAGGACTCAAGGCAGCTCTCCTCATCCAGGTCATGGTGGTTCCTCAGGTTTACCAATAAAAATCACCACAATCCCCGTTTAATCTTTCTAGTGATATTGACATGCCATGCCTGTGGGTGTCTATTGTTCAAGCATCCTGCCAATAAACCAGAAGGAAATAAGGGCATCTGCATCTGCATCCCACCCTGTTTTATAAACCTTATTGACAAAGGTAGAATGAGAGCATAAATGTGTCCGTTAAAATTACACCAGGAACAGGATGGGCTTTTTATGGCACTCTGTTCTAGCTTAATCACAGGGCTGTTGTTTTTTTGTTTTTGTTTTTTTGGTAGATCATTTGAAGACCTGGTGTTGCTCATCAGGACCTTGTGTTTGTGTTTTACATACATTGGAGAATTGAATGCATTCAGCACAATGTCATTTTTTTTCTTAGCCGGGAGGATGTTAAAGGCTGGTCACTTGGCTGTTTGTGATATTTGTGACGAGTGGACCAGCACACAATGCTTGTTTACCTTCTGCAGTGTTCTGTCCAGGCGAGGCCTTACCTCTTAAAATATCCTGTTTGTGTGGAGGCTTTTTGTTATTATCTCTGTGCTGCTGTATCCAGGGCCCCAGGCTGGTCCAGTAAAACATGCAAGACAGAGGTTCTGTGCCGATATCGCCTTGCTCGCAGCCTTGAGTCGGCCCCCGCCCCCTGTCACCCAGTTCAAGCCCTATAAATAAACACCAATTAATCACCAGCCGAGAGCCAGGCCAGACCAAAGCTGTGACAGCACAAGCCCTAGTCTCTCCTTCTTCTCTCCCTCTCTCCCTCCTTCTCTTTCACTCTACAGTTTCTATCTTTTTCTTTTGTAAGGCTAATGCAGGACATGGCTTCATAAAGGGCCCTAGTATTTAAAGCATATCTGAGCTGTGTATATTGTGGGGCATCCTGTTGTGCCCCTTTGTTGTACAGTGAATTACAGTTAAAAATGCAGTGACTTCTAGCAGATCCTCTGGAACTCTGTAGTCTGGGTTTCGCTTCAGCACCAGAAGTTATCAGTTTAGGCCTTCGGTGCTTTTATGATGAAAAGGTATTCTGTGGATGTTGCGAAGAGCTGCTGGGGAGAGCTTGAGACGACACCATGGAGGGCTGTAATTAGTTATTTAATTACGCTGCGATTACACGTGTGCATTGAGAGGGGGAGGAGGCCACACTAATGGCAGCTTACTCTCTCAGCACCTCCATTTGGGTTTTTGTTCTTAAGTGCTGTGCTCTCATTAAGCTGCCGTTTTAACCAGCATGGCACCTGCTTCAAAATCAAATGCAGGCCGCTCGTTACGGCTAATGGCTGTGTGTCTGCCAGCAGCGCTCTCCATGGCATACCACTCACTCTGCCCGCCAAAGCTAGCACGCTCCAAATTAGCTACATTTCACAAACAATTTCACCAACTCGTTACGCAGTTAGATGTTTATTGGAAGATCACCGACTTCCCCCGAGCGTTGCGGGTGCCAGCTTTAGGTGATGGAGCACTGGCCCACATAATAGACCGCAATTATGATTGGAGCCTTGTGCCGTTTACTGCATTATTTATGGAAACCTTTCATTGAGGTTTTTTATTATTATTTATTTTGAAATGTTCACAGCCCCTTCTCCTTAACCTCGGACCCCTGATGTTTGCCCTTTACCTCCTTCCCTTCCCCTGCCAACAACCCATCCCTTGTGTTAGCTCTTTTTTTCCAAGGTCTCCCTGGTATGGACTTTATTAATTCAAAATAGAATTCAAACTCCATTTATTTACTTTACGGCGCAGCCACACTGGCACTGTTCCCCAGTGTTTATAATTTTGCTTTTGTTTCAATTTGTGCCTGGCTGCCCCTGACAACCCAGGGACATGATGTATCGTACGCTGGTGCCTTATCTGTTGATGTACAGTTTTAACCTTTTCAGAAGGTTGCCCCCCCCCCTTCTCTCTCAGCCCCCACCCCTTTCCTCCAGCACCCCCTCCAACCTCACTGTCTGAAAAGAGCAATGTGCACCAATGCTCAATAAAAGTCTATCTTAACCTCTCTCCAAAGTTATCTAATGTAAATGTTTAGATTTTGTTTCCATAACATTTCCATAAAAAGAATGGCCATCCATACAGTGGTGGAACAGAATATGGGACTCTTTTAGAGTTGGGGGTTGGGAAAAGGTTTGAAGGTGGGGGGTGGTGACTGGAGGACGAAAAAAAAATGCACCCTGCAGACTGTTCTGCTGAATGGCTCAGCTATGTGTGACTTTGTGGTGAACTTGCAGTGCATCTGTGTGCTCTCTCTCCAGGGCTGTTAGTTTTGGCCTGTTTGCCCAGAGATACTGGACTGTAAATCACAGCCTGTAAAACAGGGAATGCAGGGCCGCAGTCGCATGTACTCGCTTTTCTTCATCCTGCAGCCTCCGCACCTCTGCTGGAGTTTCGGGTTATTTATACAGTTCAGTTGCCCCGACACGTCCGATACAGGTCAAACAGCTCATTATTTATAGATATAGCGACGTGTAGCATTCAGGAAGCACTGATGGAGGAGATGAAGGTTGTAACAACTGTGGGGAAGGTTTTAATAATTGTTGTGGTTATGATGATGATGATGATGTTGACGATGATGATGACGATTATGATGACTATGGTAGTTGAGATGTATGTGGTAGATACCATGTAGCTAAACATGATTATAATGTTGACAGAGACATCAGTATTTTCTGATGGCTTGATTGATCACAGTTGGAGTTTTATGAACTCTTCCTGAGGGGCTGAACTTCCTGCTGCGCTGCACAGCCCCGTCAGGCGGCTTCCTGTCTGACTCGGTTGGGACCTCTAAGACTCATTTATTGTCTCTGGACATTGCATGTCACTAAATAATGCTATTTTCAGTCCCTTTCTGCACACAAGTCTAAACCTCAACTCTGACCTGGCTGTATGCCTGTATCTGGAAGTTCAAAGAACATCTATGATCTTTCCTCGATGGATGAGCCTGTTGCCATTCTTCAGGGCATTGTAAACAGCTCCAGAAGTGATTTATTGGATGTCAAGAAAATTGTGAAATAACACTACGCTGTTCCAGCAAAGCGTGTTGTAATTACCTCTGCGCTTTCTCAGTGGTATGTGAATATATGATGTGACTAAGAAAACACAGAAAGCTGTGAAGATGGAAAAAGAGAGGGGGCTGAAAAAGGTAGATTTGAATATTGTCTGAGCGGAGCTTTTCTCAGCAAGCGTGTGAGTGCTGTTATTTATAGCTCTCTAGAAGTGCAATGTGAGCCAAGGCAAAATGGCTGTACTTTAAGTGTCCATGTGAATGAAACAGCTGGACAGTACTGGAAGTGCACTGACAGATGCACTATTAGAGGGAGACTGCTCCCCTCCATCACGGCCTCTCCGCTCCACTCTGGGCTTTCTCCGCAGCACTAATCTCCAGCACTGTTCCTCTCCAGAGTTATTATTGTTGAAGTCCCATTGTAAAGAGATCCTGCTTATGTATCGTCTGCTGATCTTATCGGACAACGGCTTTTGTTTTATACTCTTAGTCATGTTTCCTAAAGGGTGGATCAAAAGCAAGTGCTTTTTTCTCCACCTCCTGTCATATGTAGTTTTTCACCATTTGATTATACTAGCCAAGAAAATTCACTTGACCTCTGCATGATCGTTGCTTTGAAAGCGCTTGTACTGATTTGTGTAATGCTAATGTGAACCCAACGTCTATTTTACACAAGTTCTAAACCGAAATCCTTGTTTGCAGGTTTGGTCCAGGTCTGGTCATCTACTGGTACGGCTTTATTGCAGAACTGGACTGCCAACGGGACAGAGGGATCCTGCTCAAAGACTGTTTCCCTACGGACATCGTGACTCTGTGCCATGGGTCAAGCCATTGCTGATGCTAGCCAAGGGTGATCCTGATGCAGAGGAAGGGGAGGGGCAGTTAGGCCGTTTGTCGGTGGAGACATGAATCCCGAAGAAATTTAGGTTTCCCGTTGCGCAAAAGCTACTGGCAAACATCTACTCTGAACTCCAGTTGAACTCCCAGGGATCAGGGTCAGGACAGTACCTTTGCAAAATCACGCCAGGAGGGTTGGGCTCTGCTAGGACTGGGCCTGGGTACTACAGCACTGTGGGAGTCCCCCGAGGTAGGAGAAGGGGGCAGGTAGCATCTCTTGTCATGGCTCTCTCCTTCGTCACTCTGACCCTTTCACTCTCTCCTGAGACTAGTAGAGGGGTCATCACTGTTATCAGCTCTTTCACTCTACCCCTTCTCTCTGTCTAATAGGGTGTGGCACCTTTGAAACCCTTTACCCCTCAGTATTTTGGAGTCCGAATGTTATAATGCTTTGAAACGTGCAAAGTCTGTTTGATTGGGAAATGTCCCTTAGCTTCCAGTGACTTTTTACCTTCTTTCACAAACGCAAATTCAATAAAAGTAAGTCATATATCATATCAGTCAGACATATCAGTTTCTTTCCAGGATATAATATATTATGGCATACTACTAATAACAGAGGAAAAACAGAAACAAAGCCACCATTTCATTGATATAAATAATAAGTAAAAAAGTTACTGTATATGTTTAAAGAAAAAAAAAAAACAGCCAGTTTCCTAATCCCCCCACACTGAAGGGCACAGAGGTTGACGTTCCTGGAGCCTCCTTCTGCGTGCTGTCTGGATGAAAGACGAGTGCAGGCCCTCTGCGCTGGAGTACCATGGTGAGATATGAGGGAGATCAAGAGCTTCCCTCTCTCTCCCTCTGTTCTGTGTTAATCGGGCCCAGACCTGCTCTGACCTGCTCCTCTCAGGGCAGACTGTAGTGGAGCTTTACCCATCCCTGACCCCAGTCTCCCATCCACCCTCCAGACCGTACAGCTCTCCTCTGGCCCGCACGGGCCTCGGCGCTCCACTTTTAAATAGCAGTAAAGTGTTGCATGATTTGTTACCCTTAAACCTCTAACCCTAAAGCAGCCCCCACCCTATTTAGGCCTTGAGGACCGGGGGTCAGAGAAGGGTCATGGGGCGGCCATGGTTTCCTCTGCCGAGCCCATTTCTCCGAACGGTACAAAACAACGGCCCCCCAGCGTCCAGTTAACAGAGCCTTATTGCACAGCCATGGAATGCTTAGACATCACTTTACAGCTCCTCTTGGACACGAAAACAAGCTTTTTAAATGGGCAGGGGATGCAATGTGGAATAAAGAAGGAGAAAAAATGGTAAACAGCAGATTCAGTTCCTCTCAGGTTTCAAGTCTTCCTGCCATTGTTTTTCAAGATGGCTGTTGCACAAAAGAGAAGCTTGGGTCAACCTCTATAAATTACTTTCTGCACACAATGCAAACCAAATACTGCCCTTCTTACTTCACTACAAAGAACAGTAATAGATGAGATGAGGCTTCTGAGATTTCCACAAAGCAGATGCAGTTTTACGTCACTTGATTTTTTTTCTCTACTTGTACTTAATGTCTTAATGTTGTCTTTTAATTTCTCTGGTTTTAGATTAGATCTTGTTAGAAAAAGAGTTGTGCTCCAGTGCCATCATGGTCTCTAATGAGTGCTTTTATGGCCAGAAATTGTACATCATCTATACTAACTGTCACAGTCACAAAAACACAGCATCTCCAAAAAAGCAACTTTACAGGAGACAAACAAACCTTCTTTACTTTCAATGGTTAGTAATGTTAAAAGACTTTATTCCAAGTCATTTTGAAACATTTCTATTGGTCCATTCATCATCCAATTTTTACACGATGCAAAGAACAACTGCCATATTTTGAGTAAATTTCTACTTCCAGGGTCATCTTATCAAATGTAAGTCCAGTCCTCCGTTCCTGATGTGCATTCTTACCACAGCTATACATCTCCTAACAGCAGACTGCTATACGCTTACCCTGACAATACGCCAAAGAATGGCCGTCCGCAGAGAATTGTGCTTATTAATGTGGGAGGGAGGCTCACATAATGGGCTGCAGCAGTGCTCAGCATGCTCTCCGCATTACTGGACCGACCAAGCACAGAGACTGTTCAGGAGAGGGCTGCGGACAGGCCCGAGGCTCGATGGGAAGCATGTTCAAGAAGCTCAGAGAGATAAAGACACTGTGCTTACTTCTTTCCCCTGTATTTGTTTACACTCTAAAACTGGCTCATGACCCACAAAGAAAAGAGTGCAGATCTAGACGTGAATTTCCGAAACCACATCTGTCAAAAGCCAAACATAAATCATACTTTACACTCCGTTGGCAGAGGCGGAATCACGCTCCTGGCAAAACTGTAAAGAAAATATTCTTTATCTACACACTGCATCTGTATAAACCTCTTACAGAAAACGTCCTGCAGACCTCTGCTGAAGCTTTTCTGTTCGAGTCAGATTAAAAAGAAGCAGCATTTTTGTAAAGTGAATGTACAGCCGGTGTAAGTAAAGCTTTTATTAAAAAAAAAAAAAAAAAAAGCTTGGAGGGGGGTTGGGGGAAAAAACTAGTCGTCCCTTAGGCGTGAATAGCTTCACATTGTTATTACAATCTGACTGGATATATGTGCAGGCACGAAATAGCGTTTCAGCTGATGTTTAACTTTGGCCGAGGTTGTAAGCAGTCTGAGCACAGCTGTGTTCACTCCACCATTAACATATCTATCTTTCACTGCCACAGCAGGTGTGCGATCATGTGCTGCTTTAGATTTAGCTCTGATCCACTCTGGTGCTCACACACAGGCAAAGGAGGGGACAACCTAACATTTTTTTAGTAACAATTAGAAATCCTTCTGTGATCTCTTTCCAGCACCATGGAGAACTTTTGATTTTAAATCCTGTTACTAAGAGCGCTCGGCCAAGTTCACCCCAGGTAACATGTATGCGTTTCATCATGAAGCTTGCTCCTTTTAGGATTGATTTTCATATTTAGTAGATTCTGGACTCTGAGGCAGCCTGAATTACTGGTTGCTTTTACGGTTTTAGTGGCCATACACACTTCACAGGAGTTGTGAAATGTTCCACTGATTCCTTACGTGACTTTCTGTGGGAATGGACGTCATTTTGGGAATCAAAGATTGATCACTGACTTATTTTGACTGCAAGGCAAAAACAACACCGCACTAGTGACAGTCATTGGAATGTCCACTTATTTGATGCTGCAACATGAGCAGTCTAAAGTATCTTCAAGATCCCTCCCTGTAACATTAGCTAGCTTCTGTAGGAGGGATTCCCAGTTTGTGGAACCCTAGATATCCTGCACAGATTCTGTGTTGGAGTGTTGAAACCCCAGTGCTTGCTAAGTGAGGTATGGAATGGGTATGAGGGCCTCATACTGTTCAAACATAGAGGTGTGGTCTGGAGTTCAGATTGACCGTTTTGCTTTTTTTCATGGCTTACATCTGAAGTGCAATATAATATAGGTGTAAAAGCTACCACTACAGTAGCAAAACTGCATATCTATCAGCGTAAGTAGACAAATGTACATTGCTCATTTTGAGAACTAGCATATGTAGGGTTTCATAATACATACATGAGAACTGAATAACATTTTATAAAGTGATATTTGAATATTTCTATACCGATTATTTGAGACTTGAACAGTTGCAGGATGAACTGTTTCACATAGTAAATAACATTTCACTGTAAGGGCCTTTAAACTGAAGTAAGAGTAATTTGGTCTGTTTACCACACTGTCACGAAGAAACATAAGAGCTTAAGGAACTTAAAAGGAAGATATCTACCTAAACCACAGTCTACAAGTTGTGTGAGTTAATGTACAATAATACAGCTTCTATTAATGAGACCTACATTGGTGTGCAAACATTTGTCAGAATTGGTTGCTGTAAAGAGTTTATAATACCTCCAAATTCTGTTTAGCATTTAAGTAAGTTAAGTGTATTCATTTTCTTTTGCACAATTGTAGAGAGGAAGAAAAATGAAAGCAGCACCATGCAAAAGTTTGGTCACCCCCCAAAAATTTCAGCTCTCAGATAACTTTTACCAAGGTCTCAGACCTCGAGTGGAGTTATGACATGACTAAAGTTTGGGAGAAGGACCACACCCTGAACTCCTCCTCTGAGCAATATGTACCATCCACTTCTCCACCCCATCTCCTCCATTCCTTTTCAAGGCTCACCTTAGCTACTGGGGATCTCAGCCTCTCGCTCCTACCACAAAGCCACCCCGAACTCCACCCTTAAGGTTCCTGGAGTCGGCCTCCATGTTTCATCCCTCCAGGCTGTGGTCCTTACTAGAAAAATAGCCGTTTAGGACTAGGACTTGTTCATAGTCAGTGTTAGGAAGGTAATGCAAAGTTCAAAATGTAATAAATGCTCATCAAGCCTAATTTAATTGATGCCCACACAGCAGGACAAGGCTGTAATTAATAAATCTCAGTTGATGGAAGCGACAGAGGTAGAGTTGAGGTCTGAAAGACATAAAAGCTTACCTGCTTGTAGAAGTGCTGGGAAGGTAATTCAAACAATTTGTCCCTACATTCACTTAAAATTCAGCGAGATCATTTTATCAAGGACCATCTAAACAAGGCTAAAGTTCTTTGGCCGCAGTGAGCCATGGTATGTTTAGAGAAAAACAAATGAATGCCTTTCCCCACTGTTAAGGACAGGGGTGGATTAACCAGCTTTGGGCCTGTGTAGCAGCCAGTGCACAGAGATTATTTTGCGGACAGTCACACAATCAATCCAATTAAATACCAAAATATCATACACTTTAGTTAAACATCATACTGTCTGTTTAATAAAATATGCCAGCATTTTGTTTGTTATTCAATGCTTATGCATGTAACAATATTGGCAGCATGTAAGTTTTCCTGTTAGATCAAATGGCAGTTATTACAATCAAGATTAGTAGAAATGTGCACAACATGAGTATATAAGTGAAGAATCCAGCAAGAAACACATTTTTAACCATAATAAATGTTAAAATTGCAAGCAAGGAGGGGTTTACTTTTTTAGGTCTTGTAGTAGGCTAGCTTTTTCTGCTAGACAGGAGACATATGTTTTTATGCTCTGTTTAAGAGCGCTCTGTTCTCTGACCTCAGTCTAACGTACAGTTGCTATATTGTCCTGTCTGATTTGATTTGCTCTTTTTACAGTACGAGTTTAAGACATGAGGGGAAACCTTGAAATAAAGGCTCTTTTGATTCCACACCTGAAGAAAGTACTTCGGGGGGTGGAAGGAGGATGTGGGACGGGACAGTTGCTTCTTCCTCAGCGGTCAATATGTTGCCCCCCCCCCCCCCTCCCTTTTTTTTTTTTTTAAAGATTAAGAACTGAAGTGGGATTTGGACTGTGACAGCATGCACCTAGGTCTGTGGAGCCTGATTCATGACGAGGAGGGGACAGCAGCATGCGGAGGGGGAAGCTGGGGAAGGCGTGGAATTCTGGAATATGTGTGATTAAAAGTCTGAGCTAGGAAAATGTGATTGTGTAGTTGGAGGGAGAACTGAGGGAACATTCGATACAGGAAAAACAAACTGTGGCGCTCTCTGCCCACAAGTTCACAATTGTGAGCGAGATCTCCTGATGAGAGCTGTCACTGCCTTGTTATTATGAAACAAATGTTCTTGTTCGATAGTAATGCTCCGTGCATGTGTGTGTGTATGCATGTGTGTCTCTGCACACTTAACCCTAGCTTTCCAAACACAATCAGAGCCACCAATCCTGCTGATAGTGGAGAGCCCAACCCTGCAGGCTGCTTCAGACGGTCATTCATAAGTATCCTCTGCTATTGCCAAAACAAGCCCAATGATCATTTATCACTATGCAATAAATCGTGTTGAGAACTCTCAACACGGAGATGAGACAACGTACCATTACGGACGGTCTCTGCCTGATTTCGGAAATGTTTGAAAAGGCAGATGTGATTGGTTATTTTATTAAATTGTTGCCAGTGGCAACATAATATTTTTGGGAAGGGTAGGACAGTGGTCAGGGGAGGAGACCATGCATGTATAAGCAGGGGGTGGCAATGTGCACCTCTCCCCTCCCCTCTAGTCCAACTCCTTTATGAGCATTGTGCTGGGTTGTGCTCTAGTGAGCAATTAACTGTTTAGCTGGAAGCATTGTCTGCTCCTAACGAATTAACGTGGGCACTTGTTTACTTTTAGTGATACATTTTTAATAGCTCATTAGATCTGAAACCTCAACTATACCTAGCCGCCCATTCATATAATCAACTCATGCCAACTCCCTGCTAATAGCACTGAACTCTTAGGAGGCCTTGACTGTCTGCTTAACAGTGCTAGTGCTGAGGATCCCTTCTCTTTGTGATTATGGGGCATTTTTTACTTAATGCATTATAGCACCATCAGTGGCAGGCTGATGCAAAACATCTGGTTTATTTCCATCTGGTTTACTGCCATCAACAAACGCATCTTTGTGTTTAGCAGTAGAGAGAAAAAAAGCTCCTCACTCCTCATTTATTTCATGTCCAATGCAAATCGTGTATGATATTTTGTTATTCCTTTCTGGCCATTCTAAATATCGATGCAACCACTAAAAGTTTCCACTAAAGGCTACAAAAAAAAAAAAAAAAAAGAGAGACAAAACATTTGATCACATTTCCTGCTTGTTCTTTTTCTCTCTGTTCGTAGCTGATTTGCATACCACCTTCAGAATTTTAGATCTATACACTGAGGCTTGTGAATGACCCAGGGTACATAATCAGTGCCCGTAATTACTGTCATTACATTAGCACAATAACCAGAAAGGTATAATTAAGATTTTGCATTAAACCACCTCACTTTACGTCTTCCTGTCTCCAGGTGTGTCAGTATATGACAAACCACCACCCACCCACCACCACCACCACCACCATACACACACATACACACCCTCATTTTACCATTAAACTTGCTATTGGGCCAACGTCAATTACAGCTAGCTATTCTCTTAGCTATCGCACCAGCGTACAGATAAGATATGCTGCATTGCTAGTTCAACTAAGCTTATCTGAGCATTAATGCTGGCCGGGTGAAACGCACAGTGTTGAGAAAGCAGCTGTTTGAATTTGTGACTTGCTCCGTCTCTGCAGAACGGACCACTCCACTCCGCATATGATCCATGCCGGTGGCCTGAGCTCACGAGCTGTCTTATGTCATAGTTTGGACATCTCTTGTTGCTATTTATTGCCACAAGCTGCCCGGATAGGTCTAAAACAGCTCTTGACACCAGCTATTGGTTTTCAGCACCAGGGCTTCCAACTGCTAACAGGGTCCCCACTATCTCTCTCCTCCTTTAGCTGGATACACACTGACACACAAGTCCACTGTGCTGTATTGTCACAAAGGATCTATGAGGTGGTGTGGGGCATGGTTCCCTGCCCAGTATTTTCCTTATGTGCGTAATCCTGGTTGAGGGTTGATGCAGTAGGAAGACATACATGTGCAGTACAGTGTGTTTATATATGTTTTGAATTTATATACAGCAATATATATATATATACAATATTTTAGTTGACATTCATTTCAGTGTTTTATAATTATAATGTGTTTTGTAATCAATTCTAATCCATCTGTCTAGATCTATCTAGCCAGCCATCTAATATCAGATAGACAGACAGAAAGACAGACAGACAGACAGATAGATAATATATGCAAAAGGTGTTTCTGATTTTGTATAAGTAAAAACATCATAGTCTACACAGAGACACACTTCTGCACATTGTAAAGCAAAAGTTATTTAACAGTTAATAAACTTAATGGTTATCTACTTATTACATACAACATATGAAGAAAGCAGTGATGGTGTTGCAAAGTAATGGCACATTTAACAAAATGTTAAATTCAGAAATTAAATTATAATTTTGTGTAAAATGTACAGAACATGTATATTCATATTTATGTTTATGTTTATTTATTTGCTTAATGTTGAGGATTTATTCTCATGTAGGAAATAATTCAAATGTGTCTTTACTGGCACCCAATTTTATCTATTTATCTATCTATCTATCTATCTATATATATATATATATATATATACATATATATATATACATATATATAATCATATGCTGACGTAGTAGTGCAGTATATTTTCTCTAAGGTGGGTATTTAGAGGAATTGTTCTCAAAAGTGGCCAATTCTAATTCGACCAGATTTGTCTTCCAAATGTGGATTAAATCTCGTTATGGGGCTGTAAAGCCGCAGAGCTTACATGCTTACATTTTCTGCCTCTTTGACCGCTTTTCTCTCTCTCACTGAGTAGCCAGAAACGCGCTCACTTCAAAGAGCCTCAGAGCTAATCTGATGTAATCTGCATTTACACTGTTTACCGTTTGAACCTTCTTGCAATTAGTATCAGCCCTCATTCCCACAGAACACACACTATCCAAAGTATATAATACATATAATCTATATATAATAGATGTAATAATATATAATGATTTAACATTTTTACATTTTCACAGTATACAGGACAACGACATTTGCTTACTTTTTGCTAGCATTATTATTGATATTGTATATAACATACTGTTAGTACCGTGGCTATTTGTTATAGTAGTAGTAATAATAATAATAATAATAATAATAATAATAATAATAATATATTCCCGTGATATTTCGCTGTGATATAAAGCTATGTAAATAACTAACAATCCTGAATCATAGCTACCCACCCGTTCGTGCCCCCCGGTCGGTTCGGCCACGCCATTATTTTGTGTTGGAAAATAAGGAGTGGTTTTAACTGCCATCCCAGAAGATAATGGTTACTGATCCCATTCTTTCAGTCATAATGTTCAAGTGGCCCAAAGATGAATGGCTGGGCCGTTATTAGCAGGAGTGCAGCACTAGTGCCTTCCCCAGGCTTTTATTCCCATGGCTGGGAGAGGTGACAGGCCGGATAGTGCACGGCTGTCTGGACAATCCGCATAAGCAGGAAGGTCATTCATTTGAGGAGGATACAATGAACACGTAACTGTGCAGCACGTCGAGCCGGCGCTGCAGAGCGCGTGCATTAACACTAGACACGATTATTGATATTATTGATCAAATCATCTATAGAGTGCCTTCATACAAGCTACCTCTGGAAATTTAATAGAGACCCTTGATTATTATTTTTATTATTATTAATAATAATAATAATAATAATAATAATAATAATAATATGAATAATAATAATATGAATATGAATATGAATAATATTATGAATATTATTATTATTAATGATATGAGACACTATATTAAACATGTGATTGGAGAGGTGCTCTCTGTGGTTGGACTGGCTGCCAGGAGGAAGCAGTGATAGATGAGTTACACGGTTTCCTCCTCTCGCTCTGTTGTGCTCGGGGTGTTCAGGCAGGTAAGGGCAGGTGAGCTGGGCAGCTTTTATGGCTCGATGATGAAGACATGATAAGACTGGGCACATTTATGCTATTGGTTGTGTTGAGAAGCCTGGTGGACGATGGAAACGGCGCTCGTCTTCTTGCGTCTTCAGCACTCGGTGTAGCCAGAGGAACGCAGTCTACCAGCAGGGGGCGCCAGGACGATGCCACAGTACCGGACTCAGGGGTCCTTTTGCTTAGCATGGGCGGAGAACTCACTCTCTCTCTCTCTCTCTCTCTCTCTCTCTCCTGCTGTCCTCCATGGCAAGCATTTTCTCTTATTTACACTTCTTGCAAAATGTCTCACTTTTCTGCCCTGAGCTGAATATTTCTAACCTTTGTTTAATTTGTTCTTCAAATAAATAAAACTATATTTTAATCAAAGTTATCGACACTCAGCGACTGGTGATCAGCATGCTGCTGCTGTTACTTCCACCCATGTGGGCAATAGTTATTCGCCACGCTAGCCGCTCTTCTGAGCGCGCGAGCAGATCTGAGCCCAACATTAGCAGGAAAGCCTAATGAGGAAATATCAGCTCAGCGTGCCGCGAGCTACCTAATTAAATCTCAACTGATTGCGGAATAAAAGCTCAACATCCTTGAGGCTTGACTAAAACTCACAGCCATTTTACTCTATTGCTCTTTAGCTATTTTCAAGGCAAATGGCCCCGTTTTGTTTTGTCTCTCCTCCCTGTAACTGCTGCTCTGACCGTTTCAGCCTGTCCCGGCCTGTGTGTTCCTGAGTCCAGCCTTCAGCCTTCAGCCAGGAGACCGCACTCATTAACTGCTCTGTCCATCGCTGAAGAAACGGGGAGACTCGGCTCGCAGTGAGGCACTCAGGAGAAATGAGCTCTAATTCAGAGGAGAGATGCTGCTTATGGAGGTGATCCTTTACTGCACACCTCCACACCCTGCCCTCTGTCACACTGGCTGGAACACACACCACACACACACACACACACACACACACAGTGTGTTTTATGCTGGAGAAGAAACCTGTAGCCTGTTTAAGAGCAGTCTTTCTCCTATACCGACACGTGTGTGTGTGTGTGTGTGTGTATATGATTATATATATATATATATATATATATATATATATATATATATATATAATGATAAAATAAAAGTAGAAATTAAATGTAATGATTAAAAAATTACATATATATATATTCAGCAAATATAGTGTATATATAGTGTATAATATATCAAATAAACTATA
Source organism: Salminus brasiliensis (assembly GCF_030463535.1). Taxonomy (NCBI): domain Eukaryota; kingdom Metazoa; phylum Chordata; class Actinopteri; order Characiformes; family Bryconidae; genus Salminus; species Salminus brasiliensis. The sequence continues at coordinate 11,427,012 of NC_132887.1, read as the reverse complement.
ATAATAATGCAATATATAATATATAAAATAAAAACACACATATAAGTAAATATATATGTATTATAGAACAGTATATGATGTTCATATTGTATATATGCTCGTGTGTGTGATAAATATACATGTACTAATAAAATAATGATAAACGCTGCATGCCGTACTGAATACGTAACAAAATAAATAAATAATAAATAAATAAATAAATACAAATTAGAGCACTGTGTTTTAATGTATTTCCTTCCCCATAACAAAAGTGTTTATGTGCTATATCATAAATGCTAAATTGGCTCTGCTGAAGTGTCTCGCGAGCGCGTTGTTCAAGGCTGAATAAATGCAAGTTGGCATTGAACACCGCGGAGAATTAGGCTGGAGGAGAGAGTTATAGACATTCCTGCAGGGAATAAGTTGTTGACAATTAAAACACACACACACACACACACACACACACACACTAAAAGCATCGCTGTGTGCCCTGTGTTGAGCCTCGTCTGTTGAGCCTCATTATAAGAAGTGTTGGTCTGCTCTGAGAATTTCTGACCTCTGCCTTAAGACCCACCAACACTGCTAGAGCAGCTCAGCTGCAGCCATTCTGCATGAACCCACACAGTCCTGCAGACACTGAGGACAACATCAGGCTGGGTGAAGGACAGGGTTCGGATTAAGGGGCTTTTTAAAAGCAGACTGAAGTGTGTGTATGAAAGATCAGGGTTAAGGTGCTCTTCTGATCAGTGCTGAAAGGCTCGGTGTGTGTGTGTGCTGTGCAGGGCAGTCGCGAGCAGCAGAAACAAAGAGAGAAAACGCTGCTCCAGTCTTTCCTAAAACTCCTCAAACGCTCCGTTTCGCTGCTCTGTCCGTTCTGTGCTAGAAGAAAAACAAAAGAAACCGGGGGGGAGGAAGAGAACAGCAAGCCCCCCGTCCCAGGGCATTTAGGTGGGTTATAATAAAGCATTTTCCCCGCGCTTTATTGATCAGTCACTGGGAGCTAATGTAATTATCCTCATCAATAGGGGGGTGCAGGGAGGATCATTATGTGGCTGACAGTGATAAATGATCACCGAAATGTGGCCTTTTCTCCGAGGAGCCCCCTCACATACATAACGCTGTCACTGAGACACCTCATGGCAAACGCGCAGAGAGAAAGTGCTGAAACGCTCCCAAAAACACAACAGCCTGCATCTGAATAGGACAGAGAGGCAGTCGCTGTAAATATATATATAAATATAAATATAAATATATATAAAAACAAGACCAAATAAACAAGTGCGAAGATTAAAAACGTGGAAAGACTGTTCACACAAAACATACACTGACTGAAAAACTGACGAAAAGCGCCCGATCAGGAACTAATACTCGAATAAAATATAATACCAACACCGAATCCCGAATAGAACTGATATATATATATAATATATATAATATATATATATATAATTAGTATATAAATCATTAGGCAATGAAAGCTAATGGAAAATAAAGTTCAGAACACTGCTAGTGTTAAACAACATAATGCACACTGTAGTGTCATTCAACAACATTAAGCACTGGAGCTTTAGTTTATATTTACCAAAAAAAAGGAAAATAAATGAGGATAAATGAGGATAAATGAGGATAAATGAGGATAAATGAGGATAAATGAGTACGTTGATAAATAAAAAAGGAGAAAATATCTGAGGCAAAAAAAGAAACATTCTAAAAAAATAAAATAAAATAATAGTATTTATTTTCTACATATATATATATATATATATATATATATACCCCCTTAATTGTCCCTTATAAATCATAACTAGCTAAATAAATGCTAAAAATGTAAGAAATAACAAATATAAAAATCAAAGCAACTCATTCCGTCTCTCTCTCTCTCTCTCTCTCTCTCTCTCTCTCTCTCTCTCTCTCTCTCTCTCTCTCTCTCTCTCTCTCTACCCTTCCTTTTCTCTTGAAATCAGAAAGAAAAGCTAAGAAAGCAGCAAATGCGAGTCCTGGTAAAGAGCGCGCGCTCGGGCCGGATTTCTAATTAAAGCTACTTTCATTAGCTGCGTATCGAGCAGAGCTGCACCCGGGCTTCTCTCCGGCGAGGGTCTGCAGTCTTCTCCTGCAGATCAGATATTACTCAGGGTTAAGGGTTTATTAACATGTTGCCTTTGTGCACACGGCTGCTCTCGTTCTCTCTGCTTTATTGTGGACATGTAATGTGGTTTGGGGGGCCCGTCGTGGGGGGGTTTTGGAGGGGGAAATATTGCGCGTTTTATTCCAGCAGCAGTGGCCCAAGTAGCTCTGACAGAGAGGAGATGAAGGGGTGGAGTTGTTTAGCTCGCCTGGATCATCCATCATTCCTGTCACCCCGAATCGGCAAAGAGAAGCAGCAAAGGCAGCCCAGCCTTCTGTCTCCCAGCAAAGAAACCAGGAGAAAACTATTAATATTAAAATTCGCCCCTCACAATAACGCGCTGTTCCCCTGCATCTGATGATCTCTGCCCTCAGAGCGGCGGCACTTCTGTCTGGTTTGTCCAAACCCAGCGACGGTTTGATGGATTCGTTTAACAGTTAAAATTACGCTTCATCGTCCTGCTTGATCGCGGATCGTGAGCGAGTCTGAATGTGCAGATAAATGTTCAGACAGATTCAGAGGGATGAAAAAAGGCGGGGAACCTTTACGGGTTTTTCTCAAGACGCGTTTCAGCTCGAGCTAAACCCACAGAAAGAAGCCCACACTGTTCTACTGACAATTAGACAAAAATAAAAATACACACAGGCGTCTTTAAAGCGGAGCAGCTTCAGGCTTTTATCCACCTTAACATCACACCTGTTTCCTATTTCCGCGCGCTGGACTTAAGCTGTAGCTGCTAGTGAAGCGCCTTCACTGTATTTATAGTTTGGATACAATATTAAAATTGTTCACAATATTTAATCGTGCAAGTTTAGTCATTTTAACATGTATTAATAGTACTTATTATTACACGATTAAATACTGTGAACAGCTACAAAGGGCTAATGAAACAGATATTGGCTAATTCCTGAACATGTGGAAATACGTAACAACCGCACGCGCTCTCTGGACATCAGCATTTTATCATTTTAGATACAAAAATGTTCAATTTTTATAAATTCAGTTGTCCTTAAACAGATAAACGTACAAAATAAATAAAGGACAATTATGGCTTTATATTTATCTCTGCAAAGAATAATATCCACTACATTATTATTAATATTATTATTATTATTATTATTTGTTCTTTTTAGTGGTGCCAATAATAGTATACTACTATACTATTGCACGTATACTACTACTACTACTAATAATAATAATAACCACAATAATATAATAATAATAACAATAATAATAATATCACAATTTATAATAACAACAACAGATTGATAGTTATAAATATGAGCTGACCGCACACGCCCAAATCATTTAATCGCCATTAAAATATAAAAGAGTCGAATGGAGTTGGGTTGTTCGCGCAGCTCAAAGCCTGTGTTCAAATCCACCCTCACCCTCTCACTGTGTTCACAGCAGAGAGCTGAGTGAGGGAGATCCGGAGCTGGGCTGCAGGTGGAGAGCTGCAGAGCCAGCAGGGGGCGCCGCGCAGCGCTCTACTTTCTACTCCACTGCCTTTGTTCAACAGGAGTAAAGGGTTCAGGCTGTTCACCTATTGTTCCGACTAGTGCTGAACACACAGCTCTGCGCACAAAACACGCTATTTACATCTGCCCGTTTCAGACTAACACTGCTCCAAAAACATACAACACAAATAATAAGTTAAAAAAAGGAAATAAAAGCAAAGTGACGAAAAAATAATAATGAGTAACTGCTGCAGATTGTTTTAAATACTCAATAATAATGATAATAATAATAATAATAATAATCATAATAATAATCATAATATTTTGTAGTTGTTTAAAAGCGCACACATGAGCACACAGGAATCTAACAAAATCAAAAATGAAATATTTATTACAGCATTTTGTGACTGAACACCTTTTAAACATTACGTCACAGTCCTCATACAAGTATTTAATGTATTTTTGACAAAGCTTAAGGGAGACAGCATTTTTTTTATCATCTAGTGAGGAACACGTGCTGAAAAAGGAAGGAATTCATGGACATACAATATCAATGCCACAGCAGATCTGAAACTAGCAAAAACATTCTTTTTCAATTGAGGTAAACACATAGAATATCTAACATGAAACAATTAATAGACTGAACTCTGTACGAAGTTTGTTACAATATTCTCTTAGCTTTTCTCCAAGCTTTGAGTTCATAATTTAAGTTCTTTTTTTTCTCTTCTTCTTTTTTTCTGTTTAAGTTTTAGGTTTTTTGGTGCATCAACCGTCAATAGCTTCTCTAAGTGCCAAAGAATCCACCATTGTGTCTGTCCTGTCCATATGGTGCGTATGTTGATCCAGAGGCTTGGAAACTACTGTAGGATGTTGCTTTTCCATGGATATGCTTCCTTCAATAGGCTCTTGCTCTGAGAGTCCATGATACAAAAAAACAAACAAAAAAAGAAAAATAAAATAATAATAATAATAAAATAAAAAATGTATAAAACCAACACAATCCAGTGCTTGGGCAATTCAAACTAGGAACTTTACCTACAGGGAAACATTCATTCATGAGCCAAAAAAAAAAAGTAGAGGGGTGTGAAATGAAGGTTGAAACTGAATGGTACAGAGAGAGCAGGCTTCACTCAGCAGCCTCTCTGGCCGAGTGCTACTTCTGGTCCTTACCCGGACAGGTCCGCTGCCCGCTGTAGTGTTAGTGTTAGGGCCGAGATTTTTGAGATGTTTGTTTGTTGTATTTTTTTTTTTTATTGCTGCGACGAGACCATCTCTCCCTCAGGGAACAGCACACACAGTGTGAAAAGTGGGGGGGGGGTAGTTGGAGTGGGGTGGGGGTTACCTTTTATTCTAGGACTAGCTCAGGAAAACAGAAATTGAGTGATCAACAAAAATGCACAAGTTTTAACTTAGTGTCTATACCTTTATACTACAGTAGTTATAACTCTTGGAGTCTCTTGTTTTTGTTTTTTTTGTTTTTTCATCTTCCATAATGATTTATTTAAAAAGGTTCAAACGAGAGCGTGTGTGACTAGGTTTCTGCTTGTGTTGTGAGTGTGTACGTGTGTACAGTATGTGTGTATGTGTTTGTGTGTGTTTGCACTTTTGTACGTTCAGTTGAAACATCTTCCGTTGATCTTTAACAAAAGCCCAAGACTTTACAAAGTGTTCTTGTCAGCTTGGTCCTCTGTCGATGAAAGTAACAAAATTGACAAGATAAAAAATTATCACAGCTCATCTGGAATTCCATTTTAGTGTCTAATTCTGGTCAAAACTGTTCGGTGTTTTCTTTTTCTCCTCTTTTCTTAAAAATAGTCTCAAAATCGCTTTATTTGGGGTGGGGTCGGGGGGTTGAACTTGTTTTTCTTGCTCTTGGCGTCGTCAGGTTCCCTTACACTATTGGGCGTGGATGTCCAGGCCTTGTCCACCAGTGCTGTGGTCAATGGGGGTCAGAATAGGGGGGCTCTGTGCAGACATGGTCATTCCTGGGTGATGGGGGGGTCCTCCGTGCATCAGCATGGCGGGGTGGGTCGGCGGGGGGCCGGGAAGGTAAGGGTGCAGTGGGGGTCCGTGCCGTAGCTGGGACAGGTGCGACATCTGAGGAGGAGGATGTGGAGGAGGGTAGGGTAGTGGTGCCATGCTCATGCCCATAGGACCACTCTGAGGTACGAACTCCCCTGGCATGCCCTGCAGACCTGGAACACCACACACACACAGACAGGAAGAGAAAGAGAGAAAAGAGAGTCAGCAATCCTGTTTTCACACTGTTCACACACACACCTGCATGGACATGTGCTTCAAATCATTATCACTAATGTGGCATTAGAACGAAAGTGGTATTTTGGGAGCATATTCAGAAGCAGGGGATCGTTGCAGAAACTGTAATTTTACAAGAGATCTATTGGTCATAAAATGCTCAAATTCCATTAAAGGCATCTGGTATTTTCAAATGGTCGACAGTAATGATAAATTGCATCTTTCTCTAGAATTCAAAACACAGTGGCCTTATTCCCTACACCTAAATCCACACTGACCATTGAAATGCATATCTGATTAAATAAGGCACCCAGAGCAAGTCCCTATCAGTGAGTCTGCTCATATAGCACATTCATGAAAAATTACACTGTTGCATTTCAGTGGCGAGTGGGATACGGTCAGCCTGATACATTCCTGGTCAGTTCTCATGCAGTAAAGTGATCTGCACAATCCATCCACTGACACTGCAAGCTGGCAGGATGTGAAGAAACGAGCTAAAGTAATACTTCAGCACACAGACTCGTCAATTCCCCTGGCTGAATTCCGTGACAAAGAGAGAGTGCCTCTCATGGGGCTACACCGCTGTGAACATATTTGAATTAAATCCCTGTAAGAAGTTATTAAATAATGTAGGGTTGGGTTAACTATCACAACACACCAAGCTAAGAATAGTACACAGCAAATGCTTTTCCCAACAGGGGGGACTTTTAAAGAAAGCAGAATGGGCTGCTGTCAAACTTGAGGATGTGGTGTGGGCAGTGGAAAACCACAGCCAAAGAGAAAGAAGAAGTAAAGGCACCCAAACAGAAGCAGAGTGTTCTTTTATGATGTTCAAATTTGCCTAAACCCACTGGGTATTTTTGCTGCTACGCTGCGTGCTGAGACTTGGAGGAGTCAGGTTTGGCAGGTATGGGTGTGGACCAGACCTAGACCCCAGGAACAGGCCTGAGAAGCTGCAGGGCCAGGACAGGGGACAGTAGAGGCCTGGACTTCACTGCTTTGTAATGTGAACCCCTGGGGGATTAGCAACGGCCAGTTAAGGGGGGGGGGGAAGGGGTCGCCCCAAGGTCACCAGGCATGCTCACTCTCCGCATTCCTTTACCTTGGTACACTGCAATTAAGAAATTACACAGGAGGGCCCGGCAGGGGAAAAAGAGCAGCAAAGGGTGAGATTAATGGCCGATCTTGCCGGCTGAAAGCCGTGCCATTTTCTAATACTCGCTTTCCGCCCAACTTCATTTCATTCAAATGCACATGTTTGTTAAAGCGGCCTTTTAAAAGCACACTATCGGGGTCATAAAAAAAGTAAATCAATCTAGCCGAGAGACGTCAGGAGGAGTGCACTCACCTCCATATAACCTAGAGCGGCTTCTGTTAAAAGGCCCAGCAGATGTTTTTGACACTGTAAGCTGGTAATCTCAAGTCTTGTAAGCTGCAGTCATTCTGTTAAGTAGATCTGCGGGCCCCCTTTATTAACAGGAGTGGTAAAACCATCTGAAGACAATAATGCTGCCTCGACCGGCCTACTCTCTTTCTGCCTGCTCCAGCAGAGCAGTCTGCTCAATGGCTGATGATAATTAACTACCAAATATACCATATTGTGTGGCTGCGTAATCAAATCAAGAGAGGGTAATATTCCTCTGTATTAAGCTATTAATGTAATTGGTCATGAAGCATAAAATATGTTATGTAATTAAATAGTCTAGAAATTATATAGCCTATATTAAGAATTATCCAAGCTGAGCAAATGTTGTCTCTATGTGGCTGTTTTAGGGAACATTGCTCTCTGCGTTTTTGACTCCATTAGCTGTGGCGTCAGGGTGGGGGTATGGGCTTTGTCAGGAGAAATGCCATGGTGACCCTTTGCGAAAATCCGCTGCCTATTTACATATAAAGGGTTCTTTTAATCAAGGTAAGTGTTATTATATTGTGCCTCATTGAGCAGAGGAGTTTAGGTGTTAAATAAAATTTCCTCTGCCCCGGCGCCTTTGGGATGCGATATGTCTTGATTTCTCAAATGTCAGCGCCACGGTGCTGGCAGGAGGTGTAATGGGCGTCTTAATCAGGCAGCGGCCATTTAGCCTCCGAGTGAAAAAGAAAGAGAGCGTGAGAGAGGGAGAAAGGCGAGAGAAATCCAGCCCTTTATATGCAGGCATTCTTTAATGTCTCCGTCCCTTTGAATTCATCACAGCGTCTCTCCTGTCTCTGTGTCTTGTGTCGGGACTCTGTGCACCCCCCCCCCTTCTCTGTAAAAAATAATCAAAACACACGGGTTCCCCCCAGTGAAGGATCGGCCGTGTCACCCCCGGCCCGTATATCTCGCCAAGGGACTGTAATGTACTGCGGCGTTCCCGTCTTTGCATATAAGATAATTTGGGCATCAATCCTTCCCCAGACAGATTTATGTCACTCCGAGGACAGTTTCACTTCTCCTTCTTTATCGCTTCACTGGAGCCTGCTTAATTTCTCCCCGTCAGCCCCTGCCCCTGGAGATGTTATTTTTTCCCTAAATGTCCAACATTTGCATTGGCTGCCGGAGATGGGGAGAGTGATGCTGCTGTTGTGATAAATAAATTTGTGGCCAGGACTTTTCTCTTTCGCTTTGTTTTTGGGCTTCTGGCGCCACAAGTCCCCTCCTTCGGGGGACATTGGGGTGGGCATCACAGCATAACCCTTCAGAATACTTCCTATTCTCCCATTAGACCCATAAAGCCGGCTCATCCGACACACTATGCATGTGCAGGGACGTTGTAGGCGTTGTGTGTGGAGCGTGTTTGGCGTTCCTTAGGATCGGTGTCTTGGGGATTTTAACAGTGGGGGGAAAAAAGAAGACGGAGAGATGGAAAGGCAGAGAAAGAGAGCTGATTGTACTTACTTCCCCCTTTTCATTGAGTTTTGTTTTACAAGGTGGGGGTTACATGTAGTGCCATTGCCCATCCATGCCCATATTCATCCCCATTCCACTCATAGGCCCTGGAAAAAGGAGAGAAACACCAGGAGAGATATGAGTCACAGATAGTAAGAATAGAGCCCGACACTAAAAAAGGGAAAAGGGGACAGGTACAGTAGGAAAGCAGCAAAGAAGCACAAGAAAAGCAAGCTGGTGTATTCCTCCCACGAGATGCACCTGTTGACTGAAATTTGTCCTTGTGTTGTGCTTGAGATCAATAATGAATGAGCTGAGGCAGGCAGCAAGCGTGTAGAGGCTGTAATGGCATGCTAGGAGAGCGCAGGGGTCAAGGGACTAAACCGGAACTAGCGATAGCAATCAGTACAGTGGTTAGTAAGTGGGCATCAGGTGGTCAGATATAGGCTTACCAGCTGGCCGGATTCCCATATGCTGCTGGCCGTCCAGCACAAAACTGCCCATGGGCTGGCCTTCTGGACTGTATGCTGCTCCCTGGCTCACTGAAGGATCAAGAAGAAAACCTGATTGTAGTCAAAACGTGGACATGAGGGGGAAGAAGAAAAGACATACCAGACAATCAGCAAATAGCCCAGTTCCAGCCCAAACATACTGCAAGACATTGTGCTACATTCGTGAGTCAAAGACGCAGCATGCAAACACGGACAGCCACACCAATGCACGCACACACACACACACAAACACACACAAACACACAGAAGCGTTTATTAGAACAACAGAGCTAACATGGTTTTCTTGGTAAACAGAAAACAGAAAGCTTCTACTTAAACTGAGCTTTTCCTTAAAAAGTGACTTCAGAGTCAGTCAGCATATTTTACCCCCATTTTCAGTTCAACAGTTCAATTACTGAACTCTGTGCTGCTGTTGTTGACCTTTACCAAATATTGTTGGACTGAGCTAAAAGGATTGGCCATGCGTTGGGGGGATTGGCTGTGTACAGGAGGTACCCTCTGAAGTGAGCAACAAACAGTGTATGTCAGGACTAAAGTGTATTATCCCCAGTAATCTATAAGCCCAGCAGATTAAGGGAAGCTGTTAGTCATGCTGTCTTTGGGAAGTTTGCTGATTGTGACAGTTTCTAAGCATGCTTTCAAATATTCACACCATCCCAGCCACCATAGCTGCAGCAGTTTCAGCACATCTTATTATAATAATTGCTTCACTTCGTTTATGCAGTCTCCATCCCGATTTGTGGACTTCTACCAAATACCACAGCTATAAAATCACCAAAGAGCTTTCTACCTTTAAGACTAATTAATTGCTGATCATTTTTACTGAGGGTTCAGCAGTTGCCGCATAAATTCTTGCAGGACTTTGTGGATTACAGAGTGGCATTTTTATGATTTCATTGCACTGTGCTTTTTGTCAGTTGGGCCTCCGCAAGATATGGCAAATCAATGGGTAATCAATTTACAATGTGTAGTCTTTTTCACCCGTTTACAAGAACTGTAAATCTGCCCATACTTCCACCCCAGAGGCAGAAGTCAGAATTAAATCAATAAACACAAAATCCTCTGGATTTTTGCTTCATATTTTAAAAATGAATGAATTAGCAAGGATTACAAGGAGCATATCAGGAAGAGATAAAATGCTAAAATGCTCCTAGCATTCCTGCAAAGTCCTCTAGTGGCCAATTAGCATTTCACAGAGAACGTGTGCTAATGTACCTCTAACAAGCTAGATTGGGAAACATCTAATTAGAGACAATCAGCTAACATGCTTGGTCATATTGGAACATGTCCCATAGAGAACACAGCAGAGCGGAGGATGGGAACGGGAGGAGGATCCTGCCCTGTAATGGCAGACTGTGTGTGAATGTTTATCTGCCAGAGACCTGACTGGAATAGAGAGCGGCAGGACAGAAAGAGGCAGTGGCTTTACCTGCTCGATTTGACTGGTCAATCATGGGCTGTACTATTCTTCTTCTGGCGTTAATGAACCTGGGAAAGAGAAGAGGAGAAAGACGAAAAGACACTTTAAATCACCTTGCCGTTAAAGGAGACAAATATTCATTACAGACCACAATAAAGGCAAAGCCATTTGCATGACTTTATGGCCGCATTAGCGGCTGGCTCCTTGAAAAGCAATCAAAATGAAGAAACAACAACAAAAGAGCGATCGCGCCCAGGCTTGGGAGCCCCCGACAAGGTATCCTTTTTAATGTCCCTTATGATGTATTCCTTTAGCTTAATAAAGCTTCTGATTACTCTTGGTAGCTATGGCTACTTCACAGCCATTCCCAAAGCATTACATGAAGTTGTGGTGAGGCCACTAAGCAACTGACACTCTGAGACTTTTAGGATTGCATCTTCACACAGCCCGTCAGCCCCCCGGTCCCCTTGAAACCTCCCAGCAACCCCTCCCTCCCTCCCTCCCACTCTCTCATGCACATAAACATTATTCTTGGTGGGTTATCACTCATTAGAAATTCAGAATAAGTTAAAAGTTTGTGAGGGGCAAGACACAAATGGTTCTTTTCAGCCTTTGACTCCCCCTCGCTCTGCTCCCCTCTCTGGCTGCATTGTAGGGGGCTCTGCTCTCCTTCCAGCTGTCTTTAAACGAGGACCAGGCATTGCCACTCGGTGCTTTCACAAGGTATTGTTATGTCAGCAAGCCCATCAATTAGGCTGTCTGAAGTTTTATCACCACCGCAGCGGCAAATAAGTGCAGTTCCACAAAGCCTCCCTGGCCCTGCTCTCTCCTGCCGCTTTGGACTGTAAAGCCCGCGGGGTCATCGGGAGGTTAGTGCCAGCCAGGGGAACCCTTTCTTCCAGTCAGAATGGGACGCCCAGGGCCGTGTCAAAGGCAAGCTGGCCGGGCCACTCGACTCTCCTCTAACGTACTCCAAGTGCACCAACTGAGGAGTTAACGCTACAGGTACCAACATGTGTTTGATATTAGAGGGAGGTTTCAAATCATGGCTGGGCTATCCTGAACGAAGGGAGGGGGACCCGTCCTAACCCACCAAGGGCAATGCTACAGGACTGGTCATTAGATGCAAGGAGAACTGGAATCAATTTGGGTTCCTAATCCCTCATGAACCCCTGATACCTGCCCTTACCTTCTCCTATTAACTTAAACGCCCGTAATCTGGCCTTTCAAAGTGACACGCTTAAATTTACAAAACACACAGTTGGGAAAAGAGAGGTCTGGCTCATTTGCCCGAGTGCACCGAAAGTTCTTTGCCTTTTCCTTTCAGTTCCAGTGCGACGGATGAGAGGCTCGGACATGAAAGAGAGAAACGGCGGGTATTAACAGAGGGCATGGTACTGAGGGAAGGCAATTAGAAACCCACACAGGCTCAGGGATCTTTAATTTTAGAATATCACAGAACTACTTGAAATGTTTTCGCCCAGATATGCAGGGTCTAATATTAGGCCCTGTAATGTGTTTTAAACCGCAGCCGTCATAATGATCCATCCGAGATAGCTGAAATCAAAGGCATGAGTCAGGTCCTCTCTGAGGTTTGTCTTTGTTGTCAGAAATGCCACTGTGCTTGTGGCAAGGTGGAGATTCAGCCTCCGGCATCAAAACCAGCTGAGCAAGAAAACAGAAAAAAAATCCCCCCTATCCGGATTTTCTGGGCAGACAGCAAGAACATGGCCTGCCAAACGCTGCGTCTTACGCGCATGGCCTAAAAGAGAGCGCTCAAAGGTTCAAATCAGAACCATGTGCGCAACCTCCCGCCCCTAGATCCGGACCATAAACACGTAATGTTAGGAATGTTCCTCGCAGGTGAAGAATATGCCCACTTTCTCTCAGAGCGTATCAAAGAACACCGCTACACACAGCACCTAAAAAACCGGCCGCACTTCACACTTCAGCTAGTGGGGGTTTGCGCAGAATTCTTCTTTATTAAAACAAAACGTATTGTTATATTCGATGGCATTTCTGGCAGAGAGATGCATTCAACAAAAGACAGCGGATTTGCAAAAGCATACCACACACGAATACACACCAAAGTTATTCATGTGTTTCTTTACCAGCTGCCGCCGGGATTGACCCCTTCCTGTCAACGCTGTCCCCATCGGCCACATCTTTGCACATTACAACACACACACACAGGCCACAGCGTCTGTTTTCCCTCTCCAAACTGTTGCCACAGTAACGCGGCGGGGGCTGACCAGAGCCCACTCCTGCCCCCAAAGCGCCTTTTATCAGTTTGAGTAAAGCCAATTGAGATTATCAGAGCTGGGCCTGATAACACTGTTTTCCCTCCTCCCATGAGCTGCTAATGGGGTGTGCTTAGAACAACACCCGCACCGAGCCTCCAGACAGAGGCCGCTCGAGCTGGCACACACCGGAGCTGGGGCCAGCTGACACACACTTGCACGCGCTCACGCTCACACTGGGGACCCAACCACAACCACCACCTCCCTGTGTGAGTCCCAACTGTGTAACCAGCTTGGGACCACGAGCGAAGGCCAGGGTCCTTCCAAACTCTTACCACCGTATTTTATTATTTACATCTGGTAGAGTGCTTATTATAGCCTGAGCCTGCATAGCATTATATATATACACACACACACTCTCTCTCTCTCTCTCTCTCTCTCTTACTCCCCTGCTGAACATTCCCCTGTGAGCACACTGACTGGTATTATCACCCCCCATTCCCCCCGCCCCATTCCCTCCACCCAGCATGGGAACTCCATGCTGTCTTCAAACAAATAATTAAAGACTAGGTGAAGGGGTCACTGAAAGGTCATTTCTCTGGATACTCTATAGAATGTGTACATTACTGCAAGAAGACAAGAAGACTGGCTGGCAGTGTTTAATGTGTAGGCCAGCCAGTAAGCTTTTACAAATCAATCGAGGAGTAAAAAAAAAAAAGAGAGAGAGAGAGAGAGAGAGAGAGAGAGAGAAGAGAGAGAGTTTTTGAGCATGTGTGTGTGTGTGAAGTGAGAGACTGAGGGTGAGGAAAAGAAAACAAATCTGTTGTAGTAAAATGTATGTTCAGCTAGCCAGCCTGGGTCTTTTGGGGGTGGGTAAGGGGGGGCTTTTGAGGGGGCAGCGGGCAGTTCTGTTTCTGCTGCACAACAGACGACGTGAGCGTCACACGTCTCTTCCTTCGCGCGTCACGCCCTGTTGGTGGATCATTTTCACAGCCACGTCGGAGCGAGAGATTTAGAGCAGCACAACACACAGACCACAACCGCTGCAAATATGAATAATGGAGACAGAACTGCAGGAGTCCACTTGACCTCACTCTACCGTGGAGCTGCATCAACACTCGATCCCCAGCCAGAAATCTCAACTCAAACAGCCCAAGGGGAGCTTGGCTACATCCAGGCTGTGTGTTAAAGAGGCAGTCGGGGGACTCGCTTGAAACTGTGCTGCAGTCCCTCCTCCTGCTCTCTGAGAACGAAAATCAGCTCCTCCTCTGTCCTGCTATACCGTAATGCATGGAGCAGCGCAAAAAATACTATACAGGGGAGTTAAGCAATGCCGATGAATCAATTGGTGGCCGATATATCGGGTGTTCTGGTTTAACATCAATGTTTTTCAGTGCCAGTTCAGGAACACTTTACTGTAGGGCAGCATTTGTAAGGCTCCATGACATCTCCATAAGCCTTTCATAGCAATTGAGAAAAAACCTCTATAAACGTTTATAAGGGCTTATTCCAACAAGTGTCATAAAGGCCTCTTGTGTGTCAATTGTTATGTCATTTCACCTCAGAAAGTTTTACAGCAATTGACGGTTGTAGAAATAAGTCTTTACAAGGGTTTAGGGAAATTTACATCAGCTGTGATGCTGCCCTGCAGTAAAATACTACCATTCATTGCAATGTAGGTCATTTGCCGGGCTGTGCAGATTTTCAATTTGTCATTATTTTCTTAAACATATTTTTAATGGTGTATACATTTTAGTGTTAATATTTATGGTGTCATTTTAGAAGAAACAGGACAAAACAAAACAGTCCAATCGTAACAAGCTGTGTCAGGTATGAAAATAAAGAAATAAAAGTCCATTTGAATTCAATTTAATTTTACTTATATCTTTATATCTTATATCTATATCTGTTTATAAGAATAAGAATATAAATACACTTTAATATTGCATAATTTATACAGCACGGTGTGAAATGTGCAGTTGTTCTTTACATGCGATACGATATCTTCAAATACCACAATATCATAGCATTTAGGAGAATATCATTATACTGAATTTGATCAGCACCACTCAGTACTACTTCTGAGTGTATTACTTTCTTCACTCTGAAAGAGAGAGACACACGGAGAGAGAGAGCAGTGTGATATGCAATGTGGCCACACCTGGTAACTGGCTCCTGTTGTCAGTATTGCTTCCCTGAGAAAGCCACATGCCAAACCACCCTGCCCTGGAGCCCAGCCAAGAGAATCCGGCTGACCAATCACAAGGGGGCGGCTTCGGGAGCCCAGCCAATCAGGGCCAGGGTCACTTGTTTGACGAGTTTGCAGTGACGGAGCGAGAAGACCCAGCGTGATCACGTTGCTCTGAGGAAGCTGGCTGCTTGCTGCCGCTAGCTTCACTGCATGGAGAGGAGAGCTGAGGTTGGAGCTCTGGCTGAGAAAACCTTCAGCAGGCAAGAGCACACGCGAATGTTGTGCGATAGGCTACGAGTACACGCTGCATAAAGATCATACCAGGCCAAAGGCTCTGGGAAAGGATTGGTACACTAGTGGAATTCTTCAGCTTTGCTTGTGCAACACTCTCAGACTAAACCCAAGCTGCTCGCTGATTATAGTTATGAGAACATCGCCGTCTTCTGTTTCCAATTTCATCTCATTGCTTCCATACCTCTGTTTTTTAGGCCGAAAATCCTAAACAAAACTATTTAAGTCACTCCTTGGTGGGATGAGAAAAAAAAAAAAAACAGACATGGCTCTAGGGGGAAAAACAGCTCTGGTGTCAACTTTGACCTGGGAAGTGTACACAGATTAAACTTGGGAAGCGTGGGTTTAATAAAAGCAAACATGTCCCAATTATCACCCACTAACAGGGTCACGCGTGCGTCTGCAGGCCACCGGCAGCCCCTAATCTGCTGTGGGGTAAATACAGATTGCGTATCAGGGCGGATTGGCCTTTTTGGAGAGGCACGGTAACTATTTAAGCCGATCCCTGGATTGAACCTATCTGTGGATTTATCATAAACTATCTGAGAGGATCTATTCAGCTCTAGTCCAAAGGATGGGAGGACAGAAGCAGAGAGAGAGAGAAAGAGAGAGAGAGAGAGAGAGATGGAGGGAGCAGAGGGAGATCTCTGAGATCTCTCTTTCTCGCTCTCTTCTTTAAGTTAAAACAGGAGTCGTGAGACATGAAGCGGCGAGCATTACCTCACCCTGTCGCTTGATTCAGTGCAGATGGGTGAGCTAGCTGACTCTCTGTGAGTGTGTGTATGTGTGTGTGTATGAGGCTGTGTTCAGGCCACTGTGGTGTTTACATAGTTCTCTGCAGCTCTACTCAGAAGGGAAAAGCGCTTCACCTTTTCTCGTCTCGGCGGATCTCTCCACTTCTCTTTCTCCCTTCACCCAGCCTTTCCTCTCCCTCTACCACACTTTTTCAGCCCCCCACTTCCCTTTTTTTCCACGGGCTTCAGCCCCCCAACTCCAGCTGCATTCCTCTGTGTGACATATGAAGAGAATTTGCACTCTTTCTCTCGCTCTTTGTCTCTCAGAGCTATTTTCCTGCTCCAGTTCTCAGTCAGCAGGAGTCATTAAGACCCAAGTGGAAAATCAGACAAAGAATTATATATTTGTTTTGCAAACTGACACGATTTAACGAGCTGCTAATTAAAATAAATCAATAGCACTGCGGCACTCTCTCTCTCTCTCTCTGTAGCATCATGCAGTGGAGTTGCAGTCAGAGAAAGCAAGTGACTCTTACTCTTCCAGCGCCAGACATGCCGTGGCTGATGGCTGATATTTCATAGATTCCAGATTGGACTTCATCAGAGCAGTGGAGCTGCATCTGAAAAAAGGAGGAATTCTGGCACTGGGACTCCTCCATCCAGCCATGATCTTCCAAGTGCCAGGAGCTGCCGCTCTCCCACAGCCCTTCCTTTAATGGTAATTAACCAGATAAAAACACAACTGGGGAGGCTGTGTGGAGTTGCAGCACCTGTGGTCGGCTCCCAATGAACTAAAAACCCATCACAGTTCAAGGAACCCCCACCCCCCCACCCCCCTCAACTGCCTTCCCATGAAGGGATGTCACCTCCTCCCTCCCTAAACTCCCATCTT
Organism: Salminus brasiliensis; assembly: GCF_030463535.1. Classification (NCBI taxonomy): domain Eukaryota; kingdom Metazoa; phylum Chordata; class Actinopteri; order Characiformes; family Bryconidae; genus Salminus; species Salminus brasiliensis. The sequence goes on along the minus strand of NC_132887.1, from coordinate 11,410,046 downwards.
CCCCACCCCCTGGTCTGGTGGACAGTCCGTGGCGACCCCTGCATGGCAGGAGCGGGCCCAGCTGTTAACTGTCCGTCAAACACCTCGAGTGGCAGCGCAGGCCAGGAAGCCTGGGTTGTCGCGCCTTTGATCCTGCGAGCAGCAGCTGCTGGTTCGTACAGCAGGACTTTGTTCTTCCAATTCTGCTCTCTCCATTCTGTCCTGCGGCACAAACCCCACCGAATCTGCTGGAGAGGGGAAGGGAGTGGTGGTGGTGGTGGGGTGGGTGTTTGGAGGAGTAGGGGGGGAGGCGTGAAGAGAAGAGAACGAAAGCGAGAAAAACCTCTCCCGCTTTCTCTCGCTACATCAACAAGCTCTGACAACTGCACCGGGGTTTTTCTTGGCCCCAGCAAAGCTCACAGGCATCTCCTTTGACGCTCCCCCCCTTCCTTCTTTAAAAGATAGGATAGTTATTGTTCAAATCAGTCTCTGAATGGAATGGACTGAGGCCAAGGCAGCCCCAGGCGTCAACACACCTGTGTGAACGAGGCCTTATTGTAGCAACCAAGCACAGCTAACCTACACTAGCACTACCAGTTTTCTGCTCCTCTGAGGGAAGAATACACTTCTCTCTCTCTCTCTCTCTCTCTCTCTCTCTCTCTCTCTCTCTCTCTCTGTCTCCCCCCTCTTCCCCCTCCTCTCTCTTTCTGTCTTTCTGTCTCTCTCTCCTTCTCTCTCTCAGGCGGCACCTAATCTTTCCCCTCATTAATCCCCTTTCTTCTTTAGGCAGGCACCTTTGCTCTGGAATGTTTTTACCAGTGCTATTATTTTTGATTATCACTGCCAGGAGAGGGATTAGGAGTCTGTCCGCATTCTCCACCTCCCCCTCCCCTAAAAAAACACCTGATGAGTGCGTATAGGTGCGCATAAGCCATTCTCTTTCTTTTCCATACAGTTTATGCCGGAGAGCAAATGCAGTATTTTTTCCCCCTCCTTTTTCGTCTTTTTGAAGTGTGTTTCAAAACATCCTGTGTGTGTCAACAAAGCTTGGCGTCTGCCTTATGTATATGGAGGTTGACAGAGGTGGCCAGCGCTGTAAGGTAGCCTCATTCCTTTAAAAACTCTTTCCTTACCTTTGGCATGGTTTCTTTCAAATTCTTTCATGGGTGCTTTTAGGTTCTTTCATATGGGACCAGTGTATAGAAGAGGGTGGAAACCAACACGTGCCGAAAAAACACTAACACGCACGCTATTCACACTAAAGCTCTGATGGTCAGTCACTGATATTTATTTATTATGAGTTAATTATTTGCTTAATTATGCCCATTGCGAATTAAGTACCTACTAAACACCTATAGGTGGCGGTAGCTATGGAAAAGGCTAGTAAATATTGCTTCTTCTATAGCTTATACTGTACATCCTGCTCACTGTTTAAAATTGGTTGGAAAATTGTCCGAAATCTAACCAGCCAAGAGTTCATCGTCTGCAATTGGTTGCAAAATTGTGATGCATCATAATGAATCCAATATACCATACTGGGCTGAGTATGTATTATATCGTGAATAGCTCAGCACTAATTCTGACACTCACACACACACACACACACACACACACACACACACACAAAGACAGCCGCCCATCAATGCTAGTGTGTAAGGGTAGTTGGTAGTTAATGGTGAGGGCAGGTGGCATTCGGGACCCCAGCGCAGGTTGTTTTGGGGAGGGGTAAAGGCTCCTGGGGCCTGCAGCCTTGCCCTGTCATTCAATTCAGCTGCTAAAGCTCTCAATTATCTGCCTTTTATTGACCGCAGCCAGGGAGAGCCAGAGAGCCTCTATCATTACACCGCCTCCTGCAAATGAGAAGGTCCAAGACGGGGTCAGTCGCCCCATTCTCTCCGAGCACGCAGAGGCCCGGGGCCTGGCCTGCTCAGCCCTGTGTTTTTCCTTTGCTCTGCCCCTCCACACAGAGGCGTGTGTGGAGTCTTGTGTGCGGCGCAGCAGGGAGGGCAGGTATAATCTCTGTTCCCCTGCACCCTCACCTCTCATCCCACCATGCTCTCAGAAGTACGGGCCTTTTTTCTTCTCCAGCTCCTTTCATTGCTCCTGCTCTCGCTGTCTCTCGGTCTCTGTTCTCTCCGTGCCTCTCTCCAGCTCCAAACCCCAGTAATCGAGTAACAGACTCCGCGACTCCCCTTATTGTCAGGAATCAAACAGGCGGCTTTGTGGATTACCAGGGGAAACTGATAATGACACCACGGAGGCGTGAGATTTCAAACAAAATTGAGTGTCAATTGACTGCATCGTCTTGGCAACACGAGTGCTTCTGCCACTACAGTCAGACAGGAAATAAGGCCAATCTATTTCCTTTGCCTCATATCAAACGTCTCTCTCTCTCTCTCTCCCTCCTTCTCTCTCACTCTCTCCCTCTTTCCATCTCCCCGCCTCTGCTGGGGGACTATAATGGGCTGCTGCCATGAAAGAGGGGCCTGTAGAGAGGGGCTTCAAATGCTCTTCTTACGTAACACAAATACCTCTGAATTGCACACGAGGGTTTCGAGGAGACAGAACACAGAGCGGGTGGAAGGGTGCCCCCGTTTTCCCTCTCTTCGTTTTTCCCCCCACTAACTCTGTCTCTCTCTCTCTCTCTCTGTCTTCAGAGGGAGTGGTGAATTTAGGGCAGTGGAAATGCAAAGCAGTCCCAGCAATTAAAACGAGACACCTTAAGCTGCAGAGGCTGCCATGCTATGCTCCTTAGATGCCCCTAATAAGGGTTCCACTTTTACAGCCAAGGCATTACAGTGAAGGAAAACAAAAGACTGTGAGGGTTTTTCTCCCTTGGGGTACCATATCAGTGTACATGTGTGTGTATGTGTGACTGTCAGTGTGTGCAAGTGCACTGTATCAGTACTGCAGAGAGAGAGAGACTGTAAGGACCAGCAGTTAAACATCTTGCTTCTCTGGAACCTCTCTTGAATAATTGATGTGGCACTCAGCTCAGTAGTTACACACACAGAGTAGTTACACAAACCTCCAGGCCTGTTTGAGGGCAACAAGCTAAACAACAAATCACCATTCTAAATAGTCCAGCATGCTGCACAGATTGACACCGTGACCCATACTATTGGGGCTAGTGCAAGCCCTGGAGCTTTAAAGCAGGTATGACCATTCAGCTTATGTTGCAAATCATAGTGATCTTCACTGGCTTCGGCCACTGCATGGCATCTCTCCATGTAGGCCACTTTGCCTGATCTGTCAGAAGAACTGATCTGTGCTCATCTGCTTACATGAGAGCCTATGTGCACCCCTCAGCCAAAAGCAGTGGGAAGAATTAGCGAGAGGAGCTTGCAGCTATCGAGGAGCTCCCATTTTTCCTTCTCCTTCTCTTCCTTTCTCACCACCACAGGGGCTTTGGACTCACACGATGGATTAGCCTGGTGCAGAAACATGTGATATATCGAGCTACGGAGCCATGTGCATGTGTGTGCGCTGGCAATTACAGACGCATGTCAGGTTCGGTGAGGCTGGAGTTGTGATGTGATGTCATGGCGAGGCTATCTAAAAGGTGAAGACTGCTGAGGCCGTGGTGGGAGTGAGTTCTCATCACTGTCCTGATCACAGGCTAGCACTAATGAAAGCACAGCAGCAGGGCAGTGGTGTGCCCGATGAGATTCCCATCCCATCACCCTGCCCGTTACTGCAAGGCCATGAGTGAGTGAGAGATTGAGTCTGCCCAACAGGACTCCTTTGTGATCTCAAGACTCATTTAAGAGATGAATAGAAGTCGGAATACCACAAGCAAGACTTAACAGTGAGAAGGAACTCTCATAGTCAGGGAAGCTGAATGAACTGCTGATCAAAACTGCTGATTGCCAACATCAAAACACTCTCTGGTCTCTAGGTCAAGGTCGTCCTAAAGATGTCTCATTTCATTATCTTCCATGAAAACTTAAGAAAGTTGTTGTGCCTTCTCCTGAAACTGCTGAGACGTGGCCTTTCTGAGGAGGGACATCGCTCCTGGACACCTCTGCTCTAAGCTCTAACTTGGGCCAGGTGAGCTGACAATGAGGGGTTCTCTTCTTAGGAGGCTAGAACAGCTCTACTGCTCTGCACATGCGTGCACATGCCCAGATCCACCAGCAATTGAAACATCACCCTTGTGATGGGTTGATAAATATTCATAAGGCTGAGTGCCAGTGTGGGGGGGTGGAGGGGGGGGGGGTTGTGATTACCCTGATGGAGCTCTATTGTGTTTCTAAGCTCGGCCGCGCTGAATGGTCTCGATGGCAGCGGCCCCTGCTTTGATAACTCCATTGAGTAAAGTGCAAGGGTGTTGATTTGATTTTTTTCTCTTTCTTCTACTTCTCCACCTCTCCCAAAATGGCAAAATTGCCGTGTTGGTATCCACACAGATTGGGAAGCGTTCCAGTGCGTGTGAATCGTTTCGCTGGGCTTGGGGACCCCCGTGCAGTGTTCTGGCACTCATTGTGATGGTACCTCATCTGTAACCGCCTTGCTCTCTGGCACTGGGCGCTTACATAAACAAAAGCAGACTATTGATTTATGGAGTCCTCCATGATGGGGTTATTGGCATGCACCTCCGCACCACAGGGCACGGGCGATAAATTCAGGCTCTAGAGAAAGCGACAAACAGGTACAAAAAATACATTAGGGCCTTGTTTGCGGATGTGATTATGAGGCCGAACGAGTGAGCGAGAGAGGGAAGAATAAGCAGCCAGAGAGGGAGAGAAAGCGAAAGATAGAGAGAGAGCGTGTCTGAACAGGGTGAGAATGCTGGGCGGCGGGCTGAAGGAGCTTTTCTTGGATCAGCTATGTGAGAAACTGCCTGTCTTGGCCTCTGTGTGTCTCTCTTATTCTCTTCTGCCCCCAGGCTCAGGCCTATACACCTGGTCAGCCCCACTAACAACACTCCACACTCAAACCTTTTACAATCAACCTCTGCCCTACCATACCCCTCACCTTTAACCCCCTGGAATTTAGGCTTTGTGCAGTTGTTAATCTTGAGTAACTACTATGAATTATTTGGTAACTACAACAGCCTTGATGTGATCTAGTAGCAGTTATGAAGCGTGGGCCCACATTTATGCCCTTAGGGTCTAAGGAACTGAACCGATAACCTTGTGATTTCACATCTCTGTGTCAGGTTGTCTCTCCAGGCCCACCCCCACACTGATACGTTCTCCTTCGCTCCATTCTCAGTGTTGTGTTGCAGAGTCAGCAGAAAGAATGCCCCATGCAACACTTTGCTCCCCCTCTTTTTCAGCTCTTTTCTCACTCTTTCTTACCCTCTCTCTCTCTCCATACCCCCACCCCTCTCTCTCTTTCGCTGGCTTCCCACACTGTAGGCTTTATTTCTCTAATGTGGGCTGTATTTACCCCATGCTCGGGCTGGGAGGAAGAGCAGATATATGGCCGTCTATAAATAATGTCAGGCGCGGAAAAAGCCAATTGATCTTTGTGAGACTTTCTCCCTCAGTAGCACTGCCAGAGCACACACACAGGAAGCTCAGGACCAAAGCCCATACATCCCAGCACACCCAGGCCCACTTGCATAGCCAATGAGGACCATTCGTAGCATAACCTTAAGGGTCATTGGCGAATCTTATAACCTTTCAGGAGAAACGCAAATCACACCATGTTTAAGCAAAAAACAAACAAGCAACCAAAAAAAATCTATATTACTGATTTTGTTGGGAAGCCGTGTAAAATATTCCACTACATATTTCCGTTGAAATGTGCGCCATGTCTATTCTTTGCCTTTCTCTCCAGCAAAAAGAAATGGGTTGACATTAGTGGCACATATCAAAGCCAATATTCCAGCACTTACAGCTGTACAGTGAGGAGAGCCATGGAGAAACCATTCCATCCAATGAACACTAAAGTGAAATGGAAGCTCATAAACAGAGCCTTGACTGTATAGACTTTACATTTTATCTTTAAGCACTTTTCCCTTTTATGGGCCTGGGCTCCCTCAATTCCAGAGAGAGAGAGAAAGGAAGAGAGAGAGCAAGAGCAAGTGTGCAAGAACAAGAGCAGCTGAGATAAAAAAAAATGAGGAACAGAAAAAAAGGGAAAAAAAGAGGGAGAGAAAGAGTGGAGGTCACAAATCTTGCTGCTATTCCAGTACGTGACATCTCCGCTCGTTTGCGGCTGCTCATTAACAAACAATACTGCTGTGAAATTGGTTTAATGACAACGTAATAAAATTGCTATTCTGCTCACAGATGGCCTGAGGCGCATGGAGACTCTGCAAGGCTCACTCGAGGTGCCAACGCGCATTAAGCTGCTTATTCATGAAAACTGCATCCTTCTAGTCCTCTCTCTCTCTCTCTCTCTCTCTCTCTCTTTCTCTCTCTCTCTCTCCTCCCCCGCTTCTTATCTTTTTTAAACTCTGTACCTGCAAATGAAATAAATTAACCTACTTATTTCCCCTTGTACTCTCCTTCTCTCTCTATCTCTCGGTCTCTCAATTCTTTCCCTTCCTTCCCTTACCCCCCCCAAAAAAGAAATTACCATCTTGAAATAAAGGAAAGCTGCTCGCCCACGCAAGCGCTGCTTGCTTTCATTTGAAGCACACAACCCTTGATATTAAACGACCCGCCAATAAAACCAAGCCGTTGAGGAATAGAAAAAAGCCGAAAGCACTGGAAGAGTACAGACTCTACTACTGTGCTTTCCATCTCCCCAAAGATCCCTCACCTCTTCCTCCTCCCTGCATCCTGTGCATTATCAGATGTAGGGTTTTTATTATAGGCGTTGAACCAGGAGTTGCAATTCGCCATTCAAAGCTGAGATTAATCCATGCCATAATTTCAAGTTCTCTTAGCGCTGTACTCTGAGAACATAGGCACTGACATCATTAGCCAGTGACTGCCAAGCTGGTGGTCATAGCTGAGTGGCAGCTCTCGCAGTAAGTGTAGGAGCCGGCCTTTGCCAGGCTACCACCCACCCGCTTTAACAGGTGGGCTGAGCCCCATTAAACTTCACTGTAGCGCTCACCGCCTGGCACAGGCTTTCGCTGCATATGCACTAATATACCCCCATGTGACTATGCCCTCGCTGTGTGGGAAAGTATGGAAGTGGAGGCAATGGAAGTGTGTTACATTTGATACACTCTGAAATGTTGTTTCATTAATGGCCTCGACAGCATTTGTTTAGCCTGACAGGAGAGGCCCGGAATCCCTGCCAAAATGTGAGATATGTATTTAGTCCAACACTGGAGCCTAGCTGCACACTGAAATAGGATTATCACTGTGCCACTATGGGGGGAAAAGCAGGATCAAATGAACTTGGAGAGGAAGGGGAATGGGGTAGAGAGGGGAGGGGCAACGGGTAGTGGAGGGAAAGGCACTGGGGATCTGACAACAGAGTCAATTCTGCTAATTAACTGCCAATTAGCGGCCCCTAAATGAGGGGATGATGATGGCCACTCTGCCAGAAAGCCACAGCCGCTCCCTACGCAGACCTCCTCTCCTCTCCTCTCCTCTCCTCTCCACTCCTCTCCTCTCCACTCCTCTCCACTCCTCTCCTCTCCTCTCCTCTCGTCCATTCCTTTCTGCTGCTGTATATTTAGAAAGAGCAGCAGGGCAACAACATGGCTGCTGCCCGGAACTCCCAGGTGGCATCCAAAAAAGGCCTGACATTTCCATCTGGGTCAAAGTTAAACGCATAACCAGCAACTTCAGTCAACCGTCTCATCAATGTGAGAAGGAAGGAGAGAGGAAGAAGTGTGAGGAGTGTTTGTACTGTATGTCTGAATGGGTACATGTATTGTGGACGAGAGAGAAATAGAGACACAGAGAAGTAGAGTGAGAGAGGGCAAAGTGAGTCCGCCTAAACTCAAATGCCTCCACTAAAAAAAAAAAAATCCCAAGCTCTGATCAAAAGTGTAAAAACACATGCAGCCCAGCCAATTTATATTTTTACATTACATTTGGAAAATATTAGTTATTATTTTGCATTTCATAACAGCTGCGCACGCCAAGCGGGTCATAAAAAAAATCATAAAAAAATCATAAAGCCGTTCTGTTTCTGCATGTCTCGTTTGAGTCTTTAAAGGGGGGGGGGGGGCAATGGAGCTGTTGACGTAACAAAGCTTCTTCAGTGTTCAGAGAGAGACAACATTAGGGTCTTCTACATGATCGACCCCCCTCCCCAAAAAAAAAGCACAGGCTCGCCTCCTCTGGCACATTAGCACTAGCTGTTCAGGTGCGCCTGCACGGTTGCTCTGGGAGTTTTCTTAGCAACTCCAAGCTTAGCAACTACACCTAGGTGGGCATTTGGGCGTGGATTTAAAAAAAAAACAACAACCTCACGATGGCTAAGCGTCGCTCAAGGTCTGCAACGACAGCGTCTCCACAACCAGACAGCTGAAGGTTAAGGCTAAGGTAAGCTGGGCATCAGGCTACTGACAACGTGGGCTCTACCCACGTGACCTCATCAGGCACAGGGTCTAAGGTCGCCTCTGCTCCTCCCCCATTTTAATAAGTCACCTATTGCACTCCATTTGGCCCTCTCATTAGCCACTGTATCTGTTTGTTCCTCCGCAAGCAAGAAAGGGAGGGAGGGAGGCAGGGAGAGAGGGAGAGAGACAGGGAAGAGTAGGTAAAAATAGAAAGTGGCTCAGTGCCCTCCTTATTGTTATTGGTGATCCACAGCCGTGGCAGCAGTGATGACTCCAGTGGCAGGGAAATGGCCCTGTGCCTGCACGCTAGACAACAGCCCAACAAGGGCCCATTTCCTTCCTTTTTTAGTCCCTCTCTCTCTCTCCACTCATCTGTCATCAAACTCATCTTTCAGGCTGTGGGGCAGCAGTATGCCAGGCAGGACTGGGTGTAACAGGCTGGGGGTAACTAATGGTCGGCCAGTGTGTTTAGGGTGGTAAGCCGAGGCATGCCGTGCTGAGCCTGATGCTGAAACATGAAAGGATGCGGTCAAGCCCCATTTAGCCTAGACTGATAGAATAACACACAGGCCTGAAGAATGACAACTACAGCTGGAGCATCCCAGCTTGCTCTCCCCTCCGTCTGCATCTCTCTTTATCTATTTCTCTGTCTCTCTCTCTTTACCTGAGGACAGAACAGCAGCTTCTCTTATGGTACCTCAAACAGACCACAGTTTGACTGTGCCTTCCAGACTCAAAAAAATATGCCACAGAATGTGAATCGGTTTAAGTGGTTTGAAAGTTGACTAATAGCCCCACCCCCAACACAAAGTGTATCTGAGAGGATGCTGTGTCACACCAGCAATCAATCTGGGCTAGTGTTTGAGGAGCTATTAATACCGCACCTTTACACACAGATCTGCAGGGAGTCCGTACTTTAACCTGCAGCGCTACTCTAGGAGTGCCTTACAGTAGTAGTATTCATTAATTCTCTCTCTCTCTCTCTCTCTCTCTCTCTCTCTCTCTCTCTCTTTTTCTCTCTCTCTCACACACACTCTCACGCTCTCGTTCTTTTTTTTATTTAAGGGGAGCTTTACTGACTCTGTTGTATCAGGTACAAATCTGTGAATCAATTTAATTATGTGTCAATTAATTAAATGAATCATCATCTCTTTCTGTAGGTTAGATCAGATGTTAAGGTCAATAATGCAGCAGTGGGGAAGCAGGTCAGTGTATAAGCTGACTGACTGACACACACGCCCCCACACACACAGCTGGCGCTGTGTGGCCCAGGCGAGAGCAGGTAGCCTGGTTGGGGGGAGATGGAAAAGTTTTGGCAGAGCAGGACATGCGAGAGAAGGAGATGCACCGTCCGCTGACATGGACACAGAGCACCCTTGTGCCCCCCTCCAGGGCTGATTGTGCCTCAGGACAAAGCCGTGATTCAGCACATCCTCCTCCACGGGACAACTGGAAACTGAAGACGATGGCCTACCCACCCCCTGCCTCTCTCGCTCTCTCTCCCCTGCTATCTAGATACATGCCAGTGCCCAATATCAAAGGGAGGTCGTACACAATGCCTGTGTAAAGCAGGAATTTGGGGGGCTTTTTGGCCTATCAACAGGAATTTCATGTGGCAGAGATCTGTCATATCCTCAGCTCTTCACCGCCGCCTTAAGCAGGACAAGAAGACACCAAAGGGAAAGAAGGGGCCTGCCCGAACAAAGGCACATTTAACTCACTGTCCCAACCTGACTGGTTAAAAAAAATAGAAAAAAGGCCATCCTGCCTCTGGCTCATCTTTCCAAGCCTGCAAAAGCAAAAGGCCAAGATACACTTTGCTGTTTTTCTGAAGCCTGAAGCTATCTGGTCTTCTGCAGAACATGGCCAACAACCAACCAGATCAGCTCCACAGATTTCAATTGAGGAAGGGTTCTGGTGAGGGTACAGTGGGAAGGAGACTTAGTCCCTGTCTTTTCTGTTTCTTTCACTGTAGAGCAGTCTGAATGAGGATGATTCCCTCCACCAGCCTCCTGCAGCCTTTTCCGAAGCACCCCTAACATCTCAGCCTGTGTTTAAGATTTCAAGGCCTAGAAAGAATAAAGAGTACCCTGCTTTTTCTCTCTGTTCCTCTTTCATGCACCCTCTCTCTCGCTCTCTCCCTCTCTCAGTCTCTGTCTCTCTCTTCCTCTCTCTCCCCCAGTCCCTCTCAGGTTAGCAGTCTATTTCTGCATTAATCACCATGACACAGGCAAGGCAACTCAATTTTCTGCTCCTGTAGGTAAGGTGCGTGGCGCGCTGAAACGGCGGCAAGAGGCATGAAACAGCCAAGCGGGGGCTAATCTTTGGTTACTGGTGTAATTGAAATGCTATCCACACTGTAGGGTGCATTAAAGGCAGATAACAGCGGTTCCTGTGGCCAATTTAAGTAGCTTGACTTCCCCAGGAAAAAAAATGCCCACCAGATAAGGCAGACAAACCAGGCTAATTCTCCAGGCATGTCTCTCATTGTGATCCAGGAAAAAATGAAGGCAAGAGGAAAAAAAAATGAATCACAGAACCAAAAAATCAATTGACCCTCGGGTGGCTCGCGAGCCTGGGAGCCAGATAAAGCTAAAAGCTCGGTTAATGTCGGCCTGCCTGTATCCAACAGATAGAGCACTTTGTAAATGAACCAGCTTTGATAAATATATTAAGAAAAGCTGTGAATAAAAGGCAGAGACTTCTCATTTGTAAATAGAACCCCCGCTACATGGAATTAGAATGATAAAATGGGGTTCCATGTAATTAAGTTTGTGTAAGACCTGAAATCCGTGCAAATACCTTCCCGGAATTCTGAAAGGAAGCTGTCAGTTCAATTAATCTGAACATCACCCCGAGAATGTACTGAACAAAATTAAGCTGCAGATAAAACCTGGGCTAGCATTTTGATAAGTAATTCCTGTATCATTTCTTTGCTTCTGTGATCATTTTATTTAATCCACCACCCCCAGTTATGTGCTAAGCCATCTACAAAGGCACTGCTGGCCAGGCCACCGGAGCCTTAATCCACCATATAGCATGTGTAAAATAGGGAGGGTAGGGGGGCAGACAAGTGCGGTGGCACTGCTAGTGATGGAGGATGGAGGAAGCAGGATGGTAGTCGGGGGGCAGGGGAGGGGGCGTAAGATCTTCCCTTTCTTCCCTAAATATATCAAAGTGAATGAATGTATATCAAACAGAGAGCAGTGACTTGGTGCTAAACAACACTTTCCTGATAAAGCGCTCACATCCTGCTAGCTTCCACCCAGCGCTTTGCTAGCCAGAGAGGATGAGGTTCAGGAGGGGAATGAGGGAGGGCTATGGCAGTGATGGGGGGGTGTGGAGGGGGGCTGTAAATAAACGCTTTTCACACTTTATGAGCATTAGCTGTTCTGGCTGGCAGGGAGAGACAGACGAAGCCTTTCAAAAATGAAAGGCAGAGCTATGCTGGTGACAGAGATAGCGACATCAAGACTTGACTCACCAGTTGTTTACTTGTAAGATGGTGAGGCCTGTGTCTTGGGCTAGCTGCTTTTTCTGTTCTTCTGAAGGATACGGGTGCTGGAAAAGAGGCAAGGAGAAAGATGTTACATTTAGCTCGGCTCAGCGCTCAGACAGAAATATGCACCTTAGTGTTGTCCTGTGCAGACCTGTGTTGGTGCTGTTGTATTGTGTATATGTCTGTATTGTCATGGTCATCGCAAAACCTTGCAATGAAAAGGCTAGCTGTCCTGTACATTAACTACATTTACATGCACAGAATAGCCTGACTAAGCTCACAGTCAGTCAAGAAAGAAACTAGACGATACTGATTGTTTACAAGCGCTGTATATAAGGCTAGTCTCTTTATAGTCCTGTTTACATGCAAGCCAGAGTAGTCTTACTATGTATTACTAGTCTTACTATGGTCCCTTTCGTAAAATGCTTAAGTTTATCCATGTATGAGTTTTCTGTATTTAATAGGCCCCATGTTTCCCTCCATATTTGTTCTCCTTTCATTGAAATATCCAATGATGATCATGTACATGAAAATATTTAGCATAAGATAACCATTTTCTCTTCCCGCTCAAAAATATGCATCTCTTTTGTCTTTTTCCGTATTTGCTTTGGTGCAAAAAGCTGTCATCACACATGTGGTGCAACCGAAAAAGCCTCAAAACATTGTGAAAGCTGCAAAAGTCTGCAAGCAATCAATGCGTTTACATATCCAAATCAATATAAACCAGAACCATATGCATTAATAGGGCTGAGAAGTAGAATTACACTTTATAGCCACTGCACAGCAGAGTGGCAACTGGGGTTAGGTGCCTTGCTCAAGGGCATCTCAGCCATGATGTGAGGGAGGAGAAAGGATGGCCCTACCTCCCACTTCCTGCTGGTCAAGGGGATTGAACCAGTGACCTTCTGGTCCCAAGCCTGCTTCTCTAACCTTTTGGCCACAGCTGCACCCTAAGCTTAAGCTCACTAAGACCTTCTCGTTCTACGACAATCAAACCATGCTGTTTACATGAATGTAGCTTAGTTGAACTATTAGTCTTAGAAACAATAGAACAATCATACATTATTACTTACATTAATATTAAATTTACAGATTACAACGTTTTGTTCTGACAACACTATTATGTAAGTATGGTCTATAAAGCAGAATCCTCCATCAGTTACACTGACAGAGTGGTGAGCATGTTTAGTCATGACCTCCACCCTACTTTAATACACACACACACACACTTAAGCCTGTTAGGGGCAGTAAAACAAGTTTGTCAGTGCCAGTAACCCTGCCCCACCCCCAATAGATAAACACAAATCCACACGGCCGCGCACCTACACGTTTACAGTTACAGATTTTTGCAACATGGCAATCTTTCTGCTCACCACATCCTCTGAGCCCAGCTGAATTCCCCTGCTGAATTAGACCCAGGGCTGAGTGAATAAGGACTGAATAAATCCTCAGTTTCTCTGACTGCTACAACAGGGAAACATATGAGGCTGATTTCTCTCATCCCTGGTGTCTTTTCATCTGCAGCTGCTGAAGGCTGGCCAAAACGCTAAAAGAAGACATTTATCTGAAAGGTCTCCCATCGCCAAAAGTTCTACCTGAAAATGTAATTCCCCAGCCGGGGACGCAATGATACTATTTGTGTCAGCTTCAATATGCCAAACACGAGATGACAGAAATGACAGGCTTTGGATTCCTTTTTTTTCTTTTTTCTTTTTTTTTCCTCTCTTCCCTCGCCTGTCTCTGCTGTGGAGCATGACAAAACAACGGAGATCTGTGGTGACAGATGTCTTTAAGAGCCAGATTAGGAATCAGCACTCACACTAAAGGAACAAACACCAGGCTTTGCTTTTATTCACTCTTTCCACACAAGAACACAAACAGACACACACTCACATACAATGCTCTCTCGCACAAGTGTGCAGCGTGTGGGTGCAAGTTACATTTTAATGTTAGATAATGGAAGGACGAGGATGCCTGTGTGTGTGAAACAGAAGTAATGACCTATTGGAAACTGACAGTTCTGTTTACGTTCAGATCAGTGTCCTCGAGCTATAATATTGAACGATTTTCTAATTTTAAATGGAGATCCACAAATCTCATGAACCTGCTTTGGTGAGCTGTAGTTTAATAGAGTTTGAGAAATGAACCCAGAACTGAGCTCCCACTGAGGAAGGGACTATCCAGGTAGTGCTGTCCCAACGCCAGTTTAATTAAAGTTCGGGAAAAAGGGATATTTGAGGAATGTGTCCAATTAATAGGAAAACAACCCTGAGATTGAACAAATAATGACAGGATGCCGTAAAGAAGGCATTGATCAGTTTTCTAATTGTGTTTTTAATATTGTAAAATTGTTAACAAAGAAAGATGATGATGTTTTTATAAAAATTATTTTTTGATTGCTAGGTGCTGACATGTCTTTGGCAAAGGAGGTCAGTACCCCCCTGCACACACACACACATACACACACACACGTGTGTGTATTTTCCTCTCTCCTTTCATCAGCAAACAACAGTGTATAACAAGAGCCGACTGTCTGAGCTATCTGCTCTATGTGCTCTCGACTGATTTAACCTCCTCATATTAACCAGTGGTTTGCTTGCCCATGCTACAGTACACAGGCAGTAAGGGTGCTGCGCTTAGCTGTGCTGCACTTTGCTGTGCTGCGCTGCGGCTGGCGCAAAGGGAGCGACTACGGCAGCAGATTGGAAGTGGGTCTCAGTCATTTACATTGTATTAAGGCTTCCTGGGCCACTAGGGCCCAGCGCGGGTCATCAATCGGCCTCTGGCAAGTTGCGGCGCGGCAGAGCTGGGTGATAAATACAGCGGCCGACGGCAGCCTCCTCCGCCCGCCACAAAATGAATGGTTTGAACAAACAAGAAAGATGTCTCATCAAGGAGAGTGGGGACATTAAAACCCCCAGCGAGGGGGGGAGAACAGAAAAAGAAAGGAGAAGAAAAAAAAAGCCCTGAGTAAGGAGATTTTCGCCTGACCACAGAGACACGACACTAAAAAATCCTATTTCATTCAGCGGGACTCCATCAGCTCTGCTCTACACATTATAGTAAATGCAGGTTTGTTTCTTCCACCTCTACCCCTCCTTTCCAACTCTCCCACTCCTTCTCCTCATCCCTGTTTTATTACAGAGACTGCTGGCCACCCATACTTTTCACTGATGCCTTATTTAAGCACCGCGCTGGAATTGCAGTTGCACGAAATGGAGTGTGCTGCAGAGTTGAGGAGGGTGAATGAAGAGTGAAGGGAGCTGGATTGAGCCAAGCAAGCATGCCGCCTAAACTTGCCAGACCACTGCCCTGCTGCCCACTGCCCTCTTGCTGGAGCACTCTCTCCCTCTGAGCATTTGTGAGGTCAGGAAGCTCCTTCAGAGGCCCGAAGAACATGCTTACTTAACGGCTGAAACACAAACTTGCCGCAGAAGATCAAAGAAATGATTGAAAATCTCCCAGCTCGCTTCAAATCCGATCAATAGAGCGAATTACAAACTCCCAGACCAATATCCTGAGAAACTGATTGACCACAAAATGTAAAGAAGTGCAGTCTATAAATAATTAGGCAGAGAAATGAGCAGGTTATTTTATTGCAGAGGCCAGCGCTAGCCTCCGATCGAAACAACTCTGTTAATTATGCTGCGGTCTGTTAATGGCACTGGCGCTTCGCTATCCCCCCACCACTCTGTCCGTCACACACACACACATACACTGTCTTTCTCACTCACTCTTTCAGTAAAGGCCTCCTGGGACACTGGTGGATCATGCAGTATGCGGTCCACTACAAGTACAAGTACATGTGGGTTTTTTTGTTTCCATACCGCATGTGAGAGTGCATGTGTGTACATGTCCGCACATATATATCTGTATGTGTGTGTGTGTGTGTGTGTGTGTATGTGTGAGAGTAAGTGTTTGCAGTCAATCGGCTAAATTACAGGGTGCGATGTGCTCTCTACTGCGGCTGAACGTAATGGCCCCTGTAGTGTCTGGCCTACGAGGCTCAGACCAATCCCCCACCCCGCCCCCAACAACACCCCCACTCATATTGTACAATCCCCACAACACGCACACATACACACACACACATCCCTCCCGAGAGCAGTGGGCTGACCATGCCGCTGATGGATGACTTCATCAGTGGAGGAGCAGGCTGTGGGTCGGGAGCAGAAGGAATCCTGCAGTTAGCTCCATGCTAATGAAGGCCTGCAAATCACAGGCTACAAGCACATGCCCTGCACCCCACAATGCACACATCTCACTGACTAAGGCACCTTTACATTGCCTTGTTTTTTCCACTCTCTAATGTCATTAAACCAGTTCATTTATACACAAGCTCTCCAGCAGGCAGACGCAATATCAGAGCTTGCTTAAAATGCAGACCCCCATTTGATTGCGATCGTATTTGTTTCTTTAATCAAAGTGACAATGGGATAATACTAATAAAAGGATCTAAATCAAAAGAAAAACTCTGATTTGAGAATGACATTTTAATATCTGTGCATAAAACAGAAGAAAGATTGGCACATTTTAAATATAGATAGGCCTGTGTCGTTAATAATGTCATTGCAATTGTGTTTTCTATGAAAATGATATTCAGATTAAATGAAGGTTGGCGTTTCGTATTGATAAGAAGGATTAGAATATGACAAAACATCCCATTTTAATATTGGCATTCATGAATAATAGTGTAACTGTATTTATTGCTAATAGTGTGGTACTGTAAACAGAACATTGGGCTCAATTTTTGGGTTTGCGTTGTTGGTCATTTAGAATAGGTAGCAGAATCGAACATTTCCCCGCCTTGTATCCCCAAAATGTCAACTTTACAGAAAAAGGATGTAAGTCAATGTAAAAAAACTGTATTCCAAGTCATTTTGGAGCATTTCTATCGGTCCGTTGATGGAATATAAAGAACATCTGTGATATTCAAGTGATGTCAAAAAGTGAAAAACGGCAAAAAAAGGAGATGCAAGGTTTTTGCGTAACAGCAAGTGTACGTCCTTAATGTGCCACACAGATGAAGCATGACATCTTTGTTTACTGGATAAAATGTTAAAGATTGCATTGTTTAAACAAAAAAGGCAGGATTTTGGCAGTGTAAACTCCCTGTCTCCTGTGTGTGTGTGTGTGTGTGGTGCAGGTTAAATGGGGGGCTAGTGTTTTGTGTTTGTTTTATTTTCTTTTGGACTAAGCTGCTTCCTGACAACAGGGAGAAAACGGGCAGGAATGCAACATGACTCAATGAGTCAGACTCCCAGCTGAACTGCTACAGCCAACCTCTTACAAACAAACACACTCGCGCACACACATGCACACACACTCCACAGTTTTATCATATGTTTCGAGACCTCTCATACACACCCTCCGAAGCTCAAAGCGGGCACCCCGGCAGTCGTATCATTGTCCTTCACTTTCTCACGCACACACAGACTCACAAACAGACACAGATAGCGCTCCTCTGGGCTTCTGCGTTCTGATGGACTGCAGAACCACAATTACAGTGGCGGATGCGCCGTGCAGGGCTGCTGCACTTGTTTCTTTAGAAGTAAAACAGTTATCATTTCTGCGGCTTCAAAGGGGCCGCCTGGGCTCTAGCAGAGCCATACAGAGCTCGCAGACAGCCTCTCCCTCTCTCTCTCTCCCTTTCTCTTTTGCTTCTCTGCCGGGGTTCGGAGCTATGCCCCTTCAACAATCGCTGGCTGGGCTCCTGCCCTGCACTCTTGGCTCAGTGCCAGCCCCTGTTTGCTATACACCATTAATTTATGTTCGCTGGAGATGGTGCAAGGTTCTAGAGCAACTTGGACTATCAATTTGCTTGCCAGGCAAACTGTTGCCCAGCAAAAAGAGGGAACAGCATAGCAGGAGGGAAGGAGCAGTTGGTGTTTGGGGTGGGTTGAACTGCCCCCTAAGGACGCCCTAGAACAAGACTGAGGGCGAACATGCATTAGGGCTAAAAAGCAAGCACTCCCACATTTGCTTCCAAAGCTGTCTAAGAGCAACAAACACACACACTGAAAGCCAACCAGAGCGCCCCACTGAAGAGTGTCTAAGTGGTGTACATGAATGTTTACTCCTTAACCTTTGATCACAGCAACATTGCTGACAAATCCACAGTCATTAACTCCCTCCAATAAGAACCTGAAAATGAACAGGACCTTACTGCACAGAGCCTCTCACCTGCTCCATGGCATCTGCACAGCCTAATCCACGTTGAGGAAACAAGGTACGTATGGTGTTTGTGTGTATGGCGGGGGGCCGGTGACAGTGAGGGGTGAAGGGAAACCTTCTGACTTTGGGACAAAAGACGGTCTTTATTTCTCTCACAGCAAACCTGTGCATGGCTGTGGCCTGCAGCCATAGTGATGAGGCTGTTTAATCATCAGATCAAGTTCATGGCTTCTCTTTCCACTGTGGCCGGCCAGCTCTTTCAAGGGGAGCAATCTGATCTGCATGTCCTTGCAGGGGAGAGAGGGATGAGGAGGAGGAGGAGGAGGAGGAGAGACAGAATCTCTCTCTCTCATCCACTTAGCCCACTGGCTATCCACTGTATATTGAGCCTAAATCTGTCTCAACACAACCAGCCCTCATCTCGCCCTTCCACTCCTAGAGTTTCTGCTCTCTCACTCTTCCAGACTGGTCCTACAGGGCAGGAATTTAACCTGGTTTATCAGAGCAGGTGCTTCACTTTGTTGTGGTAACTGGTTACTCGTGTTGTCTTACTGCCGACACGCATGCACGCCGAGACTGAGTTTCAGAAACGTCTGACAGTGAGCTTATCAGAGGTTTCCATTGTTATCCTCACTTGCGTATCCTTTTGAACTGGGACTCACTGTTTAAGGGCCAGTAAGGGGATGGTGGCTGAGGGCTGTCCATTGTTGGAGGCTGCGGTCAAACCTAGGCCAGGGGTGTAAAAAGCGAAAGGGAGAGGCCCATAGCTGGGTCATGTGGGATGCCAAAACCCAGCCACTTGTCACTACTGCCTGTCATAAAGCGATCTGGCTGCTCATGCTTGAAGGCAAATTGGGCCAGTCTACTAGATAAACATCAACACCAATTTAATGGCTTGAGCACACATTGTAAGGCTTTGCCTCTGCAACCAGGCAAAAGAAATGACTAGAGCCTGCAAGAAATAATGCCTTGCCAAGACAAACGAACTAACTACAATTAGGTGTTACAGGTACATGCATTACCTCCTGTGCATTATCATCCTACCACCCCTGGGAGTACCCTCAGGCCAGCTGCAGGGCCATCAGGCATCAGTGCCTTCAGTGATGTTTTACACCCTAAACTGGCCTTCAAATTCCCAATTTTCTAGATATTAACCTTTCTCACAACCAAAGCAAACACAGCATATCGCTCAATGCCTTCGCTCTCATACAGGCACAGCCAGTCACTTTGAGCAATGTCTCTTGATTCATTCTACCAGAGTTTAATGACTTGATCGGTCTTGATGGCACCAATGAGCAACAGATTATAGACCTCTTATGGCACAGGCATTAGACCATTAGGCATCTAACTACCTCTGGCCTACTGCTTCAGCACATTCTCCCCACCCCATCCCCCAATTCCTAGACCCTCAGGGCTCAAACTCTTTTTTGCACCATTTTTAAAATATACTCAGCCTGCATAAGAACAAGGAGATGGGGTTATTGCTAAAAAAAAAGAACTGCAGTCTCATATGGGGTGACACGAATGGCCAAAAACAACAGCTTCACCATACCAAGGCAGCAGACAATTCACCCAGCTACCCTCAACTTCCTTCCAAGCCTCTTGTCTGAGTGGGTTTTAGAAGTGTGCAGCCAGTGTAGAGCTTCACTTTACACTGTGATGCTGCCGTGCTTTGGGACTGATACTGGAGTGGGGCCTGATCTAAGACTATAGAGGAGACATATACATAAAGAAAAGTGCTGTGTATTCAAAATTCTGGAAGTCTTCACTCAAGTATTAACCTAATCAGCAGGAGGGGTATTTACATAGACAAACAGATTTGGAGATTAAGGAGGTAAGCTAAAATAGCTGAGCATTTTTTCTCTGTAACAGCAGAAGGACAAACAAGAACCTTCAAGGCAAGTCCATAATGTCAAAACTATAACAGCGAATCTCAGATCTCGAACTCGGTTTAAGGTCAGAACTCTCAGCAGAGTAAGCCCAACATTTTGCCATTAGCTGGGAATGTGCCGCAGCCTGCAAACAGCTGCAGGGGCCACTTCCTGTAGGTTAATGATGCTAAAAGTGTAGAAGTCAAGCATGGCGTCCATTTAGCCAGCTCTGAGAGAGGACTAAACAACGTCTCTGCAGAGAGGCCAAACTCCCTGCCCCCCACTCCCGCTCTCACTCTCAACCACTCTCTTATCCTTGTGAAAGCGTAGACACTTGAGCCAACAGAAGCAGAAAAGAATAACTACACTTAGGCAAAGGATTCTCGGTTAGAATGAGAGTGCAGAAACGCTATGTGACGACAGATGGAGCTAAGCCAAACCTCAATCTATCCGCAGTTTGTACCTGTTCTATGCATTGCTTTTGGGAATGTTGTGTGGGCCCTTCAAAAATGCACACCTTTCATGACACTGTGTTATCTTTGTCTAGGAATCAAGATCTCCCATCGTTCCTGAGCATCCAGGCAGTGCATTCGCTGTGAATTGACAAGCACCACGGGGACCTCTCCTATCTTGATGTTCCAGAGTAGAGATGGAAGACGAGTTTAAATGGTTCTAAGAGGCACAGGGCAGAGCAAGGATAGGAGAGGAGGGATTTAAGCAGTGCCATACTGGCCTCCTTTAAGTGCATTCCTGTGGCCCCCTTACCCTGTAGTGCTCTTCTGCTCAATCCTGCCCCTAGGCCTGTTGACCCTTGACCTGGCCGGTTGGCTTGGCTAAAGGCTCCTCGTTTGTTACTGGCTTTATCCACTGACAAAGCAGGCAGGAAGCTGGCAACTACCCAACAGCCCCATGGGAGGATGACCATCAGCTTGCTCAGCTTACCGCTTATTAGAGGAAGGGAGGGGAGTGGGAGGGGGTTGTTGCGGGGGCTGAATCAGAAACGTGGCTGACCTTTTTTTTTTTTCTCGTGCTGACAGTTTTCCTAACAAATGAAATGCAAAAAAAGCCTGGAAGCCACAAACGTCCCAATCTCTCGCTAACCTGATCAGCAACGCATGTTAGCGCCTATCAGGCAGCAGTCCAGAGAGCCCACCCCTGGGACCTGACAGGGAGTCTGACTCTCATCAGAGCAAATGTTCCACAAAGCACACTGAAATATTATATCTCTCAGTCTCACATACTCCACATTCACATACTCCATAAAAATCCTCCTCCTTTAATACCTCTTTAATAGCGCCTTGGCCTCTAATGAAGCTGATGAACATTTCAGCCTTAAATCTAACAGTGCAGTTTCCAAAACTGCAGAAACTGCAGCCTACCTCCTCCATCCCCCACCCCCCTCCTTGCTGTACCTCATACTGGGGCATCAAAGAGAGCTCCAGTAATCCAAACACAGCCACTACTCTCAAAGCTCATGCGCTGTCTTAGAGGGGGAGATAAAGGGGGATTTGGGGATCCACTAAGAGCTTTTTGGACTGACCCAAGCCACAAACAGGAGGGCAGGAGCTGAAGTTCAGTGCTTCTCCCACAGCAGAGAGGAACAAGCTTGAGAGAGTGAAGCTCCGCTGGACTCCAGCAGGACAGGAGTACAGGGTAAGGCCATTAACCTCCAGGGCTAAAATGCACTCTGATGGCTCCCTGGCTTGGAGGCTGTTGACAAGCGTCTATGTTCATTTCAACAACTCGTTGAGCTACCCCCACCACCAAGGCAGCCCCCTTCCCTTCTCAGGAATGTAACACAACCACTTGCTGAGGTAACCCAAGCCCCTCCCCTCTCCCGTCACTTGTAGGAAGGGTGATGTGAGGTGTAAGACAGCTGTTGTTGTTGTTGTTTTAGTGCACTTACTGTTTCCTTCACCCACTCTCTCACCCAGCCCTTGCCCCCACCCAACACTGTGCAATAATTCATGATGCAATCAAGCTAAGGAGAGTACAGTAGACTTTGACCCGTGGGAATTGAATGGCATGCTTCTATAATGGAGACCTTCAGTATGAAAGTGCCTCAGTAATGGCTGCACCAATGACAGTGCAGCTCTGTTGAATGAAATCCAGAGCACAAGTCATTACCACATGCTAAAACCAAATGAAGCTTGAGCATTTGAAAATAAGACTGCTTGGCATGGCAAGAAATTCTGTTTCCCGTCAGGTTTACAATACCACGCTTCACCTTTACCTTTAGATCTTAGACTCTCAAATGGCCAGGGCTGGGAGGCCCATCAAGCCTGTTGATTGACATTAATGTCTCAGGAAGTCATTTTCTTCACTGGAAAAAAAAATACAGTGCCTTCACCGTTCCCTTCTACAGAGGGAAACTTTAACTCTGCCTTCTGACCAGCTCTCCCTGGGGTGGAGGACCTTGCAATACATAGACAGAGGACAATGAGTCCAGTCACCCCTTGGGCAAATCAATGAGGGGGCCGATTCTAAGAAATCCAGGATGGGACACATTTGCCATGCTGTGGTCTGAGACATACAGTGGACATCTTGAAGCAGCTTTGCAGATCACCCTAATTTTGGGGGCTTGAGATGGCTCTCCATGATTTCATTACTGTCAGTGGTTACCACATCTATTATAGCAATTACAACCCAGTTGTAACACTAGGAATGCTACAGGGAGGAATTGTTAACATCTGCAAATCTTGTTCCATGTGTCAGGGGTTGTCTTAGCTTAAACACACATCTTCACCAGTCGCAGCACATTTCTTCAACATCACACTCCACATTTATTTACTTAATTCCCCTCAAACTGTGCCTTAAAGAGATCCCTCTCTGTTTGAGTCCAAATAACTTAAAATGATGCGTGAAGGCTTGCCTTCCTTTTTCTCCGTAGGCTTCATTACTTTTTAATATCTGTGCAGGAAGAGGGGGAAAATGGCGTGGAGATAATCAATGGTATTGAAGCAGTAGGCCATTAATCTCCCAACGGATTCCATTCTAATACACACACACTTGCGCTGGCAAACATGGGCTCTGGCAAACGCATGTGTCTGCCTGGATGGGTCACTTAATGAAACAGCAAGCTCCTGCCTTCTCAGAGGAGTTTCTCCTCAGTGAAAAATGAGTCCTCCAGTATTTTCTGCGCATCACTGGGGCAAAGGAAGAGATGACAACGATACATTGAATTCAGGGGAGACTCGAATCTGCCCCATGTGAGCAAGCAGCACAATGAAAGCAGCAGGCAGGAAATGGTGGGAGCACTAGAGCAAGTCCCCATGGAGATTTTATCTGGGATCCTTAATGCGAACAAGAGTTCAGCGGATCTGGGAATAGGACACAAAGACGGGGCAGGGAGGGAAAGGTGACCTGCAGCAGTGAACCAAGGTAGAGGGGCAGATAGGGGCATATGGGCGAGGGCAGAGAAAGAGAGGGACAGGGAAAGTGAGGTTAGAGGGGGCAGAGGGAGAGAGGATATCAGAGACAGGACATGAGGGAGAGAGATACAGAGAGAAAGCGAGAGAGAGAAGGAAAAGCCACCTGGGTCTGTGGTGGAGCCGGGGAGGTGTGTTTTCAGAAAGAGGGTTGTACACGGTGACCTTCGGTCAGGGTGTGCTGTAACTGGAGCTAACTGCTGGTTCTGTGAGACCTCCTCTCAATGTGCTAAACAGCCACCTGAAGACAGGATTAGCTATTGTGACCCATCCACAAAGGTAACAGAGATCCACCTGTGTGGAGCTACTGCTCATAGCCATGAAATGCACACTGCCACACCACAGGCACAAGGCACAAGGCACAGGCATGCCGGAGATGAGGAACGAAGACGGAGGGGTGGTGGCGGGGAGGAAAAGAGCAGGGGGAGACAGCCCCGAGTGGTCTGGGGAAGATGGTGGGCGGCCTGGCAACCGCAAACAGAAGGACAACAAGCAGATGATTGTAGGCATAAGCCAGGGTGAAGTTTGATATGTTTTTCATGTAGGGAGGGTAGCTGGGGAGTGAGAGAGACAATGCAGCGTGCCTAAGAGGATTGCAGGCAGGGATAGAGCGCGCTGGAGCCCTGAGGTGGCAGAGATTTGTGCCTGCATGGAAATCCACTGCTGTCACCGTGTGTATGATTCACCCCTGCCAGTGAGCTCTTCTGTGACGAATGAGCTGCACTTCATTTGCTGGTGATTATGCGGGTTGCTGGCCCTCTAAACCCCTTTGAACTTGTAATTGCTGCTAGTTTTAAATAATGAACATTAAGGGGGATTCAGAAAAGTGTGGATAATTACAGGTTTCCCCCTCTTTTCTTGCACTTCTTGGAAGAAGAGGAGGAAGAGGAGGAGAAGCAGGGAGGTGGTTCTGGCTGCCGAAGCTTGCCATGTCGCGCCAGGCCTCTTTATCTAAATCATTATAGAAGCTTGGTTTGTGAGCTTTAGAGGGAGCTTTTTGTGTGAACCGCGGCAGCCCTAGGGATATAGGGACTAGCGCGCAACGATCAATATTCACACAGATTCACATCTGCAGCCAAAGCCTGCTCCAGTTAGATTTGGATTTTTTTTTCAGTTTCCTTTTCCTTGCACTCTCTGTGTGACTATTTTTGATATAGGACACTATCATATGTACTTATCTGTGTAGCAATACATGCTTGCATGGATTACAGCCACCAGGGAGGCTCTGTTATGCCCTTGCAAATAGAAGACCTGGTGAGGACTAGGTTCCAAATTGTCACGTGGTACCTCAGGCGCTTTTAGCAGGGAAATGGCGTTGCGGTACAGGAGGTGTGGGTAAGGGAAGGTTTCAGTGTGCTTGTGTCTTGGCTGGCGGCGCAGAAACCACAACAAATTGGGCCACTTTATTGCTGCCTTTGATATGCACTCAAAGATCTGAAATTGTACTCCATATTAAGAGTGCTTTAGCTTCATCATCAAATGACAAAGACAGAGAGAGGTAAAGCTTGGGAGGGGGGGGGGGTTTGCTCGTGAGTAGGTGAGTGGGCCCCCACAGTGAAGAGCTTCAGCTCTGCAATAAGCAGGAGCCAAAACAAAAGCAGCAAAGAGGGGAGAAAAAAAAATCACACAACAAAATGGCAGCAGTGGGATTCAGTCCGAGCCTGGGTCCCATGACAAACCAAACAGAGAAACAGAGTCTGTTTTTGATTTCTGCTCTGTGCCCCCCCATCCTACCACCCCCACCCCTTCTCACCCCCCCTCCTATTGCCTGGTTTGCTACTTCCATGTTTGTGCTGTTTCTTTTCCCCCTGCATTTCCCCTCTCCTGGTGTGAGCTGAATATCAAAGGGGCTGGGCTGTGTGGAGGCCTGCAGCACATAAGGCCATCTCCCAGGGCCACTCCTCAGATCCAGAGCCACCACACTGATTAATGCTCTGGCCTGCCCACAGCCTGCCGGGGTCCAGCCCCACTAACCCCTCTGGCACTGCACGGGGGGACGGAGAGGAGAGGGGGTCTAGAGGAGAGGAAGAGGAGGGGGAGGCGGAGTGGGAGAGAGGGCGAGACGGACAGACACTATTTTAAACCGCACCATGCTCCACATTCAGCCATGAGGGGGAATCCACACAAAAACGTCAGGGCAGAGAACATACACAGCTGGCCCCTAAAGTCTTCAGCCGGCTTTTTGCTTTTCCACACGAGCGTTTATCTCGCGCTGCCCCCATGGCCCATTACATCACTCCAGTGTTTGGTGAAGTGGAGGGCCAGGTCTTTCTCAGAGCTTGAGGACCAGTGTTATTGCTGTGGATGGCTGACTGGGGGTTGGAGGTTTGGGGGCCTCCTGCTTCTGAAGCGTGGGCTGCTGGAGGAGTCTCCAGTGAGGTCTGGAGTTTATAAATCTGACTGCAGTGCTCGGCATGTTCTCTGCATCGTTTGACTTCTCTTCAGGTCGGAGAAGATGCCGTCACATCTGCATGCCCAGTTGCTCAGCCGCAGCCCCCCTGTGGACCACTTCGCTGATCGAGAGCAGCCAACTTAACTGCCATTGCCACATCCTAACATCCAGTTCCATTGACCAGAAGTCATCAACACTGAGGGAGTATGTTTTTTAACCATCTCAGAGTTGATCTCGGAGTTATTCTTATGTCGGATAGTGCTTTAGAGCCTAAGAAGCTTTAAGCATCTCTAAACTAATGAGCTAACAGCAGAGAACAGAAAGCCAGAGAATTAACCACTGGCTGCAAATTACACATGCAATTATGTCAAGATAAATTATCTAACCTGCTCCTTTACAGATTTCACAAATTAGCATCCGTCACAGTCAGCAGAACTGCTCCTTTTGCTCTACCCTCATCTTACAGCCACACTTAAGGGTGTTTTTGAAAGTTGGAGTGCTTGCAGTGGACCCAGCCCTTTGATGGGGAACTATGGCAGAGCAGGATTAGGAGGCAAAGTGAATAGATTTGATGACTATTGCACTCTAATGCTGCTGTAACACTTGAGGTTGCTGAAGGCTTACGGCAGGCGTACTGTAAACAAGGCTTTGTCAGTCATTGTGTGGCACACACACATTCAGCCTGGAATTATTGTTAAGGCCTTCGACATGAAATGCAGAGGTTGATGTGGCTTCTCATGTAATTATACAGCCCACTAGAAAAAGGGGAGACACCTGATATGGAAGTCTGAACTTTCAGAACCCTTTTCCCCTTATAGTGAAAAAGCCTCTCTTGTAAAAAGGCCAAGCAGAAGACGGTAGGGTTCTCGAGAACAATTGCTTTTCATAATTCTGTCTGGCTGTGATAGCTGTTCTTTTTAGACCCATGTTTTGATTGTCATGGCTCTGTAACTCATAAAAGAGAGTGTGTGTTTATCAGTGGACCTAGTCTTAGCTCTCCAGGTTTACATCTCAGTGTGAGAACAAGGGAATCAGAGAACAGATGTCAGAGAGGGATGGCCTACGTCCTCGTTACAGGGCCGGCAAGCAGCCCATACAAGAACACGAAGAGCTCTCTGACAAAAGCGGGAACCAGACCTGCCCCTTCAGTAATTACCCCATACTCCAGCAACTTCAAAAACACAGCCACTCTCCAACCCCTGCTGACAATTAGTTTTGCTGCTCAACCCCCCCCATAACCAACTCATAAACACATACATATACATAATTAGGTTCTCTCGTAGAAAGCTACCAACATAAACAACTGCACAGACACACACACACACACACACAGCTCTGCCGTTGAACCAAACTGTTGCTTGGGTTGCTACGGGTGACTGGAGAGCTGACTTCTGGGCTGAGAGGCAAACGAGCACATGACAGATTAGTGTGTGGGCCTCCTTCAGCCCTGCACCCCTCTGACCCCACTGCACCCTAACCCCCATCCCCATATCAACCCACCTACAGCCTAAGACAAAACAAGCTCAATGGGGGCACTAAATGATACTGAGGTTCATGAACAGCACATCTACACTGACAAAAACGACAGCAACATGACGAGAGAGGAACAGGTTCACCAAGTATCACTGAAAGTGTGTGTGTGCGTGTGTATGTATGCCTAGTCTTTAAAACTGTTAGCAGATGTGCCCCAGCAGCTTAATGGCAACAGCAATGGAACAATACATGTGGATTAGGTGGACACAAACAGGCAAAGACAGTGCAGATCCAATGTTTAGTCTACTACTAGAGCTTCTCTAGTGTTTGTCATCTGGAACAAACATCCTTTCGCAGAAGTGGGCAGCCATGAACCTCTATTATTGGCTAAGCCTGTTTATTTGTTTATCTGTTAATTTTCAAAGGTCTTTTTAAAACATGTCTCCAAGGGAGTGACCTGGAGGTGACACTGGGTTACCATGGCAATTAATGTTCCTTAGGGGGCAATGAATGCCGCATCCCGGTGTCTCTGCCACTGATTCTGGATCTGGAAATCAGGCATCCTTGCTCTCATCACACTATTCAGCTCATACAGCTGCTGCCAAGTCACCGTACATGTTTGGGTGAGCCTATTTTAATCACAATTCCATGAATACCACATCTAATTACTAACACTTTGCGCTTTGTGAAATGTGCGCTAAGTGCTCTTCAATAATTCATTCTCCAACAGCCTTTCAGCACTCATGATCCGTGCTTGCTGCAAACCCGCCACATCATAAGATGGAAGTTACGGACTGAAAATGAACCTTATAACACTAGCCCATATAAGGCCATGTTAATTTGTTATAAGGTTCTCCCATAGACCTCCAAAATGGTCAAGGGATCTATCACTCCTCTTTCAGTGAGCCCAGGGGAGCAATACACCTGGCTTTGCAGCTTAGCAGCACTTCCTAAGCAGGCCGGCCAGGAGGCAGCCTGGCATAGAATCTGAGAGGCTTGATCTCCGAGAGGGAGAGTGCGAGAGAGAGAGCATGCTACCTTTCCTCCACCGGACCAACTCCAGCCCCTTGTACAAATCCACTCAGCACTGGGCCTGGCCTGCTCAAAGGGGCCTATTTATTTTCACTGCTGTTTGAAGGTTTACGTTAGTGAAAAGACAGACCAGGCCTGGAGTGGTATCTTTGTATCTGAGTGCTTCCTGTTTTCATTGCAGGCCTGACCCTTGTCTTTGCAGGGGTGTGAGGGCTGCTCTGGAGGAGGGAGGATGGGGGCGCCAACAGGCTAATTGAGAGAATTCAGAGTAGCCCTCTACTAGATACTGGGGACCCCCTGGGCCATCCGAGCACAAACTCAATTACTGCCCTATCTAGTAGACTTTCCGTGTAGCTTCCCGTGTTCCAAGTCCCTTTCCCTTTCTCTTCCTATAACATGTAAAGGCCTAGCAGAGGAATTTGTCCTGCTGAGAAGTTTACCTTTCTGATAACATAAGCTCCCTGCAGTATGGGAGAGCTTATAGCAACAGGCTGGGATCCCCCCACTTCCTATTGGCACTGGAAAACATCCAGAAAAGCTGGAAGGAAAGAGAAACCGTCTTGGGGCCTGCATTGCCAGTTTCCTCCAGCTGATCTCAGCCCCAGTCTGCCCTGCACACAGGCCCCTGAAAGAAGGCTGCTCGTGTGCTACTGCACGTTACATGAGGGTGCATTAGGCATAATAACATCACATCACTCCGGTCTTGCATTCATCGCAGAGGATGCTGTGGGACCTTTCCTAAAGCCCAGGCATCTTTCCCATCCCTCGGGGAGCTGTTGGTGGGTGCCAATTGAAGCGGCCCTTTTACACAGAGACAATGGTAATGGAGAAAGGCTCAGTGAGTTTTCTCCCATGAAAGTGTGGGGTCAAAGTGTGCAGGGGAGGCTGGAGAGGGGAGGGCCATCGATTTTGTTATACTGAATCCAAAAGCCAACAATTGTTACTGTTGGCCTGTGTTGTTTTTCCATGCAAGGGTGGGGGGGCTGTCCTTTTGAGCTTTTCAGAATAGGTGACAATGGCTGGATGTTGAGAACATATGTAGAGAGACCCCTGGAGCTCATGGAAGAGTAGCTCCATGCTGGCCCGAGCATTTGAGAAAATACAACCCCGTTCCTTTCATTCTGCCCTCTCTAATGAATGCCTGAATGCCAGAATGCCCCAATAGGCCATTCAGGGGCCAAAGTCCCCAAGAATTCTCTCTTGCACAAACGCATCCTGAAATGGGAAATACATTTGCTTAACAAATTAAAGTAAAAGAGCTGGATGTGTTAGTGTGTGGTATGCGAATGCGGTGTGTGTGTGACCGAGCAAGGAATTGTATAGGGGGCTGCAGTTAGTAGTAGAGGATAATTCAATTAGGCCCCCTTTTTTCGCAGGAAAAAAAACGATAAAGGTAGGTTAAAAGGGACGGATTATTGCTTGTACAAGTCCAACCAAAGAGTTTCACAAAAGAGTCCAATAAAAGTGGGAGAAAACATGTAAAAAGCAGGAGAGCTACCGAAAGAAGGGGAAAATGGGGTCTTGAAAGCTGCACTTCCATGAATTAAAAAAAGAAAAAATCTATTCCTAGGTCTAATCTATCAGGCTTTCTTCTCTCTCCCTCTCTCCCTTTCTTTAATTTTCTTCTCTCTCTCCCTCTCCCTCTTCTCATTCACTGCTATTTTAAAACAATTCTAAAGAAAATTGGTGGAAAAGGCTGTACAGTTCTCTGTGAATCCCCCCCTCTTTTGCAGTGCAAGCGCTAGAGCTGAGAGAAGCCTACAATAGGCATTCCTTGAGTCGCCAGGAAAGACGCCTAATGATCCCTCAATAAAGCAAGAAATTTCTGCTTGGTGTGAGCCAAGTAAATTAACCAGGAGGCGTGTGTGTGTAAAAAAAAAACACTGTGGTAGGTGGCTCAGAGGAGGCCTCTAAATTCAAGATTTTTCTTCCCACTCCTTAACCAACCTGGAGCTGAGAGGGAGTAAGGAAAAATATGAGAGAAAAGAAAATCCCTGTGATGTTGTCTCTCCCTAATACTCATTTTCAAATGAGGGGAAAAAAAGTGTTTTGCAGATTTGCTGAAATCTCCAGCAGAGGAGATGTAGCCGTGAACAGCTGTGAAGTCATTTTGATAATGATGGGAATAATAAGCACATGGCAAGGTTCAGGGCTCTGCTGTTGCAGCTTCAGTGCTCCTGAATAGAGAAAAGTGATTAAACCGCTCCTGATTATCCCTGACCAATATGTAATGGATTTACAGCCCTTTCAATTAGGCTGTATTTGCAGGGCCTCATTATTTGGGCTTTTGGTTAGGTAATCAGGACTGGGGCTGGGCTCCTGCGCAGGGGGTGATGCAGCCAGCATGGCCACCGAGGGCATCTGACCTTCTGATGCGTACACATTACAGGCTGTAGGGTCTCTCGCTCATTCACACACATACACACACATAAACGCCCGACTCAGCTTCCTGAGCTGCCCCATCTGTAGCCACGTGGTCAGGAACAGGGTCGCATGTAACCTGACCCGCTCTGTCCAGATCAATACTGCTTGAGCCTCTGATAATGTCCTGACATCAGAGAGGGCAACGGAACACGACCATCTCTGGCCCCTCGCTAACCCCCACCAGACTGGACCCCCCCTTCGGCTTGCCCCAACCAGCTAACCCTGACAACCCACACACTCCCAGAACTACTCAAAGCATCTCAGAGGCCCTCCCTGTACTCACGCGCTCACACGAACACACACACACACACACAACAATTCTATGATGCGTCCTTTAAATATTTAATTTGATGGAAAGTAAGCATGATTGTTTGCTGCAGTGAGAGTATATGTTGTCTGAGGCTGAGAGAGCTGTTTGGTGAAGAGGAGAAAGCAAACACTATTCCAGAAGCAATCAAGCCCCTCCTTACACCCCCTGAGTCTGGGGGAGCATTTCCAAGCTACTGTATCCAGACTGATCTTTCTCCTAAATGAACACGGTAAAACAAGCAGAGCTTCCTGGGAACAAAAAGATGCACTACTTGCTGTACATACAAAAGTACATCAAATGTTTATAACACTCAGCACCCTTATGTATTCCTGTTTGATTAGAGGGCAAGTGTGCTCAGTCTGGTATATGACCTATTATGCATTATTCTTCACTGACAGAACAAGAACACCTTTATATAAGTGAAAACTGCATGCTGAATATTTCAATAGAATCTGTACTATATGGACATCTGCTCATTCAGTGATTCTTCCGAAATCAAATGTATTAAATACGTTTGGCAACAAGAGCGTTGGGATGCTGGATGAACACCACCCCACCTTATTTCCCATCGCCAACTCCACAACTTATACCAGAAGTATTAGATGGAGCACCATCATTTCAGAGAACACAGCTCCACTGGGCCTCAGCTCAATGGGGGGTTATAGTCCTCTAGCCCATGCCTGGCATTAGGCATGGTGCCAATAGGTTAATATTCCTAGATTCTGTGTCAGCAATGGATGCAGCTTAAAGTAGCTGAATGCATTCATCAGAAGGTGTGTACACCAACAGGTAGCTGTTTTTCCCCCATCAGCGACGTGTTAATTGTGGTCACTGGTGCACAGGAGAGTGTTTTTCAGCAAGCTTCATCACGTGTGTTGTCTAAGTCCATGTCCAACTGATTGTGTTGACCCTGATCATATCACAAGAGTGACTGACACGTGTCCATCAAATGCTGATGCCAAACTACTGCAGCACTCCTCTCTTTGTGTGTTACTGCGTTGTGTATTACTGCATGTTTCACAACTGACTTTGCCTGTGAATGGCATTATATATGTGTGTGTTCATGGGAATTGTGGAGGTCTTCCCATTTAAAGAGAGCCCACATTTGTGCTTGTAGGAGAAGTAGGAAGAAGCAGTAAACAAGAGAAGACTTACTGTGAGGTGCTGGAAGAGCCACGCTCGCATGATGTTGGTAGCCACCTTGGGGAAGATGCCGCGCTTTTTCTGTCGCTTTTTGTCTTTGTCTGGATCGTCGTCGTCCCCTGTGCCAGGCGAGGCCACGCTGTTGTCTAAGCCATCTCCTGGTCGAAACGAGAAATTTTTAGAAACTAAACTCACATCATCCACAACCTCCTACAACCTCACATGACAACTGTGACAAATGTAAAGTAACCTCACATTAATGGGAGTTTACAGGATCTGTGATTTAGGAGGATCTCGGACCTTCTACACAAGTTCCTTAAAGGAAGCAAAAAGGATCATAGGAAAATACGACTTTACTTCCTTACAGACTTGAGGTCATCTCGTTAATTCAATTATATCTGCATGTTTGACATCGTGTACAGCCTGTTTTTTTTTTTCTTCTTTAAGATATGACGGAGGACATGAGAGTCTACCTACAGTATCCATACAGATGAGGATACAGATGAAGCAAAAGCACAACACACCTGAGATAAACACCCAAACAACCCAACTGAACTGCACTGGAGTGTTGTTTCATGGGAGCTCAGTACAGTAGTGGTAGAATGAGTAGGATGCTCTGTTGTTGCACTTGGACGCACATAATGGACTGCAGTCCCAGCACACCCCCCCTCCCCTCCTGCCCGCTCATTTGCATGACAGGGGCATGGCAGATTCGTGCTGCATTAATGTCTGTCAGCATTTGATTTGGGAAGGAAACATGCGCATATCAAGGCGAGCCGCCTTCCTTGATATTCCTAAACCCAAAGTTCCAAACCCGAGCCCACGCCTCTCGCTCTCCTCCTCTCCGCCATTAATTGTGCATTAGCAAAAATGATTTACTTTTAACAGTCATAGTTATTTTTTCTTGCCCTAGGGCGAAAATGCCTTGAAAGCCTTCCTTGAGGGCATCTAAATTATGTATCTGAAAAACTCCTCCACTAAGGCATAGCAGGACCCCGACATTCTGAAAATTCAGACTTGCATGTCTTCCTGTTTTTGGGGAGGCATCAATCACGCGCACCTATACAAGCCATAATCTCGCATAAATATTTGAACTAATAACATTAAAAAGGGGGAAAGAAAAAGGATCCGACTGGTGGCATAATCAAATGCAAAATACATGAAGAATACAAGGACAGAGCAGACGCACCCCCCCCCCTTTTTCCTTTCCCCCTTTCCTCTCTCTAGTGCTGTTTTCTTTCCACATCATTAGTGCATAGGCACACGAAAGAGGAAAACAGAGACGTGGTGGGTGACTCTCGTTCTAGTTCTCGTTCTGCTCTCCACCTAGAGTTAAAGAAGCCAGCGCTTCAGCACCACACACACACACACACACACGTGGGAATAGTGGACGGAGGCTGGGAGTGCTGTAATTGTAGAATGGGCATTCATTAGCAGTAAATGCCATAAATCCCAGGCTAAGTAAAAGCCCTTGTTCAGGGAAGCCTAAAACAATAAACTGGAGCCGAGCCGTAGCCTCTGCCTGACCGTGTGTGGCTTCCTGAGAAATGTGACCCAGACGGCGTGCTAATTCTCCAGTTTGCTCTCCACTTCAATAATAATAACATCACCGGAGGAGGGGAAGAAGTGTGTGAGTGTGTGAGGAGTGTGTGTATGGTGTGGAGGGGGTGGGGGGGAGGTACACATGTTGTTTTTGGGGTCTGGGAGTACAAACTTTGTGTTGTTGTGATGGTGTCATAAGCTGCCACTGCTGTCGGCCACACGGCCAGTCTGGTGGACACCAGACGCGGACAGGCTGAGTGGCCCTGGCCAAAAGGCTGGCAGATTAATTTTATTGGCGTTTCCATTTTCACTGCAACGCGATAGCCTCCCCCTCTACGGGGCCAGACCGACCCGTGCGTATTTACAGACTGACCTGTCACTTCATTACCCTCCAGCCCTGGCCGCTCCAGTAGGCTCAGCCTGCCTCCCTAGCAGGGTGAAATCAGACTCCAAGGCTTTCAGCTTCTCTTGCTCTCACTCTCACGCGTGCACACACACACACACATAGTACATGTGGTTTTATACTGTATACAGTGAGCAGCCTGATTCGCTACAGCTATGCGTACAATCACAATCACAGATCCAATCACAAGCACTGAAGGTTTGTGTGTGCAAAGAACACCCTGAAAAATAAACCTGATAAGGGTTCTTCAGACCAATGCGACAGATGGATCGTTGTTGGGCCCCTAAAGACGCTTTTAAAGGATGGGTCTTATTGTCTAAATGAGATAAACAAGTGTAAAGAGCCCTAAAGAGGATGAATGTCATGTAAAGCTTCTACACTTTGTTTTATCTATGAAGTAATGCCACAGAAGAACCATGCTTGGTTCCATAAAGAACCATGTTTGTAATTCAGATGAGTTGAACTGTGTGAGTGTAAAAAACCTTGTCAAAGGTCTGGAAAAGTTTAACGGTTCTTCAAACTCACACTATTTACTATTACAAACATGGTTCTTTATGGAACACAAACAGAAAAAGTGGTTCTTCTATGGCTTCCATGCTACCTTTATTTTTAAAACTGTATTTTGATGAAAGGTTTTCGAACCATAGAACCATATGTCCAAGCCAAGAACCTGTTAGGAACCTTTATTTTAAGATTTAGTCTTTAAAAAGTACATAGATGCCAGGATAGGACATGAAGGCAAAAAAAAAAGTGGTGGAAATCATCAAAAATGATGCAACTCTAGTTGTGCAAGGCAGAGTGCTAGAAATGCAAGACAAGAAAGAATGAAAGACAGAGAAAGAAAGAAAGAAAGAAAAGAAAAGGGGGAACTTGCACACCCTCATTACATCTAAAGGCGAGCTGGTGATTTACATCCGCCCCCACTCCTTTCTTATGAGCCAGAGAAGGAGCGCTGCAGGGCAAATTGTCCCAAACGCTAATGGCTTCTGACTGTTCCCTGGCAACTCTGGCATTTTAACCTGTGTGGATGTGCACTCTGCAAAAAAAAAAGAGAGAGCAAGAGAGAGAGAGAGAGAGAGAGAGAGAGAGAGAGAGAGAGAGAGAGAGAGAAAGAGAGAGAGGGATGGGAGAAGGAGAGAAGGAGAGAGTGGAAAAAAAGGGGAAGGGGAAGCGTCCCATCATCTGCCCGTGTGACACAGATGGGGGATGGCTATTAGGAGGCAGGCGAAAGGCCTCGGGGAGGAGAGGTGCTGGAGTGTAGCCTCAGGCACTTTTGGAAAAGCAGCGCCCTTGGAGGATGAAAAAAAAGCAGGCCCTATCGCTCTCTTTCTTTATTCCCTCCTTTCTCGTCCTCACTCCATCCCTTTGCAAAAAAAAACTGCCCCCAAATGTAAACATGCGCACTTCTGTTTGCACGGACAGCAAGAGCAGCAGACAGGATGGTGCTGACCTTAGAGTAGGCCGCCTGATAGCAGGGAGAATAACCAAGACGGTAATAGCTAGATTAATAAGTAAGCGAAGCCTGTTCAAACAGTCTCGTATCACCAAAGGCTGATTATTAAACATGCATCCCCACATTTCCCTGTGTGCTAATATTTTTGGCTCAGTGCTCATTAAAAGTCCAGGATGTCAGTAAATATCACATTAACAGAAATTTGGGAGAGTTTGCTGGTGATGTGCTGTCTGCCTGCGGACATACAGGCGAGTGATGTACGCGGTGTGTCCTGGATGGTGAGAGGAGGAGTGTGTATCCTACAGGCTCTGTTTGCCTGCAGGATGCTACAAATAAGACCTGCGGATATGAGTGTGTTGGCTTCATGGCTAGGGGGCACGGCACACACAGGGGGGAAGCGCTCAGGGATGATGCTAAGGGCACTGCACTGGGAGTGTCAAACTGCGCAGATGTAGAGCGTTCTGAACTCCCATCGCAAAGTCATGCAATGCCCTGAATGCAGTCATCATGCAACAATGTCAAACGGATCCGCTTTGAAATGCAAAAAAGAGAGCTCCGCGTATGGTCCATAAGTTGCTTTGCGGATTTCCGAAGGGATGGAACTGTACTTGGCGTCAGGTAAAATCCAAATAATTCATTTGGTCCTATTGTGATCCAGGCAGAGATCCGCTTACTGAGGAAGAAAACCCAAGCAGCAGGTCACTTCCACAACCATTTATGATTCCTAAACGGTTCTTGGCTTGGACATAAGGTTCCAGGAAAAACCTTCACTTACTATAAAACCTTTACATCACTGCACATCTCAAGAACTATCCACTGCCAGCTTCTTTACTGAACCAAATCTGTTCTTCTATGGTTTTTCCATGCAATCGCTGTCTCAGCACCATTATTTTGAAGAGCCTACCAGTATCTATACACACTTAGCCCTGCCCTTAGAGGCCTGGCTTTGTCTTTGCACAGTGACTTAGCAGTGGATTTGCGTTTCGGTTGGCTTGGGCGTTTGTTTCAGGGTAATGGAGCATGAATGTGGAGGCAGTGGCTTCCAGAGGCTGTGCTTATAGTGACTAATTACAGCCCCCCACCAAAGGCCCCCCCACTGACCACTCAGGCCTGTTCACCAAGACTCTACTATGTTGAGCAGATAGGCAGGGGTGGGTACCGCACTGTGCGGTGGCCTCAGTGTTTAAGGCGAGCAGAGGGGTGCAGGGCGGAGTGCGGTGACCCAGGCCACAGTGCTCACCCTCAAAGGGAGAGAGAACAACACAGGCCCCGTCCCATCCTCCTTACCTTGGCCTGTAGTGCTGCCCCCCGCAGCCCCTCCCCTTTCTCCTCTTTTCTCCTTCAAGGCTCCCTCACAGAGAAAAGGAGAAGAAGGGGGGAAAAGGAGGGATTTTAAGCCTCTTTTTCCCTCCTTTTCTCCTCAACTTTTCAGCCGGTATAAGCAGCGTTTAGCACATTCAAGGGCTCAAATGGCTGCCAATGTGGGCCGGGGCAGGGGCTTCTCCCTCTTTTGTCCGCTGCCCCCCCCCTCTTTTTTATTTACTCAGGATTCACGCAGGCACCCAGACCACATGTTCCTGACACAGAGCACTTCCATTCACACTCCAGCAGGCCTCATCACACACGCCAGGCCAGCACACACACTCACAAAAAACACACAACGCACGCACTCATTTCCACTGCTGAGCCTGCTTTTGAGTTTAGCACTCTCCAAAGGCTCAGTCCGACTCTCCACTTCGGTTCAGGCCATGGCTCGACCCTCGCTCAGGTGAGGGAGGTACGGAGAGCAGTGTTGGCCGCAGGGACGGCTGTTTTATGGCAATTATTTCCTGAGCAATGGTTAAAAAAAACAGCAGCCCGCACACTGGCCCGTAAAACAACAGCTTGGTAAACACTGCGCTCCGCTAACAAATTGGGAGTGCAACAGTGAGAGTCATTAGCGGCTGTGTGAAAGCTGTCGCTGCTCTAACGCTCCTCTTTAGTTTTTTTCACACAGCCAAATCAGTGTAAGCCACCAAAACTCACTCCAACCCCATCACCACCACCCCGCCCCGTCCCATAAACTAGTCTTGCCATTGCACACAGCTGCATCCTCTTTCAGAGTTAATCTCTATCTACAGGGTATTGTTTTTGCAACTCCACTACTAATGTGTGGTTGCTTGCTTGCTCTGAAGAACACATGGTTAGGCGTGCTCGTAAATGAAGTGGAATTGGAGGTTTAATGAGATGTCTTTTTGTCTTGGGTGGATGCAGTGTGTTTAGGGAGGGTTGAGATGGAAGGGGGGCTCTTCTGCCTCCAGCCCCCCCACATATGAGGCCTCCCAGCCATGCCATCAGGCAGATAGCTTTCTGCAATCCCAGGAATGCTCAAGATAACTATCATCTCTCCAGTGAGGCACTGCCCTGACCCTGCAGCAGAAACATCTCTCAAACTCCTGGACAGGAGGGGGGGAAGGAGGAGCAGAGCCAGTTTGGCTCATGGAAAAGGGGGGTGGGAATGGGAGGGGGGGGAGTGTTAACGTCCAGTCATGCCTACCTTCTCTCCCCAAACGAAAGCTCCAAAGCTCCAGCAAGCCAGTCCCCCTAGCTTTCTCTGTAAAGTAACAAAAGGGGGAAGGAGTGAAGGAGAGAAAGAAGGAAAGAAGGAAAGGAGTGTCCCTTTGCC
Source organism: Salminus brasiliensis (assembly GCF_030463535.1). Lineage (NCBI taxonomy): Eukaryota > Metazoa > Chordata > Actinopteri > Characiformes > Bryconidae > Salminus > Salminus brasiliensis. The sequence goes on along the minus strand of NC_132887.1, from coordinate 11,371,836 downwards.
AACAGTTCAAAGCGATAATCATCTGCCAATAAGCCCTGATGTTTGGGGAAGCCGGGGCTATGTATATTATCAAAGGCTTTGGGCTGGATAATTACAAGTGTAATTAACCTGCTACCTGTAACAACAATTATCTAATTACATCATAAGTAGGGCCTTTGAGAGGCCCACAATGGCTGCTCCCGGCCTGCTGATTGCGCCCCTGATTTTCCGTCTGCCCCCTCCTCCTCCCTACCCCTCCTCCTCTCATTAGCCTGTTAATCACTCAGAGCTGCTGATGATTTCATAAGTCACAAAACCTTTCATTTAGAGCAGCGCTGCGTGCACAGCCCCATTACGGAGGCTTCGGGCTCGCAACTGCCTCACTCGAGAAACAGCCCAGCCCAGGCTTTCTTTCTCTGCCACAGTGGGGAAAAATGAGCAGTGGAAAACAACAGGGAAAAAAGAGGATCCCTGTAGACTGTTTTATTTTGAGATGGCAAAAATGATCCCGACACATAAGGATATATGACTTTGCGGTGTAATCCTTCACTCAGATGTTCTGTGCGTAGGGTGTAGCCGTCTTGCTAACAGCCCTGTCTGCCATGAGCCAATGAAAAGAGTTTGTGGATGGGAAGGGTGTGTCTACAGCTCAGCCAAAGAGGCATGTTCATTTAGAGGAGTAAAAAAAAAAAAAAAACAATCAAATGAAAAGAAATGGAATAAAGATGTGTGGCTGTGTGAGCGAGTGAGAGAGTGAGAGAGTGAGGGACAGGCTGTTGCAGATGTCAGGATCCAATTTGCATGAATGGCAAAGGGGTAAATTGCTGAGGACGGCAGAGCGGCAGCATGACCACCACCACCCCCAATCTCCCCTCACACTTTTTTTTGGGAAGGAACTAAAAGGCGTTGTGATGCCCATGACTGCCCCTCGCTCCAGAGACAGGGATCAGAGCCTAATGAAGGGCCTTGGGTCTAGACCAAAGATTTCACACTCACTGACTCGCTGACAACTCCGCCCCGTTCCCTAAACTAAGCACACAGCCCTGTGCTCTTCCTCATGGTGTTTTTTTCTTTCTTTCCACAATCAAATTGCACTAATTGGTCCCAGAGGTTATCGAGGTGCGCCTGGTCTCTTAAACACCATCTTAGAGGCATCTAGAGCTCTCTCTCTCTTCAACACTCCTCTCCCCCTCTATCTCTCTCTCGCCCTCGCCCTCCCTGTACACTTTGATGGCTGTATTATTATGGAAAACAAATAATGATTGAATCCACGTGCCTCAGCTCTTGGTTTCTAGAGCTCTTGCTATTGGTGGAGGCGGAGAACCCGCGGAGCAGAGCAGTTCACACTGCGGTAATTAAAGTGTTAATTACAGCAATAATTAGCAGAACAAATTGCATAAATTCTCACCAAAACAGGATTCAGTGAGCTCTGTAAATGATAAGGGTGAAAACTGTGAAAAACAGCAAGAGCTGAGAGAAGGAGAGAGAAAGAGAGAGAAAGAGAGAGAGAGAGAGAGAGAGAGAGAGAGAGAGAGAGAGCTTTAAAAGAAAACAGAGGCGGAGTGAAAAGAAGTGTGGATTCGGCTGCTAACGGCAATATGGCTTTATTAATCCCTGGTAAGGGAATATCAAAGTCCTCTTCAGAAAAGAGAGAGAATGAGCAGGCTACAAAGACACACAGAGAGAGAGAGAGAGAGAGAGAGAGAGAGGGAGAGAATAAGAAAAAGAAAGAGAGAGAGAGAGGCTCTCCCCCCACTGCAGTGCTGAGGCTTCGAATCTCCACATCTCTCCAGCAGCACTCAGCAGATAACAGTATTTGTGGTGATTCTCTACCCCCAATTACACTTCAAACCAAAACAAATACAGAATCCCTCACTGCGAGAGCATGAGCGAGACACCTTGCAGTTATTACGGGCCGAGCACACCACACCCGCCCGGACACTGCCATCAAAGAAGCAGCTTGTCGAGCCGGGCCATTAGGACGAGCTGGGAGGAAGAGATGGAAGACCAAATGAATTAAAAGGTTTATAAAAAGGTTTATAAATCAACAAGTCAACCATCAGATTGTAGCCTCTGCTCGGCAGCCCCTCTCATCAGCCCACTGCCATGAAGTTTTGCTCTGAAATGTCCCGGAGGCAGGGAACAAAGCGAGCAGAACTGATTACTGCGCCGCGGCCCCACTCCACTCCGCTCCGCCGGCTAAACTCTGTTTGGCTTCCTAATGAGCTCACTAAAAACCCAATTCATCACCCATAACCCTTTCTCAACCCTCCTTGAAATTCGCTGCTCTGGGTTTGAGGTGGAGAGAGTGGGGAAGGGGGTGGGGTCCCGACAGGGTGAAGGGGGTGTCCCTGTGCTGCTCAGGAATGTCCACCTCTGCCTCAGCAGGACAAACGCGCTCCACTGGCCCCAGCACCAGAGATTTCCACATTAATACCCCTTCCCCATCCCTGGGAAGGCAGGAATTTGGTAGGAAGGGAATGTGGCGGAAGAGAAGAGGGGGGGGGTAGAGGGGGTATGGTAGGAGTGGGCACCTAGTGGAAAGCAAAAACGGGGCAAAGGAGGTACTCTCAGCCAGGAGATCCTACAGTGATGACAAACAACTGAGAGGAAGACAATTGTGAATTCCTCACCCATCGGTGGAGGAGAGAGAGAGGATGGTGTGAACGAGTGTGTGTGTGTGCATGCGCATGTGCATGGGTGTGTGTGTTTGAGAAAAAGGGTGCAGGAGGGAGCTAAACTCCCTCAGTTCCTCATTACATGGAGTCAGAATGATCCTCTTGGCACCTGAGCTGAAACCCAGAGATTACAGAATTGATGAATCCTCGGTTTAAAATGCAGCTGTTTTATTCTGCTTTAGTAATTAATTCTTTTTCCAATAGCGTATTGATTAAGCGTAGCCCCTGATAAAGTTCAAACTGAGAAGAGTTCCCCCCCTGGGCCGGGCCTGGCCTGCTCGCCAGAGTCAATGAAAACTTCCTCCAGTTCCACCTGCCCCTCTCTATCTGTCTCTCTCTCTCTCTCTGTCTGCCTTGCTCTCTCTCACAGAGGCACAGTTTGCCTTCATAAATTAGTCAGGCCTGCGAGGAGCCCTGTTAGTTGATCGCTGCTTTTGTCTCCCCGCTTGCTGACTTGCTTCTCTCTACCGCTTGGCCTTTTGTGCTGTCACACACACACACACACACACACACACACATACAGATACACACTCACAGACGCACAGTCCCTATGCAGTTCATTCACAGTCACTTACACCCCACCACCCCCACCCACCTCGATATGCCGTGCTCAGGCAAAGAACACTTCTCTCACAAAACTTCACTTTGCATTCTTTTTTATCTGCCCTTTTTTCCATACAGCTGTGAGCCCCCGATCAACAGAGAGAGCACAACAGCCTCTCCAGGGACCCAACTAGCAGAGAAATCAGATACTCCTTTACAAGAGCCGGGGCTGCTCGTGTCTTGTCAAGACTCACCTACCGGCTCCTTTACAAGTCAATAACCATGGCCTGCTGTCCTTCCCACAGACATTCCAGACTGTAATTATCATTTAACTAAAAAAAAAAGAAAGAAAAAAAGTCAACGCTCTTCTTATTCTCTTCCAACTTAAAGGGGAACTCCTCTTCCATATCTGTACTCCTGTACCATTCTGAGGCATTCCTAAATTCTTTTAAAAGGTGCCAAAATGAGAGAGTTCTCTGGAGCGATTCCATAGATAAACCACTTTAGATTCCCTAAAGAACCTCTCACTGGGTGGACCATTTACATAAACAAGATGAGAGGGTGAAGAACCTTTTAAAACATCTAATGCAAAGGTTCTTTACTAATTACCAGGTTTTCCTAGAAAACCACGAGTCATTAAGGAATGCTTGTTGTGTAGAGTCTACACAAACGTCAAACACACCAATAACAGAGATGTAAATGAATTAATGAAGAAGGAGCTATCGTAATAGGGACAGGTAAGGTGTGCTTAATGCCTTTACCCAAGACAATTTCCCTCTGCTAATGGAGTCGTCTGCGAGTGTTTGATGAGCTCTCCAGCGTCCGCGCTCCTTAAGGTAAGTTCAGCAGGTCATTTTATTACAGCCCAATCCTGGCACTCTCTCTGACTTTAGAGCCTTGACAGCTCTTGGCAATAAAAATTGCACTCTAGACATGGCTGAGTTGGTGAGGAGCTTATTACCACAGTGAAAAATAAGAGTTTGGGAGTCCAGGGCTCAAATTACTGCCACTCTAGCACCTTGACCTGCCCAAATGAATTTTCCCCATTGCATTTCTTGCACATTTACTTAATTAGGTGCCTGACATTAGCAGCGGGAAAGTCCTGCCTTGCTCCATTGGAAAGAAAAAAAAATCTATTTTGGAAAATGGAGTAACAGAAGACGATGATGATGGTTACACCCTGACGGTGCCTGGCTTCTGTGATGTATGGTGATTTTGACTGCATCTTGATCTGGCCAGCATAATTTTCTCTGCCTCCAGATATTATTATAATGCATCACATTCTTAATCCTGGAGCAGTGTGAGGTAATTTGCAGCTTTAGAGTCTTAGCATGACCATAAAAACTTCTGATGCGATTTATCAGCAGCCTCATGCCTTGCGACTCCTTTAAACCATTATTTTCTTTTCTTCAGCCTATTTTTTTCCTCCTTTTGTGTCTCTTTCTACTTTTTTTGGCCCCTGTTATTGACTTTCCAATTTTCTCTTCCCATCAGACCTCAGCAGAAGCAGAAGCTGCCTGAAGCTGAGTGGCTAAAAGCGTAGCTCCAACCATTCACTAATCCAGACAGAAAGAGACAGACAAACAGACGAACTGGCAGGCCAACAGCTTCACACTCATACAGTACATAAAATGTATTGTAAGTAGTGTAGAAGCGCCAAAGCAGGAACCGTATAGAATAGGATGAAGTACAGCCAAGCTAAACAAACTGATCTACAACCTCCAGTTATAAAAAGCAGGGGAAAAAAATGGACTGGTGGAGTGCAGGAGTGAGAGCGAGAGGAGGTTGTTATCCTCAGCCAGTGGTGGCCCTAACCTGTGCTGTAAGAGGGCTGCAGCATGCCTCCGGAGCCACAGGGAGCACGACTCATTTTCCGCACAACAATGGGCCTGGATGGGCGCCCACACAATGGCAGGTGCACTGAATAGCGGCCGGCTGGTGCAGCAGAGAGCACACCAGCGCTCCCCACCACACCAGCACTCCTCTGCTGCGTAACCTCTCCTGCTCTACGTCTCCACCCGGCTCCTCTTTACTATAAAGAATGAAAACGATCTCATGGGGGTCCGAGGAGGAGAAGTAGCAGCAAGGCCTTTGGGGCAGAAAAAGACCAGTCCTACGCTTTGGCCTGATCTGGCTTTTTCTCTCTTGTTATCTGTCTCCCTCTCTCTCTCTTTCTTTCTCTCCCTCTCCCTCTCTCTCTCTCTCTCTCTCTCACCCTCTTTGTGTGTAGCTTTTTTAATAGTTGCAGAGTTTGTTCTCATGCGCTGTTCGGCTGTCCTCCGGGCCATGTGAGGGGTAAAGGCAGCATTCCCCCACCTTCAGAGCATTCTTTTTGGGGTCAGGGGGTCAGCCTCCACAGATGTCTCCAGCAGACAGGCAGTTGTCTGAGGACTGCATCCCAGAGAGTAAGCATTCGGCCCAAACAATGCAGGTCAGCCCTCAGTAAGGCAGATTTTTTTCTTCCCTTGGTCTACTTTAAATAAAATCACACTGTGTTTTTGTGTGTGTGTTTGTTTGCGGATTTTTTTTCCAACTACAAGGTTTACTTTTCCTCTTGAAATTGAAACTGAGCACATTCACAGAGGTGGGTTTCACTAGATAGCATTGTTTGCTTCTTTCTTTCCCCCCATTTAAACACTCTTCTCTTCCTAAGCTTCCTCCAATTGTTCTAATGGAGCCATAGTCATTCCTGCCTGACAGTGCAAGGAAAGATGCTTTTTAAAAAGGAGAAGGAACACATGTTGCCAGGACAGCAGAATGCAAACATGGCCCTCCTCTCTGAACATGCAAAGACCTAGTTCGCGACAGAAGGCACTTTATAAGTGGCGAGTGGCGATATTTAAAGAAAAGAGCGTTGCTCCATCCCAACAAACAGTATCAAAAGCAAATTCCTCAGCCGAGCGGGTTTCATTAAAGAGAAATCAAGCTTCTGTGTGTCGGATGGGTAAAACAACAATGCCAGGGAGAAAACAGGGAGGGAAGAGAAAGGCTGGGTGCATTTAAGCAGCATGTTTCGCCTGGAAACATGGAAACTGTGTAATTGCAACAACCTTTTAGAGACGCAGCAGCCGGGCCATCTCTGAATAGCATCCTCTTTTTTTTCTCCCCTCTTTCTTTGAATTGTAGTGTGCATGCCTATGTGTGTGCATGTATGTGTGTTTGTATATGTGCATGCCTTGCACTCCTCAAAACAGCCCCCTCTATTCTGAAATTGATAACCTTCTAAATGAATTATCGTAATGCATAATGAACGTTATCTCCCCCCCAGGCTGCAGCCCTGTTTGGCATGTTGATTTGTTTTGTTTCACATTACCCTTCGTTCTTTAAGAGTGCTCGCTGCTTGAGGCGTGTAAATAAGAAATTATCCTTGCTTACTAACACTCCTAATACCTCCTTGGGGTAATTAGAAATTATTAGACTGCTGCCTCCAATAACAAGAGCTAATGGCACTAACTACTGTCAAAGCCAACACCTCCTTCGTCCCGCTCCCTTCAGACGGAAAAAACAAAAGCTCTCCGCTGTGTGCAGACTGTAGGGCACGAGGCCGGCATTCTCTGCACCACCACCCCCCCCCAAACAAGCGCCCCCACGCTCAGAGACTCATTATAGCACATGGGAGAGTGGAAATCAGGCTATAAAATGAGCTTATCTGCAATAATGCCCAAAAAGATTTGCATAAACGCGTTAACTGTGCTGGTGGAAGCAGGCGGGGGAGAGACGAACTCAAATCTGCCCGCGCTCTCCTTCTCATCCACCCACTCTCTTGGACGTGAGCTGCTTGTTGGAGAGGTACCTGTAGGGTATGGCTGGCTGCGGTGCTCGGCTCCAGCTCCTCCATGCTTCCCCGCCTGCACTATAGGCCACGGCACTCAGCCACGGATTCGGCAAACGCTTGTTTCTCCCAGGAAGAAGGGGCTACGAGGTGGGGCTCGGACTTTAGCAGAGCCGTGGGGGGAGGAGACCGGGCGGATTAGAAAGCCAAAGGAGGCAGAAGAAAGGGGGAAAGTGGAAAGGGAGCAAGGCCCATTGGACAAACACAAAAGGGCCGATGGGAGGGGGGCCCAGGAGTCAGGGTTAATTCCCAAATAAGTACACCTTAAACGGCCTGGATGAGCAGTTAGGCCGAGATTTGGAGTCTCCCTGCAGGTGTGTCTTTGAGAGCGCTGCCCTCTCTAACCTCTTTCCCTGCTCTGATGGAAGCACAGCAACAAACACACGGGGCAGAGCAGGAACACAGACACCATCACTTCTGAGTGCTTCTCCTCTTGGTAAAAAAAAACATGCGCGCACATAGACCCACACACACACACACACACACACACACACACAGACACACTCACACACACACAGTCGTAAACACTCCTGCACTTTAGCAAGAAACAAATCTGCTGGAGACAGGAGTGATTGGATTATCACCCCTGAAGAATGACTTCTTAGCTGACCCCCTCAGGCACGGCTTGCTAAAACAAGACCCCGAAAAAAATTCCAGCGCAAAACCGGTGTCTCTTTAAAGGGCCAGCACATTGTCATGCTTGTAAAAATACAGCAGCGCTAACGGAGCAGGCAGAGCCCCCCGGGGGTGTGGTCTCAAATCCCTTTTAGCCATATTACATCAGGCCCTCTGTGTTCTACATTGCCACGGTGACAGGGAGGGGGCTGCAGAGCACAAGCCATTCATATATCAGCTCTGTCTTTCTTTCACTCCCTCTCTCTTGCTCTCTCGCTCTCTTTCTTGCTTTCTCTTTCTTTTCCATCTCTTTCTGTGTCACACCACACAGTAAAAGTCATCATGCTCCATGTGGCTCCATACCATGATTACGTTCCTGAACCAACAACAAAAAAAAGCTCCTCACTTTTAATTACAACTAACGCATTAAGAGGAAGTGCAGTGACTAAAAAAGCTTTCCCCATTGTCGTCTCTAATGGGGCATAACATGCAGTCCTTTTAGCTGCTGCGCAAATAATTTTAGCAATTTTTTCCTCATGTTCACCAAACATTAGTTTGCACATTGGGCTGACCCACTTGCTGCTTTACGGATGAACAGGCTGGCCGTGATTACAGGCCACTGGGATGACAGAGAAAGAGAGAGAGAGAGAGAGAGAGAGAGAGAGAGAGAAGCAGGGTGTGACCAAGCAGGGGGTGAAGAGAAAAAAAATGATGTTAATAGACGTACTCTCACTACTCTGCTTTCTTTCCTTTTAATGTGTTTTTCTCCTAATCCAGTGAATCAGGCATATGAGTACAGAGAGGGAGACAGACACAGAGAGAGAGAGAAAGAGAGAGAGAGAGAGAGAGAGAGAGAGAAGATGATCATTCTGTTTAATCGCCCTCTGGAAAAAGGCCAAGCAGTCTACGAGAGAGAGTGAGAGAGAGAGCGAGAAGAAAAAAGGGATAGAGAGAGAATTAAGCAGAGAGTGGAGAAAGGGGGAGAGGCTGGAAGCGCAGCCCCTTGAAACATTTCGAAACAGAGAGTAGTGAGGCCTTTTCCCGTAAAGGCCTGTGAATGCTGAATCCAGCAAGAAATCGGCTCTCAGAGCGAAGGGAGATCCATTTTAAAACTATCTACATTAACTATAGTTTTCCCTATAGATTAAGCATTCGCCATGAATAATTTACCCTCTCTTATGCTAATGGGAGTCTGAGAGTATCCCCTATGTTGTTTTTTTCCCCTCCAGCACAACTATTCTCGGCATTCAGAAGTCATTCTGTCCTTCCAAAACTAAGTTGGAGAAACAGATACTTGCCTGCTTACACAGAACAAGACTAGCAAGCAGCAAAAGCACTTAATGAGATTTGTAGATTCAGCTCAAAACAAGGCGAGTAGCAGTGGAATTCAGCAAAACACACGGCCATTAAACAGCAATTTACTCCATAAACATTAACAGCCTGTTAGGGGGCCAATTTTTAAATGTCATAATTACATCATTAACATATTCATTGCAGCAACTAAACAAACTACAGTGTTTAACAGTTTCTGATTAATATGTATGGAAAAAAACAGGCCTGGGGTTCAGGGGGTCAAGCTGGAGAGGAGCCCTACAGGGTTTTATAGTTTGTAAATACCCCATGTTTTACACTAACTCTAAGGTTTTGTTCTAAAGCACCTGTTCCTTGCTAAGCCCTTCAGTGCCTGAGCTGTCTCCGTGTGTATTTGCCTGGCAGTGTGGTCAGATCTGCTGTTGCCGGGCTGAGTCTGGGCACTGCGTAAAAATGATCAGTCTTCCAACAGCTGGGAGTGATGGCCGTGAAACAGCAGGGACCGCTGCAGCTTTATTGTTTATCTTTTGTTTATGGGGCAGTATTCAGGTTTAATTATTCCTCTAAATTAAACTCTTAAGAGGCACAGAGAGACAGCCAGCAACCCTCAGCCACCCCCCTCCTCCAAATCACACACCCAACACACACATACGCACACATGCAGTGGACACACACGCCTTAGAGATTTCATTGTTAACCAGGGGCAACAACAAAGACGCAACAAGACCTCCATCTTGCGTTTACTGAAGCTGAAATCCTAACTGGATTTTATTCCCTTCTACTGTCTGTAGCGTAAACTTTAAAGGGAGAGGGGGGTGAGCTGTAAGTCCAGGAACTGGCCGAATCAACAGGCCTTGTTCATTCTGAAGCTGCTGGGTTTCTGTCCTCATCAAGAATGACCCCCTATAGAGAGGTCCACCACAATGACCCTGCCCAGAGGGGCCCTAGGCCAAGAGAGGTGGGGAGATGTAAGGGCTTGACATAAACTCAACTGCCAGTGTAAACATGCACACACACAGCTCGTCCATACACCATACTCCTCAGTTTCACTGGGGATGAGAACATCAAGGGGGTTCAGTTGTTGAGGGAATGTGTAAGACACTTTTCCATAGTGTCAAACTCCAAAATTGAGTTTTTGAGAAAAAATGAAGAGACATTTATGTCAGCTAGGGATGGTATTAATATTGGATTGTGTGTTTACAGTAATTCACAAAAAGTAACTTTACGTAACTTTACGTGGTCTGCCACTGCATTAGGCCTGCATTAGATAAAGACAGCTGTACCAATAAATAATGTTGACGCTTTAAAAATCAATCCGCAGATGTTTCTCTTTTGCATTTTCCCAAAACCAACAATAAGACACTAAAATAGTCACATATCATCACAACAGTGCTAAATGCTGCTGTTAGCTGTAGGAATGGGACAGTTGTTTTTTTGCTACTGAGTTTCCATCGAGTTACCTCAAACCTTCAATTTGCTTAACTGCAGTCGAAGCTGCTCTACTAGTTAAATGCTGACACTGTTCATTGACTCTTATGGTGGAGTGAAGTGTATGGGCTTCATACTTGTTTGAACAGTTCAGCTGAAGATGTATGACAGCGTATCCAAAGATGCTGTTCTTTTCTTTCCCAAAGTTTTTTCTTCAGTATTTCTCTCCATATATTGCTGCTTTTTCTTTACAAATCTATCATTTATTTGTTTTTGTGTTTTCAGTGTTACCTCAGATCTTGTTTAGCTCAACTACAGTTGAGGCTGCTCCACTAGCTTCTGCACTCAGTAATCTAGCTAAATGCTGGTGCTGTTTAATGTTGCTGTCTATCTACTCATGGTGTACTCTCACTTTTTAAAAATACTGTGTTTCAAGATGTTCACAAATGGAAAACACAGTAAAATAAGAGTGTTGATTCCGATTCACCCTCGAATGATGTCTGTCGATGAGTTTTCCTTTGAGGTACCTTTGACCAGAGTTCTTTTTCCTAGGCATGAGAGCAAGTAGTGGAACTAAGCAAGCCACTGGATTTGCTCATTTGCCCTGAAGGCCAGAATTCATATATTTTAGTTTTTAAGAAAAAACAAATCTGCTGGAAATAAAGTAGGGCAGAGAGAGAGAAAGAGAGGGAGAGAGAGGGAGAGAGATGCAGTACTGCAACAGAATAATCTCAGTCGTATTAGACATCTCGATTGACTGAGGAGACAGAGTGTCTCTATCATGTATGTGCACAGGCCTTGTACAAGACTAATACTGCATGTCTGCACAGCTGTAATCTCAATAATGCTATTAAAATAAAGCAAGAATGATAGTTTGCATAGTATGTTTGTTGGAAACAGTTTAACTGCAGATGTGTGACAGCACTACTTTTTATTTCCTTTCCCAAAGAACCCAGACCTTTATCTAGTTTTCCAGTTGTACATGACTTTTCTACTAATATGTTTTGTTTATCGTCAGTATTTCTCTCCACACATCGCTGCCTTTCTCCACACAAATCCATAATTGGCCTGTTTTGAGTGGAGAGTGGAAACTCTTCCCGGATGAACCGACGAGTAGCATGGGGTGCAGCTTCTCCCAGTGTGCGTGGAGCCGTTTAGCTGTGAAGCTGCGTCCAGCCAGACCCGGGCAGGAGCTCGGAGTCAGCGAGCGCTTCAAGCGTTAACGTAATTGCAAGAATGTGAAAAATGAGGCGGCGGGGCTCCTGAGCGGAGCGAAAGGTCACAGTGAGCCTCACACAAAACAACTGGCTGCAGGGACAGCCTCATTAGAGCAGTAAATTGGCTGCTCTCTCTCTCTTTCTCTCTCTCTCTCCCTCTCTGTATCTCCCTCTCAATCTCTTTCTCTTGCTTTCTTTCTCTCATTCATAGGAATAAGGTGTGTTTTTTTCTGCTGGAGCATCCAGTGTTTAGTGCCATTTGGGCCTGGGTCAGGCCCGAGCACTTTACACCATACCGTAACTATCTTGGCCCTTATTGATCAGCTGTTACTGGATCCGGTGCAGAGAGGAGTCGATAAGTGCTCTGTGGATTACAGGTCACTTGTACTTATGTGTGTAAGATAATCAATAGGCAGTGCATTTCTCCCTCCCTCTTTGCTGTCTTTTTCTTCACTCTCGTGTCCAGCCTCCACTCAACCCACCCCTGAAGGAGGAAGAAGGAGCACAGCGCACACATGAAATGGCACTGCTATGCTTATTTCTGTGCTTCTAACACATTAGCTTCCATTAGTTTAACAGAACTGTACATGACAGGATTATGCTGTAAAGCACTGTTACTCTATCTTGGATTCATTTAATGAAGTACATGTGACTATTTAGCTGATAAATCGATTGATGTGTTTGGAAACACTGGAAAAACATTAATACTGACAATGTGTTGGGAATTCTAAACTATGATTGGGAAAAATGATTCCCAAGCTCCCACATTATCCCACAGAAACCTAGGCCTGATATGGGGGGCTTTATACCCCACTAGCCCATGTCTGGTGATGTGGTGCCAATAGTTTGTTTACCTGATCCAGAGGGACAGGGACAAGAAAAGGAACTACAGGGTTTAGACAAGTTGTGTGTGTGTTTGTGCGCACTTGCACATCTGTGTCATCAATAGCTGCAACTTAAAGTAGCTGAATGCATTCATTAGAAGGGGTGTCCAAAAACATATGGACATGTTTAGTGTATATTTGATTTGAGAGCTTGAGAGTTTTTACTGTAAGGCAGTAAACCAGTCCAATCCATTCCAACAGTCTGATAAACACTGCCAGTAGCGGTGAGAGTGGGACAACTATTTTGCCCTTGGAGCTGTGTGTCAAACCCCTGAAGTCTGCACCACTGCCACCACCAAGCCCTTCCTGCACAGCAGGACTGTTACCAGTGATGAAACTGCTCTTGACACGAGTGAACCACAAAGGTCTGTAGTGAGTGGGGCAGTGTGGGCTAGGCTGGGTTTTTTAAATAGCCATCCCTCCAGACAGCCAGGCCGAGCCAGGCCGCTTGATTAAAGCCTCCAAGCTGCAGAGAGCTTCATCGATACCTTTGATTGTCTATCGGCAAAATGCTAGCTGAGATGGGACATGACACCAGTCTGGGCCGGAGCAAGCAGCCCGACCTTGTCTGAGCACTGCTGCTGCCTGATGAAATTCTGTGCAAACAGCAGGAACTGGCGGACAGTGCCCAGCGGAGAGCATGTGAACATTCTGCCTGGAAAAGCACTGCAACGAGCCGCAGCACAACAAGACAGAGGCACGGGCGTAATTGGAGCGACTATTGTTTTTTTTTTTGCGTTTCTAGAAACAGCTTTTGTGCTTTTTTCCCCCCAAAATCAGACGTTAGCAGGAGTGCACAGATGCAGTTGTGCACATTTAAAGATGGATAACAAAAGAAGAGAGAACTACTGGAATTTTTCACATTCATTAGTGGCATTTTTGGGTGAGTGCTGTGTGTAGGTCCAGGGCCTGGTGAAAACACAGTCCTTTGTGCTCTATAATTATCACTCCTGAGCCAGCAGAGGTAATGTGTTTTAAATGCTACTAAAAGCTGGAAAATCAAATTAATTATAAGCTCTTTGTTCTGTAGTTCTTTGGACATCTGAAAAGGTACCAGTGGGAAACTCTGACATGGTATTGGACATGCTATAATCCATGTATGTGTGCAAATGTGTGTATGTGTGTATATGCTGAGCCAGTGCTCAGAATTTCTGTACCAGAATGTCATTTTCTAGTTGATCCTCTACTGATGAGAGTAAAATAATAATATAGAACACAATTTATGGCATTTGCTGATAAATTCAAGTAAATTTGCATTTTCATTAACACTGATTCAATCTTTTTAAATTCAGTAAAGCATCATATAACCCATATTGTTCGCACGTACATTTATTTGTTTATTTTGTATATCATCACAAAAACCTTGCATCTCAAATTTTTCTATTTTGGGCCTGAATGAACCAATAGAAATGCTATAAAATGGATTAAGTCTATTTACTTTGACTTCAATTAAAAGTAAAGTTTTTTAATCTTCTCCTGTAAAGCTGCCATTTTGGAGATACAAAGTTTCTGCATGACAGCGACGATATGCTTCCAAAATTAGTGAATTGAAATTTGAGAGTAATTAGCATTTTAGTGCAATTACTGAGTCAAACGGAAACAGGACCAAAAAAAGAGCTCGGCATCAGTGTATGATGCAACGACTGGGAAGCAGTTGCTGGAACGGCTGTGTGAAGGAGCGCATGTGTGCGTATGTGTTTGTTTGTTTACCAGCATATTGTATACATCCATATGCGTGCTCTTGTTTGTTTGTCAAGCAGCGTGCCATTTTGTACAGCCTTGTGTGTGTGAGTTTGTGTGTCTATCTCTGCTGTCATAAATCCTCAGATGTCTGAAACAGTTACTTTATAGGAGAAGAAAGAAAAGCACTCTAAGCTGTAATAGATGGTACATTAGACTTTATATCGTTTGATTTTCATAATGAATGGACCAATAGAAATGCTCCAAATGTTTTTACATTGACTTTCACTGAAAGATAAGAGGTTTTTACATGACAGCGGCAGCATGTGAGAGCATGTGTGAGTGTACGTGGTGTGTACTCACCTTGTTCGCTGCTGTTGTCTCCGCTCTGGGAGGCGTGTCCTCCACTGCTTGGCCCTGGTGTGCCTGCCGAATGTGTGGAGGTGGCGTCATCGTGGTCTCTCCAAGAAGCTGGGTTCTTGCGTTCCAGAGAAGAGATCCATCCATCCCCGTTCCCCATCCAAACCGCAAACCAGGAGCAGAGCACAGGAAGCAGCAGAGAGCGAGAGCAAGAGAGAGCGAGAGAGAGAGACAGACAGACAGACAGACAAAGAGAGAGGGAGAGAGGAAAAGAGAAACCACATGAACGCACTGGAAACGTGAGAGGAACATGTGTGAGGCTGTGGAGAGCTGTGTGGATCTCTGGCCGGCCTGTCTGAGCCCTTAGCTCGCACAAACACCCATCGAATCAACAGCTCCACGGCCATCTTAACGTCCGTAACAGCCTAGCAGGCACTCACTCCAAAATACTGGCTGCCTAACAGCTTAATTACAGCGTAAGAGTCCATCGCTGCTGTATTTAATGTACCATCAGGTTCAGAGCAAGCTCAAAAGAATTGTCTAAACACATGTGGCGGAAAAATGTCAAGTTAGTTTATACCATAACCAATTGAGACTTCCGCGTCAAGTGAGAAATATGAGGCTAAAAAGTCGACATGCACCACAAGTGCCATTAATCATTAGTGCTGTCAGAATTGAAAACAAGATATGAGAGGCAGTCTCTCTCTCTCTCTCTCTCTAATCTGGCAAAGACATTGCACATGGTCACAGATGCATACAGAGTCTCTCTTACTCTCTCTCTCTCTCCCTCACACACACACACACACAAGCAAACACTATCTTGTCTGAGAGGTAGAGGAGCAAGTAAAATGGTGCATTTCTCGCTTCTGAGTGGCCTCTCCTCCTCACCCTTCCTGGTCATTCTCAGTGCCTGAGTGGTCGGCACAGGGAAACAGGATTTGTACTGTACAGGAAAGGCTTTATCTGTGCAAAAACGAAGGCAGGCAAGAGGTGGAATTTCCTTTGCCACTCTCAGCCAGAGAGGGACTTGCTGACCACGTCACCTCACCCACTCACACACACATACACACACACACACACACACACGCACACACACACAAAAACCCACATTATGTTGCAGTCAACATGTCACCTGCTCTGTATGAAAAAAATGGCCACAGAGCCAGTCTAGCTTTGTAGCTTTGTCTCTGTGGGCCAGAGTACAGCCCCTTTGAAAAGAGCCCAAGCCAAACAAATCCGGGCCTGCACCAAGGCTTCCCACAAACCTCAGCCCACTTCTCTGCTCCCTTTTTTCCCCCCTCCATCGCTCCCTTGCATGCACACGCAGCCTCATAAACGCAACGTATTCCCACAGAGGACAAGCACTCCTGTAAAATATCAGGAGGAGGGGGAGAGAAAAAGGAGCTGCCATTTGGTGTAAGCTCATTACAGTCGGAGCTGAACTCTTAATCTGAATGCAATCAAGCGTGTGTCCAGCTGATTGCCCAAACGGGAAGCAGACACACAGTGGGGGAAAAAAGAGAGCTAAGGTGTTTGCTGACCAGAGCTTGCCCACGCTGTGTGCTAGCTCGGTTCCAGCGGACCGCCCATGACTGCAGGCCGAGGCTGCGCTCCCAGCTGTGGGCTGAAGGAAGCACACACACAGGCCTCTCGGTCCACTGCGGCCTCTTCTGCGTCAGCTGTTCACCGGATGGTGTTCAGATAAAAGCTCACAAACTTACAGCAAGAGCATACAATAGACACAATAACTCCACATTGACTTAAAAAGTAGCCAGAAAACACACACACACACACACACACCAGCATGCCTAGACTGACAGAATATTCATCTAAGTCTGTTGTTCACAGCCTCTCTGAAAATGGCCTTCATTGTTAGTTGCACTATTAGCCATTCTCAGCAATATCACAGCAGTGAGACTGACATTCGCTCTGTCATAATGGTGGTGTTATGTCTCCAGAGCAAATGTCATAAAAAGGGGGGGAGGAGAGGAGGGAGAGAAAATGGTAAAAGAAAGAGAGAAAAAAAAGAAAACAGTGTGTATAATGTAGTTCAGCTGAGCCAGACTCATGTACTTAGAATGTGCCGTTGTTGTTTTAAGGAAAGAAAATGACTGGGTTCCACTTCCTGAAGGTGAAACACCCACTGCCGGCAAGACAGGCCTCGAAAATACGCTCCAGCCAACACTGCATCAAGCTAGTATGCAATATTCAACAAACCGAAATTCACAAATGTTTATAGACTGTATTTGTAACCATGCTGGGTGAAATCTATTGTCTGTACTGATATATAGATTTTCAGTTTTAGCTGTATCAGCAGCTAATAAAAATAAATAAAAAGTAAATCAATAAAATGTATACCCCTTATGAATGTGTCAGACTGTTTTGAAGAATAGTAAATATATATATATATATATATATACACACACTACTTTCCATATATATGTAGAAGATAAAAATGAACTTTTTGGCACAATGTTCAATACCAGGCATGGGCCAGAGGTGTATAAAGCCCCCCAGCATTGAGCTGATGTTCTAGCACAGAGTAGCAGCACTCTGGATGAATGGGTTAAGTAACAGTAACTCATGCAAATGTAAAATTAACTCTTTTCTAATATCTTTACACTATTATATATTTTTTTAAATAACATAATACTCTAATAAGTTATACTATTTCTCAAAAATAACATGAATAAAACACTGTGAAAAATAAACTGTGACCTAACGTGTGAAATAAAGTATAAAGTAATAAAGTAATTTGATCATTTTCACCCAGCAAAAACTGTCCTGAATCAGTTGTATAACATTGCACGATCACATTGTGCAACATCCATCATGCCCTCACAAGAGTTAAATTAGTGTAGAGAGTCTGATCCTACTGAAGTACCCCGCTCCAAGTCACGGAATGAACTAAGGCAACCAGCAGCATGGCTGGGTCATCCAAGGACCAGAAACACACAACACACACAGTTATCGTTCTTTAGTCCAAACAAACAAGCGACACTGATTTCCTCTGTGTTTTTTTCCTACAACACAACCAATTTCACTACAGTCACGTCAGACAATGTGAACTTTCCTCACTCAGCTCCACAACAAAAGCAACAGCCTTTTTTTTTACTCGGGTATGAATAATGCAGCCCCCCCCCCCTCTCTCTCTCTCTCCCTCTCTCTTACTCTGTCTCTCTGTCTTTCTATCTATCTCTCTCCCTCTGCCTCTCTCTCTCTCTTTCTATGCCACAGTCAGAGGGCCGCTCGTCACACACAGGCCTCGCAACACAACAAAACAGTTGTCAGGACTCCCCAGAGTCCATTAAAGTTCAAACAAGCTGTTAAAAAAAAGAGAGAGCGAGAACGAGAGAGAAAGAGAGAGAGAGAGTCACCCAAACGTCTCTCATCAATCTCACTGAGAAAGCCCATCTTCTGAAAATAATAATAATAATACTAATAATATTAATAATAATATTACTAAATAAATAAATAAAGCTGCCCATGTGACTATTCCCTGTAGCTTGGGATAATTAGGTGTCAAACATGCTTCACTCCATGCTTTTCCCTAATTGTGTTAAAGAGCACTGTTACCAGGCGGAGAAGATCAGTAGCCAGCAAACACAGAGGTGCAGCACAATAGGAGTAGATGGAAAATAAGATACAGCAAAGGCCCGTCTCTGGGGGCTGCCTTCTCTATTGGCCGGGGTTACCGACTCGGGGCTGATAATGCAAGGTGTAATTAATATAAAAGCACGAGACAATATGGGGAAAGGCTTGTAGAGCAGCAGGCCACAGGAGAATGCCTGTTCTGTCCCTATCCACCGTCGGCCACTGACATACACCTGCCCTGCCCATCAAATCACAACCCCTTTTTTTTTTTTTTTTACTCCCCCTTCTCTCAATGTCCCTCAGAATTTCAAATAAAATTGATTTAGCACTATCACCGGATTGTGCTCCCATTCCCAGGAAACTCAATGTACTTACAGAAAAAAATTGTGCCGGGGCAGAGCAGGCTGAGGACAGTGTGCGCCGCAAGAGGACGCACGCTGTTATTGCTGGAAGGACTCGTAGCTACACTAAGCCCGGCATGCTGACACACACGAAACATATCGCACCATAAATCTCCAGCACCTGACATTTCAAAACGCATCCTACACTTAAAACTACTCGCACATTTTTGTCAAATTTAACACGTAATTACACGGGCCCTGCGAAAGATGTTAAAGAACAGGTTGACTTCAACCGCTATGTATTTACAAGGCCGCCAATTATCCACCGAGAATAGAAATAAGGCATTAATTAAGTATCAAATAATTGACATTTGAGAGGTCTCCTAGGTACGATGTGGGCTACAAAAAAACGTGCCGCAGAGCAAAGAAGCCTGGACAGCTGTTAGATCAAGGCCTGCATATAACAGTAATCCAAAGCAGTGATTTGACTGAAACGAAACACATAAACATCATTACCACGAGCTGCACTGTTTCACTCTAGTGTGTTTGGATCGCATAAAGTAAAATGTAATACACATATTTTAAAAAATCTTAACATTTTAGTGAATGTCAGGCACTCCCAAGAATAATGTGACACAAATGTATCTCTTGTTTATGCTGTACGAATGTATCTATGTTGTTTACATATTATGAAATTGTTTATACTGTCAACACTGCCAAAGCACAGATCTTTGAAAAGCAAGAGATTGCAGCATACTAGAGTACACAGCAACAAGTGAGCACAGCCCGGCATGCGGGGCTCATGGGGGAGGCCTGCCAGCAGGCCTGAGCTTTCTAACACTAATCAAATAGGATATGTAGAGCCAGACATCATCCCATCACAAAACAATTGTGAGAGGTGGTGAATGCTATTGTGCAATGCATCGCTTGAAAGAGGGGGGAATCCTACCGGAGTACGTCTGCGCGTGCTGCTTAATTTAGAAGACCCCCAGAACTAAGTAAAGGCACGGTTCACTGGCTTTAGAAGCCCTGTAGGCTATATGTATGCAAACACGGAGGCCTGAAGTAGTCGATCACGGTGCAAGGACCATGTAAATAGCCTCTGTAAAAGAAAGACACTGCACTTTTAATTGATTTATGAATTGATTGTAATTCACTGCGTGAGACGGGCAGCAATATTATCCTGTAGCTCTGCACGTTATTTCACTCCAGTGCCCATGTGGGAAACGCTCTGTGTTAAGGAATGACGTGTAAATACAGTTGTTTTCAGGGCGCCCGTGTAGAGCTTAGATAACCTACACATAACCTCGGTAGGAACTACAAGCACGAGCCGCAAGCAGAGAGGGAGAAACGTGCCAAAAACACACATGCCACAATATTTTTACATAGCAATCTCTGCAGAGCAAACTATGCGCTAGTCGAGAGATGATTTCGGCAGCAGAGGGAGGGAGAGAGGGAGGAGTGCAGATGAAGCTCGGTGCTTGATTAAAAAATCCCATACAACTGTAGCAGCAGACACAAAGACAACTTCATTAGCACAGATAATACTCACTAATCATTCATTCATTCCTTTCCCCCACCATATTAATTGGATGTAGAACACAGATGAGTGAAATTTCATTTTCATTAATTAAAACACAAAAGACTTGGGTTCTGGTGACTAACACAACCACTCTCATTACTGGGAAAGACTGCACTGCCATGCAATTTTTTTATGCATTTAACTGGCGGTCAGGAACCGTTTAAAAGGTGTTAGGGTTGCTCAATAACAGGTAAAAAATGTACAACTAAAAAGAAACAAAAACTAGACAATGCAACAGCGCTACAATGCTACAGTCCAAAGCTAAAAGACAATGCAGCGATCAAGTGTAAATAAAAAGTGGGCTTATTAGGTCCTGCATCAGGTGTACAAAGAATCAAGACAGCTGCGAAATTAGCCCAACTGGTACAACCCTCTGTCTCCTTCATGGTGAAGAGCCTCATCATTCCCAGCAAACCAACTTTCACCAAATGAGATGTAGCCCTGGGCTAGATATTAAAAATGCATAGCAAAGCAAAGAAAAATGGACGAGAGAGATTCTAACTAAATAAATTAGCATATCTAACTATCAAATTGACTGCTCCCTCTCCCACTAAAAAAGGAGGTAGAAATGAATAATGAAACACAGGCAAAATTTGAAAAAATTAAATTAATAAAACAAAGCAACCAGTGCTTTGGAGCGGGTCTGATGTGTTTGCTTAGCAGAGCTGCACTTCTGAGTGTTCACTTGCAGCCCAAACATTTCCCCACAGCCTACTCAGGCAGAGCCAGGGGAATGAAGGGGAAAGGGCCGGGTCTTTTGACATGGGGCCATAACAACACTATCCCCACTAGATCAGAGAACCACTATAACATGCTGTATGGCCTGTGTGAATTACACCTGGAGACCTTCAACAATTTTGGTTTTCAATGCAGAGCACAAATTTGTCAATTCTAACAGAACTTCTGCCTGCTGCTGTACAAATCTAGGCGTACCTCATGTTGCACATAAACTCCACGCTATGGTGGCCTATATATTGTGCAGTGCAAACAGCAACAGACATAGGCTATACACACGACTGAACACACGTTTTGCATGTGAATTTTATAATGAAAGACCCTAAGTAAATTGCCACCAAAAAAAAAAACAAACACAAACAAAAAACATTTAACAAAATAATTACATTTCAGTTTCCACGCCTCGTGAGAAATAAATTGCTCCAAAACTAAAAGCCCTAATGAGCTGGAAACCATGACCCTAAAACCATTGACCTGCGTTATAAAAGTGGGTTCCTATTCCTAAGGATCAGAAGTGGATCTCCAACATGCAGCTCAGTGGCTGGACGTGAGCGAGACAGCGCCCGAAATTGGCTTGATCGTCCACCATCTGCCACGGACCTAAACAGGCTAGTTTATCTAATCTGGCCCTGCGTAAACAGCAGCACGCCTAGTTTTCTGCACTTATTCGAGCTGCAGTGTTCTGGCTTGTCCTCAATGTCTTAAACATCCACGTTAGTTAATTCTGCTGTTTTCTTGTGTCTGGGTTTGTGTGTGAGTGAGAGTGTGTGGCTGTTCAACAGACACGGCAAACCAGCGGGGACACTCTCAGAGACCCAGCCAGACCCAGCAGATGCAGCGGAGTGACTTTACCCAGCACTCCAATCTGCTTTCATCCCTAATAGGCTTGAGCTTTGTGCTGCTGATACATGTTAAGCATTTCGCCCTGTCCAGCTACGCGGCTCCAGCTTTTCTGTGCTGTTAGGTTCACTGCCGGCCACTATTATTATTATTATCTTTACCAGATATTAAAATGTGTGGCGTCGTGGTAGAACCGACGCGCTACGTCCTTTTTTTTTTTAAACAGCGCTGCGTTTATTGCAACGCAGTAAACACGTTCAAACCACGGGATTGATTTCCAAACGCGAGGACTCCGCACTTCAGGTGCATGGAAACGGCCGGGCGTAAAGGCCGTACAAATAGGCCGCTGCGTGCGGAGGGAACCGCGAGGCGATCAATAAGCAACAATTAAACACATTAACACGAGCAGCATCTAACGCTGAGCTGACAGAACCACGAGCAACGCCTGAAGCTGACCACCACAGTGGACAGAACACCGAAGCTGTTTTTTTTTTCCTCTCACTTTTTGTTCACTTTTGCACTAATATAGCTCTCTAATATCGATTTCACCGGCACGCGCTTACTTAACTCTAATGTAGCCTATTCTATTAACTGATACACCGATGCAATCTCTGCAGCCGTTAAACCGGCGTGTTCACAGACACCCTGAAGGAACTCACACACTCCTACTTGTTCTGAATTGTGTTTCAGGCCCAGCCATGCGCACAACACACGCGCACATTTCGGTGCATTCAGTCTATTTACAGTCACCGCTTCAAACAGGCCTCAGCAAACCTCTAATTTAATATAATATTTACACATAAAATTACAAACGCTAATATATCCTGCTTCGGCACTTCAACACAAATCCGCCAATCTTTGCTTTTCAAAAAAATCCCAGTGAAGTAGGGAGTGTGCTATTATTCACAATAAAAGGTGAAGCAAAGTTCAGCCTCCGCGTGCACAATAACAGCTCGCCTTTATATTAGTTCAAGGCAATTTCAAGGATCCTTGTTGGTCTCAGACAACACAGCTCTTCCTCCAGGCCAGTAAAACCACACACGCATAGCCCACTTCCCGGACGCACTGTCCCAGGACGACGGCATAATAATAAAAAAACAGTAATTAATGCCGTGTTACTTACATGATCGGCTAAGTTGGTGGAAGATCCCGAGAGCTCCTCGTGGTCCGATTTCGAGCTGCCGTCCCGTTCGTCTATGACTAAATCTATAGGCATTTTTCCTTTCAAACAACTGATGTACCGATGGCAGAAATTGTCGCAGAGCTCGTGCACCTAAAGGGCAGAGAGGGACAAGGGGGAAAGTGAGCGTGAACGGCCCCGACTGGAGGGCCACGGTCGGCCAAGGCGAAGGGAAACAATAGTGAAATTGTTGCAGCGCTTATTATTCTCATGAGACCAGAGCAACAAGTTGGACGGCAAAAAATAAACAGTGCTGAAGTCCTATCAGTCCTGCACTCACAGGAGCATGAACTAACACTTAAAAATAATCCTAAAGTGATAGAAAGTAAAACTGTTAAAAATAAATTATCCTAAATTTCCTAATTCAGGCCCAACTGCGCGTTTTTACATACTGCTAAATTCACATGATCACAGGACTTAAAATATATGTAATCTATATATTTTTCAGAAAATATATATATATGCCATTATATATATATATATATATATATATATATATATATATATATATATATATATATATATATATATATAAGCATAAACTTTATAAAGGCAAAATGCAAAATATCAAATTTAATAAATAGTCAAATAGCGAGCAATTACCTTCTCTAACTCCAAGAGGTGAAACCGTAATACTTGTATGGCCTGTATCATCTGCAAACAGCAAAACACATTTTGTTCAGTCAGTTTTAGGGATTATGACTCAAATTACCGGAGAGGTCATCTTAAATATTTTATTACAATTATTACAATCGCACTAAATGAGCAAAAGCGATCATAAAAATAAATGGGAGTGAATGGAATGATCTCAAATGCAAATGTACGAATTACACGATGTGCTTCCGTGCCTCCTTTTAAGCGGGTACACACTTGATTACAGGGGGCAGCAGTCTAGCAACCCACTGCACCAGTGAATTACAATCCACTTCAGATAATCATGATGGGGGCTTTTTTGGTAGAATCAGAGACCACTGCACGGCCTCTTCTTCTAGAAACCTGCCCAACATCTGTGCCCCCACCCCCGCCCCCAAAAAGCCCCCCTCACATTTCCTCTGCTATACCCGATAACCTGCGCTTCATATGGGTCAAAAAAAAAAAAATATTGGTGACACGCCACATGCACCACACTACTGTAACACACGGCTAAATTAAGAAACAACGTAGCGATCTTACCAGATTGTCCAGCTCTGGATTTGAGGAAAATAAAGGTTTTTCTGCGCGGACCTAAAAGAGTGCACCAAAACATGGAAGTTAATTTTGGCCCCGTGAAAGCCTGACAGCAATTTGAGGAAACGGAGCGTCATTACTTTTATATAACATATACTACACCTATAAAATAATAGCGTAATACTTACATTATATACAACTATTTTTATTCTCCAAAAAAAAAAAAAAAAAAACTACATACAGGCTAATCGATGTAAACACATCGTAAATGTAAGAGCCTATAATTCTCACACACTTTTAACAACAGCATAATTCATTGTGTTTCCCCATTCCTCGCGCTTCTGTACTTGTTTTGAACAGTCTGAAACTAAACAGCAGGCGATAAACTCAGCAGTGAACATGGAAGAGCAGAGAGAAGTCCGCTTGACCTGTTTGGCAAACACTGCGATGTCCTCGTTGAAGGAGTCGGAGGAGCAGACGTCGCCGCCCGCCACCCCGGGCTCGCGGGGAGTGCACGTGGCCAGCTCGCACTTCTCAAAGACCAGCGCGAGCAGAGGGAACAGAGGGTGACTGCAAGAGGGGAAAGGCTCTTAAAGCAAAACTCAAAACGCAAAGCCTTCTAGCATTAGCTGTCGCTTAGAATAGGGTGACTTAACTCTAATGTAGCTCGAGCTTTGCTGGTTGTTTACACTGGAAGTTTAACCAGTCGAGCTGGAGTTCTAGTTTGGCCTTTTTGAAGCATTGCTTGCTACTTAGCACGCGAGTGAAGCTTTAAGACCTGAGCTGATAAAAATACTAACAGATACATATGCATTGCAGTCGTTTGAGTCTGAGCTGTGCATCGTGAGCTTCAGCTGCAGTAAAGCACTCAGCTCAGCTCCGGATTTGTGGTCTGTTGTGATTTACTAACAGCCCAAAACTCTTGTTGTAGGAAGACAAACCGTCAAATTGCAATATAAGCGATCTTAGATATTTTTATTAGAATTATTATTACTGTCACTGTCATTGTGTGTTGCTTTTTTGCTGTCTGCAATCTAGCATAAAGTTTGCACGGGGAAAGTTAATGTGACAATAAGACAGAAGCGTGACAATAATTATTTTTCATAATTAACTGTTAAACTGATCACTTTAACTGAACTAACATTAAAGCTAAATGCATGCAAATAGAGCCAAAATTCTAATATATTTTCCTAAACTGCTCTACACGGAACTCTACACGGAGTGGAGTAAGAGAACAGCCGAGATGTGATCAGTGACAACACCCCAAACATATTCACACTTACCCATAAATCTGATCTTTATCCCTCTTTAAGACGTCGTTGACCGCTGAGCCCATACTGGTGGGCATTACATTGGGATGGGGCGCGTGGGCGCCGTAGTGCTGACTCGCGTGCAGCGGCGGCCCGTGGTTCAGATGGTGCACTTGGGGCAGCGGCCGTGGGGCATGGGGGTCCCCGTACATGGACGCTGGAACTCCCACCCCGTCCATCCCGCCGTAATGGGCCAGTTCATCGTACTGGAATAAAACACAAGCAAATCAGACGGACAGTAAAAGGGGCAACGAGTGGCTACTGAAACAAGCTATTCTATACAAAAAAATAGCACTTAAAAAATGAAGAAAATGAAAAATAATGGCAAAGTGAAAGAATGGCTTTAAAGGAAGAAAAGAAATCCATTCCTGATGCGTTGTGGTTTGGGAAAAGACGACTTTCTCCTACTCAAGCGTATAAAGTTCTATAGTACAAATTATGTGTAATTACCAAAAACATTGTAAAGTTCAGTGTTTTTTCTTTCCCCCACTTTTTGTTGCTATGTCAGTTAAGCCTCGCTGCTGCTGAGCCCGCCGGGAGAAGCACACACTGTCACGCCGCTTCAGAAGCAGAGATGCGGCGAGCGAAAAAAAAGTGAAATAAACGGCGTTAGACAGCAGCGCTCTGGAAAGAAGAAGCCGCCAGCGCCGAGGCCCTCCTATAGTGCATTTGTATAGGTAAGTGTTGGAGATTGCAGACCTACCCTCTGCGCCATCAGGCTGCGCTCCAATAAACTCCTGGACGTGTCGTATATTTAATATCCCAGTCCGGTAAGAAAGTGATTTAGTGGTAAGATTCCCCCTTCGTGAATTCTCCTATTCTCCAATACAGTTCACGCCGAGCACGAGCATCGGGAAGACTTTTGCAAAAAAAAAAAAAAAAAAAAAAGTCTTGTTTTTTTCCTCCTCGCCCCCCACCAAAAAAAAGGGAAAAAAAGTGAAGCACCAAAAAACTGAAGGTTACAATCGACCCATCAACAACGTGCATGTAACTAAACTGTCGTGTCTCATGGCTTTTTGCCACTCCAGCTGTCAATCAAAGCCAGAGGTTGTCAAGGTAATGAATGAATGATGGTGGCTGATGATGTTCAAGAGACGATGAATCTTTGTTTTTTTTAGTCCGTTTTCATCCGCGCGCACAAAACTCCGCGTCTTCTTTACGCCTCCGGTCCGCTTTCTTGTTTTATGATCACTGTAAGGACAGCAGGGGAAAAAAGCCACAAAAGAAAAAGAGGAGAAGAAATTAAAAGAGTGGCGATTCGGATCTCTTCGGGGTTTTTTTCACCCACCCCCCCCGCGGTATATTTCGTCTATCTCGCGGTCT
Source organism: Salminus brasiliensis (assembly GCF_030463535.1). NCBI lineage: Eukaryota > Metazoa > Chordata > Actinopteri > Characiformes > Bryconidae > Salminus > Salminus brasiliensis. The sequence continues at coordinate 11,345,237 of NC_132887.1, read as the reverse complement.
GAGATGAGTGAGTGTCAGCGAGTGTTGGCAGGTTGGCTGCTAGCTTTGCTTATAGTACGGAGTCACTTCGCCGCGCTGATCGGCGGGAGAATGGAATGACGGAACCCGGAAGTGGTGCGGGCCTTGACCACGCCCACCGTAAGGTTCTGGTGGGGACTGCTTTTCACACCCGTATTGCGGCAAACCCCGCCCCCAGTGTGGTGGGATTGGGCACCCTCGTCCTAAGAGCGCTGGGGCCAGCGTGGGCGGATACCTAAACGCGAACCACGCCCTCCCGTGTTGTGATTGGCTGGAGGTTGCCCGCCCTATTGCGCTAGGATTGGCTAGGAGTTGATACTCGTAAGCAGTCCGCCAAAGGAAGAGTACGAACTAAGAGCCAATCCTAGAGCGGAGAGGCAGGGTTTGACGGAATACGGGTGGTAAAAAAAATAAAACAGAGGAGCCGTAGGACGGCTTCAACTGTACGGGGGAGAGCTGTACTTCTTCTGCACATAGAAGAGGCGAAAGAAATCTGGAGAGAAAAAGAGAGAGAAAACACATTCAGATCATTCCTTCTGTACTGCGTTCCAAGGGGTATTCGCACGTTTGGGCTACAAAATAAATGGATCAAATCATTTAGGATTATAACGGTCATTTTCGTATAATAGTTAACATACTTTAAGACATTAAGCTATTGTATTGCATTATCTATAGGAATAGGTTTACTATGCAACTTAAGGTAACCAGTGTCACAGATAGAAAAACAACAATAAATTCAATATATAATATTTAATAGGATCACACTTACAGACAAAAGATGATTTTGATAGCGTTTAGAAACTGGCGCTTCTGTCTTCAGCCTGCCGTAATCTATAGTCTCCGCTTCCTCTCTAATATGAGAAGAACCAAAGAAGAACTTATTAGGGCCTATTGAACACCCCTTTCTAAAGTAAAATGAACTTTCCCAGACAAGAAAAAAAAATCTGTTTTTAGAGAAACTGTTTAAAACGTATCTTTCGTCCAATCACGTCTCAAGCTAGAAATCCGTGCCTCACCTCGGAGTAGTCAATTATCAAAGCGGCCCACGATCATCAATCATGGGGAAAGCTTGAAGTTTAGAGGAGGAGCAATGCCCGGGCCATCGATTCCAGCGCTGCTGGCCCTTTCCCCCCTTCATACCAGGCTCTTTTTGAGCTCAAAACCCAAAGAGGTCATCCATCCCCTTTAATATTTAGCCACCATCAGTGCCAACACACACCGCAGCGCATGTGACATCATCGGCGTATCGATAGCTGTTAAGACCACTCGGCTGCGTTTAAAGCTCCGTGACCCCTTTTTTCTTTTCTTCCTTTCTTTCTTTCTTTTAATGAATTATCAGCTCAAGAGTCTCTCTCGTAGGAGGAGTAGGATGAGCTCGAGTAGCACGGTCAGTCAACGCTGGCCTAAAGCCACGTAAGTTCTGTCTGTAGGTGTTTCTGCGTTTTGCAGTGGAGTTACCGACGAGGTGAGCTTTCACACTGGTCTCAGTGAACACGTTTGTGGCATTAAGAGGGAGGGAAGCGCGCGCAGAAGAGCAGCATGTGACGGTCGGCGGTGCGGACATCACACCGGGCAGTAAGAAGAAGGGGAGTCCATCTCTCTCACTCTCTCTCTCTCTCTCTCTCTCTCTCTCTCTCTCTGACCAGTACTGGCGACGGGGCAGTTTTGCGTAAAAAGCGGCGACTCCAAATCTCTCCGTATGAATTAAACTGCACACACACGCACACATACACACGCACAGTCGCACACACACTCAGATAAGCGCGTGACGTTTCCAGGAGGATTGCGGTAAGTGCATGAATATCCTCTGTCTTTAGCAATGCTGCAGTAAACGCAGAGCGAGAGTGTGTAGGAGAAAGGCTTGACTTGGAGACCACTTAAAGTGGCTTGGGATGTCAATGATTTTTACGCACTCAGAATTGTAACTGTTACTGCCTCTGACTCATTTTAAAGCCTTTGTGGCGTGTTTACAACGTTTACCCTGAATAAACAAGGCAACTAAAAAGTTTGTAGGGAAGGACCTGTTTAATACTGCTGATTAGAGTGAAGCTGATACTCTACGTGATATATTTCAGAGCAGGTCATATGATTGCTCTCAGCTCTAAACAATATAGAAATATACAAGAGATACAAACACAAGACACCATATATGATTATGGAGGATATCATCCAGACTGGTTTCCATCATAAGCTTAGACAAATAACAGGGTTTAGTTTCAGGACTTTGCGATACTGTTGTAGTCTCAGCTTTAAAGTTTAAAACGAGTTCTAACTTTCCTGAGAAGATTACAGACGTCTTGGCGAGGCTGTTTTCGGGGCTAGTTTGCAGTGAGGAGTAAAGTAAACAGGCACAGCAAGAAGGGAAGCCATCCGTTGAAGCCTAAGATGACATTAAGGGGTGGTAAAATTTCATCTGGTGGTGTCAGATTGAGGTCAGTTTAGGGTTAAAGCTCTCGGTGTCGATGTGGGACATGCCCAGCTGCGTTTGGATTCATTAGGGGGCAGAGGATCCATTTCAAGGAAAACAGGGAGACAATCCCGAGCCTACGGAGCCTCTCATATCCTGCATTATACTTCCCATTGTAGCAAACAACTGTAGCCTAGAGTAACACTCACAGTATAACGCCCAGAGGTCAGTTATTAAATACATATCATTTTAAAATGACCAGTAGGGCTAATCCAGTTACATGACTTGTTCGCAGGTGTAGAACCACATTTATGCGACGTTAAAAGCAAACGTGACAGACTCATTTGTTTTAATTCAGCAACTTTCTAAAGAAGTTTATTTTGTAGGCTAATTTTTCAAAGACAGTATCATCAGCTTGTTTTAATGAAATTAGATTTCATTTGATTAGACCTTAAATACAGAAAATAATAGTAATAAAAATAAATCTTGTTTAGAGCTCGTTTTTTAGGCTTGTATCATGCAATCATCTAAATTACCTCATTAAAGTGAACTCTCTGTGACCTGAAGTGAAACGGCTCAGGCTTTCTGCTGCTCAAACACTAGGAAAAGTTTCACGGCTAACTGTAAATTCTGCAGTATGCATGGCGTTTGTCCCTTCCAGTGCAGGGTATGGATCAGTGAAGTAAGAATGTGTGTGTGTGTGTGTCTGTGTGTGTGTGTGTGTGTGGTAAGCTGGGGGTACAGAGTGTATCCTCGCCATTCCCAAGGAAATTTTAAAGATCTTTGTGAGTCCTCTTTTCCTGGACCTGCTCGGTTAAATATGCGGCCCTTTAGCGCCATCTGGCGGAAAGCAGCACGGGTTTCACCTGCAGCCGCTTCGTGTTGCAGATTAATCAGACGGGGTGTAGAGAACGGAATCGCACAAAGAAGTTAAAGTAATAAAAATAAACATTAAATCCTGGTTCATCCTGATTTAACTAGTTTTTCATGCGCTACTAAATACTACAACCATAACAAAACACGGGCGAGGAACAGATGGTTAAGGTTAACATGAGCGACGAAAAGAATTGCAGCGGTTTCGTTTGTAATTTCGTGTAATAAAAGCTGAAAGTTTGAAACTCTGGTAATCGGACTCTACTGTTTCTGCGCTTAAAATTAAATATTAAATACGAACATCCCGATTTTTTTTGCCTTTTCAGTTTAAGGTTCTTGTTGCCCGCGGCCGCCTCACCGGGTGCAGTGTTTTCTACTGTAAAAGTAATGTTATATTACAGAATAAAAAAGTAAATAATATATAGATATTTAATAATTAATATAGCGCGCTTGGAATTATTCTTACTCGATATGAAGCGCACAGCATTATTTAACAACAACAACAACAACAACATAATAATAATAATAATAATAATAATAATAATAATAACAATAATAATAATGTATTTGTATCATGTTTCTTAAACCCTTTTTTAAATTAATTGAACACTCCATATAGCAGCAATTTTTGCAAACCATTCAACAAAATTCGCGCGCTAAAAAGCAAATTTTAGCTCATCCGATTTAAATAAATTACATCCAGCGAATTTCTAGAAAAGCCATTTTCATACCCATTTATAACAAAAAATTATGTGTTCCATATAAAGTTTATCTAACGAGCGCAAACTGTGTCTGTTTAATCCGCGGGTGGATTTTGGATTCTGCAGTGTAAGTAGATCTGCTGTGTTTCCTGTGTGCTTAAATGTAGAAACAGCGGACTTAAAAATAAAAGATTATTTATGCGGGTTAAGCGTGTAGAACATCCCAGAACAGGACGGCCGGGTCCCCTCAGCTCGGCTGTGCCTCAGGGTGGCTTCAGCAGCAGCATTAGTCTGTTTTAATTCTGCTCATAGCGGCCCGTTTCTCCTCCAGAGCGAGGCAGATAATGATGGTGAATAGGAGAACAGTGCAGCAGTGAAGTGGCCCCGGCGCTCTGCCCCGCGCTCTCTGAGCCATTACAACACGGCTCCCGTAATCTCCGTTAACTCTAATCACCTATAATGTAGAGGGGACTCGGATATTATGAACCAGCAGGTAACAGGGGACTCTTTGTTATTGCCGTTTGAGCTACTGCGTACTGTTGGGTACTTTCTAGAAGTAAAAATAGGAAATGCTGTAAATAGATGTATTAACTGTAAATGATAAACACGCGTGTCCCATATTACCGCCCAGCCATTAGCTTTTAATACTTCAACGCACTGTGCTTTAATTAATTATTTTTTAAAGCTATGCATTTAAATAACGAGAGTGAAGAGAAGAATATTTATTTATTTATTCTCTTCACTGTAGTTATTTAAATGCATAGCTTTAAAAATAATGTGGAGGTAATGTTATGTATGATTGTTACATATGTGGTATATAAATAATACAAAATAAATTAGCCCATACACTGTATGTACACGTACTCTCTCTCTCTCTCTCTCTCTCACACACACACACACACACACACACACACACATATATATATATATATATATATATATATGTTTTTATATTATTTTATTTTTCTCAAGATGTTTTTTATATGATAACTGAAACATACTTAGTGTTGACTGGATTACCCGTTTATTTTCGCTGTACATCAGATTCATATATGCGCGATAGACTTCATAGATTTAGATAGACTTCCTGCTAAAATTGTTGTCTATGTTTTATGTTTTTTCGAAATTCCTGATTGAAACATGAGACAGAAATGTGTGAAAATGATTAGTGTGTAATAAAACAGTAGAAAGTTTTGTGTGTACGTTTCATAAACGACTCGTCAAACGGTGAGATATTACACGTCAACGTACTGGAATTAATTATAAGTTCTTGACTAGTGAACTACATGTACGCTTTTTTCACGATTTACCAGAAAGAAATAATGACTCAATTAAATACTGCATTAAAGACACACTGGGCTGTATGATTAAGTGTCCAAACTGCACCAAAACATCTTGCTAAAAGTATGAAGCTCGTTATTACTATGACAGGAAGGTGTTAATTGGCTTTGCATAGCATCACTGAAACCCTACTGTAAAGTCTTACTGTAAATTCATGCACAACCTACAGAACAGATTTGGTAGTATTGTACTGTACTTTAGTACATCACAGAAACAGTGTACAAGTTCTAATGGCATTATCTGATACAGTATAATAAGACATAACATTTTTTTAATTTACATTTCCTCAATTTCATATGAAGGTCCATCTTAACTGCAGTTAAAAGGGAGTGATATCTTTCACTGCTTTGCCTGACCTCTTCACTTATTAAATAAATATCCCTTAGTGCCCAAATAATTACAGCTACACTTCTGAAGAGCATATTAGGAGCATCTGAGGAGCATGTGACTGTCCTTATTTCATACAGCCCAAATTAAAGGTTTGAATCCCACTCGCTTGTTTGAAATGTATTTAAACAAATGCTGTTGCCATGTTTGTTCGTGTTTTGTTTTCCGTGTTTTTTTTCCCTGTCTAAGTGTTTCCCCCTTGGTTCTGGAAGAGTTCACACGATCAAGCAAGGCACCCAGGTAATTACTGTGCATTGTCAAATAAAGGGACTGCTGATTCAAATGAGGAGTGAAATATCAAAGAAAAGTGTTCCCTTTGCAGCCAGCCACTTATCCACACAGGAGACAGCAGCGAGACGACTGCCACAGGGACACTTGCAGAGGCTCTGACAACAGACAGCCTTAGATTCCTTGGTAAATATTAGACCCCACAATATTTTGCACACAAGCAGAAGACGTGTGAAGCGTTGCACTGTACACCTCCCCGGCCATGCACGGTGCTGAAAAGGGAATGCGTCATTTCTGAGGCGTCTGTGAAAACCTCAGACCTTTACTACACTCAGATAAGCTCATAATTTAGTCTCATCTCAGCTTGCATAGTATAGGCCGTGTGGTGGGATACTGCATAGGCACTGTACATAACATGGAGGGTCTTGAAAGAATTTGGAGACCAAGAGAAATGATTTAAAGTGGCACATGGATGCTTACTGACACTTTCTCTTTACTTGATGCCACTTGGGTTTAAACTCTAGAGCATGTCTTGGATATCACCTTAAATGCAATGCTTGGGAAATGGAGACATAATGAATGACTTGTGGATAAGCATATGTGAACTGATCTGAATGCACCTTATGAATGCCATGTGTCTCTTGTCTCAAAATATGACATGTTAAGAAAGCTGGTCTCTATGGAAACACCCAGATTTCTTCTCTTCAGAGATTTGAGACTTGCCTCTCACTTTGGAGAAAAGAGGGTCTCACTGGAGACGCACCAACAGACATTTGTCCAACGAGTACAACTTGAAGACGTTCACATTGAGATGCAGGCTTGGTATAGCTGTAATTTCCTTGGTTTGATCTCACTGATGCTGGGAAATGTATGATTATGACACAATAAAAGAAATACTTGCAATGTCGTGGTTGGTGTGTGAAATGGTTGGAGGCGAAATCCAGACTGCAAGAATGTGTGAGAGTTTAACATTATAAACACACTTCCCTCCCTCTAGCTTACAGACAGCTCCGAGGGATACTTTACATGTAAATATTCACTCAGCAAAAGGCCAGATCATTAATTATTGAGGACCATAAAAAAGTGTAATACTTCAATGTTTAACATGTGCGTCTTATAACTCATTAGACGAGGATGAGCTGCGAGAGGGGGAAAGTATTCCTCTCAAACACTCTGGGAATTAGCTTGAGGAAAACAAAATGGAGGAGCTTCAGTGTAATAGCACTGCTTCTCTGGTTTGGGGGAAACAAATTAAGCTTAGTCATAGTCGAAAAATGTTCTTCAATAATAAAGCCTCATTAATATTGCAGTTTAGTCTCAGGCTTTAGTCTGGACTCCATCTGCATCCTGCAAACGGTCCAAAAAAATAGTTTTCATGGATTTACTGCCTTTACAAGAACATTCACATTGCAACTTGAGGTCTTTCCACTTGTTCCTTATTCCTTTTTGTTAGATATTTCAGATAATGAACACGTACGACTCTATAGATTTGAGTTCTCATGATAGCACAGTGGTATCATTTCATCAGCACCATTGTAATATTCCAAACCAGCTGTCTGACTGAACAAAAAGAATTGCAATGTTGATGAATTATTTATATATGCTAAACCTGGACACTATATGTATAGACATAATGTATGTCACACCTTTTATGAAGGTACAAAGGCAAGGCACTGTCCTAATTTACAAAGAGGAAGGCAATATATGAATAAAACATCCTTTCATATAGAGTGGGTTATACGAAATGTAGCTATAACACTTGATAAAGTTTCATACTTGTGGAAAGTTTGTTGTTGAACTTTTCCAGTGAATAGAGTCAGGCTGCATTCTGGCACCCATCATCTTTGTTACACTATGGCCTGTGGCTGAGCTCTTGACAGATTGTCACAAGGTGATAGAACTCAAGTGGAGACACTAGAAGGGTGGCACTTAGAGCACAAGGAGATTGACTTCCGGGTACACCGTGCAGGATCAACCCTTTAAGGAGTACTGTCCCACTGGTGTGAGTGGAATGTCCCAGAAATGAGCAGTCTCCTATTGTAGCAACAACACTTACAAGCAAAGAACCATACTAACACACAAAGAACCGTACTACTGAGAACTGAAGAATCAACTGCCCAGAAAATGTAGATAGCTTTTTTAAAATCAAATATATATAAAGGTGTAAATAAAAAAGATTTTGGCAGGCTGGGTATGGGTAATATCTAAGTAAAGCGTTCTATATGTTACTGAAATTAGATTATTTGACTTGTAGGAACTGTGGAACTCCCTTTGGTGAACCATTTTTAAATAACTTAAAATTAACTTTAAATAACAAGCTGTTTTACCACAAATCTGAAGAACCCTATTGCCAAGCAAAGAACCATTTAAGCACCTGCAAGAGTAAAGGCTTATATTATTTGAATGAATATTAAGACTTCTCTAAGACATTCTTAACATTAGAAATGCCAAATAAAACATGCACACACACTCTACCATATTTGCATAATCCCCTTGTTGTTAATTAATGATTGGTTTAAGGTATAAAAATTCTTATATCATACCTCATATCCTTTCTTCACCAAAATAAGAAATCTTCTAGTTACCTTATGAAAATGCACGACTATAATAAAAGAGTCTCAGAATGGGATGCAGAACTAAACCAAACCATGCAAAATAAATGCCTTAAATGACTCTAAATATGAATGAATAATGCTACGGATTTCTCTTGTGGATCTTCAATATGTATGAGCTACATCAAAGAGGCCTATCGTGTCATGTAGCCTTTCCAGACAAGCCGTGCTTATTATTAACCATATGCAAATTGTTGCATTCTGAGAACATTGGATGACAAATATGGATAATGCATTTGAATGTGCAGTTTGGGATATCATCGTGGGACCCCTCCCTAAAATACCAATTCGAATTCCGTGGCCTTAGACAACAAAAATTACAGCACTGATCTGAGGTCCTCAGCAATATTAAGACAATCAACACAGATAAGCTGGCCAAATAGAAAGTCTCCTTGCCGCGGGTTTAAAAGTACGACTGAGAGAAATTGGCCTAATTATTCAAATTTAAGCAACTCATAATATGTTGCAAAGTGACAAGGGGAAATTAAGGCTTATAACTAGAGCCTCCCCACTAACCCCGAAGGGTCATTAGCTGCTCTGCATGGCTAAATAAATAAATAAATAAATAAATAAATACAAACTGCTCCAGCTGAGGCTTTACAAATATCAATACAACCAACATGATTCCTCACTTACAGGTTCAATTTCATGTGGTTTATAGTCTATAGTCAAACCTTTATTAACTGCTGCTTCACTTGCAACCATGGTTTGATCTATAGAACCCATAGTAAGAGCTGAGCACTAGCAACCAATGATCACTGCTGCTGCGAGGCCCAGTGCATTTTTCCAGTATGATCATTCATGCAATATTCAGTGCTAAATATAAAAGTATATATATATATATATATATATATATATATATATATATATATATATATATATATATTAAGATGTAGTGCAACAAACAAGCCAAAAATCTAAATGTTTTGAAAGAGAGGATCAATAGCGATGCTCTAACCCCTCCTAAATTCTTGGTACATTGGTGAAAAAAAATCCTTGTCCTTTTTTCACATTATTAATGTTTAAAAGTTAATGGTTTTATGCCTTCCTGCTGTTCAGCTTTATTATGGCATTTCAGTCTACACTTTATTCCTAAGCATTACTAGTTCAGCAAAACTAAATTTCCCAATTTAAACATTATCAGGTAGCTGTACATATTCAATATAACTGTGAAATGCTATGCCTTTTAGAATCAGAGACTATTCTTGTAAGTATTACTTATATTTATTCAGCTTACAGAGTTACTTGGAAATCTTGGGCTTAAATGTGTTCATTTGTTCATGTGTTTAATTTTTTTAAACATCACCAATTTAGTGGCTTGACTGTTTTTTGTACACATGAGTGAGACCGCATCACCTACATGGCACTAATGGAGATTAGGCTCCTGAGTCAAGAGTGAGCATTCAGCATCAGCTCTGAACACATCAGAGGTGCATCCAATGTGCTAACATAAAAATGTCAGACCTACACAAACAATCCAAAAAGAGGAGCTGGAATTGATAAATGTATCAGTTCTTTGAAACAAGCCATGCTAATGCACATGCAGTCCAGTAAATGACAATAAGCTAACTCTACCCTGCCTAAATAGATTGTCTAACAAACGTCTTCAGAATGGTTTGAATGTAAACAAGCACTTCTGTGTGCAGTTATATTTCATACCACCATTATAGTAAATGGCCACTGTAAAAGGTATTGCTCCGAATAATAGAAGGCCCCTGCTGTATCATACTCTAGTTGACCGTCCTGCATGGGTGTGCGATATGGGCAAAAACAGTCGTCAACTTTTGCGCCCCCGTTATCTCTTTGTTCCTTGATGCAGTCAGAATTGAAATTTAATGCATTCTCTCCCAACTATGTCTGTTCGTGAAATCTTGTATTCTCCTTTAATATTCAGTGGTTGTTAATTATTAAAGGTATGTATTTGAATTATAAATATACTAGTTATACTGAAGTAGGCAAAGCAGGCATATAGCCTGAGGCTAAATTCTTCCATTACCCATTATTTTGCAGCCTCCCGCCTCCATTTCCCTGCCTCCTATCTTTATGTCATCTCCAAAAACAGCCAGGCATTCCTTTGTACTTACCTACCCCTCCCCGCTATGGCCACAAAAAAAAAAAAAAAATCACCCCCTCGATATGTATGGGTACTGCTTCCTTGAAGAAGGATGTCATACCTGTCTTAAATATAATGAATCGCTATCTTCAAGGCGTCCCAGAATCCCAGACACTCCCCTTAGAAAGCTGCCTGGTGCTCCCCCATTCAGCCATCCTACATGTCACCAATCATCTGGCATGGCACGCTGTACAGTAAATCATTAACTGTGTCAGAAATGACTGTGCTGAGAGAGGAGGCCCACAGATTGTGCAGCACATATATGTGTGTGTGAGAGGGAGAGAGAGAGAGAGAGAGAGAGAGTGGTAGGAAATGATAAACAAAGAACTTATGCAGCCTCTGCTCGGCCTTTTTCACTCCAACGCTTCCTGGTCGCCTCCTTCTCTCTCCCTGTCTCTCTTGCTCTCACTCCCTCCTAGGAATTTATGAATAAAATACTAGAGTTGCAGGATAAGGAGAGGACACTACAGTAACTGTCAAACAATAAGATAAAAAGTTAGATGAAATATTAAATTCAGCTCTCTTTTCCTGTCTTGTTGCAGATTTATAGAGAAGAAAACTTTGTGCTCTTGCAAGCTGGCATTCCTTTCAGGCTAGAATGAAATACTAGCTTGAAAAGAAAAGTTTTTTTGCCCTCGTCTTGCAGTAGTACAGTATCAAAGGTATTGTTTACAGATGAAATGTGTGTATCGAATGAACATACTGTATTAAATATGATTTCACGTGTTTGGTAACTGACAAGCGTAGTTACGCTGATATGATATGTGATATCAGTATCATATCAGATGATATCAATTGGACCATATGACGGGAGAGCTATCTGCTATTCTATTTTTCTACTTTTTTCCTCCATGCACATGTTTTTAATGGAGTAGCAGGGTTTTAAAGGTCCCTTGTACATTGCTAATCTCTTACTGACCCGCACTTACAAGCGCTGTGCTCTGCAGAAAGCTGCTTATCGGCTTAATTCACAGTAAAACCCAAGGATATTCCCCGCTATCTGCGAGATAGTCCCCCACCTACCACCATCAGGGAGCTCGCTAATTTTCTTTCAATTTCCGCTGCACTTCTCCTTTGAAGAAGCTAAAGAATGATTGATAATGGATGGAGGAAAAGCAGAGTGGTCCTGTTTTTAACCTTGCTCAAGCCATTAATCCAGTTTATGCCCATGAAGGTAATAAAGGAGACAATGAATTAGTCATTAAAGCACAGGTCAGTTTATTAGAAAGCCTGATTGAACTGTGAAACGACTTCTCGTGGATGAGCAGGTTAGGGAAATCTGCCCAGCTAAGGAGGTGAGAAAAAAGGATCATGGAGTCAGATTCTCAAAACCCTCCACAGGGATGTCGGGCTTCACTTTGAACAAATATTGCATCTCTGCAGGGATCCACAAAGAACCAAAATGATCCATTAACCTTACTTACTTATTTTTACACTGTAGTCATATCAGTGCATGGCCATTTCAGAGGCAGGGCCAGTCAGACCACGTTTTCGCATTGTGGCCTTGCTCTGGCCTCCACCTCTTTCTACTGAGGGCACAGCTGGTGGTAGAATTAATGGCTTAAAAGGCAGCAGTGTTATAACAAGTCCCCCAGAGTCTGCCCAAGACATACCTGTTGTCTACAAGAAACGGCCGAGTGAAGTGACCTCCCCCTCAAGTTATAGAAAAGTCACCTTAAAGGCATTGAGTCTTTGATAGAGATATATGTTAGAAACGTGTTATTCTCTCAGATTTCAAAACTTAAAGTTTTTATCAATATGTATTATGTCAGTAAAATACCACATCAAGATGGCATATATTATCTGTCAACATGTTTGTGGACACCCTTTGTAATGAATTCATTTAGCCACTTTTAAGTTGCACCCATTGCTGGCACAGATGTGCAAATGCACACACATAGCTTGTCTAGTCCTTGTAGAAATGTATTGTCAACAGAATTGGACTGTCTAGAACAGATAATCATGGACCTACTGGCATCATGCCAGTGATTGATGGTGCTCCTTCATCCAATACAACTTGGGATGAGTTGAGGAGTTGGGAATGGGGTAATCATCCCACATCTTGACCTCACACAAGTAAGTTGTTGAAACCAATCAAATCTGCACAGTAATGCTCCAGAATTGAGGAGACAGTTACTCCAACAGGAGCGGGAACTCTTTTTTTCGTACCCTTGATTTCAGAAGACATAATGAATGAGCAGAGTAGCAGTCCCAATACTTTTGTCCATACTGTACTTTTCATTAACAATAAATATATCATGCATTTATAATTCCTGTTTTATACAGTTGGCTGGGAGGAGCCTCCTAACCCACCTTTCTTTCAGGCCTGACACTGCTGTATATTGTATTTACAGTCATCAATGGCTGCCCTTACTATGAACTTCAAGTAAGACCAGTTCATTGAACCTATGCACTAAAATTGAAACCTGTGACAAGGTTAATCCATAGGTAGATCTTAGAGAAAGCTCTGAGAGTGATCAGCTTGGAGTAAAACAGAAGGAAATAAGGCCTCAGTCTTTGAACTTATATTTTACCATGTTAATTTGCAGTTGCCTCTTTGTATGCACACTCTCTCTAATGAGTGAAATTGCTTATGAAAGGAATCCTTATTGGACGGGGAGAAAATTAATGCGCTCTGACAACATGTCTTTCCTTGAGGCTTTCCTATGTTACGGCAGAGGTGTGACGTAACCCCCCAACCCCCCACACTCCCTCTCCTTTTTCTGTCTCTCAGGGAGTTTGGCCTCATAGGGGAAGGTGACAAATTGAATCATTCGGGTTATTTCATATCGCAGAAGTTTCATGAAGTGAACAAGGTCTACAGATGCCAACATGTAGAGAGGCTAGTGTTGATGTGTCAATCAGAACAAAACGTCCTGTTCACACACCAAAACCAAAGGAAGACCCAATCTGTTTCCTTTTGCTCCCTGTTCCCGCAACTCTATTGTGTCGTTTTCATCACAAGTCCTACTGATAGTGAGTGATGGGTACTTAAAGGCCATCTTCTAGTGTCTGCTAATACACATATAAATATTCATATATGCATCATTACCATCTAACTTAGGTGTAGTCATATAGACAAGCTGTACCTCCATTGTCTTTTATGGGATTTGATGCATAATACATTTTTATTTCACATTTCATGTCTCTGATCAGAATAAGAATGAACCTCTCATCTGCATTCCTGCCATTATGCTGAAGAGTTCTATTGTTATATCCATGGTACATTGCTGTAAATGCAAATACTGCAGTTAGTGTGCAGCAGTTGTGTTCAGCTGAGGTTGGTTTTACATAGGCATATTAGGGTATGCATTAAATATAACCAATATTGGTTACCTATGAAGCTTCCAATGGATCACAATGGCTAGAAGGTTCCATATGGAAACATAAATCCATAAAGAACAAATATGATATCCAAGGAACCTTCTTGGCACTTTTATTTTGAAGAGAGTTTGGTCTAAAGAGGGCTGAGCATCTAGCTTGCTATGCATCAAAATCACAGAGTTGGTCTGGAGGTAGGCAGGGCCATCCACATACAGCATCGTATGTTTTATGGCAACAGCTAATCATCAGGCCATTTTAACTGGAAATTTACAGCATCAGATTTATTTGAAGATGAGTTCATTAAATTCTACTTCATCCAGGGGTTGTCAACTCGTCTTAATGAGACTTGATCTTCATTTCTGACGTCAGTTTTGGGAAGAAATAATGCTTAGCAACATTTGATAAGGTAGAAAAACTCTAACATTTTTTAAGGTAGAAAAACTCTGCCATGACCTTGATTAGGTGTTTGCAGCTGTCTAGATATCTACTGTTTTTAAGAGACTGGTGGTAGAGATAATACACCACAATTTATCTAAGATTAGGGCATTGGGACATGTGCAACAGAGGTGCTGAATGCCATCCAATCAGACCTGGAAATATGTTTCTCAGAAGACTGAATCCCCACCTACCTCCCCTATTTCATTGAATGAATTTAATCATGCTGATCTGACTGAGTTTATTGGAAATATTAACCAACATCAAATGATTTTGAGTACATTTAGCAACAGTCAAAAATCAACAGGCATCAGATTTAGCAAAACTTCATTTACCTGGAGTAGCTCTTCTGTATGAACAAATGTTTGTTTGAAATGATCTCCTCAGTAAATCTGACAGTGCAACCTTGGCTAGACCCCTTTTTACAAGAAATGACAAATAATCTAAGATGTAGTTTGAAGCATAGTGACTACATTTATTTACCAAGCCAAGACATCATAAAACAGCAGAATTGAATATGTGTGAAATGCTGAAATAATATGAGAATGAGAAAATGTTTACAGGTCATTCAAATAGTTTATCTCACAGAAGAGATTAGAAGATTAAATTGGAAACTAATATATAATAAGCAAATTTATATTCACAATAAATTACAACCCGAGAACTCAGCTCTGTTTACTGTTCACATTAACACAAGGTGCCAGAGCTCTGTTCCAGTTTAAATCCTGGCAATACCCAAGTGAAGGCAACATTATCCTAGTAGCCCCTGACACCAATTTCACTGCAGGACTTGACAGGTGAAGACATTCATCAAGTAGTGTAATGTCCAGGTTTTGTGTGCTCTGTTTTGGTTTTTATATTGATTTTTTTTATATATATTGTATATCGTTGCACTTTTACTCCACTTTAAATGAAGGCTAAATTGAAGTCCCCTAGATCCCAAATACATCCACCAAAACTGCAATTTGAATGAACCCTGTGTTTAAAAATCCAAGAATGATACAGAGACAAAGCCTTTAATGACTCCATAAGGTGTCCATAATTATTATGACTTTGTTATAGTCACCGGTTGTGGTCAGAGATTATAGGAGACCACATTGAGAGTAAATGAGCTTTAGCCAAAGCTGATGATTTCATTGCAGGGGATGATTTCATTGCATGAGCCCAGAATAACAGTGAACATATTGTGCCTTCACTCAGGATCGGGACAGTAGCACCTCTTCCATGCAGCTGGCCACAGCCAGGGTGGAATAGGGGCATTAATGACCGACCGTGAGAAGAGTATATGTATGTGGATGTGTGTGAGCAGAGAAAGAGTAGGTAACATAATAGTTAAACGTTAAATGAGGTAGGGTGAGATTAGTTCTCACAGATTACGTTATTCTAATATGTTATTATTCATATACATTTTTATGTTATTCTTAATTTGAATGGAAGTCAATGGAAAATAAAATGAGTTTTTATTTTCTTTGAATGCTTTGAATTTCAAGTAATTCAAAGCATTTCTATTGGTCAATTCATCCAGAATCATTGACACAGTGTACAGGACAGCTGCAGGCTTCAAACAATTTAGAAAACTAAAACTGTACAAAACTGGAGATGATGATGATTTTCTTTTACTCACTTTTATTTCCCCCTTCCACTTTAAATGAAGGGTTAATTGAAGTTCCTCAGGTCCCAAATACAGCCACCAAAACTGCCATTTGAATGAGCCCTCTGTTTAAAGAACCTAGGAATGTATTTAGAAAATAATGACATAATTTGTCTGTAATGAACGGACCAATAGAAATGCTCCAAAATGACTCTTTTTACACTGACTTCCACTGAAAGTTCAGATGTTTTTTTTCCTTCTCCTGGAAAGAAGCCAATTTGGAGATACAAGGTTCTTGCATGGCAGTGGAGGTTTATTACTTCATTTTTCCACAGATCTTCATCTTAAAACAGCAGAACAATGAAAGTAAGAAGAATACATGAAGCATAGCGTCATACATTTATGTCATACCCTTGTGCTTGATGGCTTCTCTTGTCTTCGGTTCAAACTCTGCTTGTGTGCAACTTTTTGTAGACAGTTCGGAATCGATTTCATTTCCGCCGCAAAGAAGACGACTGTTCATCCTGTTCCTGCCAAACGCCAAGCTGTGAGAGGAAGAGAGAGCAGGAAAAAAGATCTGTTTAAAATGCTTCATTTCATTATGAAGATATAATTGTTCCCCCTTAGCTGCAAAACAAAGAGCAATCAAACTATGTGTTTATTTTTAATTTCCCATGCATGTTTTATCTCGACATATGCTTTAGTAGGAGCGTAGGCGGGAGGGGACTGGGAGAGAGCAGGAGGATGATGTTGCTGAGAGAGAAGGTGGGGGGGGGACATTATCATAGTCTTACATTTCTGCCTGCTTATTATCGTCATTCATAAGCTTAGCCCTGGTGCAAAACGTCTTGGGAGCACAGATAATGTTCGTGCTTTGCCGGGGCCAGGTTGGAGGCTGTCACCAGCGCAGACAGAATAAATGACAGGGTTCTGTCGCGCAGCCTCAGAGGCATATTACTGCTCCCAAACACGCAATGAAATATCATTTTGTCAGAGGCATGTGGGTTACAGCCATCACTGTCTAATACATGCATTGATTAATTGTAAGAATGGATCAACATTATGTCCTTCCATGGTGCCTCTTAATTGTCTCTGCCCCTCCACCCAGCTCATCGCTCTTAGTGTAATGATGGGCCGTCTGGTGTGCAGGGAACATGTGTCTGTGAGCCCTCCCCAGGTTTAAGAACCCCCCCCCCCTACAACACCCTCAACCTCACCCCTTACCATTTCTCAACCTAGCACCCCCCTCCTCACCATTAGGCTGCAGCAGAGGCTCACCTCTCTTGTTTACGTCCACCACGCCAGGCTGACTGTTAGTGTTAATGTATGTAGATTTCATTTCTGATGAGTGATCATTTGACTGCTCATTTTAGCCGAGATTTATGGCGTGCTTTCTATCTCCTGACTGCAGTGCCACTCTTATCTGTAATGAAAGAGAGCGAGGCATTAATCAGGTTGTGTCAGCGGCCCTGACTAAGACATTAAATGTATTGTACAGGGTAAGTAAACACGCTCCACAACCCTTTCTACTTCACCCAGATCATCCAGGAGGAGAGAGCGAGAGATAGAGAGAGTAAGAGAGAGCGAAAGAGAGAGAGAAAAATCCCTCATTATATTTATCATAATTTCACATCTGCTGTTTTTGAAGCAATGTACCATGAGGCTATAAACTGTGTTACAACTGTGCATAAATTCTGCTGATTTGTGGCTGGAGTAACTAATTCCTTGAGTACATTTTAGAAAAACAAGCACTGAGCCCTGAAATTGCAATTCCATAAAGGCTTTAAATTACTGAGTACAGAATCAAGAACTTCGCTGATGTGCTGCAGCGGTGACCGCATTAGCGACAGAGAGCGACAGTGCTCCCTGAGATTGAGTCAATAAAACCCAAGATGACTGAGCCATATACTCAAACAAAATTAAAGGGAGAGGAGATAGAGACGGGGCCTGGAGACGTGACGAGAGGAACGAGGAGCCCCACGCATCTCATTTCACCCTTTTAACCATGAGTATGCCTGAGAGGGAGCCTGAGCCTGAGCCTCAGCTCCCTGAAGAGGGGCTATAGGATGCATGCCAGTGCAGCATGCCAAGCTTTTCATTCACATGCCTCTAAAGTGTTATAAACAGCACAATTAGAGCAGAAGGCTGAGTTTGTAAAGGCATTTTATGCACAGGGATTTCCCCACAGGATGCCTAATGCATAGGTCTTGGATATTTGCAGGAATGGATTAGATACAGCTGGTGATAAACATATCATGAAAAGTCATTATGATGTGTTTATCACTAGGGAGGGGGGGTTCAAGAGTTTTTCACTAAAGGCCACGGTTGTACATGTCACCAGGGCAACTCAGAGATCCCTTTAGTTACTTTAATGGTTGCTTGTGTGGTAAAAGGGTTTTCTGCATTGGTGGAAAGACCAAAACAGTGGTGCCCCACGGGCCATTGATGCCACAGGGGAAACACGACTCCGACAAATGGTACAGAGCAATCGGCGGGCCACTGTGGAGCAGCTAACCTCTATAATGAACACCTTCCGTCACCTAATACAGTCTATGCCACAACGTCTCGCTGGTGTCATCTGAACCAAGGGTGGTTATTCCCACTATTAGGTCATAATATTCTGATAGGACTGTATATCTGTATAAAGATAAATATATAGATATATATGTATTTGCTTTGTTCTCTAATGTTATACACAGTGTTCCTTACAAATGGTATTATCAGTGCAACAGTTTGAGTTAGAATGTCACTCCTTTTACCTTAATCACAAGGTTCATCTGAGCTGGTATGTGCTCCACAACTCTCCTGCATTTAATACTTTAATATTTTTTGCAATAAAACTTTATTTTATTATTCTGACTTTATTTGTACTTGAACTAAGCTCCCTCCTGACCCTAATCCCCCAACACTTCCTCTATCTCTAACCTTCATTTCAACCCCAACCCTGATCCTATCTTTACCCTCTCTGTACAATTATTCCTTATAACCCTCTCAGTTTCTCACTAGCTTTTCTTATTCCACCGTCTCTCTCCCCATGTAATCATTAGGAACTAAGCTGAACAACACGGTCATAATCTCATACGGAGTGAAGGAACATGTTTATGGCAGCAGGTGAAGGGTTAGGCTGCTGGGGAAAAGATCAGGTAGGGCAAGCAAATCCAGAACACCCAGAGAGAGGTTTATTGATAATGACCTCTCACTTCCCCACTTCCTCACTTCCCACTAAACAGTGGAGCAACACATAAGCATGGCATGTGGAGCAACAGCAGGGCATGTGACTCACAGGTGACCATAAAAAACTAATCAAACATTAAACAAAACATTTTCAGCAAATCTTAACCTACAGTTTCTCACACAGTTTGTGCAAATGTTTGGGTACCCTACAATGTCAGGACTTAATAACAACTCCTTTTGAAGCAACTAAAAGCCTTGCAGTTCTTGCAGTTCCCTGACACTGGGATATCCTTGGGTCATCTTAGTACACAGCTTGTTAAAAGTCTTTCCACATATTTTCTGATGATGTTTAGGTCAAAGAACTATGAGCCATTCCACATGCAAAAACTTCAGTTTGTGTCTCTTCAGGAAGTCTATGGTGGATTCTGATGTTTGTTTTAGATCATTATCCTGTTGTAGAGTTGCCATCCTCTTTCAGCTTCAGCCTTTTTAACAGATGGTTTGACATTCAGAATCTGCTGGGTTTTGTGAAATCCATTCTTTCCTACACGCATACAGTATTGTCAATTTCACAGAAGGCTACACAACACCAAAGCATGATAGAGCCACCCCCATGCTTCACAGTTCCACAGCATTTGCTTTCCAAAACTCATTATAAATAAGATAAAAGTTTAAGAAAGGTTTTTTTTTCTTCTCTTGAAAAAAGTCACAGGTTTGGAGACCTAAGGTTGTGTTCTAACAGTGATATATGCAGCTAGCAAGCATCTGTGCAGTTTTGTCATTAACACGTGACTATATGTCGTGGTTTGGAATAATATAATTATATATTCATGCTCATTCCCTGAGAGAACATATATCAAACAATCTGGATGTTATAATTGCACTACATTAAAGCTCGGGCTGGTGCGGACCACTGAGAATGAGTTGTGAGAGAACCTGAAAGGTACATAAACCTCAGTGACTCTTGCAAGGGTTAAAATGATTCAGTGATTGTGTGCCATTTTTGTATTAAGATCTAAGATTTAATTGTGACATTTTAATGCTAACATTTATATGTAGATTTACATAAAACACATGATGGAGGTTTTTACAATTTACTAAAGAGAGCTTGTGACAGAGTGTGCCTCAATGTTTAGGTTATTTACTCAGTCTTACACTTAGCGATAAGAGTAATTCTATTCTGTCTTCTCCAATAAATCGGTATAATGTTGCCCTATAAATATACTCCACACTGCTTAAGTTCATTCAAATTTTGAAGAAGTTTTGTAGGGAAAAGGAAATTCTACATATTTCTATTGCAGCATGTAAAACAAAAGCGCCCAGCTTGCTTTAAATATCCAATAATAATTGATTTAAAGGCTATAAACTTTGTTCATTAGAGGGTTATACTTAGAAAATATTGGAAGTATACCTAAAAGTGTCACTTTTATGGAGAATGAACTGGATGATATAATTTGAAAAGGGTGTGATTATATTCGAAATTTGTCCTGCAGCATTTTCTGGGAGCTCGTAAAGAGCTGAAATTTAATATGATGCTTTCAGTCAGTTTAATTGAATTTTAATTGCCACTTTGGGCAGAAGGCTTAGATCGGATCAATAAAATATTAAAGATTTGGTACTTCAGTGTGGAATGGTCTTCAGAAGCCCACTGCACAGTGCAGTTGTGTGTGTGTGGGTGTGTGTTTGTGAGGAGTTTTAGCTAGCAGCACCTCTGTCACTCTAGTCCAACTGTGGAGAGTGGGTAAATAAGGCAAGAAGAGCAAGTAGTGGATTCTATTAATTAAGAAGCTGAGGAAGAGGAGCCGGTCACCTTCAGAGTCAGGTCTTTAATGTGCCAGAGCTATAAATATTTTGAAATGTCACACCTCGCCAAGACAGCATCGGTCCAGAACCGAGCTATAAATCAGCTGCAGAGAAAGACCAGGAAGGAAAAGATGGCTCTTTGGTATTTTAGAAATAATTACTAATACAAAAAGGCTAATGTAAGAACCTATAAATTACACTAAAAAGGACTATTAGGGGATTATTAGTTTATAAAGATATGTGCTGGTCCTTGAAAATTGGCCTTACTGAACATTGCCTGTCTTTCTACGAGCATAAATCCAAATGATTTAGCATATTATTGCTGAATCTTTTGATTAATTCCAGATTAATTGGTTGGACTGACGTTTTGTTATTCGTGAGAACAGCGGAAACAAGAAGGTATGGAAAGTAGAGTGAATGCATCTGAACAAGTATCTTTCAAGCTGCTAAAGACCTCCAAAAGGAAATATGTCCAGTCATTTCTTTTTTTCCAAATTTGCTTAGCGCTACTGTTTCAAAACGATATTTTAATGAAGACAGAGCTGTCAGAAAAGGCCCAGTCAGTGCAGTATCAAGGCCACTGTCCGGCATGCTCTGTAAATCTACTACTGCCTTGGTTCCATCCTGCACTACAGTCAGATGGAATTTATGCTTCCTCCCAATGGACTGATGTGAGACTGAGAAATGGTATCACCCATCCTCTCTGAGGCCCATAAAAGTCTAAATTAAATATCAAATTGAACCACTGATGGATGTCGGCCCACTCTAAATCCCGAGCCCCACTATAGACAGGTGCTGCTCACATGGCTGCGAACCAGACAACTCTGTTAGTGGTACTTTTTTCTGCTCACTACAGTCATAGTATTACAGAGAATACTGGAAAAAGCTTAGAGTAAGACCAGGACGACATCCTTAAAGGAATTGCCGCCACATGTTCTGCTAAATCAGCCAAAATATGCTAACATAATTTAAAAATAAGGTTTCCGAATTCATCACATGAAACCATTTTGAGAGCCTGATCTGACTGTTTCAACATAAGGCTTCTGAAAGTCTTTGTGGGTGTATTTATAACCTGAGCATGGCTCTCCTCCGAGACGGAGCGTGACAATGGCTGCTGTCATGTCCCTGTGCTGCCGTATGGGATCGCTCTAATACCCTCCCTCTGACAATGGTTAAAATTGCTTGGCTAAAACTGTACATTATGAATCATCCATTGTCCGCTGCTTGTATTATCCCCCAAGAAAATCCCAATCTGGGTTTGAGATCCCTCCTGATGGACACACCATTATTCACAGGGCGCCACTTCGCCATGACGACAACAGCGCTGAGAGGCAGGAAAAAGGCTGCCTTAAGATTAATCCTCTCGCTCTCCAAGTGCTGCTTCCGTATCGGGACGAAATAGAACGGCCCCAGCCTTAATCGAAAACTTTTTATCATTCACCAACTTGTGAAATGGGGCATTCTTGTGCTTTGGCTTGCGTGCCAAAATGACACGAAGGGGCATGTTCTCGCCTTTGTTCTGGAACAAGCCAGAACAATTTAGTGAAGTCAGCTCATCTCTGCCATTACAAGCATTATCTTCTTCTCCAGAATGGAACAAAACCTCCATCTTGATGCGTTACACAAGCACAGTAATGGGCTCCTGCTTCCCGACAAATGCCCTTACAGTCCAGTCAGTTTTCTTGGCATGATTTGAAAAATTGGAGTAATGTAAGAAATGTGCATGGAAAAGTTAAACAAAAAAGGCCTTAACTAAAAAAAAAGGGGAAAAAAACAGAGGGCAAATTCAACGAACGCTCCTTTTATGACTGGTAGAATGTGCAGAGCAAGCTGATCTGACCACCAAGTTTGCAATTTTCACTTGTTTAAAATTTCCAGTTCATAGCTGTTAGATGATTAGAAGATGTGAGAAGATCATAGTTGGCTTCCAGCGAACGTGTGAGTAGCCAGAAAGACAAGTTACGAAAGGTTGCTTATACTTTACCACCTATCTATAATACATTAAGGCTGCACACAGACTTTGCCAGCCAATGCATTTAGCACTGAGGTGTGAATTCGCTTCCACCAAGGTGTTAATGAATTGATGGCACAATGAATGAACTGATGCAGCAGCCAACTGCACATGGATGCAGATCTAGGGATCGTATTCTGTTAGTACAGTCTATGTGACAGAGTGTGTCACACTGTCAATTCGCTCTATGGAACATGAAATAACTCACACTGATCCTGTCATTCAATGTCAAGGACCTTGGCCTGTAATTACTGCTGCTGTTGTATTCAAGTCGTTTGTATTTGGACTCTGCTTGAAGGACCACAGATACACATAGAAGATGCTGAACTATGATCTCATACAGCAGTGCTGTGCTGTGTTGAGGGTTTGAGAGGCTTAGGAATGCTTAAGCAAACACAGTAACCTACATAAAATTATTTGATGTATTCATGCTACACAATATGTCCAAATGTTTGTGGACACCCCTGTTAATGAATGCATTTGGCTACATTAAGTTGCATCCATTGCTGACACAGATGCAAATGCAAAAGCACACACACATGGCTTGGCTAACCCCTGTAGAGAAGTCTTACCAATAGCACTTACCACTCAGCATTGAACAGTGGAGCAGTGGAAGTGTGCTCTCTGGAATGATGGTTGGTGCTCTATCCAATACTTTTGGGATAAGTTAGGGAGCTGCGGATGAGGTGGGGTGGTGACCATCCAACATCCTGACCTCCTGATCATATTCCCTCACTGCAATGCTGCAAAATCTAGTTGAAAGTCTTTCCCGGAGAGTAGAGACAGTTACAAAAGCAGGATAATTTTTTTAATACCCTTGATTTCATTTGAAACCAGTATAGTCAACTATTAAATTAAAGTAGATTAAATTCAATAAATAGTCAGAAAATGTGACTCCAGTAATTCTTAAGTTTGCCTAAATTTGGCCAATGTGTGAGCGCGAACACTCTTAGCATTTGCTAACTATGTGGCTACGATGTGTAACAAAACACTAGCATTGGCTGGCTAAATTAGACAGGCTACAATGTTTCAGAAAGAAAGTAGTGCTAGTGTACCTGCACACACCACCCTCCCAGCGGCAGACTTCCAATCAGGGTGGAGGAAGCACAGGAACCGCCCTGTGGCAGAGTTGCTTTCTGAATCACTTGTATGCAGTTGTGAAACTGAACTCTCGTTAAGTACACACTGCAGAAACAGGTATTAGTTATGAAGGCTGTGTGATGTAAGTGAATTTTCCATGGTTAGGAGTTTTTTCTGTTGTTTTTTTGCCAGCTGGCTACCTCACTGGTAGTCGGTCAGGTCCAAATAATGAGCCTTTACAGAGGAAGTATAATCCCAACCAAATGCAGCCAAGGAAACACAGAAGTGCAAGAATCTCTCAGTAGAACAATCAAAATTGATCTTTATTTACAATAACAAATGCATTTAGGACCCAATATCATAATCAGATTAACAAATATTTGTTAAGTTTTTATGTTGGCAAAATCTTATTCAACATATTCAGTTTAAGATGAAGTGTAGATTGGCTATATAGTTACAGCCAATCAGTATATATATATATATATATATATATATATATATATATATATATAGACAGAGAGAGAGAGAGAGAGAGAGAGAAAGAGAGTTCCCGGGTCAGATTGGCCCAGTGCTTGTTTAACCATCCAGCAGTAGAATACTTTTGCCATCAACAGTATTTAGCCAAATGGATATTAATTTAGTCAATATTTAGTTTAATCACAATTTTTTATGGAACATAGTTTGCTTCATGATTCACATTTTGTAATGCAATCATATTATATCTCAATTAAAAAACAAATTACAGTCAAAATATTTGATGTTTACACTTTGTAGACTCCATTCTGTGTCTGACCTGAACAGTGTGTGTGATGCAGCCATTTTGGGGGATTTCAAATGCATAAAATAAAATAAAATCTAACATAAATATAACATATAACAAAATGAAATAAAAGAATTCATTTTCATTTACTCGATCATTATACTAATTATACACAAAACTATATTTTTCCTGTATTTTGAAACTTTTAAATGGATCAGTTTGACCAACAACATAACAGGAGGTTCATAAAACATATGATGATATAAAAAAATGCTATCACTATTTTTAACAAAATTCTACAAAAATATATAACCATTAGATTTGATCAATATAACTTTTCAGAATTTTTTTGATCTACAGTTTCTCAGTACATTGATTAGGTTGATTCTGTCCAATCACACACCACACAAGGACCCATTTGTGGGTGGAGCATGTACAGGCGCATTGGCATGCAAGACTCAGGTCTAATTTAGCAGGCAAGTCCTGGAGCAGAACCTGTGGACAGGAGAGTCACTTGCTAAATAAATCATCTTATAATCTATTTTCGAATCAGGATCAAGGCTGCAGTTTGCTTAATTCAACAAAGAAAGCTACGCAGTAGCTGCTGAACTTCTGGCCCCATTTGTATTTATTGCAAGATTAGCTGTGCAGATTGCTCAGTGCGACGACTGCAGCGTTCACTGCGCTTTTCTCTGGGACATGCCGACGGAGCGGCTGGGAAGTCGCAGCGCGCTCTGCCTAAATTGGCAGCTGGCAGGCAAATGAATTCAGTGTGAAGTGAACCCACAGAAGTGCAGGTTCCTGCTGCTCTGGCAACAAAGGGCCTCCGTGCAAGACATCTGCTGCTCTGTTATCAGAATACATTTAGTCACGTGCCCCCGGCTCGGCCCCTGCTCCTCCATTATGTCAGCTGGGAGCCTGCTTCTCTTTCTCTCGTCTCTCTCCCTCTCGCTCTCTCCTCCAACGGCATTTTAAAATCTCTTGTTCTCACTCATTTACTGCTGTAATCCTTCCTCTGTCTTGCCTCCTCTATTTAGAGAGTTTAGGGCTGGCAGATAACCCACTGACTGCCTGCTATCTATGGATCCTTACGCGTGAACCCAGTGTGAATGATCACAAGTGGGCCTGAGGAAATACCGAGCAGAATCTTAATGAGTTAGTCTCACAGAGGCAAAAGTAAATTGAGCTTACCACCATGATAAATTAACCTAATGAATGCAATTGTTCTGTGGCACGCTAGCTTGGGTTGGTGCCAGATGGTCGATACTTAGCACCCACATTTTTTTTTCCTGGGATAATAACCATTAATGTATGATGGAGACCATTTTTGGAGGGCTGGTTTTGCTTTCTGTGTCGAGTACATTCAGAATTAGAGACAATGGATTTTTTTTAATTGCTCTATGTTGATTTGTTGCTGTTATTGCTTGTTTTTCAATGCTAAACTTTTTCAAGCCAGCAAAGCGCACCCACTGACACTGCCGTGGAAATCCTCAGAACCCAAATACAGCTCTTTGGATTAGCTGAGTGTATGTTGTGCTGGGGTCTTTCTGCTATCTTTTTCTGCCTCACCAGCAGAAGCTTTAAACCGGCACCCAGAAACGATTTCTTAAGTAACCTCTGACACAGAAGAGGTGGCACGCCAATGATGCTATTTGCCTTGTATTGTCATCGCTAAGTTGCATGAAATCCTCCACTTTGTTCACTGCTTGGTTAAAACAGCAACTGTGGAGCAATGATAGGGCGAACGAAGACTGGTTGTGCGCATTTAGCAGTCTCTGTTTTACCTCTGCGTAGCCACTGTTTACTTAAGCACTTAATCCTACAGAGAACATAATTTGGTGAGCATGCCTTATCCCTCCTTATCCTCCTCAACAGTGCAGAATAGGGCGTGGGGTAGCTAGTTAGGAAATGAGGAGGCCCGTGCTGAGCGGGCCGTTGGGGGAGAGAGTGGCACGTATCCAGATGTTCTCTGCTTTTTTTCCGGGGATATCAGTGACACCCCAGCATCAGTACCCCTCTCCCTACATAGCCACTGGAGCAGTTTGCCCAGTAATGACTCTTTTCGCCTGGGGCTCCACCACATCTGTGCCTCTCTCCTCTCCTCTGTCGATATCACTCCATCCCTGTCTCCCTTCCCTCTTCCAGGCTGGGCGTTGTGCCCCTCTGCCCTGTCGCTCATGCAAAACAGAACTGGCCTAAATAATGGAAATCTAGAGCCTTGCCTTAATTATCCTGCCCACTTCATTTAAACCTAGTATGCAAATCTGCACCATATAGTGACTGTTTTCAGTAACCTTGCCTTATTATCCTTTAGTGTGCAGTTTTCATTTTGCATTGCTTTCAGTTATGCAGTTTGGTCCAGTAGCACACACACACACACAGAGAGCAGGCTTAAGAAAGAAGAACACACATACATACACATGTGCGTACACACAGACAGCCCTCACACTCTAAGCACACACAGGGCTGGCTGGTGTGCTCACCCCCAGTCTTGTTTTCAGGTTCATTAAGCCCCAGTGCTCCACAGTTTGGCTGACAGGATGAGGAACAGTGGAGAGATCTCACCCTGCAGGTATCCATGGCGATTATTATTGGGAAAAAGCCACTCTCGTTAGGGTCCTTGTTTCGGCTGGAGGGGGAACGGCTAATTAGGGGGACAAGCACTGCTTGAAAATGAGTCGATTACACCTGTGGACTTTTTTTGTTGGCTTAAAATACCTCCAGAATTTTTCCTACAAGCTCCCTCCACTGCCTCGCCTCGCTTCCCATCCACAGAGTCCATTTATTCCCGGTGAAAGAGAGAAAGGAAGAAGTGAAGGACAGATACTGTCAGCCATTTGAAAGGCTTTATGAAAATGATCATCCAATTAGCAGCTATGATCAAATCAGGCATGAGCCCTCTCTGGAAGGCTGGATAATTTTCTCTCTCTCTCTCTCTCTTTCGCTCTCTCCCTCTCTCTTTCGTGTGTGGTGTAATTTTACTGAGCTCAAATGAACTCATGAGAGAAAATTCAGTTAGTTTTCTCATCACTGGTAATTATACTAATACACTGGAAATGCCTCTTACAAAATGCATGAGCCCTCTAAGCCACCTCATTAACGTGATATAATTTTTTGGCAGAATATGTATCAAACCTATTATCACTGCAGCTATTCCATTCTCAATCCGCTCGCCAACGGGAAAAAGGAAGAAGTCTGATCAGATGGAGAAAAGAAAGTAAAATCCCCTTCACTATTTGCCCTCCTTATAATGAAGTACAGCTCTTCATCAGCCGTCTCCTCCTCACACACATCATATCTTTATCACTGCTCCTTCTAGCCCTGTGTTCTCTCTGAATGTATCTATCCGTCAGAGCACTCCACGTCCTCGCCGACAGCGCAGGACTCCTAGATATGTGTTTAGCACATTATTTAAAACAAATATTGATTCCTTTTGCTCTGGCATTCACAGTGGACGAGTTGAGCCAGCCCAGTGCTGAAGACCAAATAAAGCAAAGTGACAGAAAAGGCAGAGAAGTGGCATGCCGAGGGAGGATTTGCTGGGTTTGAGGGCCGTAAAATAAAGATAGATATGATAGTATTTATGCCACTTAATGTAACTGCTGGGTTGGGGCCTTTGTTGAAATATGAGTTAGTTCCAGAGTTTAACCCTACAGAATTAATTTCCATGCCATGGCCAGGGCTGCTCCATCATCGACCTCTTTAGGGCAAGCCAGTAATGTCATTAGCCAAGAGTTAATGAAATGCAAGGGTTACACTGTTCACTTTTACAGAGTATGAAAGGAAAAGGCAGGTGTAAAATTCAGCAGGTTAATACTGTATCTGATGAGGTCGCTGAACGTTAGGGGTGAATGAGAAGCCCAGCTCGCAGCCCTGGTAACATTGACTGGGCTCAGCCAATGCATTATTCATCTGCACTCTGTTTTGAATTGAATGCGAATATTTTAGAACTGGACCCTCATGTGGGGATCTGTGTATTTTACCTGAGTCTTATACTGTTTGTCATTGAAATATGACTGAAAGCATACACTTGATAGCCTGAAATGGCTACAGTGCTTGTAAAGGTAGTCAATTCATGATCAAGGCATTCAGGCACTACTTCTACTGTCCCATTGTCCACAGCTACAAAATAACCAGCTGCAATTTTACCTCAGACAACCAGAAGCAGAGCTTAATTTGTGTCAGAACTAACCTCCCAGATTGCTGCTGTCACCTATTTTATTGTATCTCCTGCCTTTTATTTATTACTTCCTCCTCATGCCACCAAAACAGCTTTGACCTGCAAAGCCATGGACTCCACAAGGACCTCTGATACTGTCCTGTGGTAGGACATTAGCATCAATTCCTTAAAGTACTGTAAGTTACAAGGTGGGACCTCCATGGATTGGACCTGCTTGTTCAGCACATCAACCCTCTGGAATTGATGCTAATGTCTTGGTGCCAGATACCACAGGACAGTATCAGAGGTCTTGTGGACATGGCTTTGCGGGTCAGAGCTGTTGATCAGATAGAGATCAAGGGAGTTTGGAGTCAACACAATGAACAATGAACTCTTAATAATGCTTCTTCCCAAGGTACGTGATGCAAACACGAGGGAAATTTGATTCTTCAGACCAGGCCACCTTCTTCCATTGCTTCGTGGTCCAGTTCTGATGCGCAAGTGTCAGAGTCGTACAGATACACTTGTGCATTTCCCTGCTTCCAGCACATTAACTTCAAGAACTGACTGTTCCTTTGCTGCCTAATATATATATCCTAATATGAAACTTGTTAATAGGATCCAACATTCTAGCAAATGATGCAACTTTTTAATCCACAATTTGTTGTGGACCCTACCCTTTTCCACTCATATGTTGGACTCATCACTACTGTGTTTTGAGACCTCATCAACATTTCCAAATTAAGCCCTGACAAGAATAGACCACCTTTTATACCAAACAACTACAAACACATGTGTTTTAAAAAGGCTAATAAAAAACAACACTGATGCTATGTTGATACATTCCAAATGCCCCAATGCTGCCATGATTGCTCATCCTGCAAAAACTACTGACTTGTGGCATTAATTTACTAACTGCTTATTCATAGACATATTATTTCATTTTAGGTAACCCACATACACTATATATCCAAATATTTGTGGATTCTCCTAATGAATGCATTTAGCTATTTAAGTTGCACCCATTGCAAACACAGATGTGCTAATGCACAAACACAGCTTGTCTAGTCCCAGTAGAGAAGTACTGCCAATACAATAGGACTCCCCGGAGTAGATAAATATGAACCTATTGGCACCATGCCTAAAGGCAGGCAAGGGCTGCATTAAACTGTGAAGCAGTGGAACTGTGTTCTCTGTAATGATGGTGGTGCTGCATCCAATACTTTTGGGATGGGTTGGGGATGAGGTGAGGTAGTGATCATTAATGTCCTCACTAATGCAATACTAGTGGAAAACCTCCCCTGTACAGTAGAGACAGTTACTCCAACACAAGCAGGATAAACTGTGTTAATACCCTTGATTTTGGATGAAACAATGAATGAGCAGGCGTCCTAATACTTTTGTCCAGATGATGCATCAGAAAATGTTTGTAGGAACTTTTTTAGCACACTAATGCTGCACAATATAACGTTACCGGTGAAACCAAACACACTAAGCTGTGTCTAATGCACCCTTTTTTGGTGTGTGTGTTTTTTCCTTTCAGGAACTCTCCCCCACCTCAATGACCTGCCAGATCCGTCACCACCACTCCACATTCTGAATACTCCTCATTTATAATGTAAGTACTGACAAGAAGCCCATCCAAATTTCCTCAAACCGTTGCAGAGCTTTAACATGCAGGAATTTTAGAAACTACTGCTTCTGCCTGGTCGTTATGCTGAAGTTGCTAGTGAACTAACAGGGCTGTTAACACGCCACAAACCGCAGTAATATCCTGTTTCAGCCCCGCACTACGGGGACTGACATCACTGAGTGTGTGCATCTTAAACACCCTCCTGCTATTGTAGTGCCCCCCCTCCACCGCACCCCACAACTGCTAGCCCCAAGCCAAACAGTCGGACTGGGTGAATACTTATTAGCATCTACAGAGGAGGAGAAAAAGGAAAGAAAGGCAGAATAGATTTTAGTCTGGTCGTCTAAAATGTACATGTTCATTACAGATGGTGACTGCTAGGGTGCAGAGGAGGAACCACCAGAACAAAAAAAAAAAAAGAAAAAGAAAAAGGAAAAGAAAGAAACAGTCCACCGCCGGCAGCAGGGCCGACGCAGAACATTAACACTATAATTTACATAAAATTACTTACATACTGCTGCAGTAATTGAATTTGTTTGACCAGTACTGTGCAACTGTGAGGAATAGATTTAGAAAGGCACACGAGGGAGCGCTGCTTACTCTTCCAGATGGGCGACTTTCCCTCCGAATATTACCCAGAGAAAATGAACAATAGCGACACTATAAAAACCTTGATTTCATTTATGAAGGCTTCCACTCGCTCGTATACACAAGCTCACACACACACACACACACACTCACACACACACCTCAGAGAAGATTCTGAACTGGTACACCTCCCAACACACAGGATTTGAATATCAGTTAGTTCTATTTTGTGTGTTTTATTTGCATCTGTCAAATGTGACTGGGTTCCTTCTGCTTCTCCCCTGCTAATAGGAGGCATACACAGTTATTATCCACACTCCAGCAAGTCGCTCTGTTTGAGGAGAGGGCTTTTTGAAACAGAGCAGAATTCCTCTTACTTGTCCCCCAGAATAACAGAACTGTTAAACTGTTAAAGTCTAAAATATGCGGCCTATGTTTTTTAATTTTTTTATTTTGAGGGGTGTTGCTAATAGTATATGCTTAATGAGGGGGGCTAGAAATGTCAACTTTAAGTTAATTTAAGGCTTTCTCCCTTGTTTGTATTGAACCGTCGTCTCCTGACAGTGCCATTTTTGATGTGCAGCTTAGGTATGCATGATTTTGTTTAACAAGGCTGATGTCCCTCTCAGCGCTCTGCATTCTGTCAGGCTCTTGCCTCTGTCAACAATCTTCTCCGTCTCGCTGTCTATCTCTTCTCTATTTCTCTATCTGTCTCTCTGCCTCTTCTCCATCCAACCCCTCCCCTTCACTCCATCTCTACCTCTCTCGCCCTCTCTCTCCCAGTTTCCCCTTCTCGGCCGAATACAGCTGCACCGTAGTCTTAACCGTGGGTTACGTCCATGTAGCCTGTACGAGGAGGTTTCTGCCCTTGTCTCGTCTCCTGCTTTAGATCTTGAGAATTTTAGCAGAATTAAAGCAGGCCTTATTTTAAAGACCGGCTCGCCCTTGACAGGTGAGCCGTCACTCTCAAATCTTTCCAAGCCGGTCTTTAGATTCCACCTGCTCTTTGCTAACCCTGTCAACTGACAGAAAAAATACCCACCACCACCAGAGAAAAGAACTTAATGTCCTATTCAACCCTGTCACCATCTGGAAATTGCTCCGTCTTTTTTCTTGCTGACATATTATTATATATTGTTTCCGTGGACTAAGGGGGAAAAAGCATTTCGCGTTATTACCATTGGAAATATGAAAGTTTGAAAAAAAGAAAGCCATGGGACAGGACATTTAGGGGAGAAGGTTGGGGAGGGGGGGGCGGTTGTAAAGATGTAATTATTTAAAATAGTCTGCTAATGTGTATTATCATGTCATTAGATGTAAATGAGATGGAGCTAAAAGGCCTGAAGTTGAAGACTTGTGACTTCCCTGAAAAAAGAAAGACAGAAAAGCTGGAATCAGCAGGAAAAAAGGAAATTTTGGTAGCCTCTAACACACATTTTTTATGCTTACTATGCAGCATTTTTCCGTGTTGGACAAAAACCTTCAATTTAGTTTTTTTTTGTTTTTTTTTGACAAAATTGAAATCTAAAAAAATGTGTTTACATCTTTATATTGTATATTGTAAATTGTCATGATGAACGAACCTATAGAAACGTGGCCTGGAATCAATTGTCAATTTTTTTATCCAATGAAAGTCAACAAGGCTTTTTTTCTTCTCCTGTAAAGTTGCCATTTTGGAGTATGCACAAACTCTAGACTCCCGAGCTACCATTGTCAAACCCCCCCCCCCCCCCCAAAGAAAAACAAACATGATGACCTCATGAGAGTAAGAATTAATATCTCCTATTTAACACATTGTGCTGAAACAGGTAGAGGAGTGGAATGCGGCACAGCAGTGTTTGAAGGGAGAGCCGATGGCGTGTGAGGTCGGCGTGAAAAGAAAGCAGCGTGTGTATTCTAGCATTTGATCCCCAACATGAGCGAGCATCATTCCACTCCAGCAGCTTAATAAGGCTGTCTGGCCTGCCAGCTCTTTATGGCCTGAAGCCCTGTTATCAGAAACATTAGGCTGAATATTAATGTCCCACACCGAGACGAATACCATTAAGCCTGACTGGCCATTTCTCTCTGTCCTTTCTCGCCACAGTACGAGAATTAATGAAACGTGGGTGACACACAGGGGAAAAGAGCAAGTGGACAAGAGAGAGTTTTAGTGATTTTTTTTTTTTTGTTTAATCTTGATAAATAAGTGGCCAGGCATCACATGCATCGCATTTTGGGGGCCAGAAGAGGTTTTATGGTTATAGTTATCGTGATGTCAGAAAAGTAAACTGCTTTCCTCTTCCCTTATTCCGTCAGACTTCCTGAATTAATTCTTTCCTTGCAAGACCTTTCTATGGGGCAAGCCAGTGGGAAAAAAGGCTAAAATGACAGTTTGATTATGACCTTCCTTCTTTTTTTTTACCCCCACTGCCTCAGAAGAGGTTTATATTTGAAGCAAGTCTGAGCTGGAAAGCACTTATTACTCCCTAAGTGCTGTGGGGTTGCATCCTGGGCAAAGTGAGCTGTTAAGGGATATAATTTGAGCAGAATAGCCAGAGGAGGGCTTTTGATATGCAGAGGAGCCGACCCCTGCGCAGCTCCTTTAATTGGGTTTTTAATTTTCCAGGCCATCTGACAATATCAAACATGATCCCTGAGCTTTGCCACAGTGATTGGAGGCACAGTGACAAGAAAGCTGCTGCTCATTCATTCGCTCTGAAATGTGCATGTGTGTGTATGTGTGTGTGTTTGAGTCTGTGTGTGTTAGCATGTGCAGCTCTGAGGCTCGGGATGGAGTTGTTGAAATGGGAGAAGAGTGGATAGATAGGAAAGCTTTGAATGGAAATTTGCTCAAAACGGTTTCCGGAATCCCATCCAGTGGTTGATCGCTTTTCTATCACTGTCTCTCTCTCTCTCGCGCTCTCTCTCTCTTTCTCTTCTCCGCTTTGTGCTGCTTGTGGAGGCAGTAGTGCTGCTGGAGTTTTTAGTGCTGGGGCCGTTGCCGTTCCCTGTTTGTCCAATCAGCGAGACCACACAAAGAGTTTCAACCTCCTAATCTCTTAACCAAAC
The DNA here is from genome assembly GCF_030463535.1 of Salminus brasiliensis. Taxonomy (NCBI): domain Eukaryota; kingdom Metazoa; phylum Chordata; class Actinopteri; order Characiformes; family Bryconidae; genus Salminus; species Salminus brasiliensis. The sequence goes on along the minus strand of NC_132887.1, from coordinate 11,310,948 downwards.
AAGACAGCAATTACACTCCTCGATAAAGCAGGAACATTTCCATCCCCTCTGACAGTGGAGTGGGTGTGAGAGTGCCTCTATCTCCCCACCAGCCGCCAGTTTGTTCAGATGGGGTTTAGAAAAGGAGGTGTTTTTTTTGTTTTTTTCTCTTTCTCCCTCTGATTCTCTACCCCGGCCCACTCTGCAGCACCTGCCAGTCAAACGCATTTTGGATGTACTGACACCTGGTCTTGTCATAATAATGGGCTTAGCTCAGCATGTGCTGTCCTACAAAATGTGGCAATGAGTGGTAAATATGGCCACAGTGAGATAATGTCACAATCATATCATAATAAGATTAAGCCCTTTTTCTTTAGCAAATTATGCTTCGCTGTGGATTCCTAATGTAAAGTGACTGTCTGAAGTTTTCATTGCCATTTAAAGTAGGTCAAATTCTTTTTTCTCGTGCTAACTTTCTGCACTTTTGCCCCAGTTTCTTTACTGTAGGCCTCATTTCCTCTATAAAACTAAAAAGTCATAAAGAATTGCTAATTTCATGAGCATGTTTGAGGATGAAAACAGTAAGCTTCACCTGTGCAAAAATAAAGGCTTACAAAGGGTTCTTTGGGCGATGCCATAGAAAACCAACTTTTTGTTCCCTAAAAGAACAATGGGCCTCATTCAAATTCACTGTTCTTAAGACAAAAATGTATAAGATGATAATACATTTTTTTTATATAGTTTTCTATGGTTTCTCTCAGAAACAAAGAGAAAAAGGCCCAATGTTTGTGACAGACAGTGTGTGAATGTAAAGAACCTTTTAAAGGTTTTAAGAACCTTCACTAGATGTAAAGGTTCTTTATCAGCCTTCACAAATGTTCTCCACACCCACAAATCTATTTGCAAAAATGGTTCTTTAAGGCACCAGAAGTTGTTCTTCCAAGGCTATGCTTAAATATCCCCCTGTAGCACCATTATTTTTAAGATTGTAGGTGATGTAGAGCGTAGTAATGGCAGAAAGCAGACCACCATCTTTGCCCCTAGTGCTGAGAATGCATTTAATTATGTTCTTGAGGACCCCCAACCATGAACAAACCTAGATCACAGCAGTAGCTCTCACCTCTGCCCTGCAAAGCTCCTACAAATGAGGTAATACCATATTGTAGGGCTTGGAATGAACATTTTCATATTTTCATACACCCCTGCCTGTTCCCTCTCCTTCTCTAATGCTGCACACACACATACTGACACACACCCAGGAATCTCATTAAAGAAATCATTAATTGCGGCAGACAAATGTTAATGGTTTAAGAAACAAAGCAACGGCATGTATGAAAAATTTGAATCCACAAAGTAATTACTACATCCAATATTAATTTAATTATAGCATTTGTGTGATACAGTAATTTGGGAGGCTTTTCTAATCACACGGACTCTTGAAATAAATTAGCAGCAGTGCCGGCGTGTGGAATTCACTTGGGGAAACGCAGGATTATCCACTTCCACAGGAAGAGCAACGTTGCATTCGAATGGTAATGCAACTTCTGCTGTCTGGCAACATGGGAAGTTTGAACTCTAATGTCACTTTAACGAAACTCTCCCTCATGTTTTTGAGCATGTTTTGAGTGTATACTGCAATACGTCAGATTTCTGTGCAGCTTTCCTGCACTCAGCACTGCTTCTGTGTAGCTTTCTGCACTGAGAATAAACAGAATAGTCTCCACCGAGTCTTATTTTGGTGCATCTTCTCACAGGAGCACAGTGTAATTGTAGCGTGCGTGAAGAAGATGTAGGCAGAAAGCTGTGGACGAGAGAGAGCCTTTGTTTTAATCTTTTGATTCCAAACTCAGTTCTCTCCCCTCTTCTGCAATACAGGCCTTTTGATTGACAGGACAGTTTTTGTCTTTTTCTGGTCTTCTTTTTTGCGTGCATGCATGCAGGGAGAGTGTTGTTATTGTCTTTTAACTCTAATTGTTTAGGATGGTTGTCAGATGAATTGCTCTGCGCAGGACGTCCTTTGTAAAGTCAGTTTCTGCTTGCCGTATGAGGAGGTATAATTTAAAAGAACATATGTAAGCACAAACTAGTTAACGCCGCTGCAGCCTTTCATGTGCAGATGCTGTGTTGAGTGAATTTTTACACTGAACATTTGGAGTGTAAACCAACTCATTTAGGCAGCGACCCTCAGTTTTTCACAATACCGGCACATTTCAGTGTTTGAGTGTTTGTAAGCAAAGTCATTCAGAATGCTATAATGTAAAATGGTGTGCTAGAAAAAGGAAATTTAAGGAAGGCAAACATAAAATGATAAAAAAGTAGCTCATAACAAAGCACCGATTGGGTTAATGCAACATAGTTTAATCTAATGTTCTCCAAACCAAAAAAAATGTTTTTCTTATTCAGTTTGGTCAGCAGTGCATATTGAGCTGAGCCTTAAGAAACATTAGAATATGAGCTGCAGCTAAAATATATATTTAATGTTTTTATGATGTTGATCAGTAAACATTCAAACAGGTGTGTCAAAACCTTTGATTGGTGCTGTATCTGTGTCCAAGAAAGAATGGAAAGGTAAATTTACTCAGTACTGTGTTTTATGTAGTGTATGTAGCTCTAGAGTGGCCCTATGGTCTAACTGCTGCTCAACAGTGTGAGGAGATCCTAAATTCTAATCCCAGCCAGTCCAGGGACATCATTTGATAAGGGAAGTAGACTGGAGTGGATTTAACAGTAAACAAATGGAGGGGGAGGAACACAGACTAAACACTTTACAAATTATTTGAAAACTTTAAGCATTTACTAATGTATTTAAGTTGACTCAAGTTGAAGCAAAACTAAGAAACATTTGACTAAACTGAGTTGAGTTAACTCAACTTACACACTGTGTAATGCATTACCCTTGTCATTTTAAGTTGGCCTGACTTTATTTTTTACAGTGTAATGGTAACACAGAAGCCACTCTGAATTACTGTGTTTGTTTATACTTTTTGAAAAATCAGTGAACACCCTCTTTACGTTTTAGCTTCCAATAATATGCAACTGTAGCCTGATTTCTTCACACTCCAACTTTCCCTCCTCTTCTCTTTTTGTTAATTTTTCTTCCAACAGAGCAGGAAATGCTACTTTTCATATTTTTCGCTGGAAGGGAACATCTTGTGACTACGAGGACAGCTGTGCCTGTGGCCGAGGTGTAAATCAGCCTTGGTACATGTCAAGAAGTGAGATATCCGACCTAAAATTAGAGAAGGAACCCGTTTGTGTTCGTAGCAGGGATGGAGGCAAGGAAGGTGGTGAGTTTAAGGGGGGGAAGTGTGTGAGAGGCATGTCCACCCATCCCCGTTACTGTAAATTAGGCCTCTGGATGAGTCAGGCCCACTCGTCAGGAAGCAGCTTCCTGGAGTCAAAAGTGCAGGGGTATTTATATGATAACACTGCTTCAGCGTGGCCCAGCCACCCACATGGGCCTCCACCAGCACTCACCTTCATGTTCTTACACTGTAATTAAAATGCACAGTAGGAGTATGTGCGCACATAAATCAGCCACGGCTCCCTCTCCGCTATTCAGCACTGGAGCCTATATGTACTCACTTCATCCAGAAGAGCCTGAAAAGGACAATAAGGGAATTACCCTCCAGGCGTGACATATTTGAACTTCTTTGCTTGGGTGAAGCCATTATTGGACTGTTTGTTTGTTTATACTTACCTTGCATTTGCGGCATATTCATCACATTTCTTTTAAGAAAAAAAAATATGAGTTTACAATTACAGTTTTCACTTATTGGTTTTATTACTGCACTCCACATTAACATGACAGTTCATTCCACCCTTGCTGTTGATAGTGTGATACAGATGACTGCTACTAAAATGATGTGATCATGTTAATTGTGTGGAGACAATTCGGCTAATAAATTTAGACTGCTTCAGCAGGGCTTAAGGCTTCAGTCTCTCCTGAGGGAGTAACTGAGCAGAAATGGGTCATCACAGGTGCCTGAGCTCTATTTATATTTAACAGAAAAGAAACAAAAGAACAAAGTCTTTAAAAGGGTCTGGTGCTATTTTAAAGGGCATGTAGATACCGGTGGTGTGACTGTAATAGTATTTGTTGCTGCTAAAAAATAAATAAAAAATATAATATAAAGAAAAAAGCTGACATGCATTGCTGCATTGATTCCAATGGTTTTATTCCTTCAACCACTTATTTTACCACTTTAAAACATCAGCTGACCCTTATATTGTGTGAATGTTTCATAATGAATGGATGAGTAGGGCCAAAGGGGTTTTTACTAACTGCTATTACCAAAAATAGCCCCACCAGTTTATACAGAAGTCCCTGTTGTCCCTGAATAATATGTCTTAGTGTGTAATAAGCCTTGCTATGTACAATTTTATACATACACTCATACATTAACAGCAATGAAATGATCCTGGCCAGTGTAGGTTCCATGTCTGTAGTGAATAAAGCACAGCATTTCAGATAAGAGCATGTTGTCTAACAGCGATTCAAAGAAAATGACCCAATATGATGTCAAAGGACATCTTTTTAACCTCAGTAGAAGTAAGAAGGCTAATTTTCTCTTTCTTTCATTTTTAAATTGTGCCACGGATCTCTCGATGGAAGAAAAGAAAAGATGAAGGCATTTAAGAAGATGATTGAGGACATGTTGGAGTGTTTAATGCTCCCCAGGTTTGGTCATTGGGGGGTGTAAGGAAGGGAGGGGTGTGCGGGGAAGATGGTACTTCTGGGTCACTGACAGAGATTGGACAGGCTTAGTCGATTAGGCAGTCCTCTCTGTCACTTTGTCTCTAACCCACCCACCCTGCTTTTTGTTGTGCCATTATTCCACTCAGTGATTGTGATAATAGCTCTAGCTTTCTTTTCTCGTTTTTTTACCCCCCAACATTCTCCTTTAAAAGTCCTCTACTCTAGCTGGCTCACCATTAATAGCTCGCCTTGGTTTTTGAGATATAAATTTTGATTGTGTCATTTCTGCCCTTAGTTTTGACTGTCGTCTTTGTGAAATTTATTTTGAGATGCTCTTAGCAGCATTCCTTTTAAGTGTCTGTGTTGTTTTTTTTTATATAAGAGAATTTAATTTCATAGAAAACATCTGGTCCAAAAACATTATTTATCACTTATTATAAATGTATTTATCACAACATTTTTTCGACATTGGACACAATTTGACCTTTACTTTGGCAATAATTGAGCTGATGAGTTTCGTTGATGTGGAAATGATCGGCATATTAGAATCCAGTAAGTGGTCTTTTCACTTTTTCAGTGCAGAAACTTACCACTCCACTCAACTTGGCTGTTCTATGTGAGTTCCTGCGCTGTCCATTCATACGGTGACCCCCGTCGGCCTGTACTTATAGAAAGGTGTGGATGTGCTGTGACACGGTTTTGATGTAATATGAGGATGTCAGAGTAGCCAGGCTTTAGTGCTGCCTCTAATGGCCTCAGAGACTTTGGGGACAATCACACAGGGCACGGAGTAAATCCTATCAGCTCCCCACTGCGACGCAGCTGACAACTACACCCAAAGCAAAAAGTGTTCTTTGACTTGTAATGATAGAGGAAATCTTTTTGGTAATATACTAACCTCTTTTTTAGAGACACCTCCAAAAGTTTTTTGGTTTTTTTACCATCATTTGAGCTTCCAGAGCATACTTAGAGTTGTCCTGGTTCATTGTGGAATATTTACCTTTTATTTCTTAAAGAAGTAGCCTCCAAACCTTTTTTTCATATACATAAAGTAAACTTTTGAGCACAGTTTCAGGATCTCCAGTTCTGATATATTTTGGGTCATCTTGCAGCACTGCTTGTTTAAGGTATATCCCAAAATGTTCCATGGTGTTTAGGTCAGAGGACTGTAAGGGATATACAAAAATCATCAGTTAGTGTCTCTTCAGATAGTCTATGATGGATTTTCATTATCAGCTTTAGTCTTTTTTTAGCAGATGGTTTGACATGAGGATCCAGGATTTGCTAGTATTTTGTGGAATCCATTCTTTCTTCTATCCGTGCAAACACCAAAGCATGCTAAATCTAGCCACATGTCTCATAGCTGGCAAGGTGTTCTTTTCATGAAATGCATCCTTTATTTTCCCTAAATATACCTTTGCTGATTGTTGCTGATGCAACACTTTATGTTCAAATGTTTGTAGACACCCCTTCTAATGAATGCATACAGCTGCTTTCCAGTTTATACCTTCATGAAGATCATTGGTAGATATGAGCTGTTATGTCCAGCTGTTATGAGTTTTCTTGGTCGGTCAGATTTCATCTTTACCTCCACAGTTACCTACACCATTGAGCCCTTGGTTAAGCGTAAGCACAAGGTTTCAAGAGTCAGAGAATTTATAAAGCTTGCGGCTGGTAGTTCGTAATTACAGTTGGTGACAAGCCTACAGGTCACAGTGATGATTTAGATTTTTTATATTTTGTTATGTTACTAACGACAGATTAACTGTGCATTAGGATTGGGGAAACATCAGTTATTAGGTCACTGTGGTCGCTTGTTTCTTGTTTTTTCCTACTGTTTATTTGTTTGTTCCCTAAATCTCACTAATAAGGGTGGTAGAGCAATCTCCAAAGATTTGTAGTGTTATCTAAAGTCTTCTCAATTAAAAAGTAATCTATTCCTCGTCTTCTACCTCTTCTATCTCGTTCATCATTAGTGGTTTTGGTAATTTAATTTAACTCCAAATTACTGTGTCTGGAAAGCACACTCTATCAAGAAGCTCAATTGGCTTTACTATAAGACTAAGCTCGGTAATGCTGGGATAATGACATTACCAAACAGCTCTTACTGTTATTAATGCCAACATATTTGCAACAATGCTGCAAACAGAGTGTTAGGCCAGACTACATATGTTTGTGGGTTTAAATGAAAGGTTCTTTAGGTGCAGGGTGCCAATAATGCCCCCCTTCCCCCTCTACTTATCACTGCTTGCTTTTGAATTAAACCAAATAATGAGATTGAAGGAGATAAAAGTACACTGAATTTAAACCCAAGCCACACACTCGCAGTCTGGTTGCTTTGCAGAAGTGGATCAGATTAGGGAATTCTTTTTCTCTGTATGAGTCCACTTTAAGAGAGATGCACTTCAGAATCCAGTTGGGTGGTGGATTGCTGATAACCGTGCTGTGATATGGCTTGCTTAGAGATATGGGTAAAATGAGATTTTTGTTAGTTTTTGCTGTGTAATGCTTGGGAAGTTACTGTAATATTCTGCTCCTCATTAGAACCCAAACATTTAATATCTGTTTATTGTAGTACCTGTGGTCCCCTCTTGTAATAAAGGGGTATATGTGTATGTCTGTGTCTGTGTGTGCGTGTATGGGTGTCTTCCTTGCTAAAACAGTCTCAGGTTCATCCTCAGGTCAGGAGGTGACCTTAGGCCTGGTGTTAAGGATGCGGTGAGCCCAGCGATGGCCATTGATAGCATCAGTGAGGACGAGGCCTGCCGCTGACCTTTCCCTCCATTTAGATCCCAGCTTACACAAGCAGCTGCCCTTATCTCCCCCTGCAGCTCCCCCAAGAGCCCCAGACACCCCAGCCTGCCTGTAGTCTGTCCATCAGCAGCAAGGTCTCACTGCCATCCTATCTATCCTATCAGTGTAGGGGAAGGGAGAGTGACAATAGAGCACACTGACAAATCACTTCACTTCACAACTGGCTTTCCTCACATTCTGTTTTTCTATGGGGCTTATGATGTGTTGGGGGTTGCATTAGCTTTTTGACAGAAATCAGTCAAATTTATAAAAATGACATACAGTTGGGTCCCGACTCTATATAATTTAGTTTCTATTTTGCGCTGTACACCCCCACAATGGATTAGAAATGAAGCAATCAATATGTGATTAAAGTGCATTAACTATTTAAGAAATTACAGCCATTTTCTGCTTAGTCCCTCGAATTTCACAGGCTCAAAAGTTATTGGACTATTGAGTGATGAGCAGCTTCATGGCCAGATGTGGCCTGTTCCCTCATTGTTTCATGACAAATAAGGAGATAAATGGTCTGCAGTTTATTCCAAGTGTTAAATTTGCATTTGGTGGTGGTTCATGGGAACTCTCAATATGCATCCCAAAGAGGTGCTGATGCAAGTGAAGGAGGAGGTCATTAAAAAGAATAAGGCACTCGCGAGTTCAGCAACATCAAGAAGCCTGGAAGTCCATGGAAGGCAGCGGATGTGAGAATGTTAGTCAAGTCAAAAGCATGCTCAAGGAGGAAGGCATATCATTGTTAAAGTTTACAATCAATGACTCAATGGATGAAAATACAGAGAGTTTACCGTTTACAAAACAGGTGTTAACATTCAAGAACAGAAAGGCCTCTGTATCTCTAAATATCTAAAAATGCCAGACCAGTTCTGAAGCAAGATTCTTCAGACAACCAAAATTGACCAAGTTTAACTTGCACCAGAATTCTGAAAAGAAAAGTAAGGAAAGGGTCTCTCTCAGACATGGTGGAGGCCATGCTATGATATAGGCATGTATGACTGCCAGTGGAACACTGGTAATATTGATGATGTGACTGCTGATAAAAGTAATAGGAAGAATTCTGAAGTTGATACAGTTATATGTTCTGCTTAGATTCAGACAACGACTGTAAAACTGATGGTGCTTCACAGCACAGAAAGATAATGACATACTGTGCAACTGATGGAACCTAAGAGCTTTTTAAATATGTCAAATGCATGTGCATGTGAACACTGTAAAAGCTACAGCCCCAAGTTAACTTCAGCTCAATTCAGATGGGATTAGTTTTACATGAGGAGGCGGAGTAATGTAATCTGGCATCTGTAAAATCTATGAGCAATTTGCATTGGGATAATAAATCTTGGCATAAATGATGGGAGTGGCTACTCCATTTACCTAAAAAAAACTTGATGATGTCTTAAATCCCACTGAAAATCAGCAGCTACATGTTTATAACATGTATGTAGGCTATAGTATACGCTACACAATGACTTGCCTAAAGCTGCCAGAAGCATTGCACCTCTGAGGAATCCTTTGGGTCATCTTCTGAATTTGATTGAGGTTTGCCACAGACAACCCAAGGTATCTGTGCCATGCCCGTTCCACCAGATATGACGGAATAGTTACTCATGCCAATTTGCATTGGATTCATATAACCTGAGATTATTTTTATGGCTCGTTTTACAAAAGGTAAAAGGCACCAGAATCTTTACTGACACAGGAGCGCATTCAGGCGGGACTGAAAAACTACAGTACAGTAATATACAGTAATAATTATATTACCCCACTTGCCCATGTAAAACTAATCCCGTCCAAATTGGGCTTTGTATATATTTCCCAGGCTTGATTTGAGGGGTGATGCAAAGGGATGCCTCTATGCTGAGCATATCACAGGGAGGTTTGATTTGGCAAACAAAACCCATGGGAGCAGGAGCCAGTAGTCAGCAGACTGTAAAACTCATCAGATAGCCACGAGTGACCAATGGCTTCAGGTTTCCATTCTGTACTCCTATAACTTAAGAATAACTGAGCTAGTTTGCATTGATTTCCATACAGTTACTGAATAAAACTGTGTTTTTATGGGTCTAAAATGGCCGTTTAAATGCACAACAGGGATTGGTTAAGTTCAATTAAAAGAGGTACCTGTGAAACTTTGTAACAGTTTTCTGGCTAAATGATCCACTTTCTACAAAGTAAAACCAGTTCCTTCATAGCCCAGGAAGTGTGTAAGAGTCTTTGGAGACTTAGACGAATTAGGCACTGCAGAACAACTCTGGGAATTTAAGCTCTACATAAAACTCTCTTTCTCCAAGTTCTCCAAGACACAGAACTGCTGCACTTGTGCACCTCTCAACTTGCAAGGATGTACTTCTTACAGAAACAAGTTAATTCTTCATAAAGCCATTGCGTTCTGCAGTTCGGCACCCATTCAGTGGAGAAAGTTATGGCTAAGATTACACGCTCGAGAGGAAGTGAGCAACGTGAGCTTTAGAATCTGCAGAAATTAGAGCTTTTGCTCTGATAAGTGCATGGACTGTTAATCGGCCCAAGAACAGATGAGACCAGCAGCGGCGGCGGTGGACTCAGCTCAAAACTACTTGAATCCCAGCTGCTCGTTGGAAGGAGGCCGTGACGGAGCGAATGAGAGAGAAAGAGAGATCTGGGGAGAAGGAGAGGGTGTTAACAAAGGACAGAGCAAAGCTCTGCGCTATCACTGCGTATTCCCATGCATTTCTTTTACAGATATTTATTCAATTTCTGAACACTGGGGATGGCATATGATAATCCGTTAAATGTCTGCACACACCTTCCCTGTAACACCCGGCTTATTAAAATATGTAGATTAATTTGTGACCGGCGCTGCATGTGATTATGGCTGGTGGATTGGGTGCTCGAGATTCAGCTCGTATTTGTAATCTAAATTTAACAGCGGACTGAGAGCTTGTCAATTAAATGGAATGAAATGATGTGAGAATAAGACTCATCTTCATCTTCTTGTTTTATGCTTGAGTGACTGCAGAGTTATCATTTACAAGGAGCCAAATAATTGGCTGGAAAGTTTTGTTGGAGGGCTTCAGATATGGAATGAATTTGTATTCTTCACTGCGACAGCAGCTCAATATGCTCTGCCCAAGTGCACCCAGGCTTCGTCAATTACAGCGTGTGCCGCAGAATGAGATCTTGTCGTCTTAGATAAAGCAAGGTCTCATGAGAAGCCTGCTGTAAAGTAAGACCTTTGAGAATTGGGTGTTAGTTAGGTGTCAGAACTGTGACTAAAACTTAGGCTCATAATGGGGCGGTACCTATTTGAAGCTCGCTAATTATTAAGTTAGCAAAAAGCTCAAAGCTTTGCTATCTCAAAGCCAAAAATATATTTTTTTATAGTTTATGACCTAAATCATCTGAGTTCAAATGCTGTACACATTATCAGAAGGCCCAGCCTGTGCTTTTTCCATGGAGTTTTATTTTCCCTTCAGCTTGATCACGTGGTTCATTTCTTCCCATCATCTGAAACGCTGCTGTGTTCTGATCTGCGCCCTGACAGTCTGGAACACCATTTTCAGGTGCTTGTAAAGTGCCATTATTGCAGATCAGACATTCAACCCTCCATCCCTCATTGACAGTTCTGCTCAGACATTGACTGAGCTGTACAGAATGAGCTCCCAGAACAATGACCCATCAATGATTCACTCTCACACCTCTTTGTCATCAGCTACAATGAGATGATTTAGGTTAATTAAATCCAGTACGATTGTCAAGGCCTGAATGACGTTTGAAATCCCCCCGTCTTTCACATTTTGCTAAAATTGAATTAAGTCTTTTGTCTAGCCATAATGGAGACTCATGCTTGTGGCACCAATGCAGTCCATGGCTCTCATAGTGCCCAGAACGCTTGCCATATTGATGAATCTCTTCAGTTCTACTACAGTCACTTCCTTTTTGAGTTTTCTGTTGTTATTTCAGAGGTTTTGATCCTATTGATGGAATGAGTTCAGAGTGAGTAAATGAAACGGAGGTGGGCCTTGACACTTGGCGTAGCACCTAGCGATGGTGGGGGACAAAATCAGTTCTTAGCGGTCACAGGGTCAGGCTCTGCAAGCTATTGGAGTGACAAAGTATTGTAATTGTGACAATAACTGTACCAATGAGTCAGTATTAGTTTACCTTGTGCACACAACATAACTTTAGCTGATTTTCTTGTTGTGGACAAATCTTTGGGTTGCTGCTGAGTGTTGTTCACCTGCTGTATGCTCACATAGTCACATCAGCAGGCCCTGATGGCACTCATGTTTTCATGGACAGATTTGGATATGGAAATGTTTAGATTGCTCCTCTACTTATATGTAAAGCTTCTGCGAGACTATGAGTGACTTTAGAGTGCACCCTGTCCCTGTAGAAAAGTATTGCCAATAGAATAGGACTCTCTGGATCAGATAACCTACACCTAAATGAAACATAAACCTAAACGCAAAACGAGCAACATGTCTAATGGCAGGCGTGGGCTAGAGGGGTATAAAGCCTGTAGTACGTTTATAGTACATATGCATGTACTGTTTAAGCTCCCTTGTAAGGCATTTGTCTAGGGTGCATGCTATTGCATGATCAATATCCATATAATACAGTGACTGAATATAGCATATCAGAGAATGAGCTCACGAATGAATGTCTCAGCGTTTGTGTGTGTGTAAGAGACAGCGAGAAGGGGACAGAGAGAGAGAGAAAGAGCCAGAGAGAGTTAGAGCGACAGAGACAAAGCGAGAGATGCAGAAAGCCACTGATGAGTAGAGAGGGTGCCACGCTAGGGCTCTCCAGTCCTTCAGTCACTTCCTCTTGCTTGACTGGGTTGCTCACCCAGGCTGAAAGCTCAGCGGTTGTCATGTTGGAGTGTGCTAATTAGGCTGCAGTCTAATTTTCCAAGATGCTCTGCTGCCCTTTAAATGGCCATTTAAAATTCAAAGTGATGGTAATTGTACAAAGGCATGCTGATCTAGTAATCACCGCAGGGTTAGACTCATGCATTTTTCTCTCGCTCGTCTGTTTTTATTGTCCGGACCTTTAGCGTGTATGAAGAGGTCTTAAGTGGCCTCACAAACAATGCCCCCTGTGTTTGCATCACTTGTTTCTCTAATCCTGCCCTCAGTGCGCTCTCACACACACACACACACACATACTGCAGGTCAGGCATCCAGGGGCTTTGCAAGCAGCAGGGCCAAATTAGATGTCAAAATAAGTGCGTACTTCAGGCCAAGAAGCAGTGGGGGCATCGTTTAAAATAAGGGCCATCCAACGTGGAGTGGAGATGTTTGGGGGGGAATGGGGATGGGGGGGGGGCTAAATCAATCAAAAGGGCCTACCAGCTTTGAAGTGGCCGTTCAGTCTTATTTTGAGAACGGTGTAACTTGTCAGTTTGTTTCTTTGAATGGAGATTTTAAAAGGTTCTCAATGAAGTGGAATATCGAGGGATTATTTTTCATTAAATAAACAACGATGAACAAAGGAACAGTGCTGTCAGCTATAATTAAAATGCATGATGTGACTTTTGAATAATAAGATATCACCCACATCCACCTCCAAAGAAATCCAAAACAAACAAAAAAAAAAACACCAATAGAAAAAACTTTTTTTCAAAAGATGACGAGTGAATGACAGTGTCCAAGGCTTTAGATTTTCACACATCCAGTGTGAATTTTTCATTCAAAGGAGGGAAATACCCACAGCGTTTGATGCTATTTACTTTTGCTGTGCCATAGCTTTGCTTTGTCAGCTGGGGTTTGATTTGTTCTTGAAAGGGATTCCTTGAAGTGACGGTGGTGTCAGGCTTGTGACGCTCGTCTTTTCTGTTGTCTTTGCACTTGAAGGAGACGTGAGGGAGGGTGACTCCTCAACCGTCACAATATTGATACTGTACGAAGGCTGTCTGGGAGCGGGCTCGCTGTCTAATCTGGCCTGACAGTCAGCACAGCACTGCACCCAAGGCAGTTGGGATATTCCTCTTACAAGCCACAGGAATACAAATAACACACAAATCAGAGAGAAACCGACTCGTTTTCTCAAAGTAAGAAAGTTGGGATTGCACTGGAACCGGAGCATTAACTGTAGTTTCTTTTTTATTTCCCTTCTTCTTCCCAAGTGATCTGTGGTCTAAGATTCAGTTTTTCAGGAGAAAGTTGTTAATGGGAAGTTTTTTTTGTTGTTGTTGTTGTTTTTCCCACCATATGTGCATCACATCACATTTGCTTGTGTCGTCTCTTTAGAGAGCGAGGAACAGCAGTAAGCTGTGAGGGTGCTGTGAGAGAGGGGAGAAAAGATACACAATAGGCATTCATAGAGGCCCTTTAGTCACTCACACACTCATCAGTCACACATATAGCCCCTGGGCAGATGTCCGATAGCAGTGGCCAAACTCACATACACACGTACGTTCACATCTGAAGATTTCATCAGGGCTCTTTGTCCGTGGCCTGCTATAGTAGTTCTTGCAAAGGGTACATGGCCTTGGTACATTTTTGTTGACAGCCAATGCTATACAAGATGAACAATAATGCAGTATCATAAAATAATGGGGATTATAATGAACCTTACATCACTAAAATCAGGTAAAATAATAACCATGAAGTATGTTTTGCCTGAGTGACGTACACTCCCAAATCAAGGGTATTTAAACAGAAACGTTTGCCCTGATTTTGTTGGAGTAACTGCCTAAACTGTCCAGGGAGGACTTTCTACTAGATTTTGGAGCACCCTTTAAAAGTATTGTATGGAGCACCAACCATCATTCTAGAGAATACAGTTTTACTGCTCCACAGCTCAGTGCTGGGGGGCTTTTTACCCTCTAGCCTCTAGCTTATGCCTGGCATTAGGTATGGTGCCCAAAGGTCCTATTTTATTGGCAATATTTCTGTACTGGGAGTAGACAAGCTGTTTTTGTGCATTTGCACATTTATGTCACCAAGATGTGCAACGTATTAGTTAGAAGCTGAAACCCTTTATTAGAAGGGGTGTCCACAAACATATGGACATTATTTCCAATACCATACCATAGTTAATATATACATAGAATATCAGAATAATATGACCATCCCTGGTTTTGAATTCACTACTACTGTGCCACCACATCAGTGTAAATGATCCACCACCCAAATGATACCTGCTCTGTGGTGGTCCTGTGGGGTCCTTACCATTGAAGGACATGCTGAAAGGAGGCTAACAGTGTATGCAGAGAAACAGATGGACTACAGTCTGTCTGTTTCTGTCGGTCTGGACTACTAACCAAACCACAGAGAGTGAAAGTGGGACTAAAAGCTTTTGGAATTATAATGTATTAGACATGCAGTGTTCTTTGATCTAAATAAATAAGACCACTAAAATAAGTAACAAGTCTAAACTCTAAATTCATCATTATTATCCTTTGACTTAGTGTAAAAAGAACTCTAAAACAGGTGGCAAAAATGAACGCTGCGTAGAGCCTTACACATGTTTCACTATTAACGCCCTGAATTTTAGCCCTCAATTATCGCTCAGCAGCATCTTTCACACTCCATTTATTGAGTCTGCAGTAATGTATTTGTTTGTTTCTGGAGATAAACACTGGGTGGCTCTTTGAGAGCAAGCTGTCAAACTGTGATTTGACAATGAGGGGCTTGCTCGGTCACATTGTTCATAGTGCGGCGAGCAGTACCAGGCTGAGTGACTGACTGAGTGCGTAAGTGACAAGGTGAGAATGAAGAGCCATTCCCTGTCCATACTCACACTCATCCTGCTTTAGACAAATTTCTCCATACACACCTTTCTCCACATCAACAAAGAGAACAGTCCTGTTCTTAGTGTCTGCACAGGTCAGTAGATGCTGACAAACTTTCTCTCTTTTTTCTTTTTTTTCTTCTTTTTTTAAACTCCCCACAATCGCAGCAAACCTGTCAACTAGTATACATGTTATTTTCCTCTATATTGCTTTCAGACAGGTTGGAATGAAAGCTTGTCAACCTTAAGCGTCTGTGTTCCATTTCTTCTCTTCAAAATAATTACAAGAAGGTAGAATAGCAATTAATGCTGAATGGGATTGGGTTCAAAGTGAGTATGCAGAAGAAGAAGGACAAAATGTCGGTGTTGTCTTATACCTACCCACCATTAGCAGCTGGCTCGAAGCCTGACCTTCTTTGCCAACATTTTTTGTTCCTCTTTTTTTGTTGTCGTGTCCAGTTCAAGGATTTTTTTTCTTCCCCTCTCCTCTCCCACAGGAAAAAACTTTCGAGTTTGTTCATTTATTGAGAGGAAGAAGTTGAAGGCTGGGACATTCTTTTCTTCTGTCAGATTGGCAAAGATTACCTCGATCATGATCCTATTAGCTGAAGAGAAAATGTGACTACTTAAAATGGATTTATGGAAAATAGCCTCCCCAAAGAACCTCATGAGGATGATTCTGAGCCCTCAACATAAGTTTCGCCCCTCCACCTATTCATTTCAAGGGGCTGTATTTGTCTGCTTCAGGCCAAGAAGTCTGAAAGTCATAATCCCAGACTACAAGTAGCTTCTCAAGGTCCCTGCAGGCAAGCTGGAAATTGTTGAGACTCATTTGATTGCTCTGGGGATTAGTTCATCAGGCACCTGCATCTGCCCAGACTGTTAACCACAGCTTGTGACTAAGACATCTATGTAGAATGTGATTATGTGGAAAAGTGTGATGCAGATAAAATGATTCAGAGTGTAGTAGTACCATTAACCAATCTATTTAAACCCTTTTAGTTCCAGGTTTGGTGTAGATAGTAAAACTAAGGCTTATTACACAGGAACTACTAGTTATTATTATTACTACATTACTACACATTACAAGTGGCAGGGGTGTTTGAAGCAATGCCATAGTGGAACGAGAACAAATTTCCCTAAAGGGGCCTTCAGTAATTTTTAGTGAAATGCTTCAGCATTCTTATGCAAAAGATATGTGTTGTTGATTTTGTAAGTTCCCATCTTCCACAGACATACACGTACATGCACATTCTAAAGCATTATTATGGCTTATTTTAACACACTGGCATATTGGTATTGTAAGTTATGTTTTTTATGTTAAATAATATTAAAAAATAGGAAATTTATACCTGCAATAATGTGTCCACCTATAGAGGACTTGTGCACTTATGTTCACAATCAGAAAAATAATTGTGCCATATGAACAGAGGTGCCCATCTTTTGCAAGAGACTGTATATAATACATATATATACCACACAAATGCTGCTGGTAGGGTATTAAACATGCTGTACATCAAAAATCTGTTGTGGGATTCAAAAATGTATTATGGCATGTTTAAACATCTCTTGAATCTCAGATAGAGATGCATCCAATACAAATTAGGTTGAAATATGTTGTAGGATTTAAGTCCTCTATTAAATCCTCAATTAGGATTTTCTTGAAATAAAGATGGTTCTCGTAAGAAAGGTATGACTTCAGAGAACCCTTTTTGGCACTTTTAACTGTTAAGACTATAATAAATAAGTTGTCTAATTATATGAGTGAGGAACTGGAGTGTGAATCGCAGTTTAAGGGGTTAATTAACGTCCCCCTCTAAAGTCATTGAGCGTTCATTGCCGCGCGCCCCTACCATCCTCCATGGATGTGTCGTGCGGGTCATAGCCCTGCCCAGGGCCGAAGGCTGGCACCATATGTGCTGAGTTCTGGGGGTGGGCAGGCATGCCAGAGAGCTCAGGTAGGTTCCCAGTGGCGGATGTGCTCTCTCAGAGGAGAGGAGGTGTTAAAACCTGAAGGGCTCAGCCTGGCTCCCACCCCCCCAGCACGCTACCATCTGCTGCCCTTCCCACCCCCAGCTGGGCTCTCTTTCATCCCGCGCCCAGGCTGCCCAAATGGGCCTGATGACTGAGCTTTCCCAGTCCTCCCAGCCCACCCCGCCACACTCCAGCACTAGCCTCTGGAGGATACCACTGCCTGAGTGAAGGCGACAGCATGGTGGTTCTCGCTGAGGTAATGCCACATGGGGCTAAAAATAGCTTTTTGGATGGAAACTGGTTTGGGAAAGTGGAGGCTTGAAGTTTCTTAACTGTGATACATCATGTTATTGAGTCTACAGCACTTTTCAGACACTTTCTGAAAAAGCCGTAACTCAGTGTGCATTATCTTCAGACGAATATATCAACTGGACTTCATTTTAAACATGACCTGGGGTCAGTTAAAATGAATCAAACTGGGGGGAAATTTAGAGGTATGAGACAAACCAATGGGTCTGTGCCAAGTTTTGTTACATTTTCAGAGATTAAAAAAGGCTTCTAAAATAAATGACCAACTCAGCGATGAATTAACCTGTAAGAACATATTCAGCATTTTCCTAATCTACACAAGAGCAAATTGATTCCCTGGAAAATATCATGTGAATAATTAAAAGCATTGATTAAGCAGTGAGATAATATTTAATTAAGGTGCCTCGTTAAAATTCCTCATACACAGCCATTAATGGGTCATTAACACAACTAATTAATTAACCAGGCTCTGAATACAAAAATAAATCCAATCTATAACAAGTAAATACTTTGATGAAGTTAATTACATAATCCCCATTTCCAAATATAGCAAAAATATAGATCCTGTGCTACAAAGATGACTAACATGCTGTTTAATGTTAAAGAATAACACATACATACATTACACATACATTAAATAAGTGTCAAGCCCTTAAGAAATAGCACTAAAGCTTTTGCTGTCATTCTACAGTGGATCTTTTTGCTCATATTCTTGACAAAACTGCCCAGCTTTAAGATTATTTAAACACCAAAGATATCTCCTTTTAGTATTTAGACTTGGTTTTTCTCATTACCTTTGTTACAGTGAGCGAGAGAGAGAGCCAGAGCGAGAGAGAGAGGTTGATAATGCTAGCGTGTGTGTGATCAGGGGTGAGCCCCCCTGGTGGGATTTCTCGCCCCTGTAGCGTGAACAATCCCCACCCGTGATCCAGCGCCTAACTGACGTGCATAAATAATATTAGTTATCTCCCGTGGCTGTGCCTGGCCGTCCGCTCTGTGTGTGTTTAATCATGCGGGGGCTGACAGGATGGAGCCATTTTTCTGCTGGAATAATCAGAGTCGTCTTTGCCCTGGTCATATGTATTAATCCTGCCTTCCTATAGCCCTGGCTTTATCAGCACCAAAGCCTCCCTCTCATGGGATCTGCTCGGCCTCCTCGCCGCCGTCTAATCTGCTCTGAGAAACGGTTAACAGGATGTAAATGGGTCCAGGGTTGAAATATGGTCCCATGTAGAACATACGTGTTATTGTTAAGCTTTGCATGCGAGTTATAGATTACACAGGCAGTGTGTTGATGCTATTGATTGATGGAATAACAAATATGTGTATCACTTTAGATGCAAATGATCAGAGGCTTTGTCTCAAAGAATATGCTCAAGCTGCTGCCTCGGCTGCCGTTGAATGATTGAAGAAAGCCTGTTTGATCTTGATCTTCTCCTATCAGTCCCCTCACTGTTTCCCTTCTCTTTCCTAAATCAGAGCTCGGTTTGTTCAGCTGAATTCTGCAGATGGGAGGCATTATGTGAGCAAAGTTTACTTTCTTCTGAAGCAGCTTCTCTACTGTAGACTTTTCCATCCAGTTCCATCCGGTGCTGTTTGAGGATGGAGACCGAATTCAAAACGCTGGTACACTTTTAAGAATGAAGGTGCTACAAAAAACCCAGTGGGCCTTTATGATCAACTGGAACAAATAACAGAAAGAGGAACATATACTACAAGATACTCAGCAAAAAAATATTTTAAAGTGCCAAGATTAAAAACCAACTACATGGGTAGAACGGTCATTTACAGAGCCATTAAAGAATAGAATCCACTGCATGTTACACTGCTTAAAACTGATGGTAAAATAAGGTTTCAAAAATTCATAAAAAGACACTACCTCACAGAAATTGGAGAGCCGATGAATCCTTACTGCCGGTGTGGAGGGTATAAGGTGATGGAAATGAAATATTATTAAACCTTAATACTATTTGTATTCTTCTTAATGTGACTTATCTATATTCTTAAGTGTATGTAGATATGTGTGTATACAAAGGTGTTTTGTTTAGTTTTTTAAGTGTTAAATGTTGTGTTTGTTATGTTTGTCGAACCCCAAGAATAAAATAATACAAAACAATTAAACAAACAATAAAACAAAGGGTGGGAAAGCCCATTTTTGGTTCCATAAAGAATCAGTATTGCAAAAGAGATAGAAAGTGTAAAGAAGTTCTTTACCAATTTATGGGTTCCTCATGCTCATAGCTCTGAAATGGCTGGTTCTTTATGGTTTTTAAAATTGGTTCTGCTTTGTCATGCTATGTCAAGAAAACCTTTTGTCGCACTTTTATTTGTAAGAGTGCACCTGCTCAAGGTTTCCATCTGTACAAACACAAACACAATTTCACTCACTGAGTAAGTGACTGAGTGACTGACAAACCTTCTTGCAATGCACAAATGCCCAAGAACTGCCTCTTGTTTGCCGATGAAGACATTATATACTGCTGGTCTGAGGACTACATTTTGCCACAAAGCTAAGAAGTATATCTGCTGCCAAGAGGCAAAATATATTATCGTAAAAGGAAGTGGTGTGAAGACATACTGTGCCATTAATGTGTGTGCAAAAGTGTGTAGCAGTAGTGTGTCCACTTAACATCACTACCACGCCATTTGCAGCAACCGCAACTGCCTGCCTCGCTTAGCTTCCCTACCACAACTTTAGCATTGCAACCATGCCAGCTGTTGGCCTCGCCCAGCATCACTACAGTGGCATAGGCATTGCTACTGCAGCATTAGCATCCCTACTGCACTGGCCACCTGCCTTGTCCAGCATTGCTAGCAGAGTTAGCAGCGCTAACACCGACCTCTGGCTTCACCCAGCAATAGTATTATTCCTTTAGTCACAAGCCATGTTTATGAAGTCCTGGGCCCTTCACATCTGAAAGGCTTGAGTTCTTTGCCAGATGGTGTCACATGACATTGTACATGAAACATATTTGATGTAATTTTATGCATTTTTTCAAAATAAAGAGCATTATGATTCCAAACTCCTCATTGTTGAAATGCCATTGACGATTCTATGCAGCCAATGGTAGTCTAGCAAAACCAGGCTTGCTTGTTTTTTCTTGTTTAAATCATATAATCAAACAGTTCAAATAATAAAGTGATGAAATGGTGCTGTGCTCTTTACCTAGATTACACCCACTTTTAATGAAATGTCATTAAAACAAATCCTGAATATTTTTGTATCTTCTAACCAGTGAGTTGTGACAACAGACAGCTTTCATCTGCCACTTGTTTCAGTCAACTCTCCCATTTCTACCATATAGAACAGGATTTACATATTCATGTGTTCATTACATTTGCATTAAATTCATATTGCATCATAAATGGCTATTGCGTTCAATTCCCCATGCGAGGTGCATCATTAAAGAGTTGCCAAGGAGAGGTGCATCCCTTTTCTTCTTTTGTTGTAGCTTTGTCGCTATTATCTGTCAGATTGAAGGCGTGCATGCACGTGTCATTTCCTGTCAGAATGGTTTAGGAGTGGCCATCAGTTTCTACAGACAGGAAGTACGGGGATTCAGCTGTGCTGGAGCCATAATTAGAGCCTTCCCTTCCTTTTGCAAATCAGATGCAAAGCAACTCAAACAGAGAGGGCTGCATGATTAAAGCGCACTCGTTATTTCAGACGTGTCTCTGTGTGATGTCTACTCACAACCCAATGAGACACAGTAGCACACACAAACATGCCAGTAGTGTGGATTTGATTGGTGCCGGGCTTTAGAGACAGAAGCATGCAGTTTCATCAAGCGTTTTCCACTGTTCTTCAGCGCGGGTGCAACTGCAGACAAGTGGTTTGTGTTTGATGGAGATTCATTGTGTGTTATTATTTAGTGATGGGCTGCCTTGAATGTTTTACACTTGATTGTTATACATGGTCTTGCAGTGCTTGCATATTTGGTAAAATGCTGTGTAAATGTGTGTGTGTTGAGGAATATTTTGGATCATTATCTTGTGGAAACCATCTTCAGATTTAACAGATTATTTGACATTTGCTAGTATTTGGTCCATTTGATCCATTCTTCCTTCAACCAATGCTATATTGTTAATTCCACTGGCAGCTACACAACCATTTAAATGTGAGAAAGATCCACTCCAATGCTCTCACAGTCGGTAAGGTGTTCTTTTCATGAAACGCAGTTCCTGTTTTTTCCCTCCATATGTGCTGATTTTGGCCAAAGAGTTCAGTTTTGACTTCCTCAGTCCACAGCACTTATTTCCAAAGGACTTCTTTCTCTAGCTGTTCTGTGACATACTTCAAACACTGAAATTTGTGACAAGGTCACAAGGAAGGTTTCCTTCTTTTGACTCTATCATGAAGCTCATGTTTGTGCATGACCACTCTTGACTCCTGCAGGTTCATTGGTAGTCATATAACGTTTTGATTTGCCTTTCTTACCCATCAAAGGAGCAGTTCTCTTCAGGTCTCTTCAATTCTACTCAGTTTAATCCCAATGTATTTATATAGTACTTTTCACAATGCATGTTGCAAATCAGTTTTACAGAGATCCAGGTCCAAGCCTCTTTTGAGCAAACCAAAGAAGACAGTGACAAGCACAAACTCCTTCATACCTAGAGAAAGAAACCATGAGAGAAACCAAGATTCAAAAGTAGAACCCATCCTCTTATAGTTCCTTGACCTCCCCAGTTCCCCTGAATTGCCCTTTCGTAATAACATCCCACATTGTTGAAACCATAAACTGAACACACATGCCATCTTCTTATAGCCTTTGTGAGGCTGGTTCATACCTAGTGTGGACTCGTACGCTCACCTTTACGGACCATCCGCATTGCTTGACGTTCCTACCTCTTGCGCCACTGTCCCTGGCTGAGTTAGCATTGTAACACAATGCTGTTTAACAACAAAGCTGGAATGTCAGACAGATGGAGAAGGCAGCAAGGCAGCAATATGAATTTAGCCTTTTTTTTTTTTTGAGTGGTACATGTCTTAGCACAGGCATTGCACATGGCTTCTGCATCTGCAGTAGATAAGAACCAGCATATAAGGTGGCCAAACTTTTGCACAAGTCAGATTCATGTTCCTGTTTGTCCCAACTCTGGTAATGTACAGGAAAGCAGGGATGTAACACATCTCATGACATGTCTTGGAAGTTATAGCAACTACTTACAACTTTTGAATAGTTGGCTAGTTAATACTGTAGCACTAAATCTGGTGCTGAGCACATCGGCATGGTGGCCGATTTTAATGGAACTGTTACAAACCAGGGCCTCGGATGGGAACTAATTTCTGACCACACTCAGCAGAGATGCACAGTGTGAGGGTGCCAAAGCTGGCAAAGTGCTCCAGCTGTGGGTTGATTAGGCCGAGGATGGGACGCAGCTGGAGGACGGACATCTCTGCGCTTCCTGGGAGAATAAATTTGCACCTTGCACCGTCCTGAACAATGGCATGGAGCAACGCACATAATTAAAAAACATGGCTAATTTGCACACTCCTCTCTGGCTCTAAATTGGAATCCAGTTCACCACTGAGTGTGTTAATTTGCGCAGGAAACAGCCGACTGAGAGGGGATGGCACAGTGGCAGCCTGACAGGCGCTGGACAGCCACGTCTGATGGACCTCCAAGATCAGACACTTTTTAAACTCCTTTTCTGTAAAGATATATGCAATAGAATATAGGAAAGCAGAAAAGTAATCAAAGCAGCAGTGGCGTCAGTTTTGGATAATCTGCCTAACATAAGCACGAAGAGGGCGGGGGGATGTGTGTGTCGGGGGGGGGGGGTTTAGACATGTCCTCTCAGACATCTTCCTGGATTGATGAGTCTTCTGTCATGTATGTTTCTGAAAAGCGGATGAATTATGACAGTTTTCATATTAAACAGACTTATCTGGAGCAAAGAGCATTACGTGTGCTGAGTACATTAGCCGATAGAATCACAAATTGACCTGCCAATCAGTTTGCCCTGGCTTCAAAGGTGCAGATAAGGTACTGAAGGTCATTGAAAGCCGACATCTCTGTGGGTCTTCCCTCTGCTATCAATATCTTGTTATCCTCAGAATCTGATCTTCTAGAACATGAGAAAAAAGGATCTTTTGGACTTATTTTGGAGCAGATATAAAGTCCCAGTCTACATTTTACAGATATTCTCAAACACTGAACTTCAGAAATTTCCATTAGAAAAGTAATTTGCTGGAGAAAAGAGTATAGTTTTAGAGCTTATGAAGTAATCTCGCTGATATTTGTTCTCTTAATGAATACTAAAAAGGTGCACTGGTGATCACAGTTGCCTCTCCGTGTCTGCAATGCGCCTTTATTAGTCAAGTAATGAAACTTACTGTGGAGGATCTGTGAAGGATTCTGACCATGGTAAAACTGGCATGAGTCAATTCAAATAATCCCTGCTAGGTATTAAATTGGGCAAATTCTAGATAATACCATTAGATTTACAGATGTGTGCTCAGTACTAGGTAGAGCTTACGTCCTGTGGTCTGAATGAAGGCTCTTGCTGGTATATATGTAAAGGGCTTAGACTGGTCTTAATTATGGCATTATGGAATAGAATTCATTATCAAAGCACACAAATCACAATTTGGAGCTCGCTGAAGAGCGCTCTCGTGGAGAATCTCCCCCTGCTTTCACACAAGATAGTTACAGTGTGTGCACTTCAAGAGGCCCAGCAGCTCCGGAGTGGAGGAGACGTAGAGAGTGTTACATTTGGATGAGATCAATCCTCACATTGGGGCAAGCTGTCATACCTGTGGGCAGGGCGTTGACAGGCAGTTTGTTTGCAAAGGAGGTCAGGCAAGGCGCCGGGGAAGTGCAGGAATGCTCTGCTCTCTCCGTGTCATTGGTGGCGGGCGCCGGCCGTGCCGGAGGTGACATCTTGATTTATTGACCCATCAGGGGTCACCTGGACCTGAGCTTGGGGTCATAGTATCAGTCCATGTAAGCTATCTGTGTGCTTTCCTATAATGAAACATGTTCGTTTTTGTATGTGTGTGTGTGTTTTGATTGAGTGCCCCACACAGAGCAGAAATATGGAAAAGAGGGGAAATTGCCATGTCAGTGTAAAGAGTCAGTTTAGATAAATGTACTTCGGATCAGACCCTAAAGCATTCACACTCGCTCTCAGCATAGGCTTCTTCTGTGGCATTTTACTTTTCCATTAGGGTTTTTTTTTTTATGACAATTTTGCACAATTGTCTGCACACATTAGCTTGCTCAGGTCTAGTTTGTTCATTGGCTGTCGTTCATAAAATCACCAGCAAGCTAAAAAACTCTTATTGTGTACATTCTGAAAAAAGGCAGGCCTTAACATGATGGAGAATATTTTTTGAGCTAACTCAACTTATTTTTTTCAAATATTCTCCAAAATGCTCTAGTTGCATTTCAGTTTGGTCAAAAATACATTTAAGGTTCAGCCAACTCAAAAACATAAATAAAATAAATAATTAAATGAGCTGCAGCTGAGCCTCCCCCTCAATTTCTTTACTGTTTATTCCCTCCCATCACGATGGGGGAGGCCTTCCGATTCTCCTAGACTGCTGATCATGAAGGGCTGTGGTGTTGATGATATTCAAGCTTATACGTCTGTCCCTTGACCTGCAGGCAGTTAGACAGTTGTGCCACTCCAGAGCTGTGAAAACATCTAGATATCTGTGTCCAAAAAGAAACAGAAAGGTAAATATACTCAGAACTGTATTTTTATGTAGCGTAGTTATACAACTCTAGAGTGACATAACATCCTAACTACTGCTCATCAGGCGTAAAAAAGTCATGAGTTCAAATAAAAGCAAGATGTGGGGGGCATCATGTGATAGGTGGAGTTCTAACCTATAGATGGGTATAAACTACACCAATTGAGGGGGAGGAACACATACGAAAAGTCTTAAATATTATTTAAGCAATTAAGAGAGATAAGTTAAGTTGAGCTAAGTGGAGTTGAGCTGTTATTTATTTATTTATTTTATGTTTCTTTACAATGTGTTGGTGCACAAAATAGTCTGACAATTCATGCCCATTGCCGTCTGTTGTGTTTATATTGTTATATATATGTTTCCTAAATACAAGTCATGTAATCTACAGTACACTATAAAACTCAAACCAACCTCTATTTGTTTAATTTCCCCTCAAAAGTAAACAATTTTTTAGGTCATCGCTATCTTCAAAATAAAAACTTTACAGGAGAAGAGAAAAACCTTCTTAACTTTAACTAATTTTTATCTGAAGTCATTTAATTGGTCCATTCATCAAAATATTTTGACACAAGAACTGATAAATTCAAATAATGTCCATAAGTGAAAAACTGTACGAATTGAAGGCTTTTGTTTGACAGCAGTGATATTAAAAGAAGCTGCATAAAGCCATCATCAACAACTGAATATAATTTGAGTCTTTAGAAGTTTGATTCTTTTCTGCTTCTCACCTTCCAAGTTATCCAAAACACATTCAGTTACATTCATGCAGATGTTGCTGCTGTTCTATAGACCATTTGGTCACTGATTCTTATTACTGAGTCATTCCCGGGCAACAATACAGCAACTGTTCCTCTCATTGTATATGTATATGCATCATACTTGGACCATGTCTCTACTGTCCTCTATTGAGTTATTGAGTATTATGATAATAACAATTGAGGATGATGATGATGATGCATTTAGTTAAGAGAGATCCTTTCATATGTCCAAATGTTTATCCATCGCATGCTTTTTTACTTGACCCTCTTTCCCTGTTTATTTAACACTGCACATCACCTTTCCTGCTTTCAGCACCTCAGTAATGACAGCATTCAGGTAGACACACACAAATGAGTAAGCACACAAACATACCCCCCTCACTCTCAGTCCCTCTTTTTAACCAGCACGCACCAGTGGCCAATCAGCATGCACATAGGCTGTTTTCGCTGTGTGTAGCCAGCTGTTGTGCTTGTTTGGTGTTAGTGGTGTTGATGGTGGGGGTGGTGGGGTGATGTTGACACTGTTGCGGCTGTGTTTCCTGCCCTGGCTGCCAGCTGCCAGCTCTCTATTCTCCCATTCTCTCCTTTACTCTGTGTCCGACGGTGGTGTTAGCTGGCTGCCTGCTGACAGACGCCTCCTTTCTGCCGGCCCGCGTTACAGTATCGGCCTGTTATAACTGCAACAAAAAGGAGTCCACAAAGAGTCCACAACGGGGTCCTGCCTCACTTCTTTGAGCCTCTGTTTATCAACACTTGCACTGTGCTGCATGATCACGGGCCTCACTGTGTGTTTGCACACACACCGCCTGACTGTAGCACAGTGGCAGGTGATGCAGCAAGCAGGTCTCGAGTGGGAAGGGTGTGTGTGCGTGCGTTGGTGTGTTTGTTTTGTACACTGTCAGGACAAAATGTTATAACTTTGAAGAAAAATCCATAGAAAAATATGGACAAAAGGATACTGACTTATTGAAGTTATCTGAAACTAGACGGTCAAACATATCTTCATAGACAAACAAAAACCTTGTATCTCCATATATATTTTTTATATTTGGGCATAATGTAATGTAACCATAATCTGGCCACATTTCACAATTAATGGGCATATGGAAATGCTCTAAAATGGCTTATTATCTTTTTACATTGACTTCCACTGAAAGTTGGTTGATACAGTACTATGTACAAGTCAGAGACAAGCCTTTATTTATTTAATTTTCAGTACAAGTTATCAGGTTTTCTGTCTTAGTAAAAAAAATGAATGCAGATATTTAACAACTTCTAAATTACATAGAAGCCTCAGCAGCTATGTAAAATGGTATTTGTGGTGTTTAGTGAGTCCACCCTTTTCCTTTATTACAG
This sequence comes from Salminus brasiliensis, assembly GCF_030463535.1. Lineage (NCBI taxonomy): Eukaryota > Metazoa > Chordata > Actinopteri > Characiformes > Bryconidae > Salminus > Salminus brasiliensis. Next base: position 11,283,650 of record NC_132887.1, on the reverse strand, counting down.
CTTCCATTCTTTCCAGGGGTGATAGAAGTTGGCACATTTTCTGCTTGTCTCACCACCCAGGTCATAACCCATAATATATAAGCCCAAACACATGTGTCCAATCAGTGATGCTGATTTATGGACTCCGGAGTGGTCAGTGATCAATGGTGATCAGTGGCCAATGCTTTAAGAATGCCACCATCTTCAGGAGTTGTTTTGATCACATGTTTGCTTTTCTCAGTAAGAAGGTCTTGATCAGCTCCACATCCTTTCAGACCCACAGTGTTGAGATGTCTTCTTACAGTGGAAGAATGGGCAGAAAGGACTTTTTAAGCAGTGCTTATCTGATGGCCATGGTTTCGGTGGTGTGGGAGGTCTGTTAGGAGAAATATTATCATATTATTTTTATCATATTATATTTTTTTTTTATCTTTTTTAAACCAGTTTTGGAAACTTATTTGTCCTTGACGTTGCCCTTCTTTACAAAAGTGATCGGTGCATTTAACTTTGTGTATTTGTTTGTTGGGTTTATCTTAAATTTTTGCCCTGAAGTAAACATACATATATAGTAATATTTAAGTAAGCCCACTACAACTTGTCCTGTGGTATATATATATATATATATATATATATATATATATATATATATATATATATATATACATGAAGTGCTTTTTAATAGATGATAGAACCACTTTTGCAAATCAAAGTTTACTGGAGTGCTGCCATAGAAGAACTACATTTGGTCCAATAAAGAGCTCCCCAGGACCTCCCTGGTTTTGTTTTCACATGGACAAAGTGAGTTGAAGTGGTAGTGATAGTTTATGCTTCATGATATAATGATAAATAGCCATACAGGGCACACGCATGACAGGAAATCATTATTTCACAAGTGCTGTTCTTTTACTGACCGAACAAACAAAGTCTTGTCTTTTTTATCAGTTATGCTCCAAAACAAATATTTGGTCGAGGTGGTGCATTAACTCTCTGGTAACGCTGGAATGATTGGGAGTGTTTCATTCCATTGTTTGTTTGGTGCTGGTAAACATGTGGCTAGATTTCAGCCACAAATGTCACACTGAGGAACAATATACTCTATGTAATTCAGGGTTGACATTTTATCTAATTCCCCCAAATCCTGTCCACATGCACTGTCAAAATAAAAATGATCAAGACGTCTTTTTACATGTTTAAAATGTATACATGTCATCTGTGTGTTTTTCAAAGGATAAACAAACTCAGACTGGCCTTAATGTGCAGGTGTCCTTTCTTGAGCGAGCTCTGAGCTTTAATGAAATGTGACTTGTTTGATGGTATGGAAACTGCAGTCGTAGTGCAAATGGCTACACTTAACTGGCGGAGGCAGTTGTGTTTGGGATGATGGTTGGATGGGTACGTGTTTGTGTGTGTATGTGTGTGTGTGTTGGCTGGATTGTAGAATACTCAGATCTGTCACCTGATTAAAGGAGAGACTGGAGATGGCAAAATGAGGGAAGTATGAACAGAGATAAGCAGCCATGTTTAAAGAGTCCTCTGATCAACTATTCCCATAGAGAGATCACTGACGGCTGTGTTACACACATAAAATACACACACACACACACACACACACACACACACACACAAACACACACACACAAACACACACACACACACACACACAAACACACACACATAACATTTGGCTTAAACTTTGTTCTGTCTTCTCACGTTTATGCTATCTTTTCCAAAACCTGCCAAAGTCTTGGAAATAATGTGACCATAAAGGGTACTTTGGAGCGATCTAATAGAAGAACTTTATTTGGCTTAATAAAGAGCTTTTTAGTTAATGGTTTTAGTCTTCCAAATCAGAGTTCTTGTGAAGCATCTGTACCACTTAAAGACCACTTAGACCACTCAAGAACCATTTAGCGTGTCTTATTTTAATAATAAAAAAAAATAATTACCAAATCTATATCTCTCTAGACTTACATACATATCTCTCTAGACTCTTAGACTCTTTAAAAATTAGGTTCTTCATGGATACTAGGCTCTAGATTGGTCCATGCAATCCTACGAATAATTTAATCCCCTACATGGTTCTTTGCCTTGTAAAAGGATTCTTCTCTTTACAGAAGTGGCACTATAGTATAGCATCTAAAGATTCCACTAGTGTTATAGTGAGTTTGAAGGAAGAGCTAGTTTATTGTGTCGTGATTGTGTTCACCCCCAAACCAGAGGAGCTCACTCAGCACTTTCTGTAAAGTTTCATAAAGCGGAAAGGCTATTGACAGGGACTGAACCTTAACAGATATAATAAACACTGCCTGAAAACAAATTGCTCACACGCTACGTGTTTAATTTTTCAGGCCTCTTTTAGCCATCTATTTCCATATTAGTTGTGAGAGGCAGGCTTGGCCAGGCTGGATGGATGACACTGTCAGGGATTGAACCTAATGGAGGAGCTGTATGAGTGATCTCTACCAGGGAAAGCCTATTAGACCTGACAGGGGGATGATGATATTAGACCATCATCATTCAGAAGACACCACCCCCACACCTTCATCCATCTCCCACCCCCCCCTTCTCTCTCTCTCTCTCTCTCTCTCTCTCTCTCTCTCTCTCTCTCTCTCTCTCTCTTCCGACGTACCTCCTCGCTCTGTCACTTTTCTCTGTGTCTGTCCCTTTTCCTTCCCTCCATTCATCTCTTCCTCTATCGGTCTCCTCCTCTCCTTTTCTTTCCTCCCTCTCTCTCTCTCTCTCTCTCTCTCTCTCTCTCTCTCTCTCTCTCTCTCTCTCTCTCTCATTTCTCTCTCCCTCCCTCTCCCATCATCATCCACCCTTGCTCTCTGCGTTTCTCTCTCTTTCTCTCTGGTGGCCAATTCAAAGACAAATTTTGCCCTTTTCTTAGCCCATGAAACATTTAACATTTCATTTCGGATCCTGGCAGACGCAAGTAAAAAATGGCCAAATGAATCTTACTTATTGTCTAGCCCGAGTGCAATCATGAGCTAAATATGAGATCTCTGTCCCCTGCTCTGTATCCATTGTGTTCCTGGCTGCCTCTCTGCCTGCCGATCCACTGTCACACACCGCTCATGTCCTCATCGTCAAGGCAACCGTGATTCTTCACTGGAATTGTTCCAGCCTGGTGCTCTTTCTCAGCGAGGTTAAGGGCACACTTTTATCCCCAAGAGAGCTTTCTCGTAAATAAACATACACCTAACAAAACCGGCAGAAAATCTGCCCTCACTGAATTCTCAGTAGTTTTACTCGGCAGCTCTGTGAGGCTGAGCACAGCCCTGTTTTCATACAGGATTAGAGGCTGTGGCCGGCTGTGGCGCCTTTGTGCTCAGGCCTTTGGATCATCGCAGTGAGTCACCGCTCCCTTTTAAAGAGCACATGAACCTGAGACAGTCCCCCCCCCTCCGACCCTGGACCTGACCCGCTGGCCCCTTGACCCCTAAGCCCCTTACTGCTGATCTGAGTCTGTTTCACTGCACATTGTAAAGTGCTGGCATTAGAGGTCACAAGGAGTTTAGGCTTATTTTGTCTGTGGCCTCACCATGTCATAAAGCTAGTTCTTCTCCAGTTTGGGGAGACTATACTGAAGATGAAAATGTTCAGGGGAAAAATATTAACAAACAATATAAACATAGAGACATACAGACTTTCACAGATTTGTTTACAGTGGTGGTAAATGGAGCTGGAGGTTATCATAACTTAATCACAATATAACCATCATATATCCTGTCCAAGATGTCCAGGAAACCTACATGTGTGTCTGAGGTTTTGTATGAAATGCTGATAACGAGAAATTAGTGGCAATCCTGAAAAACAGCATATTTTCTTTGCAGACTATTTTTAGCCCGGTCTCAAGACGAATTTGTACATATGTGACTTAAAGACCATTTCAGGATTTGTACAATGTGTACTAAATATTGCTAGACCTGTCTGCATATGCAGGGATTACTAATGCAACCCACACATGCAGAAATCAAATGTTCTGAACAGAAAATGTTACAAAGCAACCAGTGTAATTTCATAACCTGAACCTACACCTCAACACCTAAATGTAACCTACTACACCTAAACCTACTACACCTAACCTTAACTTAACCTAAACTTAACCTAACCATAACTTTAACCAAAGTAGAATGTGAAATGCATACAGTTTCTATCATCCATTAATTTCTTTTTAGAAGTGCCAACACAGTAGCACGAATTTAGCTGTTATCCTTGTTGAGTACATGGCCGACAGATTGTACTGTACTGTAAATGATATAATGTGAGAAAATCTAAAAAACAGCACTGGGATGGGAGCTGTATGTGAAAAGTACAATATGTGTGAATATCTGCAAAACAGTGCAACTAGTGGACAGGAGCTCCTTTTGTGAATCGTGAAATAAGTAAATGAATAAAGAAAATATCTTTGTGCAAATGTTAGAATTTCTTGAGGTGAACATTTTGATGTATATGTACAAATTTTAGGAGATTCTGTTGCTATTTTGCTCAACAACAACAAATATTCATTTCATGTGGTAACTATCAGTGATGTAGCTTTTATAGACATGTGGTTCCAAAAAAAACTGACAGCAGTAGATAAACTAAAGTCTGATAAACACTGGTCTGTTTGTGGGGAAACTGTTTCACTGATTGTAAGGAAAAGACAGTAGCAAACTAAAAGAAATGCTAAATTACGGTATTTCCACAGCAGACTCTGGATGTTCTAAGCTTTAGTGCTCCTACATTTAATATAGGAATAATGTGCTAAAGCTTAATGTGTAGGATTATCAGAATACTCAGATCTTGGTTACGGTGGTCAGTTGCACTTTTCAAAAGAGTTACATGCTAGCAGACACTGATCCCAAAACTGCAAATTAGACCGAGTCTCACCATGAGTGAGAGTACCACCATGTTTTAAATTAAATGATGCCACACACACAGTATTGCATCTGTTAATTGGCAGCGCTCTATGATAGATCAGCCCATTTGTGAGAAAATTAGAATAAAAAGCAAGCTCAGAACTTTAAGGTGACATCTTGGTGTTTGATACCCCCAGATTAGGACAGGGAAAAAAGCAAATAACGCCCGTTATGAGTCCATTCATATGCCATAAAAACACTTTAATTGGGGCTCATTATGCATACTCATGCACGCATGCGAAAAGCAGGCAACTCCAAAAGCATCTTTGGCAATTTATATCCTTCACAGATTTGTCAAGAAGAAGGTATGTCTAAAACACGGCACAGCCACAGCCGTCCCAGGAGAATATAATGAATCTTCAAACGGCGCACATGCTTCCTGCGTTTCCATAATCCGCCTTTTGAATATTATCAAAACTAGAATATGACATGTCGGGTCCGTAGAAGAGTCACAAGTCGGTTTTTGTTCTACACGGTATCACATGCAAAGCACATGCTTTCTTCACTCACACTCCCCTCCTCCTCGTCCTCCTCCTTCTTCTCCTTCAGTCAGTAGCCCTTCCTCTGAGCCTCGTGGTCAGCTCTGACACTCACTGTCTTCTTCTAGCTGTCACTCTTCTGCCCGTTTTTATTGAGCTCGGGAATACATTATCCCTTTATGCTATGCAAATTCTTGTAAGGGCCTTTGCAACATCACTCCAACCATCCTTTCTATTGTTCTTAATTCGCTGTTCCAGTGTATCTCCATCCCGAGGCGAACGGAGGTATTAAAGGGCAGCACATGTGATTGCCTCCACATAGGCCAGAGTCTGGGAAATATCCTTGAAACGTATGGCGGATTACTTCTGGGACATGAATGCGATCAAAACGAGAGGAGTCCGCGTGGCGAGGGCCCGGCTAAAAGCTTTATGCAAAACGGGATATCTCTCCGCCTTTCCATTAGCCTGCCGCTCTGAATTACTTAATGTGTTATAGACATTTTGCCATGAAGTAATTAAAGGATTATTCTAATACGAAGCATATTCACTATTTGGTGTTTCGCTGCACTGTCTGGCAGGTTCAGAGCCCTGGCTGGGACCAGCATGTGAATTACACAGTCTTTGCCCTCTGCCCACAGTCAGTGACGGAGGAGATATGGCAGAGTGTGTGGCGTATACCTGACGGCGCTCCCAGTCCCTGTCACGCTGGCAAATTTGCTCCAAGAGGGGCGATGGATTGTAACCCTTCCAAATGGAATGACAACAGAGTGGTGCGGCAAACAACTTAATTTGATCAGCTTTATGTAAAACGCCTGCTTCTCCGGTGGGCCAGATTAATTGTAAATGTTTACAATGGATTTTAGAATGTGTGCTAAACACGATAATCCAACCGGCGACCCAAGGGAGGGGAACTAACAAATTAATAACAAAGGATGCATCTGCTTAGCACGGACTGAGCGTCTGAGCGCCAGAGTGAGTGTGTAGTGCGTGTCTGATGCCAGGCTGCCTTTAACATGTTTATTACACACACGAGAGAGAGGCAGAGAGTGACAGAGACCCAGTTTGATGCAAACCGAACCACAGCACTCCCTAAAACTTGTCTCCTCACTCTTCTTTTGAAGGGCTTTCTCGCCCCGTCGCCCGTGCTGAAACCCTGTATATTTGTTACTTTGTTTTCTTGGATTTCATTTCCTCGACAGGGTCAGCGTCATTAATTGGGTGAGGCTTGCGCCCGAGCAATTTCTTTAACACATGACACACAATTATGGCGAGGAAGAGGCAGACAAAGGGAGAGGGCTTTCACACGTTCCCCCACTCGCCTGGGATGTTAATGATGAGAGCGGGGAGCAGCTCGCCACGGCGTAATCAGCTCTGCCTTCAATCAGGAGGACTTAATTAGCTCCTGTTATGAAGGTAAACACAGCTCAGCAAAGCGTTCAACAAACAATCAGCCAGCTCACTCGCCCAGTCCACCACTGTATACCTCGCTGACATCCACAGGCATACACCAGCCAGCAGTCCCTGCACAGCTGTATGCCTGCTCGGCCTGCTTATCAGCCTTTCAGCGTGCTTTCCTGACACACTACAGAAGATACGACTTTATTTCCCTTTTTTATTCACTCCTCCTGACATATGACTGTAGATTATCACAGAATATGCAGAAACGGTATGGTAATATAAGATTATCCTGACGTTCTGCATGTTGAACGGCCTTCATACAAAAAGAAGCATGAATAATAGAAAATGTGCTGCACTATATGTACTGTAGTCTTTGTAATGTGTAAAATCTGTCTTGTAAATGTTATGATTTACAAATGTTTCTTACCTGCAGTCCCTCAGCCTGAAAACCTGCTGGAACGATCTCTGCTCTGAGCTATGGCTTAATAAAGGAAGCTGCTGTCGTTAGGTTCTTTACAGCCATCCAGCCGTTTGGCTTTCAGTGAGACTAGAACAGATTGAATAACATTTATGTATATACAAAAACTTTAAAACCACTTATTGTGGTGTTTCAGGTTCTGGAGAAACCTTCTTGCAGTCTGTAGACTCTAAGCTAAAAAGGGTTCTTTATTGTGAAAAAAGACACTCATAGAACACTTGTTGGTGTTTGTAGAGAACCATCCTTTACAAGAGGCTTATATTGTATTTGAAGAACTACTTAACCAGGCAAAAAAACATTGAAACATCGTGATTCTATACAGAACCCTTTAAAACACTTTAAAAGAACCACTTTTGCTATTGCAGTGGTTCTCAAACTGGTCCTCAGAACTCTAATGATGGTCCACATACTTGCTCTGTCTCTGTGTTGACAGTTGGCTTGGAGCACAAATCCCAAATCATCTATGACAGGAGTGGGCAATTTCAGTCCTGAAGGCCAGGATTGCTGCACAGTTTTGTGCTTTTCCTGCTTAGACACACCTGATTCAACTCGACTGTTGATTTCTAAGTTTAGTAAGCTTGTTATCGCTGGAAAATCAGCAAACTGTGCCGGACTCCAGCCCCTGTTGCCCACCCCTGATCTAAGGTGTCCCTGAGGTCTGATTTGAGAACCACTGCCCTGAAGGACCTTCCAATGGATGGTTCTTGGAGAACCACTCATGACTTTATAGATCAGTAGTAATTGACTGGATATATGTCAGTAATACAGTAGTAATATTGTAGTAACAAATGATTGTTATCATTTACTTTAGGTATCAAATGCTAATTAAATGGTGAATTTATTGCTCATAATATGTTAAAATAATGGCAATTGTATTCATCTAAAAGTTGCATCAGGTGATGCTGTAAGTTCTTTAAAATGATGTTTCCTCTTCTCAGAAACAGGGAGGTTCTGAACACCTTACTAGGGAATTCATTTAGGCATGACTAGCAAGAGTCCATATTGCTAAGGCAGACCACCATCTGGTAAGTAGAAGGTTTTAGTCATGGAGACTGTTTCTTCAGATGAGCTAGGGGAAAGCTAGCACTAGAGATAATGCTAAAGCTAGCAGTAGTTTAAGTTAGATAGATACAATAAAAAATGTTTTTGCAGTGTTACATTATATTCCTTTGTTACAATTGTACAGTTATTCCTTTAATGAAGATTTGATCGTGTAGCCTATTAGCATGGTAAAATAACAATAGCACAATAGTCACAATAATAAAAACCTCCAACCAACCAACCAACCAAAGGACATTTTTATAATAAAGAAAGTTAGCTAGTTAAAGTAATATTTTCAGCTATTCACATCTTTTTAAGGACTGATGTATTACTCACTTTACTATAATAGTTACTAATGAATTGTTTTATGAAAAATAAATAATTACAGCCTGTTACCATTATTTTGCCATTTTGTTCCAGACATGAAAATAGCTCATTGATTATTTAGTAATAACATCATTTAAAATAAATGTATAACTACAAATTGAAACCATTGTATTACCATATCAGTATCTATATATTATTAATCTTTAGTGCAACAAAGAAACTTTTTAAAGGTTTTTAAAAGGCAAGAAAGATTTTAAATGTTTTTTATTAAACTGCACATCCAACTCACAGAATAGATATCTAGGGCTTTAGAAACACACAAGGCGTAGAAATTGAGAACACTGAAAACAAGTAATAACATGGAAACAATGATAAAAGTGAGGAGTAATGTGTATTTTAAATATTTCATAAAGGCATAAATTCCTCAGGGTGCATTCCTAAGGCCTAGACTAACCACCCAGAGCAATGTGAATCAGTAACAATGGCGAGGCAGAATGCATCACTTTGGGCTTTTGTGGAATGGAACCTGTGAAAAAGTGGAGTGAGGTCACATATTAAAGCAGGAAAATGAGTAGTCAGCAGAAGCCCTGTGGAGCAGTGCGAGGCTGGCCTGAATGTGCAGAATGAGTGCAGCGAGTTTCTGATTTATTGCGCCCGGTGCAGCGGCAGCAGTGGCGTGCTGGCCTGCTGAGCCCCGACAGAGGCAGCCTTTATGTAAAACAAATCCTGGCTTTTTAATCTACTACCTCACTCCAGCACTATCTACTAGATTTCCCCAAGTGCAGGGAATGACAAGGGTTGCATTTAATTGAGGCAGGCTTGAATATGATAAGCTGAGCGCAGGTAAGTTATTTCAGGATGAAAGCTGCCTGTTGGTGCCGTGCAGGGGGTAATGAAGACTCAGTGCTCATATCTACTGAAGCCTGGGAAGAGCTGAGTTGATGGAATTGAGGGCAGTGTCTGTGTGATCCTTCACAGCTATGATAGGATATCTGCTACATGGAGGTGTGTACACTGTCTCATGAGATATGCATGCAATTTGACCTCACAGTTTACAGTGCTGACCACCAAAGGAAGCCTTTTTAGAGGGTGTGATCATTTCTGCAGTTCCATTTTATGGAAACAGTTTAGCTGAACAGAGGAATGGAGTCTATTTTAGGGCACGCAACTTTCTGAAAATACTAGAGGTGTCAGATTTGGAGTGCTGGTGTATTGCCATAGCTATGTTTCCATTGAGTTTCTGTATAAATTGGAATTGGCAAAATTAAACTATGTAAAAAATGTTTTTTTCAAAAAGGTTTCCATCAAACTGTGCAATACAAATGTTGTGCATAATGATCATGTCCTGCAAGACTGTAAGACCTTTTTTTAAATAAAAAGTGTTTGACATGTTGGCTTCCCAAATGTCCTCAAAAATCTACCAATAATGACATTTTGTTTAGTTCAGATGTGAGCACATGTTCATTGTTTTTCTCAGTGAATGTGGGAGGGGTATGGATAGGGTAATTCTGTTGTTCCTCAACAACAAGCCATAGAATGAACTATCAAGGATACAAATTTCTAAATTTCAGTTCTCAGATAATCTAGCAAAGTCTTAAAGGATATCTGAACTGACAACTGTTTTAATAGTGTACAAAAAAGGAGGCATGATTGTCTCATATAATATTTGGTTATATTGTCACTGTCCAATGAAAAACATGTCCAAAACAGTCTCTTAACTCTGAATGGGTGTCAATGTAAAATAGAGTTTATTATTAAGTAATTTGGAGCATTTCTATTGGTCTTTTCATCCAGAGTTATTCACACAGTGTAAAGAGCAGTTACAGGGTTTAAGCGACAGAGGAAACAAAAAACATGCATAAATCGAGACAAAATTAGCTTAGGTTTATTTAAATGACCTATATACTTTTATTTCCACTTCATATATTATTTACAGATTATTTCCATGTTGTTAGGTTGGACTGTATGTTGGAATGTGGCTTAAATCTATATATTAAATATCTTAATACATACATAGCATGACATGACTTAAACATACCCAAAAAAAGTGATGCTGGATACTGATGGAAGTCCATCTGTATATGTATAGGCTTGCTCTGGCATGAACAATGTTTTTGTTTTTTTCCCTCATCATTGCGATCATTTTGTCTATCCTCACCCAGCCCCACATGGGCTGATAGATTGACAAGTGAGCAAGATGAAAGCATTTGGTCAACACGCTGTTTACTATCCATTATTATGGCGTGAACATTGTGTCCTCAGGCAGGTAAACACATCTTCATTGATCCGATGGAAAGAAAAAAATATGCTCTCTTCACCTCCATCAAAAATCGCTCACAAAAGCTAATAGCAAACAATATCATGGGGAAAAAATAGTATGGGAATAGGTCTGACACTGTAGTGGAAGGGTAAATAATGATGCAGGCTAGCTGGCCCATCCATAAGCTGTAAAACTGCTGTCTGCTAAGATAAGATTTGAGACCTGTTTCTCCAATCCCTCTCCAGATTAGGCCTGCTGATGTGGTTTTATTTCCCTTAATGTCAGTGTAGGTCTTCTCTGAAGAGGCAGCAGAGTGAACGCTAATGAACACAACACACTCAGTGGAGCTCTATTGAAAGCCAGGAGGCACAGGGTGTTTTTAGTGGGTCAGTTTTTTTTAGAATGGCAGCATTGCTGAGAAACACATTTCTAATCTTAAGTATGATTTACTTTTTACATTTGAAAGAGTAAATATGACTTTAGCATCTTCATGTCTTACATGCTGAAATTATTGCATAAGTCCATCATACAGAATTTTGAAAATAAAAAACTTATTAACAAAATTTAGTTTATTGAGTTTCCATTTTTAAAGGGCTCTTAAACAAGGGTGGGCAACAGGGGCCGAAGTTCAGCACTGTTTGCTGATTTCCCTGCTAGTGACAGACCTACTAAACCTGCCAATTAAGAGGTGAGTTGAATCAGGTGTGCTTGAGCAGGAAAAGCACAAATCCATGCTGGAATCCAGACCTCCAGGACTGGAACTGCCCTAAAATATCAAAATGTATTTCCTTCACATTGTTGAATAATAAGAGTTTGGATCTGACATACCATGAACCTCAAACACTGATGTGTCCTCCCTTAAAATAAAATGGGAAATAACCCTAGCCCTAGTCAAAGCTGGTGTAAACAGTAAAACGTGACAGCAACTTTAGGAGAATATGACGTTGTTGATACTGGAGAGCAGCACCTCACCTCCGGACTCTGTTAGTTATGGGAATGTGGGTTGCTACGAGAAACAGGCATCGTTATCATGTTTTTTCATGTGCCAGTGTCCATAGAAGGGTGCACATGACAAAGCAAAAGCCAGGGAGGGCAAATGGGGATCTGAAAAAGGGGTAGGGCTAAAAGCAAACACTGGCCTTTTACCATCTCCTCTTTCCAGGGGCTGCTCCCACAAAATCAAAAAGGGGACTACCTCAGCTGACTGCCTGGAGTTTAACACACATCAGAAGAGAAAGTAGTGGCTTATGTTTTTAATTTAAGCCTCAGATAAACCAAACCCTAGGATAGCTAAAACTGGTCAGGCAAAAGCTAACCTGACTACAATATCTTCAGCTTGCTAACAGCACTTCGCACTGAGAGGGCACAAGGAGAGGACAGCAACATGATCTGAGCCAAATGAATTATTATAGTTTTTTTTTTTCATTCTTTGGCACCTTTTAAATGCTATGCCGCCAAGCTAGACTATGTTCTTGTAGCTAAATGAAAGTGGGCGGGTTGGAAAATTCATCATCCATCATGCAATCGAACTTTATCTAAATTGCACAACCGAAACATTACACCCAGTTAATCCAATGTGTTGATGTGTAATGTAACTAGCTTATTCCATACACAATCAACTGTTTGATTTCTCGAACAATTGAAGAGAGGTTTTACCAACATTCTACACAGCTTGTCCAATCTCACAACAGTTGGGAATGAATGTGGTTTGGTCAATTATCTGCAGTTAGCGCAGCAGCAGTGCTCTGATTAAAAAGTGACTGTTATTCTGTGACAGTAACTGCAGCAAAGCAGAGCCTTAAATATATTCAATCTACAGAGGCAGTTAACAGCAGCGGTGGTAAATAAGGCAGTGAAAGTTGGTTGTTTTGCTTGTGTTTGTTAGCTGTGCATGAAATTAGCCGTGGTTAGCGCAGCAGCACTGCTGTGGTTAAGTACGGTTGGGAAAGAGATCTCTTTTCTGTGGCAATTGCAGTAAAGTGGCATATTAATAATCTTGGATATATAGAGGCAGTTAAAAGCGGAGGTGGCGAGTAAGGCAGTGAAAGTTGGTTGCATTGTAATGCCTAAATTGCAGCCCTGAGTGAATTGAGAGGCTCTGGCCTCTCAGCAGGAGCAGGATCACCCTCTCTTTCATAATGATACATAAGCACTACACTGTCATCCCAAACCTGCAGGATCCATTCACTGAGCTTTCTGGCATGGTCATTACCTTCCAGCTAATGTCAGGAAGCCACTCGCATTTATTGCTACGGGTGTCTTGTTTTCTCTAATCTTGTAGTTTTGTTTTTTTTTGGTTTGTTTTCATTTCAATCTCTCTCTCACTCTCTCTCTTTATCTCTCTTTCTCTCTCTCTCTACCCACCCCAGGTCGTTCCTGATTTTCATCCCGTAACGAGTGGTAAAAACATGCACAGTGGGTAATTCACACTATATTAAAAACTGTTGGTACAACAAAGAAGTCTAATCACCAGAGCAAATTATCATCTGTAAATTAAAACCTGATGTGGAGCCGCATGGTAATAACGTTCCAAGCCTCTCCTCTCACAGCGTAATCACTGTCTGGCTGAGTTTAATATGCTCCTTCCATCTTTATGAGTAACGTTTTTTTTTTTTTTGTGGTTGTTGTTGGTGGTGGTGTTTTTTTCTTCTTTGTGAAACTCAGCCGCAGTCTGAGTAAATGCAGAAATCGTATCAGTGCAAATGTGTGGGAGAGCGCTTCTCCCCTATTCTCTTTTAGGAGTCTGGAAACAGAGGTGTCATTCAGATAATGCCCCAGAGCATACAGTGATAAGCCTAAAGTGTATCTCACCATCCTCTTCGTATTGTATTTTTATTTAATGCCTCTTCTGCCGCATCAAAACACCATTACCACATGTCATCTTGAATCACTGTAAAAGAGTTTAAACCGCTACTTTGCTTCTCCATCTGTTGATTTATGTTGGAGGTATTCATGCAATTTCCTAATACTTTGAGGAAAGCCTTGAAATGACGATGCCTATCGCCGGAGCTTTTATGGTTGTCTGCTTTGGTCCTCTCATATCACTGCTTAATGCGGTGGCATGAGGCTTATTTCTTGTTTAAACTTGTGTTATCGCAAATATGCAGAGCCTGAGCATTTGCATTTGCATCAACTAGCTAACTCCTTAAGTGGTGGTTCGCTGCATGGCGAACAGCACACAATATGATACCCCATAACCTTTCCATTCCATCACCACTGTGTTTTCACCGCACAGTGTAAGGAACTGTGTGTGTTTGTATGTATTCATGTGTATGTAACTGTGTGTGGGCGAAGGGAGGGTAAGCCCCTAAATTGTGCCATGGTCTTTCTTTGCTTTAGGGGGTGGCCGAGTGTGCGGTAAGGGAGGGGGGCTGCTGCTGCATTTTTATGCACCATAGCCCGTGTTACTGCTCTACCTTTCATTCACAGCAGCCTCTTGAATACAAGCCGATTATGGATAACAACCACATTACAGCGCGATACATCAAAGAACTAGCTTACAGCACAGTGGGGAGCCACTCTGGCACATTTCAGAATTCGAAACCATTCTAAAAGCTCTTGCAGAAAACATGTTACGCACTAAATGTGTCACATTGAAAAGTGTTTTCAGAGCCATTTGACTCTAGACCTCAGCCATGCCTCATTTTTCGCCTCGATTTTATTCAAGAGCCAAGTGATGCTTTAGGAAGCAAGAGAAAAGCGGAAGAGGAAGACATGAGAGAGCTTGCGGAGTTTTCAAGAAATGGGAATTCTCACGTATAGTCTCTGAATTTGATGATCAGACCGCTATCATTTGTAATCTATATCAGACCTGCTATTTTATCTATGGTGGTTTGTTGTGTACTTTCTGCACCGTTTCTCAATCATCTTTTCTTTGCTTGTAGATGTTTTGCAGATGTTATGTCTCCAGTCTTTCAGTTTTCTACTTTTTTTTGTTGTAAGTGAACTGAATGAATGAACTCCACAGTCCCTAGGCTATGGAAATCTTTCATCAGGTCAGGAAGTCCATGAAGGTGCACCCATTTATGTTTTAGTGCAGATAAAAATGAATATCTGTAAGCTGCTATTATAGTTCCTCATTATTCTAAACTGAAAGTTGTTGAGTGATTCAAGAATGGGATCAAATTAGAAGTTTTGTTCTGAAGCACGCAATTACCAGTAAAGGTGAGGTAATTCACTATTTCTTCATTTCTTTATAGAAAAACTCTTTTGGTACAATTATTAACTGTGTTCTCAGCTCATTTGAATTGTTTTTGTATTTGCATAATAAAAACTCATGTAGCACTAAATTCACATTCAAAGAAATATACACCGTCAACCATGTGATGAAGTCATTGCACACTGATTATCTGGTTGTGGTGGCACTGTTTAGGGGTGGGATATATTAGGCAGCAAGTGAACAGTCAGTTCTTAAAGTTGATGTGTTGGAAACAGGAAAAATGGGCCACATTGTGACGACTGGGTCAGAATCTCAAAAACTTCAGGCAGACCTTCTGGGGTATTCCTGGTATATAGTGGTCAGTACCTACCAAAAGTGGTCTGTAGAAGGACAACCAGTGAACCGGCGACAGGGTCATGGGTACCCAAGGCTGATGTGATTCATGGAGGCCCCACCTCACAACTTACAGGTCTTGTCTGCTAATGGAGCTGCTGCTAATATATCACAGAATGCCTTTAGAGGTCTTGAGGAGTCCTTGCTAGCTATGTCTAGATGGGTCAGAGCTGTTTTGGGAATATGAGGGAGACTTACACAATATTAGGCAGGTGTTTTTAATGTTATGGTGGATTGGTGTATATCATTACTGTTGTAATAAAATCTTATATTTCCAAAATTGTGATTATACAAGAGAAGGAAACGATGACATTTGAACATAGGTTTCTATGACACGGTTTTGTTTCAGATATATTTCTATTATGTATCTAAATATAAATGCATATGAAATTCCTGATCCACAGTTGTCCTATTATCATGTGACAGCCATGATTCTTGAATCTTTCCCAACTCTTCATCCAGAAGTGTTTGTTTTCTAATGAAACATGAGCCCCAGGCTTCTTAATAAGCACCTTGATTTCCTCACAGGTATTATAATGACTGTTATCACACCATTGTACAAAAGCCAAAACAGAAAATGGTAATAATTCCACACTTGTAGCTCCATGTGCCGTAGACGCATGGCTGGGTGTTAAGAAAACCAGCGCCTTGTAAATGGCAGGGTGAGGACCATCCAACCAAACTGGAAAGAGCTTCAGCTGCTTCCAACTGTTAATTCCATCTCCCCTCGGCACTTAGATCCAGTCGAGGCTAATTGATGATAATTTAGTCCTGTGTGGGAAATGGATAAAGCAGAATTTTAACCATGTAATGGTTGGGTTGCTTAAGACAAATATCAGAAGAAAGCACCTTATAGAGCAAAGCAGATTTAACTATGATTACAGTTCATTCATGTACCAACGCTCATGGTATAGAGCCTGCTAGGCTGCTGGGGTGAGTAGTACAAGCTTTAGGGCATGATTCAGTTGTATATTAGTTGTATGTAGTTGTATCTTTAAAAAAAAGTTGTGGATAATAAAATACAAAGTGTTATTACAGTGTATTATATTAGTGTAAATAAAGTAAGAGCTGCCTATTCTGATGCAATATGACATTATTTAATAAGTCAGCTATATATTGCATTTGTATCAGAGTCCTGTCTGTACCTGTTCCTATAGTGTACTAACTGTGTAATGCTGTCGGATGCTAAATTTCCTTCAGGATCAATAAATCTATCTGTCTGTCTATCTGTCTATCTGTCTATCTATATACTTGAAACTTGAGAAACTGCACTTTGTTGCTATGTGTCCAGACTTTGTTTTTGTGGATTTTTACTTTACTTAAGTATTGTTAAAGATTGTTAATTCTAAAAATTGGTAATCATACTACATTACACCTGCAAATGAAATTTTAAAATGTGCATTTTACATTGTGCAATTTAAGTAACTACAGGGACAAAAATATTGGGACACCTGTTAATTAATTGTTTCCCGAGACATTAAGGGTATTTAAAAAGAGTTTATCCTGCTTTTGTTGGAGTAATTATTTCTAGTAGATTTTGGAGCATTGCTGTGAGGATTTGATTGCATTCAGCGACAAGTGCATTAGTGAAGGCAGGAGTACTTATTAGTATATTTGTCAGTAATTCAAACTACAGACCACTAAACAGAAGACATGCAAATATGTAAATACATTTATCAATATAAATCTTTAAATCATATTTATATGACATTTACTTTTGTTATGACAGTTAATTTAAGCTGCCTCCATGTTTTAGCATTAAGCATAAGCCACCCCAGTATTATTCTATATTTGTCAGCTGTTGATGGAAACTTTGGGATTTCAGTCCCCTCGTGGCTACCACTTAAACGAAGCATTCACTATTTTGCTTACCACCATCTGCCATCTCAGACATTGAAGAGATGCCAACTCTCTCCAGGATAACAAGGTAACAGCGCTGAGATATTCCTCTGGGCAGGGTCTGGGCGACCGCAAAACAGTCCGGGAAAATCATTTTAAAACATTGGCTCCCGCTCATAAATTTCCACTTACAATTCTAGAGGCTTTTCCATAGCAGAGATGGCAGCAATTTCCAGGGCACTTGTCCATTACTTTGAGCTTAATTAACACTATTTAAGTGTCTATTAAAACGCCAATGCTTGGTTGGTTTTTGCTGACCTCTCATCTCCTCTCTTCCCCATCCACTGCAGCTCATTACTGTGCCATAATTACAGGTAGGCATCCTACAGTATCAACCAGCTTAATTAACAATGTTAGAGGGATTCACCAAGCCAAAGATCCCAAAATAAACCTTGGCTACACTGGGATAAATAACAATTATTGTTAATAGAGCTGGTGCTTTCTATTAGAGAGGTCAGGTCCACTGGAACGTCGCCTGGAGTGGAATGAAAAAAAATAGCTTTTTGATGAAGCATTGCAGGCTTAAAGATGCAGCCTCTGTTTTTAGAGCCAAATCGCAATTAAGGCAAATCTGCTGAATCTTGACTTTTCTTTTATTTTTATGTTTCGTTTATTTATAATATAGAATGTTTAACACCAATTACAGTGGGGAAGAAATACAGTAAACAGTATAGTTACTGTATTATACTGTCATAACAAAACACCCTTAAACAAGATTGTATTCCAAGCTATTTTGGACCATTTCTATTGGTCCCTTTGTCACAAATTATTCAGAATGCAGAATAAATGGTTGCAGGAAATACTATTTATAGTGCTGTATGTCCAAATGTGTGTGGACACCCCTTCTAACTTTAAGTTGGATCACCCATTGCTGACACAGTTGTGAAAATGCACACACAAACACACAGCTTGTCTAGTCCCTGTAGAGAGGCACTGCCAATAGAACAGGACACTCTGGAACAGATAAACATAAACCCATTGGCAGCATGCCTAATGGCAGGTGTGGGCTAGAGGGGTATAAAACCCCCAGCATTGAACTGTGCACTTTCTCTGGAATGTTGGTTCTCCATCCAATATTTTGGGATGAGTTGGGGAGTTGGAGATGAGGTGGAGTGAAGATCGTCCAATATCCTGAACTCATGAATGCTCTTGTTGCTGAATGCAACACAGCAGTCCTAGTAGAAAGTAGAAAGCCTTCCCTGGACTATAGACATTTACTTCAACAAAAGCAGGATAAAAAACATTGAGCAGAGACATTGAGCAGGTGTCCCAACATTTTTGGCCATATTGTGGAGCTTTCTAAGGTATCTGACTGTACCTGTGCCCCAACCCTTATTCAACCTCTTGAATTCTTCTTCTTACTTTTTCCTTCTCTTTATCGTGCATGTGTGTGTGTGTATGTGTGTGTTGTCTTTTTCTCGCTCTAACACCCTCTCTTCTGTCCTTTTGAGCTTTTTTTATTTAACTATGCTCTCTACTAGAAGCATTTCACTTCCAGGGGTTGCCCGAGCCTGTGTTAGCAGCAGGCTTTAGACAGGTTTTTTTCTTTGTATATACCCTGTGTACAGACCCATGCAAATAAATGCAGGCCTATAAGAGGCTCATGTGGAGAGATGAAGCTGTTCAGACACTCATGTGAGGGGGTTAAACATGCTACTAAGCTGGTTTCATATTCAGTCTTCTTTCAGGGAATTGTTGCATCCCCAGGCAGCTAATGTGAGCTAACTAGATGTACACTGTTTAAGAACTGCTCTTACTTTTTAATATGTAAGCAGCCCCCGAAACCGTCAAATTTCTCATGCATTTGATCCGTCCCTTTTATACGTTTTAGGTCTTTTAAAAGCCCTTAAAGCTACTTAGCAACAGTCGGCCGATCAAAGCTGCGCAGCCTTCAAGTCCTCCCCCTTCCCTGAATTGCACAAGTTTTGGATTGTCTGGAAGAGAGAGTTGGACACAATAAAAAGGTATTGTTTGCTTCTGGCCGGACTCAATAAACCAACTAATTTAATCTTAAACTGAAGCAAAGAACGTTAAACGCAGGATGGATTTCTCCAGCTTTTATAATGATTGTTTTTTTTTCTTCTTCACCATTTCAAAGGCCGAGGGGCAGATTTAAGCTCTTGCTGCTGCCAGCCACAGTAGGAAAAAGGACTGAGCTCAGTGTGACCTGAAGCTGCTCCAAAACTCAGCAGCTTCTTCACAATCTCTCAGGTACCTGACTTAAAACAGCACTCATAACCTTTTCACACATCCACAACACTGCTTTTTCACACTATGCAGGACATTTAACTAATGTCCACAGTCACTGGCATTGGTATTGCAGTACATCTAGCACTACATTTGTAGTCAATTACTTTTGGTTTGAATTTTGCATTGCTGTGTTTGTTTTGAATATAGAATTCCTCTTCAGGTTTGCAGATTGACCATATATGTATCTATAATAAATCTATCTACAATAAATAGATATTATATGTCTATAATAAATATAATATGAATAAAATAGTACATAAAATAGTGTGAATCTTTCTGACCATAGTTATTCAATGTACCCTATTTATTTCTTTCCATTAAGTTGGATTCATGGGTATATATGTGTCTGTGTGTGTTTGTGTGTGTGTGTGTGTGTGTGTGTGTGTGTGTGTGTGTGTGTGCGCACGTGTGCCAATACAGAATGTGTGCCTGTGTTTGGGAATAGGGGGATAGGGGAGGAGGAGGGGGAGGTATCAAAGATTGTAAAAAAGTATGTGACAGCTGACAATTGCAGGCTTTTGATTAGGATTTGTTGATATGACCAGTCCTGGGGTCTATCCAAACTCACTCCGGGGATTCTGGGCCGGCTTACTGTGTTCCCGACAGAACGACCCGTCAGTTGACAGAATCACGAGGCACCAGGCGCTTTCTCCCCGACGCCTTTTTTTCCCCCCTACCTCCCTGCTGAAAGCGTAGTAATTAGAGTCTGTAGGCAGCATGCAGAAACAGCACCCACAGTGTGTTCCTGGTGTCATGGACAGCTCCAATTATGCAGCCATTTTGCTTGAGAATGCAACTCCTTTTCTGAGCTCTCATTGGAATTACAGTCACTCTTGTTCGCTCTCTTACTCTCCAACATGCTCATTAATATCGGTCAATTAATGATATGCTCTCATGTAGAAAAGAATCCTAATATCAAACACTGTGGCTATTCTGTTTTTGTTTTTTGTTTTTTTATCTAGAACATGGTTTTATAACTTACATCTACCATCACTTTCACTGCATAAAGAGAAAATACTGCACTGTCAAATCACAATGTTTTTTTTGTTTTTTGTTTTTTTTTAAGATAAGCACCATAATGTGTAACTATACTATAAATAAGAAATACATGGTCCATTTCTCACCTAGCACTGCCAATTATGTGAATTACTGTGATGTTCTATTGATCGTGCCTAGTTTAGATTACATCTTTATTTATGTAATAAACACTCACTGATTGGATCATGGTCCAGTAGTTTGGAGCTCCATGCTATCTGCCCGAATCATGAGTAGGCCCGATGATATGGACATCTATTAGTTCTTTAAAGCTGCAAGGTCTTATTTCCCCAAAGGCATGGCATATTTCTGGCCTTTCAAAAGTGTAAGTATGCTCATTTACCTGAATATCAGAATCAGAATCAGAATCATAAAATATCTGAAAATATACAATTTTATTTATATTGTCTTTTAATTTAATATAATTGTTCATACTTCAGAGTTGTTGTTTTTGTTAGAGCTCTTGTTTTTTTATATGTAGAATATTTAGTGCTATCCTGTTGTGGAGTAGTTATCGGAGCCTCTCCACAAGCATCTTAATGCATGAATGTCCTGACATATGAAGATGACATATAAACCTTAACTTGACTTGAGTGGGGCTTTGAACATATACATCTTAACTTCCCAGCAGGCACTGCATGTAAATTCAATGTCAATCAGATGTTGAAAATGGTGTTAAAACCCAACAAACCTTAAATTTTGGTTGGAAATCTAAGTCCCATTTCAGAAAAAAAAATGTGTTGTCATCAAGCTACTAACATTAGGCAGATGTTAAATCTTGGTTAGCAGCAAATAAACGTCTAACAATGTTAGAATTTCACGTTGTGTGGACGTGAAAATGACATGACATTTAGCAGACGTCAGGTTTTAGTCACCATGCCTTACAACCACATGTTCTTATTTTACGTCAATATGACGTGGGGACTGGATATTGATTCATTAAGATCACAAATTAAAACCAATAAAGCAGCCAGATAACAATGTCAACGTATTTAGGTATTGACATTGGTAGCCAGCTGTGCGTGTTATTTCACCTTCACTGAACAGCATATGTATATTTCTTAGAAAGAAGGGGAAGCATCTCCTTAACTACGTAACTTTGCGACCTTTATACCTTTTTAACTTTTGACTCCCATGTCTTGTACTTAAGTTGGGTCACTGCAGATGATCTTGGCGTCATTGCTGTAATGAAGTAAAAGCCATTAACAGAATAATTGCTGGGGACTACAGTTTCTACATCTGTGCTAGTGTGAGGTTAATGATTAAAGGCACTGTGTATTCATCTCTTATGATGACTGTCCATGCATAATGACTGTTTCATCTGAGAAAGTTTTGCTTAATCATGCTGAAATAATTCCCCCTTAAATGTCCTGGTATTGTCTTCCGTTATATCATGCTGCATTAAAAAGGACAAATTGTCTTCTTCCATTTAGCAAGCTGGAGAAAAGCTGCTGGGTCAGGGTTGTATCCTCAAGACACTTTTTGCCAACAATAAGCCTAATTGCATCATTTGCTCACTTGCAACCCAAAAACTGCTGGCTGTGGACTCACGGTCATATTTCTCGCCAAGGGTCAGAGGCCTAATGTGACTGATAGCTATCTCGTCCTATTCATTCAAACTCAAATGAATCATTTGAAAGATTTTGTGAACGTTAAACACAACAGCATGACATCTTCCTTGTTTTTCTTTTTCATGGGTGAAAGCGAGCGGTTAGGCAAGCCTGTCATTCAAGTGTATTAAAAAAAGAAAAAACATACATAATGATAGTCAATTTGGTGAGACATCGGGTTGTGAATGTGTCGTGTTCTCGGCTGCACTTTTAGATGGAATAAAATCACTGTGGTGTCTTTAATGGTATACTCCAATCGAAATGCAATGCTGTTGCAAAGCTAAACATGTTTTTAAGTTGTCATCGATGTAGTATATAGGATGAGAAACGGCAGACATGTCATTTCTAATGTCAAAACATGACGAGCCATCACAAGGCCACTGTCCTCATGTTAAGAGATAAAAGCATAATGGGGGCAAACTTAGGTGAAGGCATTGTTTGTGAATTTGTCTGCTGTGGCATTTTTTATGGGTTTTTTTTTTCAATTCTTCTGTAATTGTTAAGGAACATAAATTTGCAAAGCACTTTAGCAATTTACAAAGCATGCCTTTATATCTGCTATGTATGGCCTATATTGTCAGTTCCAAGGAAAAGACAATAGAGGAGAAACTCTGTTATTGTCATTTTTCTCTTTTACTGTTTACTTTTATGTCGCACAATGGATAACATCTGGCAAATATTTTGTACTCTTGATCCTTTTTTAAGTACCGCTTCGCAAACAGTCATGTACATCACTGACTGGCATACGAGAGCAAGCATTTGCTCAACTTTACACCAGTAATAAATGAGCTGTTAAAGGCTTATTGGCCCTTTCCCACCACACCACCTTCCAGTCTTTTTCTTTTTGCCGTAATATGCTTGGCGAAGTGGTAGTCTAATTCTCATGTTGTACAGCCCTCCTTTAAACTAGCAGAGACATTATTAAGCCCCTGAAGAGTGTAACATTACCTGATTGTCATTTTAAAACTCTCTGTAATACCATCCTGTTCCATTTGCACTGAAATTCACTTTAAGACTGTACGAGCGAGCGAGTGAGTGAGCGAGAAAAATCTGCACGTAAACGTGTACCACTACGCTAATGTTTATTACACGCACAAATTATATTAGGCCGGCTGCGAAGGAGATAGACCCCTTCGAGGCTCACTCAATGGGGCTTATACTTTAATATTTCCCTCCATCACAAAGCAGGACCAGCAGAACTAAGTGGAACGTCATTTAGATGTTAAATCTGGAGGAGATTAGTGCTATACTTATAAACTGCTTAATGCATTGTAAAATTTCCACTGAACCTTTGACAGCAATATCATGCAATTTCTCGTCGACAGAATGTGTGGGAGAGAGAGAGAGAGAGACGATTATGTGGCTGTAGGCCTGCTTTTTATCATTTGGCATTGCCATAATGCATAATGCAGATGCCCTGTTTTATTTTGTATGTATGTTAATGAGGGGTCTCTCCCTATTCATTTTCTGGGTCTGGAGAGGTCTGAAAATACCCTCTTAATGCCTGTTTCTGCTTAAGTTCTCGGGGGTTCTTCTTAATTGTAACATGACACATATTGTAAATGTAATCCCGAAGAGTTTCTATTGATATTAGATTCATAATTTCCAGCACTTACACAGTCTACTTGTGCTCGCTAGTTCATGAATAGTAATGGCAAAACTGGTCAATAATTCCAGCATTGCCTCTTAGAAAATATGAAGAGGAAATAATTGCAGTGTATTGGTCACAGTTGTATCTCTGAACCGCATGGATTTCTCAAATTGCATGTCATTTCCCAGTTCATCCACATTCTTTAACCTGGTTCTGAATGAGAAGAAATTCCAGCTGTAGGTTTGAGGAATCTGTGGCAGTATAGAATCCACAATGGCACCGCTGAAAACAAGGATAATAAAAGGCATGTCTTGAATTCCACATATGACATGTCATATGTGATGATGACACACACACACACTCACTCACAGTTCATGTGGACGCTGTCTGTGTTTCCTGCTGTGACATCCACATCCACACCAGAAAACAAAAGCTGGGCCCAGCCTTCTCCTCAGCGAGCCATGGGCCCCGGCAGTGCGACCCTGTCACAAAATGTAACAAAACCATTAAACGTGCAGCATTAAGGAGGACGAGATGCAATTAGCCAAGAAATTACTCTGATCTTGGTGACATTTGAGAAAAATCGCAGCACAATATAGGCAGCAGCCCCCTGATTGACAGCCTAATCCACGTTTGATGGGCTCCGGTCCACGTTTCCGTGAGCAGAGCGGGTCCCCGGCAGATAACGAGTACAGCTGCACAGCCCTGATATGTCCGCCACGAGTCGTCACCGGGCAAATTCCTCTGGTTTAAACGATGATGAAAGTATCGACCATTAATGACAGGATCATCTCCCTGCCTGAAATAAACGCTCTAATCCCTTTTGCCAGGTCCATGAATTCCTAATATGAGTTATATAAACTGCGGTAATAAATCTATGTGAGCTCAGTTGTGTTTGGGAAATTGTACAGCACACTCTCTCTCCCTGTCTCTCCCCTGCTTTGGGATGCAAGACGGGCACAGGACATATTCTTTTAAGCTGGAGCATCAACTGATTTATTGCTTTGGATAGATTAACTTTCCCTTCAATAAGAATTGCAAATGAACAAGGAGCCGGGACTAGATTTCAGTCATTGTGCACAGAGGCCTATGCTTAAAATAACATTACAGACATTGGCTGGTCCGAGAGAAGTATGCAGGTGCTCTGTATTTCCATACCCAACAACATATTTAAAAGAAATACCATTTGTTCATCATCTTGCTCATATAAGCTGATGTATGTGTGTATGACTGCGTTTTGACATTGAAAAATGCAGTCAGTGTCTCCCTTCCTGCTACGTGCTACGTGTTGCAACAGTAGACCTAGTAGTAGTACTACTGTGCAATGCAAGAAGATTCTTATGCAAGTTCCTCAACTTTATGAAGGCCAGCGCCCTTTACAGTGGATCTTCCTCGGATCCAGTCACGACATTCATTCTCACAGCTGGTGCTCATGAAAATTCCACCCTCATTGCTGAAGGTTACAGTGCTGGGGAGAGTAGTACCTCGTTCGTCAGACCTCCAGTGAAAACAGCCCAATGACTGTATTTTGCTCATCTTACCATGCACTTCATCATTTGCACATCCTCACACTGCTCTGAAAAGGAGCAGGACGTGTGATTGTGCCTTTAAAAGGTATGGAAACATCACACATGGAGGGGAAGACCTTTGACGGTCGCTCGCGCCTTTTCTATTAGAACAAAATGGTCCACCTCCAGGAGGCCGGGCGCACAAAGAAGGGGACGCATCCCCGTAATTCTCCTCCCCTTGGCGAGATGATTGTAGCTTTTCCGAGGGGTGGAGGGGTGTCTAAAAGTGATGATTAGGGCAGTGGAAAGCAGAAGTGAATGCTTTATGAATATTTCATGTAAATGTAAGCGCCACTTACTGGACACAGGGCCTGATTGATGGGAAAGTGGCTCTAAATGCCTCGACTTTGAAGGGTTTCAGACTCCCTCCCCTCTTCAGCGCCTACTTCAAGCGCCACACTTAATAGCAGAATAAAGATGTATTTAGCTGGAGAGCTCTTCATTAATGGCCCACGTTAAACAAAAGTAGTGGCACAGGATTTGTGCCAGCGGAGTGAGATGAAAAGGAGTGACGGGAGCAGAGAGAGCGAGAGAGTGAGGGAGAGAGAAAAAGAGGGGGAAAAGAGCGCTTAAGAAAGGATGTCTGAGAGGAAAATGCAGCTTTTAGCCACGCCACTCTGCCATTTTCTTTCTCTGCCTTTTATAAGACTCCCATTTTATTTTCAAGCTTGAGCAGCAAACCTACAGGAGGCCCTCCTTAAAAACGTCAAAAACGAGACAGTGCCAACAGCGGGGCCGGCCAGACGTGCTGAATCTGAGCTTAAGTGGAAAACCGGCTGACGTTAGTCTGCTCTCAACGCTGTAGATGGATCATACACCTGCGTGGCTGTCATGCAGCCTCGCTCTGGCTCATGTGCGCACAAACACACACACACACATGCACACACGAACACACACACACACTATATGGACAAAAGTATTGGGACATCTGCTCATTCATTGTTTCTTTCAAAATCAAGGCTATTTAAAAAAAAGAGTTTATCCTGCTTTTGTTGGAGCAACTGTCTCTACTGCTTAGGGGTGGTTTCCTACTAGATTTTGGAGCATTGTTGTGAGGAATTTGATTGCATTCATCGACAAGGGCATTAGTCAGGTCAGGATGTTGGATGATCAAGTATTGGATGGGGTGCCATCACTCCAGAGAACACAGTTTCACTGCTCCACAGCTCAATAGGGGAAAGTTAGGATTATTCTAAGGTCCTGACAGGTGCCTGACAGGTGCCCTAAAAATGCATGAATTGAATATTTTGTGGGACCTGATGTATTATTTTTTCATGGTGCACAAAATCCCTTAGCCCACACCTGGTATTAGGCATGGTGACAATAGGTTCATGCTTATCTGCTCCTATAGAGTCCTATTTTATTAGCAGTACTTCTCTACGGGACTAAACATGCTGTGTGTGTGCATTTGCACATTTGTTTCAGCAATGGTTTACACCTGACATTAACATGTGTTTTGTATTCGGATAGCATCTGGATCTACTCTGACTGGATTCTGTTTATACGTGTTAATGCAATACTTTCCACTGTAAAAAGCACACCAACGCGTATGTCACTTCCATTTTAACACAAGTGTAAACAGAATGCATCGCATCCGTCACATTTTCTGATAGAACCATCTATTGTTCCACTGCGGTGTAGAACCCCCACCGTTCCTCTAAACCGTTCACAGTCAGAGCAATACAATTTTGATGAGAAACTGTTGTTTACAGGAAGTAAAAAGGAAATGAGGTACGTGTTGGTGAGCTTTTTATATCTCATCTAATCTCACTGGGGATGCATTTTAATGCATTTTAAGAATAGAGTCAAAGTAGATCCAGAAACTATCCAGATACAATTGGCATGTTAATGGTAGGTGTAAACAGGAGTATCCTTTGTAAGTTTAATTGGGCTGATTAAGCTTTTATTATGTCCAAATTATATATATATATATATATATATATATATATATATATAGAGAGAGAGAGAGAGAGAGAGAGAGAGAGAGAGGGAGAGAGAAACAGAGAGAGGGAGAGAGAAAGAGAAAGTGATTCACATATTCTACAAATGTCTTCCTTCCAAAGCTGTTTGTTGTCGTCTAGCATCTCCAAAATCTAGTTTTCATTTCACTGAAAAATGAAGGGATCCTTTTGTAATTCCGGTCTGTGTTTAAAACAGGCATATGATTGCCTGTGTTAACATTAAGACTAAATCCATTTTTTCCTCATGGGCCTTAATTAAACTGTGTGCATTTTTCTAATAGTGACAAGCCCATTTACAGACAATCATCCATCTCATATCTGCCCCCTTTTCGTGAAAGCCCTGCATGTAATGAATTGAAGCAATCTCTTTGAGGAATTGAACAAAGAGTTGGAATCACATATATTTCACTCTTGCACTTCTTTCTATCTCCCTCTAGATTTCCCCTCATGGGCATTTGGCATCATATAGATGGCAGCAGTCATTAGATTTTGCACCATTATCTTACATTTCTTACAGTAAAAAGGTGCAGAATGCAATTTTCACTTTCATTAATTACCTCTCAGCACCCTTTCTTTATAGCCCTCTGTCCATTTTTCAGTCCAGTAGCGCAGACCTGATCCCCCTCTTCTCACAGGCAGGATCTGAGGATCTGTAGAGTCGTCTCCTTAATCAAACATAAGAGTTTGAGGCTATTCAAATGATCCCTCTAGTCTCACAGGCAGGGTCTCAGGAGCTGTAGAGTCTACTCCTTCATCAGACGTAAGAATTTGAGGCTATTCAAATGACTTTCCAACTCACGCCTAGCGAAATCCATGACGATCAGTCCTGAACAGCCATATCTGCTGTTTTCCTTCTGTTCCCAGACGGACAGAGTGCGCGGCCGTTTCATAAAATAAATGTGACCATGAAAACTAAAGCTGCTCTGTATAAACTTTATGACATTGCCGTATATCTCTTGGAGAACTCTCTATTAAATGTTTCCAGTGATGGTGCATCACATTACAGATTCACTGCAGTTACAGTATCAGACCATACCCAGTTGATGAGTTCAGATCTGGTCGTCTCAGACGCTGTAAGGAAATGTCTACTATTGATTAACACGCAGCCTCCGAGAAAATGAGTTCAGATGATACAATACAAGCTCAATTAGAGCCGCTCTATTAGTTTTGTCATATAGTCATATAGTCTGGGTCATGATACACACAGTAGAACTAATAGAAAGGGTCTTCACTGCATATTCCCTCTTTGATTTTTTGCCAGAATTAGATGACAGATATCTGCATTGTTTTGAATCATTTTCCTGCTTGTTTTTTTTTTTCTTCATCAGGTTTTGTTTATTCTCATTTATATTTCAGTGAGCCGCAGGGACTCATACTGCTGACACATCGCCATGTATTTGACTGGGACAGTGGTAGTGGTAGTGTGGAACAGCAGAGCTGCTGCAGTCTATCAGAGGGCTGTGCTGTTCATTTCTGATTTCACTTTTACCTTCCTTCTCTTTCTTTCATTCAGTGGTTTCAGAAACTGCCCCTGATTCTCTCCTAGATCCTTATACTGATCCTTAACTGTTCTTTCTGACCTTTCTCGCTCCACCCCTACTACCCCTCTCTTCCTTTTCTTTCCTCTCTATCTATCTTCCTCACTCATGTTTGAGTTTATTTTTTATTAGAATACACAGTGTGTGAGGAAGATGTGTGTTAATAGGGGATGAGTGTCTGTGATTGATGCTGGGGTGCTGTTATTTTACTGGCGATGTAAAATATGCCAAACTGATAGTTTAATCAAATGGTCTCCCTCTCTCTCTCTCTCTCTCTCTCTGTCTCTCTCTCTCTCTTTCTTTCTCTCTCTCTTTCTCTCTCTCCTTGTTCTCATGTTTTGCTTTCTCTCCTATTATCTTTATTCTCTCTCTCTCTCTCTCTCTCTCTCTCTCTCTCTCTCTCTTTCTCTCTGTCTCTCTCTCTCTCTCTCTCTCTCTCTGTCTGTCTCTCTCTCTCTCTCTCTCGCTCTCTCTCCGTATGTTTCTCTTCCTTTTTCCTCTCCATTTATTCTTTACTCTCTTTCTTAGTCTCTGTCTTTCTCCCTTTCCTCATTCTTCCTCTTTTTTCTCCTCTTCCTCATTTTTTTTATCTGTCTCCTCTCTCTCTCTTTCTCTCTGTCTCTCTCTCTGTCTCTCTCTCTGTCTGTCTCTCTCACTCTGTCTGTCTGTCTGTCTCTCTCTCTCTCTCTCTCTCTCTCTCTCTCTCCGTATGTTTCTCTTCCTTTTTCCTCTCCATTTATTCTTTACTCTCTTTCTTAGTCTCTGTCTTTCTCCCTTTCCTCATTCTTCCTCTTTTTTCTCCTCTTCCTCATTTTTTATCTGTCTCCTCTCTCTCTCTCTCTCTCTCTCTCTCTCTCGATCTCTCTCACACTCTCTCTGCTAGTCTGCTGACACTCTGTTCCTGAGAGTAAGCTTCTATGTGTGTGTGTGTGCGTGCGTGTGTGTGTGTGTGTGTGCATCTCACCACAGAACAAGAACCAATTTGATGTGCTCCAGTGGTGTGTGAAGTCGGAGCGTGAGGCAGCACCTCTCTTTATTCCTCTAATGGCTTCTCTTCCTCCAGCCACCAGTTATGCTTGCCCGTGTAAATGTGCGTGTTTTTACTGGGACACAAAAAAGGGGGTGGCCCCTCTATTTTGGAAAAAATATTAGTCTTGGCATACTGGGGTGACCTAGCGGGCTATTGCTCTTTACTGTAATCCAGCCTGGGTCCGGGGACACACGATTGCTTTCTGATAATGGTAAGGGCTTCCAGACCTGCCGATCAAGCCACGGGCAAATGGCACAAAGAGTGGTCCATTTGCGTTCCCGAGGCACGGCTGAAACTTGTCATGGTGTCATTTTTTTCTCAGCGAGGATAGTGGTCCAGGGCACTAGGGTAGTATTTTTCTACCACAGTTGCTGCTCTCCGACCTCTCATCCTTCTGCTTTCAGAAGCACCTTCTTTCCTTGAATCTGAAAGAAGTCATGTTTTTTTTGTGAAGTGAAGCAGGGAAGTGGGATTGATGGAGAGAAAAAATGTAAATTGCTTGTGTGTAGGTTTGGTCATGGTGTGTGCAAGATCTTCCAGTAGCTCAGTGAGTCGCACAGTGAGCAGTAACAGCAAACAACACACAGCCAGTTTGAGTTACACATCCAACCCCATCAGACCATCAGATCAGTCATGTTGTCTGTGGGGGGACAAAATTCTACACTTTTCTTTAATTGCTGTTTCTCAGTTCACTGAGTGAGATAAATGTCTTTAGTTTCGACCTGGAAGTAGAGATATTGGGCTACCTGGCATGCCATCAAAGTGTACAGCAACAAATAAGGTGCTACAAAGAGTTCTTTAAGTGATAAAAGATATTACTGTGTGAAGAAGGTTCAGTGTAAAGGTTCTTTACACATTTAAAGGCTATTTACATTCACATCCCATTTACAGAAAAGGTTCTTTATGGTTCCTTTTTGGTAAAGCTCACATAACCCTTTGTAGCACCTTTATTTTTGAGAGTGTACCAGTCCTCATCAAGCAAACCTAAACCCATACCATACCATAAAACCATTGGTAAAGGTGCACGTATTTGTCACCATACAGTGTACAGCGAAACGTGTCCTCCGCATTTAACCCATCTGGTAGTGAACACACACTCACACACACACACATGTGTTAGGGGCAGTGAGTACACACACAGACACACACACCCAGAGCGGTGGGCAGCCAACTCCAGCGCCCGGGGAGCAGAGAGGATAAAGGGCCTTGCTCAAGGGCAGCAGTGGCAGCTTGCCGAGCCCGGGAATCGAACCCACAACCCTGTTATCGACAGCCCGGAGCTCTAACTGCTGAGCCACCACTGCCCCTAGACATTGCTGTAGTTCTGCATAGTTCATAGCTTGGATGTATGGTTCCGACCAATCAAATATTATTTATTAATAATACAAAACATTTCTTTAAGGAATCCTTAATTGAAAGGTTCTTTTGGGAACCAAAGTTTGACTTAGTTTAATAAAGTACCTATGTTAAATTACCATGTTGAAAACTGTATTACAGCATTTATAACGTTTATGCTACAACATAGGTAAGAAAAATATTTGCTTTGTTCTTTTTTTGCTATACACTCAAAAAGGCTTTCATGCAGTACTGAAAGCAGTTTTTGTGACCCTTAACTGAAGTTCTACATAATATAGAAAGAAGAAAAAAACAGGCAAATGATGCCAACACTGCAGTAATGATGCTAATGCTGTGGTACCGATGCTGGTGGCCTGTGCGCTAACACACAGGTTGCATTGCTGGGCGAAGTAGGCAGCAAGCACGCTGGTAATGCCACAGTAGCAATGTTGAATCGACATGCTTTCTACGGAAATTAATGCACCAGTATGTCGTCGCACCACTTGCCTTTGCATTAACGTTTCAAGCAAGGAGACCCAACCTTCCTCTCTGCAACATAGATTTGTAAGCTTTGTGGCAAAATATAGTCCTCAGACCGTCAGTGCAAGAAAATGTTTTGCACATGTGTATTTCAAAATTCTGTCAGTTAGTCACTCAGCCAGTCAGTTAGTGAAAGTGAGTTTTCATGATTCTAATTATAACTAGGGTTGCAATGGTATGAGATTTTCATGGTATGATAACCCACTCAGAAAATATCACGGTTCCTCTTGTTGTTTTTCTTTTTATTATTATTATTATAATCATGACATTATGTTATTATAATAATACATACATTGCCCCTTAAGATAATGAAAAGTTGTTATTATGAAACTATTTATTAATAAAAGTAGATAGCTGCATGTGAGGTAAAGCTCTTTTGAACTATTTGGTTTCCAGCTAACAGTTATTTTCATTAGGGACTAATCTGCTGATTATTTTCTCCATTAATCAATGGATTGATTGGTTTTTAAACTCTGATAATAGTAAGAAATTGGTGGGATTCTCTGTTTGGCTTTTTTTTTCAATACCAGTATTAAGCAAATGTACAATGGTTTCATAACCAGCAATTTTCATACCATGTTACACTTAACAACAGTATGCCACTGCAACCTTAATTATTACTGTTAAATTTACTTTAAATAACCCTTTAGGAGCCCCTAACCACTTTTATAAATAAAGCTGTCAAGAACTTTATATAACTACAATACCATGAAGAATCATGATGGTTCCCGATTACTCTTTTAAAGCATCGTTCTTCAAAGAACCATGAATATTTTAATATAAAGAACATTGTTTAAAGAACGTCTGCATAATGTAAAGGTTCCTTATTAATTAAATACACCCCCAAGAACTGTACATCCAAACCAAGAACCCTTTAGGAACCTAGAAGTGTTCCTCTCAGGAATCTAGAAGGTAGTGCAGCAACTGAAGCTGGAGCTATCGTACTTAAACTTACTGTCAGAAATGACAACATGATCATACAAAGAAAGCACAAAGGTCTTACCTAAAACGTGTGAAGGGGCTGAAGCATGTTTATGTGTTTATGTATGGGAGCGTTCACTGGGATAAAAGGGTTTTGTGGTGCGAATCTTCTTGACCCCTTTCTCCTCGCCCATCTGTAATCACATTGCTTTAGCCATCTCATCACATGCAAGTCATGATCCCTGGGCTTTGAGATTCATGTCATTTTTGTCATTTCGCAGTAACACCGGCAGTAGGAATTCTGCTGTTTATTTAAAACAAAAAACAGAGAAATAATAAAATAGAATAAAATAAATGATATAATAATCATGCACAGAACAGTGGTGGCAGTTTCAGTTAGCTATTAATGCAACACCATGCATGTAGCCTCGGAAAGGCAATGCATCATCAAAGCACATACCCTGTCTATTGTTCTGGTAAATGACATGAGGGGTAATCAAAGGGTCTTTGAAATATTATGGGTTTTTCCAGTCATCTGACAACTGATTTCTTTCACTAGGAAAAGAAAGGAGATCCAGGTTGTAAGAAGTGCACCTGTGCACCTGAAAAAAGCAGGATTTCTCAGAGCGCCAGTTGTCTGCTCACGACTGAAAACTACAAACCCGGTCCTTGTCTGAATGTGGCTAGGTTGTGTTTTATGTTGTTGTTGTTGTTGTTGTTATTTGTTTTGTACAGTGTAGAAGAGTTTAGTATATCATCAGTGTTGCAACGAAACCTCCAAAATAGTACCCCCATATGAGAGGAAAAACACTTCTTAACTGTAAAGGTGCGATATGATACATTTATCCTGGATTTAAGTCATTATTTGATGTATAAATATGTATGTGACTTACCGATGTGGTTTTACAAGTCTGTTTACAACCCTGTTATTTTGCCTCAGAATAAAACCTGCATATTTTCTTTTTACGGAGGGCTTGAAAAAAAAACGATAAGCTCTGCTTTTATTGGCTTGTGTCAAGGAGACAGCCCAGAGCTACATAGCCTGCCTAGCCTAGCATAGCTCAGAACTGAAAAAAGAACAAATGCAAAAACATTTTAGTAATAATTCCAGAGTCTGACCTGATGAGTTCTCAGTGTCCATTTGGCACAGCATGTGCTTAGCTATCGAAAGAAATTGTGACTGGTCAGGCTAGCATTAGCTTTTAGCCTTTTCAGCCACTCCAGGAGCTGAATAACTGCAGCTGTGCTTGCTCTATTTAGCCCAGCGTTCGCATGTACCCTTGTTAGCCACTTCAGGGGCTTCTGCACCCTGGACAACCACAGCAGCACATGATGGAGCCGGCTTGCATTAGCTTTCAGCCTTTTCAGCCACTACAGAAGATCCCACGTGCTGAGTAACCACAGCTGTGCTTGCTCCAGTGACCCTAGCTTTAACTTTAGGCCTTAACATCCACTCCACAGGCTTCTTCTGCACCAGATAACCACAGTAGCGCCTGCTCTAGTTGGCCTAGCGTTAGCTTTTAGCCTTTGTAGTCGCTCTAGAGGCTTCAGCATGGCAGATAACCATAGCGTTGTCTTCTCCAGTCAGTGTAGCATTACCTTTAAACCTTTTTAGCCTAGCTTCTATATTCTTCCAAAGTAACTGTCGTGTTTAGCCTCATCAGTCTTTTGCTAGTGGGTTGCATACATGTACATTTTGGGGGTGTACATAAAATAGGCCAGGATTTTTACATAACAGTTTGGAATTGACTTGTTTTACAGCTGTTCAAGCTGTTATTTATGTAACAAGATTTTATTCAAAGTAGACCTTTTCAACTGCATTAGACATTAAATAAAAATCCAGTTACAAGGTTTTGATTGGACAGCAATTATATATCTTTGTGATCATTTTGTAATGTTTTTATGTTTAATTACATGCATACAGATTGGTTGATAGTAAAAGAGCAATGTTTCCCACCGGTTATGTTCCAGTGATCTGTGTAGCTCTTGCATTCATTCTGACCATGATATGACCATGTCTCTTGTAATGATATTAACCCTTGCTGTACTCAGTACCCTTGCTGGTCAGTGCTACATAGAGTTAACAGCAAAAGAAGCACGTACACTGAATTCTCTGCATTCTCTGTGTCCCTATATGTATATCAATAACAGGATTGGGTGATTTTTTTTTCATTAAGGTTAATGCTGTGAGTCTGAATCTTTTTACTTCTCTTGTTTATTGTCCGTCCTGCCCGAATGGCTTGGCAATTTGTTTTGCCATTCCACTCCAATCAGGCCACTGATTCCATAACTAGAGTTAGCAGTTCAATCCCCGTCCGTGCAGCTTTCTTCTCACGGGATTTAGAGACCACAAAAAGTCCTGTGGAGCCAGGGAAAATGGAGGCCCCCTAACACTGCCTCTTGATGCAACAGTCCCCTTAATGCAAGTGGCATGGTGTGTCCACGAGTAAATGATTTGCATGACAATCTCACACGTTGTCCTTCTTTAGATGTGCCTCTTATTCTCCTCTGCCTGACCCATGTAGAATTTGGCTTCCCGTTTTTGCTCTCATATGTCCAGGCATTTCACTTTCAGCTCACTCAAACTTTTTCAAATCTGAGCTGACAATGAACTCTGCTTAGTTGTGTCTGCTGTTGGCTTTTTCTTTCTTGTCCTAAAAGGCCAGCCGTTTACCTGGGACTTTCTAAATGTTTGTCAAATTATAAAAGTATGCATCAAAATTGTATCTTCTCAAAACCCCATCAATTTATTTTTCATTTAAATTTTTTTACACCACTTAAAAAAAAAAATCAGCTTTACATTGTAAATATTTCACAGAGCTTCAGTTTTATAAAATCTTGCTCAGTTTTTCATTGGAATCCTAAAAGTCAGGGGTGTTTTTCCCTATCCTCTAAAGTTACCGTTACAAGACATTCAGGGTGTTTGCACATCAGCAATGATAAACTGGTTCTGATACATATGTAGGCCTTTCTTTTTCTTTCTAAAGGATTTTGTTGGTCACATATCCAGATGTAGCAAAGGTCATGTGAGAATTAAGGCTACTGATAATATCAAGCAATAATTATCCAGGTCTATTCTTTTTTAGTCTCATAGATGTAAACTACCTTAGAGAAAACTGAGCAGAGGAACTGGGAAGCACTTTCCCCTTTGATGATTTTCTGAATGTGGTGCTCTTTAATCATGCATTGCATTGTGTTCCTGTGTTGAAAGGGTTTTTTCCCCTTTTCCGGAGGCTGTCATTGGCTCTTCCATGGATTACGCTCTCCTGCTGCCTCTGAAACCTTATAACTCTGTAATCCAAGAGGAGGCATGGCTCTCTCCATTTATCAGCTCACAAATAGATAAATGGTAACACCTTTTAGCCATTTGAGCTAATGAAATGTACGCAGCTTAAGCTTTAGCTTTTGCCATTTGTTTGCTCTTGTATGCTTATGAAAAGTTCTCTATTGTGGGAATTTAATCCAGGGAAAAATATAAACTTATTTGAATGCCTTATGGATTAAAGAAATAGTATTTTTTGTCATACATCAAAGCTTTGGCTTGTGTGTGTCTGTGTGTGTATTTAT
The DNA here is from genome assembly GCF_030463535.1 of Salminus brasiliensis. Taxonomy (NCBI): domain Eukaryota; kingdom Metazoa; phylum Chordata; class Actinopteri; order Characiformes; family Bryconidae; genus Salminus; species Salminus brasiliensis. The sequence goes on along the minus strand of NC_132887.1, from coordinate 11,247,387 downwards.
ATACATATTTGTTGTCTATTCACCAACTGGTAGGGGAGGCAGTTTATTAGATGCATTCTGTTTGTGTTTTGGCACTTCAATATTTTAATTATGCAACTGGGACATAAGTTGAAGATTCAGAGGGGAGGAGGAAATGTTTTCCCTACAAAATGTAAGCCTAGAAATGAAAATCCTGGCTTATATCAGCGAGGGATAAAAAACAAAGGCAGAGCATTCAGCAGAAGTGAAGGCTCCACATATTTGTGTTCTGTTGTTTAACAATGAAGCAGCAGCGCTGTGTTCCTGTCTGCAGCTGATAGGCCTTGTAGGAAACAAGGGCCCGGACCACATCTGCATAGTTAATGGACATTGGCCGCAGTCGTATCACATTCATTCCTTATCTGCTCTCATTCCTATGCCGCTCCACAACAGCAATTAGTATTCCCTTCCTCCTCTTCCCTGGAACTCAGGAAGGCTGGCAGAGTGACCAGCGGAGAGGCCACTACTCCCAGGAGGAAACAGGACTGTGGTCTGAGTGCAGGAAAGAGATTGCAGCAGAGGAAGGTGTGTGGTGTGCTTGCGTGCGTTGGTGCATGCGTGGGTATATTTTCTGGAAGGCTGCTATACTAAATGTGCATGTTATTTACGTGCTCTGTTGATAAATAGTAACATTTCTAGCCCATCTGAAATAACTTCTGCATATAGATATCAAAGCTGGCCATGTGGACAGTACAGTTTCATGTACAATGGAAAAGAGATGCAGTGTAATGCAAATGTCAAGAAGACAAAAAAAAATTCAGTAACAGTCAAATGTTTGGACATACCTGGTTGAATGTGCGCTGATCATTGTCTTAAAAAAACATGATCCCAACAATAGAGTGACCAGATTTTTCTTTCCAAAAAAGAGGACACTGGGGTCACACAGGTATACACCATAGTTTTATCTCTCTGTATATATATATATATATATATATATAGAGAGAGAGAGAGAGAGAGAGAGAGAGAAAGGGAGAGAGAGAGAGAGAGAGAGAGATGTACTCTACTTATTTATGTATTTATAATGGTCACTACAATGGTTAAACTATCCTTTCAAAGAGTCAAAAAAAACCCACTTTCAGTACCACATAACATCCATAATGCTGAGCGTAGACAAATAAATCTTTTTTTGACTGATGCCTATTCTCAAAAGTGATGCATTAAATAGTCAAATGGTATTAAATCTGACTCTACTAGTAAAATCCGAATCAAGAATTTGATCACGCTACAGTTCCAAGATTTGCCTTTTTTCATTTCTAGATTTACAATGTCTCCTCGCTGTGGTTCCACCCAGATTTTAGTGGAATTTTCCATGCTGCCGTCTGAGCCTCGCACAGTGCTGCTAGTTACTCAGTCCTGCCCACCTTAGTGGAAGCGCCCATTCTAGTCCTGCCTGCAAATGAGGGCAAGCTCTCTGCTGCTTATCCGCTGGATACCTAATAAACTTCAGCTAGAGACTGCGTGTGTGTGTGTTCGTGTGTGTGTGCGTGCGTGTCTGCATATGTGTGTGTGCCCCGACTGGTCTAAAAACTGCCAAGTGTGAACATTGTGACATTCTGACAGTCGAGGCGAGCATCCCCCCGCAGGACCCATGGGCATTTTAATTGGCCTACTTCCGAACTGTAATTTTTTTTAATTGCTTTGAGACGCTGGGCTTTCCTAAAAAAAAAAAAAAAATCAATGCAGATGTAATAATATCTGTAATTGTCTGCCACGCTCTGGGGACGCCACAAAAGCCTCGGATCAATGGAGGAGAGCAGGGAAGCTGTTAGGGTTAATTTTTCCTTTTCTCTCAGTAATGACAGGGAGACGAGGGCTGCTCCCACTTTGCCTGCCCAACTTCTACATTTTCTATTGTCTCTGTGCGTCTTAATTGAGCCAAATGCAGTTACTTCAGTACTAGAGGCAGCAGAGCCTATGATTAATGAAGCAGCCAGTCATGGCACTGTGATAAAAACCAGACAGAGATAAAAAAAAATCAATCTGTTTTGTCTTTGCTTTGTCTTCTCTTTTCATTCCTCTCAAACTTGAAGAGGCTCCCAAGGGTTAACAGAATGAAGCAATTGGCTGATGGTTGAAGCCTTGAGCTGCAATGCTACTAATGACCAAACGGCCGCTGCGGAGCGTAGCTGGCATTATTGAATGCCAGGAGGGTGATTGTCCAGCACACGCTACCTGTGATCAGGATGTCACACTTGCATATAAAGGTTGTGAAAATTGGTGGCTTAGGCCTTGGGTGTTGGGAGGGAACGGCCTTTGTAGCTGACCTTCCTCCGGCATCTCTGGAGACATGTGTCAGGAGTCGGGGGGTAAAAAGTTCACAGGTATTAGCCTCCCAGGGTCAGCCTGGCCTTTGACTAATTACCTCATTAAGTCTCACTCCAATACACCCTGCCTGCGCTGCATCACTCCGGCCTGTTTCATTGCAGGGAAGTGAGGCGAGGGAACTCAAAATGACCCTGCTGTACAGCACTGGACACAGGCCACAAAGGTTATTCGTAAAGAGGCTAAACTCAGTATTAGAAACAGACATTGCTTTGACTTTGCTCGCATGCAGCACCCTGGAGCAGACTACTTATGGAAAGTTTGGCAAATGATAAAAGTTTGTTAAATGACAGTAAACAACATTGCTAAGATGCATAACTTTGCTGTTGTGTCTCCATTTTTACATCATTTAAATAAGGCTGCTTTTGACATTGTGTGGAAATTTCATGATTAATTGAACAATAAGAACAGTCTAAAAATACTTTTTTTGTTATGTTAACTTTTTTGTTACGATGTGTAACACTAAAAAAATTACACTAGGATTATTTTTAGGCTTTGGGATAAATTAGGTTAGGTCAGGTTAGGTTTATAGATTATTTTTATAGTAGTTATTGTATCTCATTACATTGGATGGAATGGACAGTGGGACCTCAACATAAAGTAAAATTAAAAATAGAATATTGATATTTTTTTGCATGTTTAATAAACTCTTGTGAGAGAAAGTTTGGGCATCCTTGGCAAAAATACCTATTTATTTAGTTATTTAGTTATTTAGTTATATTAGAAAAACAAACAGTCTATATAGCTAAGCACATCCTAATGCACATGTCTTTCATAACTTAAAAAAAAAAGATAAGATAGTGCAGAAAAAGAAAAAGATAATGAAGGTGGGGAACTGTTCCACTGTGCAGCATTGCTATTACAGAAAACTTGTAAATAGACCTCAAATATTTTTTTATATTTATATTTATGAAAATCAGTGCTAATATTTATTTTATGAAAGACAAAAGAACCGATTTGCTAAAAATATTGTGATTTTATATAATGATATATCAAATATCTAATTTGATTCTAATTCTATAAATATATATTATATTATATGTATATATGTGTGTCATTGACCGCATGAAAGAAATGCATCTGTGTTTAGTCTGCACTATTGCACAATGTCTAACCTTGTACTGATGAGCCTAATTGTTTTACAGTCTACGTTATTCAGTTGTTTACGGTACACTGTTGCGCATATTATCATATATTGTCACTGTTGGTGATTTTCATTCATTTTCTAGCATCTTGCCTGAGATCCACGTCACTGTTAGTTGTCTTGCTACAGATTTTTTGTGCCTTATTATGGATGTGATGGATATTGTCTCATTACTGCTTCAGTTCATTAAGAGAAGAAAAACATTAATGTTGTTTACCGCCATTGTTTGAGTCTGTGCCTTTCTGGCGCCACACCGTTGATCTATCTCCCTCCCCTTTTCTCTTGAAATTAATTAATGTTTATATTTGAGAGCGTTGATATTGCTTGGTATTTCCAAGACATCGTAATTCCTCTGTGAAAAATTCACCAATTACCATAAAACGTATGAATGATAATTATGGAACAATGTAATGTCAATAGTTCTCTGATTAATCCCTGAGAACACAGCCAAATGGTGTACGCAGTAACTTACTAATTGATAAGCAATTTCATTTATTCTTAATTACTGAAAGGCCCATTTTCTCTCACTCATGATTAGACTTCCAAGCCTACTTATCCAGTCGGGGCTAATGTATTTACTGTATGAAGCCATCTTCTCTCTCTCTCTCTCTCTCTCTCTCTCTCTCTCTCTCTCTCTCTCTCTTTCTCCTCCCTCCAGATTTGGAAGGTGTTCAACTCCCATTAGTCCTGCACAGGCATGTGTGCTTACACTAGCACAACTAAAGCTCACCAACAAAGTTTCACCTGCAACGCCCAGCGTGAATACTGGACTGGAATACCTGGGCTGGAGAGGAAGAACAACATTTATTACCCAGGCCAGGTCTGGGGAGTTTGTGTCTCTTTGTATCTCCCCTACCTTCTTCTTTCCCATCTATTACAGCAAGCCGGGTAGGCTGGTTATTCATTCGTAAAACCAGGACAGCAGTACAGGTGTGAGTGTACTTTTTCACATGTGGCCAGAAGCCAATGTCAAAGTCCTTCCAATAGCTCTTTCTTTCTTTTTTCTCTCGCTTTCCCCTTTGTGCCCTCCCTTCTTGTTGGGGCCAGATGTGTTTTGCTGGAGAGAGGCCTTCCCTGCTCCAAACAGCCAAGATGCAGCATTGAGCTTTCTCTCCGAGCTCAAAACACTGTCACCCGAGCACCCTCAGACGATTTTTCTCCGCTTATCCCAGACCAGAATTCTTCATTTGGTCACACCACCTGCTTCTGAATAGTCACCTTTGAGAAGATTAACCCTTTCATTAAAAATGCTTGACCGGGGTCACACTACCGCCTGGCTCCGCGCTCCAAGCTTCCCTTTGATCTATCAGCTATGGAGAAATTATTAGCAATTTCTAAGCCTTGCCATGTGATTTGTTTTTGTAAATTTGTAGAAATTATTCCTAATCCTATTATGTGGCCCAGGGGGAAAAAAACCTGTATCAAATATATGAGGCTTTTGTGTTATGTAGGGGAGGGCTAATGTGGGACCGCTGAATGTGAGTCCATTTGGAACTATGGGAATGGAGACACCCCAGCAGAAGGTCTCTAATCTCTTGACCAGGCCATACACCTTTGAAGAATGTCTTACCCCTGGACTGCGGATGTCACTCAGATGGTACAAGCCATGGGCCACATAAATCACATGCCATCTTGGCCAAATTTCATTGGCAGACAAGGAATAATTGTGACATTATGATCAGTCATCTACCAATACATTACTGGGATGTGAGCACAGCACATAACCAAGAGAGAAGGGGGGGGGGGGTCACTATTCGTCCACCTCCCATCTCCCTTTCAGAGCCCGACACTTTGCAGAACAAAAGTCAGCGTCTAAGTCCAAATCTCATTTGACAATGCGTAGCAGCCTGTGCTATTTTAGGTCCTTTGTGGTGCCAATCTCCTATCTCTCCTGTGACATTTTTTCAAAGAAAGAGTAGATTTCCTAGAGACTCTGCCCTTTGCAACTTCCACAGTGTATTCTAGCCTATAGAATCAGGGCCCTCCTTCTCCGTAATACAACAGCACCCCACTTCTCCTCCACCACCGACCCCAGAAAGGGAAATTAAGACAGCGTATCACGCTAAGATCAATTTAAAAAAGAACCCGCTTACAGATGCCTAATTCCCAACTGTTTGTAGCCATTTAGAACTTAAAGTGTTTTCAGTGGAGGAATGTTCCCAACGTTTGCTATTTCTAAGAAATTAATAGGGCTGATTTCTTTGCTCCTAAACATGGAAACTTCTTGCTTCTAACCATGGTTTCATTTAAGCTACAGTATTTAATATCAGTATGAGAGCCTGTTATTTTGCATTTTACTGTATTTTTACATTCCTGAAACCATATGTCTAATGAGAATGCTGCTAACTGGTTAAACACACCAGACACTGGTTAGCTGTAGCTCTTTATGGGAGTCATGAGAAGTCATCACATTAAATCCTGTATTTTTCTTTCAGTTCCCCTCAATTGTATTTAAGTCCATGCTCTGGTTGCCAGACTGCCACAGAGTGATGAATGTGTATAACTTTCCCCCATCAGTTAAGAGAGCTCTTAGAGTTGGCAAAGACCCATCATATTAATTTGCCATAGAGGCATTGGGTATCATGCCATTTTATTATTCAAATGGGGGGAAAGAGGGGAAAGTCATTCTAAATAACACACTTCTAATTGGCCGTGTTTTGCAGTTAATTTCCATAAAGAGGCTGGGGAGAGTGTAAGCTCTCTCTGGCAGGGTTGGAGCTGTGGTTCTCCTCACCGTTAATCAGGGAATACACTTTTTGCTGGTGTCTTGAAGGGCAAAGGGGAGCTGTGTTAAATAGGAAGGGCTGACACTATATCTTCTCTGCAGCTCTGTAATTGTGGGGGTGTAAATTGCAGTAAAAGTGTCCTGTCGTCAAGTCTTCAGAAAGTGTTCAGTTTTGCTGTTTCCAAAAATAAGGCAGTGCTTAAGGAATAAAGGAAGAGACATAACAAGGAATGAATTGTAGACAACACAAAGCAGAATATGATGAAAATAGAGCCTATATTCAAGCATATACTTCGTTCATTCCTCCAAACAATCACAAAAGAATTTTGGCTGATGTCAATTTTACAGTTTATCCCAGTTAAAAATGTGTGAAACGTGCTATTTGTGCATTTTAGAAACAGAAAATTGTGCGACAATGAATTTCTTTCTGTAAAAATGCTGATTATAGAATTGCACATACATTTCTGTGCGCTGTGCTTTGGCTCTGATGGCCACAATCTCTTTGGCCAGTGTGCTGTAAGAGTACTGGGGATAGAGAGGCCGAATAACGCTGAGAGGAACTGGCCTTTGTGTGTGTGCTTTTGAGCTGTAGGCCAGGCCTTTACTGTAGGATGAGCCAGAGCAGAGCAGCTAATGCACCATGCGTGATCCCGCTGCCGTGATTTTCCGGCTGCCATTTAGCAGCGAGGGCTACGAGGCCGCTAAATAGAGGTGGTCTGAACAGAACCGGCCCCTTCGGCTTTAGCGGATTACTGAGGGCCCTGCAGACCCAAACCACGTTGCCATTCCTTCGCTTCCAACATATACTGCATATCATTGTTGTCACACAAAAACCTTGTATCTCCAGCTTTTCTGGTTTTTCATTTTTTTGACACAGTTTGAGTCTGGCAGATGTTCTTCACATTGTGTCCAAATTTGATGATGAACAGACCAATAGAAATGATCCAAAATGACTTGGAATGAAATTAATACATTGACTTCCATTAAAAGTTAAGAAGGTTTCCTTTTCTTTTAAAGCAACAAAATATACTAACCCAGGTACATTAAGACTTGCTGTGTCTGGATTCAGTTAATAATACTATGAACTATCAAATTACTTGCATGCAATATTTTGGAGATTCTTGCTACTCGTTTGGAATTGGGGAAAAAATGCTAGTCAAATCAATTCAATTAAAACTCATTTACACCCGTTTCTATCAGGTACCCCAGATGTGCGATATGCCTTTGTAAGACAAGTGAGCTACAGACAGGCTGACACAATTTGCGTTGTGTTTTCAACCACCCATGGTGTGCGTGCAGGTGAGAATGCAAGTGCCAGGAAAGCTGTTGAAATCGTCACATTGTAAAGAGCTCTGAGACGGCACCGGCAGTCTCCTTCTACACCCAACATTTCTGGATTACCGCCTCTACCTGCAGACGCATAGACATTGTGTGCAAACCATGAAAACTTTATCACTACTTCACAATACAGACTGGCTAAGGCTATGAGGATTATTCGTAAAAGTAAAGCAGGCATATTGGGGCTGTTGAATACACAAGCCCCCACTGGTCCACTTAAGGGCTTCGCTGAGAGAGGCAGGAGAGATGGAGCTGCCAAGTGGAGCTTTATGGGGACAATTTAACATAATGGTCAAATAAATACTGGTGTTAAAAAACACCTGTGAGCAGCAGCCGCAACACTAAGGCCATTACCATTTTTTTTGACTGACATTTTTGCAATGTTTTCGAGATTCGACGGCATTCCTCTTAAATGCTTATACAAGTTGTTTCGTTTGGCAAAATCAATGTCTACTGTATTCGTACTGCATGGGGCCCCATTAAAACTGGCCGGCGTTTATTTTAAACACCATTGCACTCATATTGCACTTCATCCTGTGGAATTGATGAATATGTGCTAATGGTTAATAAATTCAGAAGCCCCACTGAAATGTGATATACAGTGGGGTACCCTCGAAGAAGGCCTTTCCCTCAGTGAGAAGCCTTGTAGCCGTGCTCTGCATAATGAGTAGCATTACCTGCTCTATTGAAAATAAAGGTGGATCAAATAGATCTTTGAGCAAAGCAATAGGAGAACCACTTTTGGTGCCATAAAGAATCATGTTTGTAATAGAGATGTTCTGTATGAGAGTGAAGAATCTTTAAAATGTCTAAAGAATATCTCGTCCCCACTGTAAATGGCCTTAACACTCATAAATCTGTATTACAAACAATGGGGCTTTATTCACCGACAATTCTCACATTCACCAATGTTTTCCCATTTGGGATTTGTTCCATTTGGGACAATGGGATCCATCATAGCATAGCAGCAAACAATGCAGTTTAAAAACACATCATTAATCTGACACAGATGTTTGTTATTATTCAACACAAATAAATACTTTAATTTAAATAGATTAAAGTATTAGAATAGATTTGACATAGTGTTATACTGTGCTTCTGGATCCTTGTCAAGCCAGTATCAGACTGTAGCATTTGCTTTGCTAGTCTGATCACAGCAACATTAGTGAGTAAAGTAGTTGGTGGTTGACGTGGGCTTAACCCAGCAAAGCACTGACAGAGGGAAGTACCTAGCTGATCGCCCCGGTGAAGAGGTTGTGATGTAGTGAGTGATTAGAATAGGAGTGAAGAGAATGGGCTAAGGCCTATAGGTAACCCCAAATATAAGGTGCAGGATCTTCTTTGCAGGATCATCTTTTACATTTACATTACATTTAAGGCATTTAGCAGACGCTATTCCCCAGAATGACTTACAAAAGTGCTTTGCTATTTACTTAAGAAAAGCCTCAGCTAGTTAGAATAGACTAATAATTCAAAGATACCCCCTAAGTTTAGACACTACTAAACACAAGTCAGTAAGGTGACCACTCTATTATTCGCCCAAGTATTCTCGGAAGAGGTGGGTCTTCAGTCTGCGTTTGAAGACAGCGAGCGGCTCTGCCGTTCGGACACCCAGGGGAAGCTCGTTTCACCACTTTGGTGCCAGGACAGAAAAAAGCCTGGATGCTTTTTTTCTCTTTTACTGTAGTATTTTTTTTTTAGGTTGAACAGACACACCACTTTTTACCGTGTTGGAAACAGCTTCATTTTAAGCAGTGTACTCATTCAGATTCAAAGCTTTAAAGGCTTCCTTTCTTCCCCATCTGTGATATTTTGCAAGTTAAAGAAATGTACATAAGGACACTGCTCTACCTTATGTACATAAAGGGATTTTTTTCATTCCTTCACTAAGTCAACTCCGGAGAGAAAGGTGACTCCTTGAGCGCTTCAAAAGAAGACTTTAGAAATAAAGGCCCCCCTTTAGCCCAGAGTAGATGTGGGTAAACAAAACTGTTTCAGGTAACCACATACCAAACTTTGTTTTCCACTCACAACACAAGTCTCATTCAGGTCAAGAGCAGGGAGGTGTTTGCTGAAGGAAGAGCGCGTTCGCTTTGTTTGGCCCTTGGGCATTCTGTCAGGGGGTTGTCCTCAGGGTCATAATGCTGCCTCGGTGTTAGTGAGCTGTCAGACTTCACCACCTAGGAAAACAGGTGCTATTGATTCAGCATTCACACCACACGCTGGTTTATTTGGATAGATAACGGTTATTTTAATATTACTCTCATAAATAAACTCAAATTCCTTAAATGTGCTAATCTTTCTGAGATTTTAATAATTATCTAAGCTTCTTAGGCCAGAATTAGAGTCACTCTTCGCCCATATATGCATTATTGATGCAGTACATTGCAGCGAGTGCACCCTATTTCAAGTTTCTAATTACATCAGTTCGGTCAACTATTGTTCAGTTCTTTCTGTAGGTGCATAAGGGTCAGCCAAAGGTCAGTTCACCGCTGTTCAAAGGAATCTTTCCTTTTAATGTGTGTAGGATTTGTTAAACTGCAGAGTTATGGGTGTGTTTGATTTCCTTTGGATTACAAAAATTGTTTGCATGTTTAATAGACTAGTTAGATTAGCTATTAAAGTCTCTCTCTCTATCTATCTATCTTTATCTCTCTCTGTCTCTCTCTCTGTCTCTCTCTCTTTCTCTCTCCATCTTTCTCTCTCTCTATTTCTTTTTGTCTGCCCAGGATTGAGGTGACCTACGCTGGCCTGCCCACTGAATGCCTTTTGACAGGTGGTTGTTTGTGAACCCCGCTGCCATGTTTGTTCCTCTCTCGATGTCTGTCTCCTGCTTCCTCACCGGCTCCGTCGCGGGCTGCCAGCAGGGCTTTGCTTTGCATGCTTCACTGGGGACATTGTCAGCCTAAAGTGTGCTCTCACCTTTGCTCTGTCTGTGCATGGATTTGCAGGCTTACCTAACCATTATTACTGTGCTCTCTCTCATTTCCTCTGTTCGAGCCCAAACTGAGGAAAAGCCCATGTAGCTTCTTTGGCTTTTGTCCGATAAAGTAAAAAGCCTACTGAATTTCTTTAAACAGATCTGCAACTTATACAATGGATGGATTCAGCGCTACTATTATTATTACCAGTAGCAGTAATAATAGCAATAGTAGTAGTAATGGTACACTGTCAGAAATGGTGTCCTGTTCTGGGGTTTTTATTGTCTATAAAGGTACAAGCAGTTCAAAATTGTTGCTCTCATTTTTGCCAATATTTAAAAAAGGTATTTAAAATTTTTTGATGCATGGATCAATAGAAATGCTCCAAAATGGCTTGGAATTAAATATTTGTGCATTCACTTGCATTGGAAAATGAGAAGGTCTTTCCTTAATTTCCTTAATTTGTACATAAGATACCAAGATACCAAGCTACAACATGCTCTTTAAGGTCTAAGGGTGTACCCAAAAAGTGCAATACATTCACGTTTGCTGGTGGAAAGGTTCATATCTGTCCCTTCCTTTAACTTACAATGGATAAAAAAAAATGGACAAAAGGCAGGGTTTATGGGACAGTGCAACTTCGATTGCAGTGGAATATGGTACAAATATGCTCCCTATCCAAAAGTATTAAAGACGTACCACCCCAGTGGCTTGATGGGTACCGTTTCTTTCTAAGACTGATGTAGAAATAATTGTAGCAAGAAGGAAAAGAAGAATTATTTTTCTGTATATTTAAACGGATACGCATCTCTGCAGTAACTTAATCTGACAGCCCTAATCACTCATTAGATCCAAAAACATTCTAATGACCTAAAGCCTTAACTTAACGTGGCTGCCTGTAAGCATCTCACAAAAAAAAAGACATCAGAGGGTCCGTCCAATGTTTCATGTCCACCCCACAGCTCCCCATTCCCCCCTCTCAATCCCACCCCATTCCAAGCAGTGGGAGTGCATGGCTAATTTACGAGCGCGGGTGATGCCAACTTGCTCTCTGCGGAGGGCAGATTTTAACACCTCCAAATGCTTTAATGCATCCCAGCTGACCTTAATTATAAAAGCATGCCGCCCGCAAACCCCTGCGCCCCTCGAGAGGAGACTGGGTGTGAGCCTGGCTACCTGCCGCGAGCTCCTCTGGAACACAGCTCAATGTTAATAGTTGCATCCTGAGAAGAAATCAATAAACCTATAAAAGGTGATATCACAGTGTCTAGAAGCCCTCCACCCCTTCTTTTCCCATCCTCTCCCTCTCTCTCTCTACTTCTCTTTCTCTACATCTCTCTCTCCCTGGAGTAAGGTGTTCTATTAACGATGGTTTCTGTATTTTGCTGCGGTGGATGCTTAGATGGTTCAAAGGGCCGCTCTGATAGCAGTACCTGCTCTGGTCTCCATTATTATACACAGAGTGAGCAATCCCGCCAAGCCTTTGTTGAAGACGCTGAGTTCATCAAGCAGAAGCAAAAAGAGTAGACGGATCTCCAAGCCTCCAAGAGAGCCTGGACAGGATGTGCAATATACTCCACCAACTGAGAATGTCTGAAAACCGACATCGGCTGCCCCAGTTGCAAATTGACCCATAACATTGAATTACGAGCGAGCACGAGGCCCATGCATGGCGAAGAACGTCGAGACATCGTTGTGCTGACAAACTGCCAAGACAATAGATAACTTTTTATGTACCTCCTCATGCAGAGCACAAATATTATGACTTCTAGTACATGAATTAACTCCCTAGCCTGGGGGTCTCCCGCTCAGCTGAGGTTAAGAGCTTCTTTAATTAAAGATCAATACTGTTTTGCCATATATTTTGCGAGTGCTGAAGGAGACGGAGGTGCTCATCTCCACAGGCACGGAGGCAGGCAGGCAGGCAGGGAGGAAGGAATGATGGGCTGCTACTGGCAGAGAAGTGCTGTGATGGTCTGCTGCAGACTTGGACTTTTTTGGGCATGCCCGGCCCGTCCAACCAATTGCGAGAAACCTGGAATAGAGCAGCTGAGCCTGTTTTAGCTGACGGCATCAGCTTTGGTGGGATGTTTTACTGTAGAAAAGTCCGCTGCTCGGTCTGACTGGCATTATTTGGTAATAACGACTCCAGATCTGGCTAAGCAGAGAAGCACAGTCCTTTTGGGCAGCTGCTTCTGCGTTAGCCTGGACTTCTGCTAGTGCAGCAGCTCTGAAGCCCCTGCTGCCTCCTGGCATCTCCACTTCCTGAACAGCCAATGGCAGGGGGTACCTGTGCAGCACCTGGGGAGAGCAAGGGTGGAGCAGCAATGGCTTGATCAAAGGCGCGGCCACTCTCCAGAAGCACACCTTGGGCCCTTGTTTGTAGTGCAGGAGATAGCAGGGCTCAAAACACACCTTCAGACTCCAGGCTGCTAAATTCCCCTCAGATCTCCCTAATCCGCTCAGATTGTGTTTGACAGGACAGGGATCCTCCTGCTGTTTCTGAAGCCCCACTCATTCTAGAGCGCAGCTAACAAAGGGTGCCTATCCCGCCTCCTCAGCGCTAAGCAGCTTTCCAACACGAACGCCTCGTTTGGTTTGTCACCCCTTAGCCTGGCTAATGAAGTCTGTTAATTGTCTCCAGTAAAGTTCCACCACCCAGTCTGCTGTTGTGAAACTCTGTGTCATGTGATTAAGAATCACCTCTGCAGGGGCTGAGGAAAAAACCCACCCAAAACAACACACAAAAAAATACTGGTATTACTTTCAGTTTAAACTGGTGTATGAAGAGTATCTGTGTGTGTGCACACCTCTCCGTAAAAAAACACTATCTTGTCTGTGAAAATACAGCACTTCCCAGACAATTTTAAAATATGACTTCATCATGCAGGTCCCGAGGGAGGGGTACTGTTTGTAGATACACACAAAACTCTATACTCAAACGTCGAAGGATGCGAGGCGAGGCTGATGGCTCAGGCGGCTCTGCTCTTATCGACACCGGGCCGACTCCTGGCTTAGCCTGGCCGGGTCTCCGAGGGCCCGTTGACCAGCCTCTTCTCTCCCCCCCTCCGCCACACAAGAGTAAGCCAGGTTAAACAGTTAAACGGCAGCAAATCCTGCACTGCCCTGTGGGAAATTTGCCTCTAATCCCAAACTTATAGGCACACAATCAAAGCCAAAAAGCCCGAGCAACAAATCTGATCCTCCCCCTCCGCACAATCTGCGGCCTCCTGGGAGAGCAGGGAGAGCGCGGAGGACAAGGCTGAGATGGATAAATACCTAAATGATGAGACAGTCTGGGGACGTGGGAGCAGTGTCTGGCTATGGCCGTTCACCTCCAATTTGGCAGCCACGCGAAGAAAGGCAATTGGGCGGCAGCCCCCACACAGCAGCCAGTCCTTATTATTATAAGTTGAAGTGCAGCTTCAGGAATGATTAATGACAGTGTCAGGGCGAAAACAAAGCGTGGCGCAAGTTATCTCTCATCCACCTGCTCCAGCAGGCCGATTGGACAGGAATGGAAAAGGGCTCGAGCGCAGGCCTTGATAATGGGACCAGAGAAAGGAGGAGAGAATGGGAAAGATAGGACAGCAAAGACTGACTAAAGGGAGAAGAAATGCAAATGCGAAAGCGAAGCACCCTGAAGAGACATGAATGCAGGAATAATCTGAGGAGGAGAATATACTTTTTAATGAGTACTCCACCAATTAGCAACTACACAGGAGAATTTCCACAGCAGTTCTTCAGCAGTATAGCTTATTTTTTTGAAACATCGGTGTGTGTTATGAAACAGTAAAGAAATCTTGTGAATATTCGTCTGCACATTTTTATTTTTGTTGTTGTTGTTGTTGTTGTGTCGGTGTAACGCAGAGGAGTGGACGTAATTCTCATCCAAGGTGTGAAACTCTGCAAGGTCTGGTGTGTGATTGATTTGACACACAGAGTGGACTTTCATGGCGTCTGTGTTTGTTACATACAGGCCGAATGTCCCCTGCTGTATTGGTGTTGACATTTATAGGATGGTGTTGGAGGGAGCCCTGGACAAGCCTCTAATTAGATAAAGAAGCAGGAAGGAGGACAAGAGCAGACAGACAGTGCCATCCAGTGGCTGCTTGAAGTGCTGCAAAACAAGGATCATTTAAGGAGGATTCAGTCACTTCAAGTAAGAGCATGTAGAAGCATGTACGTTCTTAAATAGTGGGCTCTTTAAGGGTTCTTGGGTATAAGCAATGGTCCTATACAGAATCATGACAACTGTTTAAGTATTTAAAATGGTTATTTGCCTGGTTAAATTACTCTTTTAATGCAAGAAACAACTTGTGTGTGGTTCTGTTTTTTTGGTATATGGTATTTTTATTAAGGTATACATATTTATTACCTTTCTCCGGATTGAAAAAAAGTGTGCATAATAAATCATTTAATTTCTGTAAGCCACAATTAGCAGAAAATATACTTTTCACTAATATTTTTTCACTAATATATTTTAGAAAGATGAAAAAAATAATAAAATAAATAATAAAATAAATGGCTAAAAACTAAAACGTTTTTTTTTTATATATATATTTTTTATATATTTCAATGTCTCAAAGTTTGTTTTATTTTATATTTAAAGACAATGAATTATGTTATATATTATAATAATGAATATAACAAATACAAAATAAATATAATGATACAACTAAATACCAATAATTTATTTTTAATATATGCAATTATATTGATATATGTATATTTATTTCTGTATTTATTGAATGCGGTACAGTAATTACCTGAGCCTCACCACAAGCATTTCTATGCATGGATGTCCTGACATGATGTCCAAATGACAAATAAACCTTGACTTGATTTAAATGAATTTGTCATTGATTATTGATATTTTTGCTCTGATTGATTTTCAGCATCAAACTTTAGTAATTGTATTTTTCAGAGAGGCCAAATCTGCAGGATAGGGGAAATACCCAGTAGTATGTGTTGAGTAAAGAAAGAATCCCAATTTCTATTGCAGTCAGTGTGCATTATCAAGCAAGAGTTTGTGTGTGTGTGTCTGGTCAGTGTATGTATGTGTGTGTGTGTGTACGTTTGTCTGGACAGCGCCTGTCACACAAGACTCTCCAAATCAGGTCAACTGGTGACAGAGAGTCACAGCAGTAGTGTGTGTGTGGAGAGAGAGAGTGCTTGGCTGACCTAGATAATGACATGTAGAGTGTTTTATTTATGCACACACCACACGGCTTCACATGGTTATGTGCGCATGTGTGTTCAGCTGAATGTGTGTATGTGTGCATGTGTGTAGTTCTCAGTGTATATGTGTGTGAGCGTGTTGGTGTTTATGGCAGTATCAGCAGAAATGCAGCAAAGGCCTTTAGAGGGTTTCTATCCCAGAAATTCAAATATAATATATTCCCTGAACACTTTCCAGTCTCTGGATGTGGTGCCAACATGTGTGTGTGAGTGGATCTGGTGTTCGTTTGTCCAGATGTTTGTCCATCTGGTCTTTCAATCAGACTCTGCAAGTTTGTATCCATTATGTAACACATCACAAATTGTATTGTGCAACCACAGCTATTAAGAGAAGAGTAACACAGCACCAGTGTATTTATCTGTTTCTGTATCCATCTACAGCTAAAATGATCCGGGTTTGCATCAGAATTTGGACGGACCAGATGTGAGGGTCACCTAAACCTAAAGGATATAAATTTGCCTGTATGATTTATTTAAGGATAAAGATTTTTTTTAAAAAAGCATGTGCAGTAAACAGTCAATAATATCTTAAATAAACAAACAATTCATATAATGTATAAGTAAATGTATGAATTTGTTGGAGACCCCACAGAGATCTGCCGCCACACACTCAGCATGTACTCTCTATTAGCTACACTAAGCAGCAGCTCTGCTGGAAAGTGACAGAAATATTTTGGAAAGTTAAAGCTAAAGCTAAAATCATATTTCACTCAGCAAATTCACTGGATAAAAGTATTGGGACACCTACTCAGCAATCCCACTCTGTGATTTCACATGGTCTTCCACTTTGTGACTGAGTTGCTGTGGTTTCTAAATGCTTCCACTTTCAGGAGAATGATACTGAATAAAACACCTGAGGTGTGTCCCAATACTTTTGTCCATACAGTGTATGTGAATAAAAGCATATTTTGTGTGTGTTTGTATAGAAATATGGCTAAAGGTAGGGCTAAAGTCAGGCTACTGGGGCAGACTGCTGATGGCTGGCTGCATCTGAATACTTTACTGAACATCAAACGTCCTTTTATAGATTTTGCCTGATCTTGTAGCCATGTGGATCCATCAGCTAGTCAGCTCTGCCAGTATATTAACCAAAGTTCTGAGTTCCTACAGAAAAGGCAAAATGGACACACGGACAAGCAAAGTTTGGTTTTGAATCTCAAGATTGTGTCTGATGTGAGGGTAGATTAAATGTAAGTGGGACCTACACAGTCAACAAAAAAAGGGAACAGTCTGCCTCCAGTTTGGATCTGTTTACAGAATGATGTATTCATATTCGGTTATGGCCCTACTGGAGACAGAGCATGAATACACCTCAGACATGTGTGTTGTAGATCTGCTTAAAAGATTCACATCTTGCCATGCTCAGCCCCCCACACTCACACACACACACATACAAAACACCAGGAAATTAAAGTCTGCCACCGCTGGCTCTGCTAATAATGATTCCCAGCTTCAGAAAAAGTCTCATGTTGCTCGACCGTCATCAAATGGAGCTCCACAGACCCTCCTCTTTAAAAGTTCTATTTGTATGTAATAAATAAGAAAGGCCTGTCTGGACTCATAGGAGCTTAAGAAAAGCAGGCGGACAGCATGGGGCCATCGTGTTGGCGGCCTGTGTGCATTTGTGAGCTCGGGCCCGTGGCAGCGTAGGAGTACTGATAGAAAGGTGAAAGGTCAGCTATACTATGGCTGTGGCCCTCAGCAACGCATCCCACTGTGACAGGCTGAAGTGTAACCAAGTAGATACACGCATGTTGGAATCTGTCTGCCTGCCTTTTCAGCATGCTCCTGAGCTCTCGAGACAATCAGGAGGGCATTCCGAAACAGCGTGGTTTCATTCCGGCGTGTCCTAAAGAGGCCGCCCTCTTCCTCTCTTCAGATAGTCACGGACAGTTCGCACTACAAAACGTCAGACTGATGCATGATGTGATGCTGGTATGTGGTGCCAGTGTGTGTGTGTGTGTGTGTGTCACTGTCTGTCAATCTGGTCATTCGATCTGACTGGATGGTTTGCAATCTCTTACGTAACACATCACAAACTAACTGCAAGCATTAAGATTATGTCAAAATGGCTTCTGTGGGTCTCCCGTGAAGCAGCTTTGGTGGACAGAGCAGTCTGTGAGTCATCTGGGTGCATCCTATCAAAGTAAAGTAAATGGGGAGGGGCTTATGTTATGCATGCGCCCATGTTCACATAACTGGCCTTGTGTAAATCAGTTCGAAAATCTGGGGGTTGTGATTCTTGGGGTGTGTTTTGTTACAGGGTGATACAGGATCCAATGAAAAGGTTCTACTGGAGACTTTAAACTAAACCAATCAGGGTTTGGTTTTCCTTGGTATTAAATGTGTCAAGCAAGCATTACACTAATTACTTTCTCTACCAGTTAAGACGATCTTAACTCTAGGATGCTTTTGAGAAACTGGCTCTTGTGTACACTCCTAAAAACAAAGGAGGCTATGAAAGGATCTTCAAGCAATGCTCATGTTTTGCAAAGAGATGTAAAGAGACATTTTTTACTTTTTCAAAAGTTCCTCTTCACTGGCTCATTTTAGAGCATTCCTATTGGTCTATTCATCCAGCAAAAATGGAGATACAAGTATTTTTGTGTCACAGCAACAATATGAATGCACATGCGCTATATAGACAAAAGTATCTGTCTGCCTGCCTTTTCAGCATGCTCCTGAGCTCTCGAGACAATCAGGAGGGCATTCCGAAACAGCGTGGTTTCATTCCGGCGTGTCCTAAAGAGGCCGCCCTCTTCCTCTCTTCAGATAGTCACGGACAGTTCGCACTACAAAACGTCAGACTGATGCATGATGTGATGCTGGTATGTGGTGCCAGTGTGTGTGTGTGTGTGTGTGTCACTGTCTGTCAATCTGGTCATTCGATCTGACTGGATGGTTTGCAATCTCTTACGTAACACATCACAAACTAACTGCAAGCATTAAGATTATGTCAAAATGGCTTCTGTGGGTCTCCCGTGAAGCAGCTTTGGTGGACAGAGCAGTCTGTGAGTCATCTGGGTGCATCCTATCAAAGTAAAGTAAATGGGGAGGGGCTTATGTTATGCATGCGCCCATGTTCACATAACTGGCCTTGTGTAAATCAGTTCGAAAATCTGGGGGTTGTGATTCTTGGGGTGTGTTTTGTTACAGGGTGATACAGGATCCAATGAAAAGGTTCTACTGGAGACTTTAAACTAAACCAATCAGGGTTTGGTTTTCCTTGGTATTAAATGTGTCAAGCAAGCATTACACTAATTACTTTCTCTACCAGTTAAGACGATCTTAACTCTAGGATGCTTTTGAGAAACTGGCTCTTGTGTACACTCCTAAAAACAAAGGAGGCTATGAAAGGATCTTCAAGCAATGCTCATGTTTTGCAAAGAGATGTAAAGAGACATTTTTTACTTTTTCAAAAGTTCCTCTTCACTGGCTCATTTTAGAGCATTCCTATTGGTCTATTCATCCAGCAAAAATGGAGATACAAGTATTTTTGTGTCACAGCAACAATATGAATGCACATGCGCTATATAGACAAAAGTATTGGGACTCTTGCTCATTAAAATCAAGGGTATTAAGAAAGAGTTTGTCTTGCTTTTGTTGGAGTATCTGTTTCTACTGTTCAGGGAAGAGTTTCTACTGGAATTGATTTGATTGCATTCAGCAACAAGAGCTTGAGTGTTGGATTGTCACCACCCCACCTCATCCCCAACACCCCAGTTCATCCCAAAAGTATTGGAAGGAGCATCAACCATCATTCCAGAGAACACAGTTCCTCCAGTGCTCCACAGCACGCATGGCATTAGTTTATCTTCTCCAGAGAGTGCCTGATCTATTGGCGGTACTTCTCTACAGGAACTAGACAAGCTGTGTGTGTGCATTTTCACATCTGTTTTAGCAATGGGAGCAACTTAAAGTAGCTAAATGCATGCATTAGAGGGGGTGTCCACAAACATTTGGACAGTGTATTCAAGCACTGTGTCAAGACACAGAACGACTTATTGGCTCTTTTGGCTTTTGGGTACTGCTATACAAGTATGACAGACTTTCTATATTTGGTCTACATATTTATTTATGATAACTCCTAGTCTTTTTTTTTCATGCAGTTGTTTAGTTTTCAATACTGACAAAATACTCAAATATACCACAATAATAATGAAGTAGAATCATATCCCTCAGTCTACAGTTAGTAACTGTTGTATTTGTGTAACACACATGTAAACCCAGTGTATTTTAACTGTCCTGGCAACCCTGCTGATAATGAAAGATTATCAGCTCACAAATAATGCAAATAACGGCAGCTATTAAACATGAATGAAGGTAGGACTCCCCTCACGCTGCCCACTGAAGTAGTATTCTTAAGAGTGGTTAAGGATGAATCTTTCATTTAAGCTGGATAAAGCGGGGAGGTACCACCGGGCTGATTGTGAGAAGATCAAGAAAGTTTTGGGGGGAAGGAAGACGTGCTCTGAGCTGTACAGAAACAGGGTGTGTCTGTACGGGATTGAAAGGGGGGCTTTGAATCGCGTCGTCGCGGCAGCCCCCCTTTGTGCCTAACAACATGGCAAAATCAAACCCGATATGAAAACACCCAAAAGACGACCTGAAAGGGAACAGTATCTGGTGCCGTATGTATAGGTTGCTTTACACGTCGTTCCGTTTTCATCCCCTTCGATATTACCCGCGCCTTCCTGTGAAGCTCGAGCTGTGCGTCTGGA
Organism: Salminus brasiliensis; assembly: GCF_030463535.1. Lineage (NCBI taxonomy): Eukaryota > Metazoa > Chordata > Actinopteri > Characiformes > Bryconidae > Salminus > Salminus brasiliensis. Next base: position 11,226,957 of record NC_132887.1, on the reverse strand, counting down.
GAGTCTTTTAATGGAAACAGGGAGGTACAGAGCGCGCGCTGCAAAATCTCTTATGCACTCAAACGAACAACCTAGGGACAAAACATGAAGTGCGCGCGGTGTCTTCCCTTGTAGTCCCGTGCTCAGACAAGTGCGCGTTTAGCAGCGCCGTTCGCGCGCGGGGGTCCGGTGGGATGTGCAGATATGTGTTTATCAGAAGAGGAAAGTCTTTCTCTGTGCCTCTCTATCTATCTCTCTCTCTCTCTCTCTCTCTCTCGAGCGCGCGCGCTGCTCTGGGTGAAGCACAGGGTTCACAGAGCCGTGCAGTAGCAGTAGGCTATAGAGCGCGCGGTGCCTCTCTGCTCTGTTCCTTGACAGTGCGCCTTCCAGTCCCCCCGCGCGCGCCTTTAATGAGGGCTCAGGGGGTCAGTGGGATCTGGCTTCTGGTTGATCACCTCTCTTGTTTTTTGAGAGGCGGCAGATGAAGTATTTGGAGTGACAGCAGCCCACCGCAGACCACTCCGCTTTGGCTTTCCTGGGGAAAACACTGAACTAAATATTAAACAACCTCGCGCACTTTTTTGATGATCGTATTAAGAACAATATAAATCAATAACTACATTTTTTATGATAAAACAATATCAAACAACTAGTTTTGATTGTGTTAAAGTGAAGAAATGCCAGCCTATGTAAAGTAATGGCCACAAATATTGGCACCCCTGCTTTTCCTTACTTCAGAAAATGCACCACTTCTGCCTTTGGGATCCACATGGTTATTGCTTTTGTTTATGTAGAAACAAAACAAACAACTGACATAATTTCACACAGAACTCCAGAAAGGGACTGGACAAAATTATTGGCACCTTTTCGCCTTTTAAACATTGTAAGAAATAACCATATTTCAATCAATTGATGCTTCTTTGATTTGTATTTGTGGCAATAATAATATAGAAGTCGCACATTTGACCAGTTTAAAGCAACATTATGCAGCATTTATTACTTAAAACAACAGCTTTCACATCATTGTGATGCTCCACTGACTGAAACAGGGATAATAGCCTCTAGTAGCCTGTCGTCATTACTCTGTGCTCAGCATGCTGCTACCTACAGTATGTAACTTTTGAGAAGCGAGCAGGATAAGCTCTGCGTAAGAACTGCGTAGTGCTGCACAACCCAATTCACATTCATGTAAAATCTGGTAATATTACCGCTTCTATTGGTTCAGTCCACAGGCCTCCTTCACTCATACTGACGGTTCTGTATTTCTCAGCTTGTCCAGAAAAACATGCACTTTAGTGGCTCAAAGCACAAATAACTTATCAACTGTAGGAGGAACCTAAGAGCACAAAATGCCACTTTTCCATACTGATGCTGTAAATGGAGAAAAGCTGGCATAAGCAGTCTGTGAAACTGTGCCCTATTCAGCAAATAACGTACACTGAACAGATATGGAATACCCATAATCCATAGCTTTGGTTTGTAAATTCATATGCAGCTTCTCTGAGGTAGACCAACATGCAGAGTGTTGCATAGCAGTGGGCTTTCACACATTACAACATATCCAGAATCATGTTCTCTGTAATGGTGCTCAATATAGTGATCTGGATTTTTGCATGTAGGGGATAGGGCACATATTTGAATACAGCTGTAATCACATGATGTCACAGGATGTGAGAAACAGCGTTGTGGAAAAGTACTGACAATCTCAAGGCTACTAGTCCATCTACAGAGATCTTAATGTGTGTGCAGTGTCTTTGAAAAGTTTACGGCCCATGACACGGTATCTAACCCCCCTGGACGTGGATGGAAGAAAAAAACTGATGAAAGATTGCAGTGAAGGATTGTTCGTAGAGTGGTTTAAGAAGTGTCCAGATCTAAATCCTGTTGAACACCTGTAGAGAGATCTCAAAATAGCAGTCAGGGGAAAAGGTACCCTTCAAATTTAAGAGACCTGGAGCAGTTGACAAAAGTAGAGTGGTCCAAAGTTACAGTAGAAAGGTGTAAAAAAACGTATTCATGGTTACAGGAACCACTTGATTTCAGCTGTTTGCAAAGGGTGTGCTACCACATACGTTTAGTGAATACTAAAGCATTTGTAATTGCAAAGTTCTGGAAGAAGTGGCCCATTTTCTGAAAGAAGAGCAGTAGGTGCCAGTATTTTCTAAGTGTGCCTTAGATGATGATACCACTGAGATGATGAACTACCAAGTTCATTCAAACAGCATGTTTATTATTATTATTATTATTATTATAGGATCGAAACACAATTAAACTGAGGTTTCTGTTGTTCAATCAGTAATTTGTGGATACCAAAAAAAGTGTAATAATAAAACTTTTAAAAATACATAATAATAATAATATGGTTTAATTGATCTGACCAAATGACCATTCTGAACATGGGCATCAAGAAAATGAACTATTAACTAAACTTTTAACTTCAGTGCCTACATCTTATACGTTAAACCTATGTCATTATTCAAAATGATTGATAATTATTAGCCCATCATAAGGCCACTTTATTTAGCCTCTTTCTGTGTCCAGTGTATCTGTATATTTGTGAGAACATGCAGTACAGACGTTTGAAGGCTTCCTCAGTTAGTATCAACCGATGAGGCTAAATGATCTGCTTTTTATAGCTGAGGGCTCGGTCTGCTTTCCCTCAGAATAACTGCAGGAGTCAGTATAAAAGCCCAATGGCGCCACTTTGTGGTATTTGTACAATATTACCACATAAATCATTAAATACAACTGCCCAGAAAAGCTTTGCGTAGGCCTAACATAGAATGAGATCAAATCCAGATATGGAACTGGAATTATTTCAACAAGCTGTGTTCTTTACTGATAAGTATAAAGTAAAATACCAACTGTACTGAAGTAAAATCACTCTGAATAACTCCAAATTACATGTAGTTCTGAAAGATACTCTGTTTTGTAGAAAGTATTATTTATTGTCTATTTTGGAGATAATGTTTTGATGAGTATTTGTACCACAAATGTAAAATAAATCAATAAACTTGACAATAACTGATAATAATAATTAACCACATGGTGGTGCACCCAGTATTGTGTTTGCCACACAGCTCCAGGGGCATGGGGCCACTGTCTTGAGAGAGTCTGGAAGGAGTTTGGTCCAGTTTCCTCACACCTCCCAAAAACACACATGGTAGGTCAATTGGTCTTGCTAAATTGCCCATGAGTGTGTGGGGTAGCTTGTGATGGACTGGCTCCCTGTCCAGGGGTATTCCTGTCTTGCGCCCAGTGATTCTGATAAGGCTCCAGAGCAACTACGACCATGTCCAGGAAAAGCAAACAAAGAAAAGCTGAATTATTATTATTATTATTATTATTATTATTAAGAAGAAGAAGACAAAGAAGAAGAATAGCTACACACCACAATACCTTGAAGAAAAATATGAAAAACTGGCAAAAAAGACGTACTAAAGGTAAAAAGTACAAGCTGAAAGATTTAAAAGGAAAAATACACTAATATAAAAGACAAAAATAAACAGATCTATACACCTATACATCTATCTATCAGTCTAACAACCTATCTATCGACCTATTTATCTATTAATTCAATTAAATATAAATCAATTCATTTCAATTCAGCTTTATTGTCATTACACTAATACAGGGTTGTACAGCACAACAAACAACAGACAAAATATGAGACAGGGTACACAGACAATAAGTACAAAAGACAATAAATACAAAAATATACCAGGTAGACCAGCCTGGTCTTGTAAACAGCTCAGATCTATCTATCTGTCTATTTATTTATCTGTCTGTCTGTCTATCTATCCATCCATCCAGTCATCTACCTATCTTTTGTTATTTCATTTTAGCCAATGCTGACATATTTATCTAGCCACTAAATATAAAACCAGAAACTTTGACTTTCCCTAAATCCCACCTTACACATTGTTCCCGTTTAGCTCAGACTGGATCAGTGAGAGATTGATACGTTTGCTGACTGTCATGTAAACACAAGGTTTAATCGGAGGGCTTAGATGTGTCATTTACTCAGTTGGAAGGAAACGATCAGTTTGGTCTTAAAATGTCCCTCTAATTATCACTCAAACAGGATCTGTGTTACATCAAGGCCAGAGGTCATTCTGTTAAGAAGAGTAAGTTTTCTTTCGGCCCAGGAAAGGATGTTTATTAGGCTCTATTCTTTTCTTTTGAAGAGAAACAGTCAATGTCACATAATATCCAAAACCCCCCAGGAAGCATCAATATGTTAACAATCACTATATAGCAGTAAAAAGTCAATTGCTTTCCTCAGGTAGAAGTACAGAAAAACTAGAATTGTAAAATACACTATATGGACAAAAGTATTGGGACACCTGCTCATTCATTGTTTCTTCTGAAATCAAGGGTATTAAGAGTTGATCCTGCTTTCGTTGGAGTAACTGTCTCTACTGTCCAGAGAAGAAGGCTTTCTACTAGATTTTGGAACTTTGCTGTACGGATTTGCTTGCATACAGCACCAGGGAGGTCAGAATGTTTATGCCCCTCTAGCCCACGCCTGGCATGGAGCCAATAATGTCATGTTTATCTGCTCTAGAGAGTCCTATTCTATTGGCAGTACTTCTTTACAGGGACTCAACATGTTGTGTGTGTGCATTTGCACATCTTTGTCTGCAATGGGTGCAACCTAAAGTAGCTAAATGCATTCATTAGAAGGGGTGTCCACAAACATTTGGACATATAGTGTACTTAAGTTGTATCTGAGCAAATGGAGCTGCTTACTGCACACCACTGAATACCAAACTACTAAAATACTGTAACAGAATTATAATACTGTATTTTAAAACAAGCATAACATCAATAACAACAATAATATATTAACATAGTCTTTTTATATTGTGACAGACGAATCAGTACCTCTTTTTGACCCTGTTTACAAATGCCAGCTGTCCTTTATATTGTGTATAATGACGAATGGGCCAACAGAAATGCTCCAAAATCACCATAAACTAAAATTAATCATGTTTGGGTCCTTGCCCTGAAAAGTTACTGCATCAAAGAGACGAGGCTTTATTACTGCAGTGACAATATGCAGGACTGGGAGCTCCATGTCTACAGAACGTACAGAAACTCAGATGTGAATGCCTGATTCATTGTGTGGTTTAGTTTCTTCATTTTCTACCATTTGTTTACTATTAGAGTTGATGAAGAAGATCATCAAAGCTCCACAAGCAGGCTAGCACATGATGAATCCCAAAAGCATGCTTCTAGGGAAATTCTGGGACAAACTGACGTATTTAGAGGCACATGATCTTATTTGGAGCAGATGACTGAGAGCACTTTATATAATATACTTCAGCTCCATGGTTCAAGTCAAACAGCAGGATTCAACACTGCTACCTGATCTCTGTTTAAGAGCACTGAGATAACCTGTTTACAAAGATAAAATGTGTAAAGCTAAATGTGCATCCTAACGCCATTCTGAGCTTATGAGAATGTGATAATGCAGAGCAACAGCACGAACAGAGTCTGTAAATATCTCAACAACTAATCCAAACTCAGGTCATTTGCCATCTGAAACTACAGGCACCCAAAAATCTTAATCATTTTTAAACAATGATTTATATAAAACTCTGGATTTGGAACCAAACATGATTTACAAATCATGTACATTTAGCATAATGGTAAATAATAGTGGTTAAATGACACCTGACATATTTGACATTAGAGTATTAATTACAAACAGTGGCAACACATGACTATTAGAGCTAAGCCTTCAGTTTCCAGCACTATAAGAATGCTAATTCCTGCAAGACCTGTTAGGATCGTAGTAGTATGTTAGCACTAGGCCAACAGTAATGCCCTATAACATTTTTCAGCTATCTAAATTAAACATGGAAGCAACGCTTTATTTATATTATTTATATTTTAAAAAGCTGCCTAGACAATTTTCCATTCAGTGGTTCAAAATTTTACCTATCTTTGGCCAACAAAGACTTAACAAAAGAATAAGAGGAGTACTGTAGTTTACTGTGTTTACACTCCTTACGCCTGCTTCTAAGTCTAAAAGGCCCTATGGATCATAAACTGATGGTATGCCATCACACATCTTCACACTGCTTTGAAATAATAACACTGAACCACACTGAAATTGCATTCCAGTACCAGAAGAGGGCAGAAGTGAGCACAAAGTCAGAGTCATAACTGAACCACAAGCTGCTCTGAATGTATGTAATGTACGCTTTGTGCACCTTATGTCCAAATGTTTGTGGACATTCCTTCTAATGAATGCATTCAATTACTTTAAGTTGTAACCCATTGCTGACACAGATGTGCAAATGCACACACACACACACAGCTTGTCTAGTCTCTGTAGAGAAGTGCTGCCAATAGAACAGGACTCTCTGGAGCAGATGAATAGGAACCTTCTGGCACCATGCTGCCTAATGCCAGGTGTGAGCTAGAGGGGTATACAGCCCCCCACCATTGAGCTGTGGAACTGTGTGTTTTTTTTTAATACTTTTGGTAAGAGTTGGGGTGAGGTGGGGTGGTCTCCAACCCTCATCTTTGAGATCTACCTTCCTGCAGCAAGGTTTTACGTCCAACCCAAATTTAACACTTCTCATTTACCTAATTGAGAGCTTCTGAAGGCTCTAGGATCTCCAGGCCATCAATCTAGTTATCCTTAATATTTATTGAGGCTATGTAGTACTTCATTCACATGTCCAGCAGGTGGCGTGATACACCACCATATCCACTTGCACTCAGTCACACGTTTTCATGCCAGTTTTTGATTTTTAAGACTTACATGTTGCTTGTAAACCACAAATGACTCATACTTAAAAAGATATAAAGCGTATTTGAGATAATGAGGTTGTATTCCCACTACTTCCCAGTCCTTACACTGGCCCTTTAACAAAACAAGTATTAATAACCCATAATAATAACAGGTTCTCATTATCACTGACCACCAAATAACAGTTAGATGTATGACTGTTATCCTGTCCAATCATGGGCAGGCAAACCTTTTTAACTACTGAATAACTACAGTGTGTATGTAATTACACTGCTTTTAAAACCACACACTGTGAGAAATCTATATGACATTATCTATATAACATTATATGACGTAATCTATATTGTTACTATAAAAGGCACGTTCCGTAAGCATGTATACACTATATGTCCAAATATTTATGGACACCCTTTATAATGAATGCATTCAGCTTACAACAATGTGCAAATACACACACACAGCTTGTCCAGTCCCTGTAGAGAAGCACTGCCAATAGAATACCTATGCCCCAGGCCTAATGCCAGGCATGGACTAGAGAGGTATAAAGCCCCCAACACTGAGCTGTGGAACAGTGGAAGGGTGTTCTCTGGAATAATAGTGCTTGGTTTGATACTTCTGGGATGAGTTGAGGAGTTGGGGGGTGACTTGGGGTGGTAATCATCCATGGATGCTCTTGTCACAAAGCAGGATAAACCTAAAACTCCTGATTTTGGAGGAAATAATGAAAGAGAAGGTGTCCCAATACTTTTGTCCATATACACTTAAATGTGCTTTCCATGTAAGAGGTTCTCTGTAAAAGTCCTGGAAAGTTTTGTGGGGATTTTTGTGCTTCCTGCTCAAACACACCTCAGTTCCTGAAAGGCATTATAATAAGCTAGTGAAGTAAATCAGGTGTGTTAGAGAAGGGAAAAACTAAACAGAACTGTGCAATAACATAACTGGCCTGGGACTGAAGGCCTGTTGGTCTGTGATCTGGTCCAATTCTGGTCTGGGTCTGCTAGGAGTCGCCAGTCCCAGTGCTTCTCAGTCTCATTCTCAACCCAAACAAACAGACAAGCCGTGTTTATTTGCCCTGATTGAGAAAACAAATTTGAAAATCCTGCTGCAGTTCTGGAGATCAAAACGGTAATGCAAAAATCAATTGGCTTTACAAAGTCTCAAGACTGCCATGTAGCAAATTGCCCCTGAAAGACAGCTGTATACAAAGCCCCTCTTATTTGTTCTTATTTTATGCACAGAAAAGGTTGAAATGAGCTCTATTCTGAATCTCTGATGGAGCGTACATAAATAACACATGTCCAGCGTTTCTGCCATTTGAAACAGGGCCAGCACAACTTCTTTCTGACCCCATTTGACAATCATGCAATGTGGCTCCAGAGGATGAGGGCAACTGGGGCCTGGTGAGATTTTCAAACAGTACAACAATGACTTACCCTTCAGAAAATACTGTATCCAGTGGGTGGTTTGTGCCAACAAATCTACATAATCATGACTTAAATTCAAGGACAGGAACACCAGAGGAAGTGCTCCAAGCATTCCTGGCCTTGATCATAGTAACACTTTAATGATTTTGCAGAATTGACACAGCGAAGGTAATGACTGTCTGCATCACCCAAAATCTCAGACTCAAGAACTATCTAAGAACATAATACACTCACGTTCTTCAAGATGGAAAGCTTAGCACCATGAAACACCTTATAAAACATTACGTAAAGTGGTGAAAATGTGTAGGCCTCTAGGCCAAAGAAATCATTAACTGCTATCAGGGTGTACTTTAAAAATCGCCACCCTTTTTTATATCTTACACTTTCCACTTCCCACTTTGAACACACACAGACAATCTCCACAGTCTTTACACAAATACACAAATACATTCTCACAGGATCACTGATTCAACCTGACCAGGTTTTGGCGTGCATTTTTTTTCTCAATCACAACATAGTACAAAGAAGATGACAATGGTAGAGAAGAAAAGTGGATGGGGAGAGGTAGAAGAAAGACAAGTGAACCCAAACCACATTCCATTGTGCCTTCCTGGGCGGCCAACAGCATTCCTCTACCTGCCAGTCAGGCCAGGTGCATACTGCACTGAATGTCCTCTGTTAAACACATACATGCTTGTTTTTATACAGTGTCAGGATATATGTGTATGCGTATATGTATAACTAGTTGTAGTTATATGAAGTATTATTTAATACACACACATACATCCACATATATATAGAGATAAAATATACTTCTGAGCTTGTTTAAGGTCTCAAAAGCTTCCCAAAAGCTTCAGTTTGAAGTCCATAGTGGATTCTGGGGTATGTTTTGAATCATTGTCCTGTTGTAGAAGCCATGGTTTGGCATTCCCATTTGCTAGTATTTTGTGGAATCCATTCCTCCCTCTACAATGTCATATAGCCAATGCCACTGGCCTGGTGGCAACACAACCCCAAAGCATGATAATCCATGAAGATTGTGTTTTTGCTGCAATGCTGCACAGTGAAATGGTGCAAAACTACTCTTGGCTAAACTTTAATGTAGTTTCTTCTGCATTCATATGGAGGACGGGGGGGGGGGGGGGGGGGGGGGATTTGCCTGTCCTACCAGCATATGAGCAGTTGTCGCTGAGAGTTTTCTCTGAGCTGGCACTTTTTAGCATTCAGCACTGTAGAAACCACAACCTGAAAATGCTTTGCTAACTTCTCACAGCCTTCACCTGCTCGATTTCAAGTAATAGTACAAGGTTTGAAGAGTTAAAGACATTATAATGCTTGAAAATTTTTATCTGCTGGTAGTTCCTAATTACAACTTGTGACATCCTAGGCCTGATTTGCTAATCAATGTCTCAGGCCTTGGCAACACAATTGATAACTAAGCCTTTACAACACTTTGGGTGTTCATGCTATTTGACAGGCCACACTGACCACCTTGGATGTGGTTGGCAGCCTCTTGGCCCATGGAGTAGTAAAACTCGTCTGACTGTAGACAGTGACACTGCTGTTCCAGCAGCTTCCAGTTCATGGTAGGTCTGTGTCTTGGTGGTTCTTAGGTTGTTCCAGACCATCCACATTGATTTCTTCTCAGCTGAGGGTGACCGTTTGTGTCTTCTTTCAGACCATGTCAAAGTGGCTACACCTCCCATATTTATATAACCCGAAACCTAACTTTAACTTTAACCTCAGTGACCATAAAGAAAGTAGCCAGAACTTTACAAAACGGTCATTCTGTTGGTCCTTCTTTTCTATGAGTATCCCACAAAGTCAAGATGTTTGTCCTGAAAATGTGTGAACACAAACACACACACACACACACACACACACACACACACACTGCAGTGAGGGAGATTCACTCATGGAGATGTGGAGAGGGAGGGTGAGGGAGGAAGAAAGGAGTGGGTGGAACATCCGGGCCTTTGGACTGGCTCATCACTGACAAAGCACAGCAAATCCACAGAAGCCTCCACACAGTATGGCTCAGTACCTGCTTCAGCTCCACACACTCAAACATGTGAGCTGCACTTGGAGGGGATAAGTGACTGTGGAGTGGGAGGAGGCGAGCTGGGGGACTGGGGAGAGGTGAGAAAGGGGAGGGCGGAGGGAGCTCATTTCAATGCTCCTCTCATGCAGAGGCAGTTGTATCTGCAGGGTTTGCCGAATGTAAAAAAGCCACAGCCGGCCCAGAACAAAAGCACCATTCAGCATGTGGAGCTGCTTCCCCTCCACACTACTCCAGTATCGTGCATGCACACACTCAGACCCAGCCACGCACACATACATAGGCTCACACACACACACAGAGTCTACTTGTACATGCTATTTGACAGGCACGGGACTATATGCTTGAAAAGCTTGAATCAGCCCCATTATTCCCAGCAGCACGCTGGACTGGTCCTTCCCTTCACTCTCCGGCTGCCTCCAACTTCTCCCACAGCCCCCACCCTCGTTCATGTCTGCATGAGGAGCACACACAAACCCCTCAGTCCCTCCCTCCCTCCTTCTTTCCCCTTTTCCATATGGCCACCTTTCAGCACTTGACTTTCAGCCATTCCCCCTTTTCAAAATCGACGCAGAAGCGAAGCAGGGACCGTCTTTGACACCCCTCCAGCAGCCTCAGAAGTGGTACATTCCAAGGCTGCAGAAGTTGAGAGAGCACATTGTTCATAATCTAGCATTGGTGGGGTGACTTCATGAGTTGTAGGCTATATCCATTACCAGGGACTTGGTGGATCTTTTTTTTTTTTGTCTTGTGAAGGCTGGATAAGATTGGCCCTGAGAATCCGAGCAGCCTTGTGCCATGCTATTTAGCGCAAGATGCTCCAACATCTGAAAACAATCAAATAATCTGGGCACAATGCTGCTCTTTAAGAAGGAACTGCCTGTTACTCCCAGAAGAATCTTGGGAAATGGGGGGTGGAGGGGGGAGTTGCACAGCTGAGCCTGAGTGGGGGGGGTAACATATTGTCTCTGGATCTTTAGAGGGTGCGTGGGTAGGCCCGAGCCTTTTTTTTTTTTTTTTACCTTCTTTCAAATGGAAAACAGAATCAAACGGGAAGTCTAAAAAATATTGTGAAATCGTCCAACATCTCTTAAAGACTGGCAGCAGGAATCATGTTGATTTTCCTTTTAGTGTAGTTGAGGGCAATTTCATTTCCTCCACACTTTTAATATCCTCTTAGTGTTCTGAACATATGCTCCTCCACCCTTCCCATCTTCTCGATGAATTATTCAAATGGGAGTTACCAACTTTTAATCCCCAAATCAAATAAATGTTGTATTAACCCCAACACAGTTCACATCTGCAAACGATAAGTGCGTTAAGGCACACTCTCATGATCACTAATCCCTTTCATTCAGTGGAATTATGGGTGACTCCACATGGACACACCCATAGCAAGCATCAATGATTCCCTCTACAGTAACAACCCACTCCTTTCAAACAGTCTTACAATTACAGACAAGGGAGTCGGGCGAGAATTTACATCAGCAGGACTTGGCCATATATGTCTAAAGCACCTGGACTTTGAGCTACTATCAGTAAGCTTAACTACATGCACTCAAAGTCCCATTGAGCTCCATTATAGGCTGTTGCTGCTTTTTTTTTTTTTACATACACAACTCTACATACAATGGAACATATCAAAGGCTGCACCCCTCCTTCTAGACTTCAACACCTTGGCAGCCAACCTGCAATTAGCATACCTGGCAGGCAGTGTTCTTCACAGGCCAGACCAGCACTAAATAGCAAGTATGCAGTGTTGTGATCATGTGACTGAGCCATAAACGCTACACTTCTGATGAATGGGGCTAGCCTGTGGGCTCCCTCTTCCCCATACTTGACAAGATTAGCTGATTGGCTTTCTTCCTGTCATTAAGTGAGACCTGCAAAATCCCAAGGGACAGCAATGGCCGCCACAAGACTGTGAACAGCCCACATTTCTCCTTTCAAGATTTGAACTGGGTGGAACTCACAGAAATGGAAAATGTTTGTGTGACACTGGAAGAATTCGGAGCTCAACTCACCAAGGGCACATATTGTCAGAGTGGTGTGCTCCATGTTCTGAGGAATGGTGGAGGAATGTCCTGAGAGAAGAAATACTTGTCCAGATTATTTGTGTAGGGAATTGTCATGAGAAAGCCAGAGCAGCATGACGAGATGTTCTCACACATTCAGAGAGCAGCCATTAAGTGGAAGTGATGAACAACACAAGGTGGAGTCTCACTGGCTGAGACATTCCTGTAGTGATTACTTCTAAAAGGAGCACCGCCTTTAACACTGCTAAAGACATACATTGTTTAGGTTAAGGAGGTTTAATTAATCAGCTTATCTTCACTGCAAAAATGATGTCTTTTTAAATATCTACAGTTAGTCTTAACATGTATAATATTCCTTATTTTGATTTAACAAATTACTGCACTTTTGTTATAGATTTTTTTAATTAAATTTTTTATATTTTGATATTTTGAGTATGTGTATCTGGTGATCTGGTCTTGTTTTAATTTAGAATAAATTACTTACGTAAAAAAAAAATTAAATAAGTTGAATAAACTGCTGAAGTTGAATATTCTTACCATTAAGCTGTGGTCGGTGTGGCGCAACAGATAGCACCACTACCTGCCAGTGAGCTACCACACTATGTGGGGTTCGATTCCCGGTCTGGGTGACTATGCTGCGCTACACCAAGAGTCCTTGGGCAAGACTCCTAATACTACATTGGCCCACCTCTGTAAGACGGTGGTTACCCTTTGTAAGTCACTCTGGATAACAGCGTCAGCTAAATGTCATAAATGTAAAGAATCTGAGGAAATACTAGATACGTTGACTAAATTTAATCTGCAAACACATCATTTTATAGTGCATTAAAAATATATATATTGCCATTTTACTCAGATACACAATGTCTAAGATAATGGGGCAAAATACAGTTTCCCCCATTGTACCACAATAAACATGATAAACAATAATTTCCCATCCTATAAAATACAAAAATTACTAATCAAACAAAAGATGCCAGAAAACACTGATCCCAGAATAAAAGTAGATACTATAGGATGTGTCAAAATCTACAGGTCAGAATACTCCAGGAGTCTCCAAACAGCAGCACCTCTGCTGGATGTCTGGGAGACTCCTCTGAGCTAAACATCCTGTTGACCTTCTGTTTGGTATATTTTGCTGTGTGATCAACACAGGAAATGCATGAACATCCATATTTGTGAGATGAGAAAGCAGCCTGGCTTCCTGAACTCTGAATACTCAAAAGGATAGAAGCATGCTGTTTAGAAATTTCAAAGATGGTCATTGTCTTTCTGTTAAAGGGGAGACAAGGGCTACTTTATTTGAGATTTGTAGCTCATGATGGGAAACAGTATTCTAAAAATAGGTTCTCAGTATTTTCATGTAGTCGTTGTTTACACACTTAGGCTCTAATACAAATACAGTCTGAAAAATTCCTCTTCAAGTAACGGAGGAAATGAGACGCAGCCTTCATCTGACCTCTTTGTTAGTTATATATGTTTATAAGTCTTCCTCCAGGACAGAGAGAAAGGCTCAGTTTTGGACTAAATAGCACTCTACATAAAGGACTAGTATTAATGACCCAGACTAGGATCAATGACTAAATGTCAATAGACTGTATTTCTCTCTAAGGTGTATACAGCAGCACAACACAATGTCCAACAATGCAGTATGTCTTCAAGAATAAATTAGCATTGCCTCCCATATACACATTAAGGTTTGCAGCTTTAACTGTGCCCTATCTAAGCCAGAGAAACACAAAGAAACTTCTCATATAACATACTGTCACTATGACAACCAGGCAGAATCATTTAGCTTGATCTCGTACATTCCCCCCAGAAAAGACATCCAAAAAACTTACATAATTCACCACTGCCTGTCTCGCATAGCATAGGATGGATGTCACATTTGCAAAGAGTCATATTTCCAGTAGCCCATATGAACTTGGTTTTGAACTACAGTGTTCAAACCAGTACTGTATCAGCCTTTAGAGGACTATCAACTGAGGACACTCGGGCCTAATCCAGATGAGCCTATAACCTAATTAAATAAATACTGTCACTTATGTTACAATGAACACTGCATTTCATGGTGCATGTGGAAAACTAAAGTATGGCAGCATTTATTAGCTTGTATAGAAACAGAATGAGGACACTCAGATTTAACAATGTACTCTCAGTCTTATAGTTGCTGTCAAACTAAAGGCCTGTATCTCCAAATAGCAACTTTACAGGGTAAGAAAAACCTTCTAAACCAATGTAAAAAAGATTGTTTTTCAAGTCATTTTAGAGCATTTCTATTGGTCCATTCATCATGACATTTTAATACAACGTAAAGAACAACGGTTAAATTATGTCTAAAAGTGAAAACCGCTTCTTTGGAGAAATTCCACCATAGAACCACTTCTGGTAGGTAGTTGTTCCTTTTTGAAGCATATACACTGATCAGCCATAACATTATCACCACCTTCTTGTTTCTACACTCACTGTCCATTATATCAGCTCCACTTACAATACAGGAGCACTTGGTAGTTCTATAATTACAGACAGTCATCCATCTGTTTTGTCAGTGGTCAGAACCCCACAGGACCACCACAGAGACATGGCAGTGGTGTGTTAGTGTGTAATTGTGCTGGTATGAGTGGATCAGACACAGCAGTGCTGCTGGAGTTTTTAAACACCTCAGTGTTACTGCTAGACTGAGAATAGTCCACCCACCATAAATATTCAGCCAACAGCGTCCTGGGGGCAGCGTCCTGTGACCACTGATGAAGGACTAGAGGATGACCAACACACAAAACTGTGCAGAAGCAGATCAGAGAGCTTCTGACTCTGGCTTTGCAGCGACAAGGTGGACAAACTAGGTAGGAGTGTCACACAGAGTGGACAGTGAGTGGACACAGTGTTTAAAAAAACTCCTGCAGCACTGCTGTGTCTGATCCACTCGTACCACCAGCGCAACACACACTACTAACACGCCACCACCATGTCAGTCGGTGTCACTGCAGTGCTGAGAATGAGCCACCACCCAAATAATACCTGCTCTGTGGTGGTCAGTCCTGTGGGGTCCTGACCACTGAAGAACAGGGTGAAAGGAGGCTAACGATGCTAACGTATGCAGAGAAACAGATGGCCAACAGTCTGTAATTATAGAACTATACAGTGCTCCTATATGGTACATGAAGCTGATATAATTGACAGCGAAGGTAGAAAAGGTGGTGTTAATATTATGACGGATTTTATTTTTTAATAGCGTTGTTCTTATTCCTATATTTATCAAATGTATGCAGACATTCGTTACGACTGTAAATGTGAGTGTATGTTATATTTGTGAGGCAGGCAGTTGGCAACACTGCCATTCAATGCTGACATATATCCTCAGTGTTTCCCAAATAACATGTTTAACTGTAGGATATCAGCTACTTAGAAAGTGTTAGAAAGGTCTATGTTTAGTGAGGCCTGTACTTTAGAGAAACTGGACACAATTGGAAAGCACATGCACTTGCCCACAAGCTCACAAAACAAGTGTGAACTTTGAGACAGGCCATAAATAACGATACATAGCTCCCTGCTCCCTATATAGTGCACTACTACCTACACCATGAAAGTGGCTTCTGGCTTTCTGTACTGTGTGCAGAGTGCAGCATTTGGGATTCAGCCCAAAACACTTCTCTATAAACTAAAACAACGCATGTCTGTCTCTTTTATCATTTATTTAAGATTCAGTTAATGGTATGCTTACTGAAAAACAAAAGGACACAAAGACTAAAATATAAGTGGTGTCTCTGTGTCTCTGTGTCCCTGTGTCCCTGCCTGCCTGCCTGCCTGCCTGCTTGCATGATGGAAGGCAGTGAGTCCATCACCGTGTAGCCTCTTCTCTGCCTGCATGGCCAAACTTCTTTTGGGAACTGGTGGGACTATATGAAACAACTTTGAGGAAAACCCTTACCTCCCGTCCCCGAATCTAACCATCATGTGGGTGGTGGGATCTGAGAAATCCGTGTGTGTGTGCGTGTTCAACCACAAATCGCGTCACTCAATTAAAAAAATAGTTTACTGTTTTGTTAATGGTGTTTTACTCGGGCTTCGTCGCGGAAGGATTTCAGCGGAGAAGTCAGGCCAACGCTTCCGCCCAGTTTTCCGATGTGTGCACTGCCTGGGTTGAAAATGGAGTTCGTGTAGCACAGATCCTCTGAACTTCCCGAGGAGGAGACTCTGCTAATCTGTTTCTTTTACACGTTTTCTTTGCGTACTCAATTAAAGAAAAGATATTGATCTTTTCGTCCGCTCTTTTTGGGTCCGTCTGCGATATAGAGCGCTTTCTACAGAAGCAGCGCTGTGTTGTATTTTCAAGTGTTGGCTGAAACTTCAAGCTGCCGTGGGGAGAGTAGCTCGGTCGCTAGCTAGCCGGGTCATAAATTGTTGGCAGATTTTTTTTTTTGTTGTTGTTTTTTTTTTTGAAATCTCAAGATTAGGACTCTTGGAATTTGCCTATCTTCGCAGAGGAGGATGATGAGGATAGTCGCTCGTTTCCAAATGGATTGTACTCATCGGGAAGATAGAGATCAGTGGCTGCGGTCGCCGCTCTTATTCTGAGCTCGTCTGCTGGGAGGCTGGAAGCATGCACCGCCGCAGCCCCACACAGTTGGCTTGTGAATAAAAAAAACTGCCACTTTTTTGATGCGAACGAAAAGAAAATGGTGATTTTTGCGGCTTGTTTCCCCGCCTTGACTGCGTCGTCGATGCTGTTTCCAGGACTTGGATCCCCGTGAGAAAAAAATGAGCGAAGAATCGGCAAATCCAAACAACGAGTGAGTAACGAGACCTCTGCACGGCTGCTGGCTGCCGGACCCCGAGGATGTGTCGATGTGTCTGGGGGTCTTAATGCACGTCAAGAGATCTGCACTGTGTTTTTGTGTGTAGAGTAGAGGTAGATAGCTAGTCTTATCTATTGCTTGCTAGGAAACGTGGTGTGCTGAGCCAGTTAGTTAGTTATATCTATCTATCTAGTTAGTTGTACCAGGTGTTTAGTTGGTGAGCTGGTTCATTAGCTATCTAGTTATCTACCTAGACTTACCTTGTGATTGTTATTGGATGTGTAGCTAGCTAGCAATAAACTTGTAATAGATTTGCCTTGTTTATGTTTGTTTCATGGCATTCAGACTGAAATCTGCCTGATTTTTTTTTTTTAATCGGGCCCATTCAGTGAAATGGTGAGCTTGATAACCTACAGATACGAAGGGCTGTGTTTCTCTAAGCTGTCTAGCCTATTTGCGTTATGCGGTGAAGACGAACCAGCTAAATAAATAGCTAGAGTATTCCTGAGAAATACGGCCAGGCGGTGTAGCTCTCTGTAGCTGACTAGTGAGAAAGCATTAGCTGGATATATAAGCCCATATAAGCATGTTGAGCGTTTCTTTGGGGGAAATATGAGGTTTAAGATGAGGTAAATGTATAAAGTGCTAGATAACAGACGCGTCTTTCTGACCCAGCTATATACATGGACCATGAAGCCCACCGTTGTGTGTTATTCCCTTAGACTGTAGCGCGATTTCACCCTGGAAAATATACAAGCTCGATCACTGTATGGAGAGATAAGATGTTTGTTTCGATTAATATGATTTTTTAAAAGTGTAATCCGCTGTAAAATACGTGGCATTTGATTTGGTGTGCGGGTTTTATTACCGCAATGTCAGGCTGAAAGAAACTGCGGACGCCATATTTTTCTCAATCACTCTCATTTGCATATCACAATCCTCATTCATAAAAATGCCAAAATGGCAGGGCTGTGCGTATGGATTAGCCCTAATTTGAAGTACGAAGGATTATATTCGCTACGCAGTGCGAGTAGAGGTGCTTAAGTGTGGATTTGGGTGCTTTTTTCGCCCTCTGTGTCCGTGTTTTTTTAAATGGGCTGATCGCTTGCGTGCGCTTGTTGACAGTCACTGAGAAAAGCTCCGGCCACGTGACCGCCTCCATTCATAAAGTACCTGGCTGCTCATTCACACTGAGCTGCACTGTACAGTCTGTCTTCAGCCCGAGCACAGGGGTCACACGGCAGATTAGACCAAGCAACGGCAGATATTAATCAGTTTGACACATCTCTTATGTGTGTGCGGCCTATTTCGTGTGGTTTTCCCCCAGCTGCACTAAACTACGACGTGCACGTTACAGATGTTTCCCAGGCTCTGTCAGTAAAACGCCCATGTTCTCTCGCCATGTCCCCCCTGTATCAGATTCATTCAGATCGTGGAGGAACTCTGTGTCCTTGAACCAGTCATGTGCTTCCACAAATGATACCATGCAAGTTCCATTTGTGCCTTTTTTTCACACTGAAGGCAAGTCTCTAATACTAGCACACATTTCTGAATATTTCTGACTGTTTATAAAAAAAAAAATATATATATATATATATATATATATATATATATATATATATATATATATATATATATAATAATTATAATAAGGCACTGTAGTGCTCATTCATGGTCTAGGCTGTTTTGTTGACGGTCCTTTTGCGCAATGCTTAGGATCAGTAAATGCTGCTAGTGTGGTGTGGTGAGGAAGAGGAGGAGGAGGAGGAGGAGGAGGAGGGGGGAGGAGGAGGAGGAGAAGAGACAGCCCAAGAAGCAAGACGACACCATCATTTAGCACATTTTCCTCCTCTTTCAGCTAAACAATAAACATCACCATGTAACTGTGTGGGTGATATTTGAGCCGCTCGGAGCCGGAAGATTATACATGTCTGTTTGTGTGTTTTCCATTTGTAACAGCGTGTCGCCTCACCTGTGACGCAGCGTTGATTTCGCACGGTTCAAGAAAGTATACAAGCAGCGGCGTTTTGCTGAAAGGCAATTTAACATTTTTGCCTTCGTTCCTGTGATGCAGGACTAGCTGCTGCTGGTGTTACACTGATAAAATCTACAGTTTTTAAATCATGTACTCCTTCGTTGCAGCACGCAAAGATCACCTGATCGCTCCTGCTCAGAAGCTTCCAGCCTTTCCTGTTGTGTAGTGTAGATTTAGGCCGTGAAGGCAATCTTGATGGTGGTTTTGGTGTAGTTAGCGGAGTTAACCACAGTTTGTGAAGTCTGAATCAATGTTAGGTGGATTGTGTTTAGGTAAAGTTTGAATTTCAGCAGGGAACCGGTCTTAGTATTATTTAGGGATGCTTGGATTCTGCTGTACTTTTTATTTTTTATTTTTTGACTGCTGGACCATTTGAGGCCTAGGTGCTATAAGAACTGGCATACCTGGTGGAAATCCACACACTATGGGTTCAGCATTATACCGTTTTGTGGTAAATGCTGCTAACCAGTATTTTTTATGTAAATATCTGCTGATACTAAATGCAGTGACGTTCACAAAATGCAAATATTGGCAAAACAGGTAAATGTAGCCGTTATTAATGGAACTCAAATAGTAAAATGAATAAAATTCAGAGATTCTTTTTTATATTTAAATTTTGTGGAGATAAGAAGGATTAATGCTCACGATCACACGAAAGCCTTGTATCTCCATAATAGCAACTTTGAATGGAAGTCAGTGTAAAGATTTTATTCATGTTGGAGCATTTCTATTGGCCCATTCATCATGACATTTGGGACAGGTATAAAAGATCAATTACCATATTCACATCATGTCAAAAAAGAGAAAAGAAAAAATTAGTAGTAGTAGTCAAATCAGTCAAATATCCGTCTGAGGCTGATACTGTTTTTAAAGCAAAAGATCTGCTGATACTGCTGTAAATTTTTGGTTATTTGGTACTGTGAATAAATGAATTGATTTACCTTGCTTTGAGCATTCTCCTCAGTTTTGCCCTCTGTTTATGTGTTTGATCTTTAATGAGTGCTACTGCCCTCAAAGACCAGACTACATGACTCTAAAAGTAGTGGACCAAGAGCTAAATAACTAAATAAACAGGAAAAGAATGGGTGGTGTGAGTGTGCTGGAACAATACATTTGTTATTATTATTATTATTATTATTATTACTATTTTTATTACTATTTTTTTTTTACTATTTTTATTTTACTATTAGTATTAGTAGTAGTAGTAGTAGTATCACCTGCTGGCTTAATGGTTTAGTAAGTTAGCGTAGCATTAACACCGAGACTAAGGGTGTCAAGCTTAGAACAGCCAAAATACACACAGTTGCGGTACTGGTCTCATCAGATGCTCCTCGTTACTCCTGTTTACTTCCTTTGCCACAATTTTGCCTTGTTATACCTTTTCTATATATTCTTTAACTTGAGCGGTGGCTGATGCGCTATCTTAGTTGTCGGTCTATGGTCAATTCAGGAACAGCCTGTGTTTGTATCGTCAGTGAATGAAGGAAGCTTCACAGTTCTCGTGGGTTATCATGCTCTGCATTAGTGTCAACTTTAGAAAAAGACATTCAGGAAAGTAGTCGTGAAGATGCAGTGTGAACAAAACCTGTTAAGCAACCGTGAGGGCAAGTAAGGTTTATAAAAGAGAAACGAACTCAAGTCCCACCCTTTACAAACACTGATTAGACCTTCAGCGTTTATAAAAGCTTAACGAACATCTTAATTACACATGATTTTTTTTTTTTTTTTATTCAGGCTTGCAGATATTTATCTTAATTGGTTGTTATTATTATTATTGTCAGTATAGATGTTTACATAAAAAATAAAATAAAATGATAAATATCAGACTCTGATATTAACCCACTTAGCCATTTAAGGGGTGTCCAATGTCGCAACCTTGTAGTCTGATATTTTTCATTTACACAGTATTAGTTTACAGTGCTGATGCTGATATGTAGGCATTTGTGACATGTCATTGGAGCTAAATCCACCTATTTTTTTTTTTTTTTGTGACTTCTTTTTTTTTTTTTTTTTTTTTTTTTTTTTTCACCAGCCAGTTAGTTAGTATTCATGCTTTGGGATTTGGGATGCTTTTTATGCATCCCTTATCGAAGTGCCAAGTAATGTACTCTGGTTTAATGGATTTAACGTAGTTTCCTCAAGAATTGTCACGTTTCCTACCTCAGGTTTAGAATGGTTTACAGTCGAGTCATAGACCTGTCAATGAACTGTCCAGTCATGTTAGGTCTGTCCTGTCCATTTTAGACTGTTAGATACTTTTAGGACATTTCATTTATGAAGTTAATGAGACAGTTGGCAATGGTTCCCTGCAGACCAGTAGAATAGTAGGCCTACATTATATGGACAGTTCAGTCATCCCTGGTTTGGAGAAAGTTTACAGAATATAATTTTGTACTGCTTAACATATCCAACTACTACATAACCACCTACTTGGACAGGAAGAGGAGGTTTGACTAACATGCGAAACCACCAGTCACAGACCAGTGTTGAGGGAGGTGATTGTGAGAAGTCCCACGGATAAATCTCCCTCTGAAAAGCTCATTTTCCATCATGATGTCCAGTGCAGACAGCTGTCTACTGTTGCTCACTGTTAAGTTTTTGTTCAGACGGCAGTCAGTCAGATTGTTGTAATGTGTTGTGAAATGTTCTGTTATGAATTAAACAGTAATTATAATATTTTATTTGTATAGTATCTTTTATATGTGTAATGCAGCTCTAAATGTTAGGATTTACAGCCAAAACAAGACTATTATTACAAATTTATGTAAAAATATCATACAAGAGCATAAAGCTGCAAGAAAATTGGAAAGTATTGTAAAAGTAAGAAGCATAGAATTATAATCCATGAAGGGAAAGGGATTATAGAAATAATAAGTAAGATAAAAATATGAATGTATTCAAACTACATTATATATTTTTTGTAATTTTCTAAAAGCCTTTCTCACCTGCCATTAGCCTAGAGCTCTGTCTACTCTTACTCTGTACAGCTGTAAACTTGTGTTTTAGCGAAGCATTTATTAATAGAATGCACAGTTTAGCACCCCAACAGCTGCCGACTCTGTGTAGCAACAAAAATGAAGGACCTGCTCACCCAAACCAAAGCTGGAAAACGGATCAATTTCCTAATATTTACAGGGCTAATAGCACATATGACACCCTCATGACCGAATCCAATGAAACTGCTCCTGATAGGAAAATGGTCTATGAGCTGTCTGTCCATTAACTAACTAACCATGTTTTAGCGGCACACACATAAATGACCTGCGGTTGACAATGTACAAGTTTTTCTTCACTTTAGTGTAAATGTATTATTCAGTGTTTGTTAGTACTGACTGAAGTCTTTTTCAGATTAGTCGGAGCGGACTTTAATTTTAGGTGTTGTATTTTCTGATATACAGTGGCAGTCAAAGCGAATTGATTTGCTCAGGTGTAGGTACTGTAACAACTGTGCTGAATGTGTTTGAATGGCTTATTTTTGATGGGTAACCACAAAGAAATGACTTGACATGCTAAGGTCCATGTACAGCGCTGAGAAATCTGTGGAAAGCAGTTAATTTTTGATTTAACAATTTGATTTTAAGTAAGCCTAAGAGATACAGTGTTCTGGTTTTATAATGTGAGGCAGTCATTTAGACATGACCTACCAAATACTGACAGATGCTTTAAGCATTTGTTGATTTAACTGCATTATTACGCATCTAAAGTTTCAATTGTAACAGTTCCTAAACATTGCATACTGAATACACCTATCAGCCATAACATTAGCACCACCTGTATAATATCGAATAGGTCCACTTATGCTGCCACAACAGCTCCGACCATTCAAGGCATTAACTCCATAAGACCTTTGAAGGAGCCCAGTGGTATCTGGCACCAGGGTGTTAGCAGCAGGTTTTTAAAGTCCTGTAAGTTGTGAGGTTGGGCCTCCATGGACCACATCAGTGAGTCTTAGATGCCCATGATCCTGTTGCTGGTTCACCGGTTGTCCTTTTCTTTGGACCACTTATAAAAGGGGCTGGCTGCTGCATACTGGGAATACCCCACAAGACCTGCCTGATGTTTTGGAGATGTTCTCACTGGTCTGTTTTTCCCCGACCGTTCACTTGCTGCCTAAAATATCCCACCCCTTGACGGATGCAGCTGTAGATGAAGACAGCCAATGTTTTTCACTAATGTTATGGCTGATTAGGGTATTGAAACTGATGTGGGAGATGTAAATTCATCAGAATACATGAACACTTTGAGAAACACCCCAGGTTAAGTACCTTAAAGTCAAGGGTATAGTCTGTGGCCTGAGCTGGGAAGAACAATGGCACAAATGCAGAAACTACAGGTTTGGTTTTTTTTTACACTTCTGTTTTAGAATTTTCCAGCTATAATCATCATGCCAAAGCAAGTGGTGTCTGTGGTTGGTCACTCTGTTTGTCCATTAAAAGCTCTGTTCTGTTGGACTAATTGGTTAGACTGTTCAATTTGGTTTAACTAGTATTCACTTTAATGTTTAACATGTGCTACTAGTGCTTCTTCCGTCTTGTACAGATACAGATAAAACAGTGTGGTGTGACCTTGCATGCAAGCTGATTTTCCTAAGGGCACTTCTCAAACACACTGAGCTCAATTTTCTTTCACGCCAAAGTTTAATTTGGCAACATCTGTACTTCCTGTGACAGCGGTTTTGACAAGTCTGTGGGCTGAGTAGACATGTTTCTCAGAGTGGGGTTGCATCCACTTTTGCTTCAGTTTTGGTCATTCACCAGTGATGTTGCACTTAAGGTATAATGCATTTAAGGCTTGTGGGTGTTAAACAAGGAGTCCACGAGTCTGTGGGATAAATGGTTGACAGCTGCTATTCTCTTTATGGAGAGACATGTGGCCTCTGTAGGCTGTTTGGGTGATTAGTGCTCTCCTTTAAGGATGTTGAGGTGCTCAGAACTCCCACAGCGTTCCAGAAGTTACAGCAGGAGACGTCACATACCCTAAAGCAAGCATATGCATCATTTCCCTTTTAAGATTTGTGGTGGTGTTGGGCGGTACAGATGAGTTCAGAAGAATAGATCATGCAAAAAGCAAATTATTATTATTATTATTATTAGATGGGATCACTTTACTTGGATGGTCCGTTGTAGATGCATCGTTGTTTGCTCACCTGACATTCAGCTGAATATCTATTAAATGCATCTCAACTCTAAGTTGAATGGAAATGACTGTCTGTCGAATGTAACCCTACAACCTAACCTAAACCTAAAATCTAACCATAACAGGGTATGGTTAGGTGTAGGGTTACCTTCCATAGAAGCTCATTTTCATTTAGCTTGGAGTTCAGTTGAGTTTAACACACATTCAGCTGAATGTTAGTTAAACAACAGATGAGCGTCCGTACGAGGCATCTGCAATGGGCCATTCAAGTAAAGTGATACCTATTCGATTGTCATTGAAATAAAGCTGTGTTTTGTTTTGTTGTTTTTTTTGGAGGGGGAGGGTGTATGTTGTTTGTTCCCATGGTCAAACTTTAAGTCTATGCAAGTTCCCTCATGTCGCTCTCGTTTCCTTTTCGTAATTCAGGAACAGAGCAGAAAGCAATGTCACATGCCTATAATATCATTTCTTAAAATTGTGTGACTCAGCAGTTCTATTGATTTAATTTGCTTTCCTGTAGCCTTATCTTTACCCAGCATCCTAAAGGTCTTTCTGTTGTCTAAGAGAAATTAATGTTTGTTTATTTATTTGTTTGTTTATTTTTTGGGAGTATCTGAGTATTCTCTTGGTGCTCTGTTACTTCCCCAAGCAGTTTCGAGCATGCTGAACTCCTTTTATATTCATACAGGCTTCTGCCTTTGTGCTTCATTAGGACCCAGGCTGGCTCGCTGGGGGCTGCAGCTGTGTTAGACTGTTCTTTCCTATGAGGCCACGGGCATAACAGGCTACAGATGTAAATCTGAAACTTTGTGCTTTTCATTGAGTCTCCAAACTCTTTGCAAAGCAGAAAGATACAATTTGCGTGTGTGTGTGTGTGTGTGTGCGTGTGTGCGCGCGCGCTTGTGCTTGTGCGTGTGTGTGCGCGCGCGCTTGTGCTTGTGCGTGTGTGTATAGCGAATGTATGGTTAAGTGCCTTCACAGAATGGAGGTTTTCCATGTGTTCCAAATAGTTTTTTGTTGGTGTGTAAGATTTTTTTCACTGAAAAGCTGTAGTAGTACATTTCTGGCTTCATTTAAGGGAGAATTCATTTCTTTGATTTTGATTTGTTCAGAAAAATGTATCTATGGTATTCTCAGTTCTTAAATAAGCTCCATGCGAAATCTGTAGAAAACTATACAGATATTAATTATTTTTATTTGTATTAATATCAAGATGACGCTTTTTTAATAAACTATACACAGCTCTTTTTGTTCTATCTGGTGAAGTCTGAAGCAGATATCCTTCTATGCCAATATAACATTAATATCCTACCTTCAGAAAAAACAGAATGCTCGAAATGAAAATACACCAATCAGCCATAACATTAGCACCACTGACTGGTGCAGTAAAAAGGCATTAACTAACTCTATAGTAGCATCTGTCCAGGTTTGTAAATATTAGGCAGCAAGTGAACATTCAGAACATTCAGGTGTTAAACACAGGACAAATGGCCACGCACAACTATCTGAGAAAGTGTGATAAGTGGACGACCGAGTCTCCAAAAGTCTCCAGTTTGGTTAGTACCTGCCCAAACTGCTTCAAGAAAGGACAACCAATGAAAAGGTGACTGTGTCATGGGCACCTAAGGCTTATTGATGGGATCTATGGTGGCCCCACATCACAACTTGCAGCACTTCAAGGATTTGCTGTTAATGTTTTTGGTGCCAGATGCCACAGGACACCTTTGAAGGGCTTGTGGAGTCTGTGCCATCGATGTTTGTTTAAATCTGTTGTGGTGGTGCAAGGGGGTCCTACTCCATATTAGGCAGGTTGTGCTAATGTTATGGCTGATCAGTGAATCCTGTAGAGTAGTTTTAGTGCTGAAACTGTTGTAAATGATTGAATTAATGAGGGAATCTGTGTCTGTTGTAATGTGCAGTAATGGTCTTCACAGTTCTGTCCCCTCTGTTCTTTAGATGTTTGATGGGTTGGGGGTTGTTTTTACACAAGAGGGCCAGGCCGTATAGCAGTAAGGGAAGCATTGCTCTGAGGCCTTATTGGTGTGTGTGAAGACTGCAGGGCTGGTATGAGCAGGATGTGAAAGTAAAAGAGCTGCTGAATAACAGACAATAGTAACAGGAAACAAAGGAGAATAAAAGTGGATTTTGCTGAATCATCCTGATCAAATTCTCCTTGAAAAGTCCTGAGGAGGGGAAAAGTTTTGCCCAAATCTTGTCTTTAAACTGTCTGCTCTCTGATGGTGGCTCACTAGAAGAGCCTGGTTCCTCATCCCTCTCAGCTCATTTCTGTGCCCTTGCTCTACCGATTAGAGCTGGGTCCCCAGAGAGCACTTTAACATCAAAGCTCCCAGCTACACGGCTGCAGTCCAAATTTGCGGTTCTGCCTTTTCTGTAAACGTAGCGCAAGGTTTTAATTTTCCAAATGCTTGCGGTTTAAATTAAGATCATCTCAATATGTGGCTTGATTGATGTTTGAGAATAGTTTTCTGCTTTTGATACACAGACGAGAGGCCTTGATTTACGATGGTACCACAGTATTGGGCACTAAAACGTTGTAGCTGAGATTGCTTCCCCGAAGGATGGGTTGGTGTTGGTGTGAAGCAGAAAATCGATCGTGCCAAATCCTGAGGCATTGCGATGGGATGTTTTCTGTTTTTGGTAATCTTGTTTTGGTGCCAAGTCAGGCTTCAGATTCAGAAAGCATTGTTATAGTTCATGTAATTCATTCATGTAATTTAATCTGTTTAAAATCTTGTACTTATTATTTCATTCTCCTAATTATCATAGGACAATCAGTGTGAATTTGGATGGCTGCTCAAAAGTAGGCCGTCATTTTCAAACTACTTACCAAATGTTCAAAAGACACTACTGCTGGGTGAAGGGCACAGCTAAGAGGGTCACATCATTTATGATGAATCATTAGTTTGGCCCTCCTTGTAATCTCCTTGTATTATTTATATCTACCTTGTATTAATTCAGTGCTTTTTCACCCAATCCATAACGCTTGAAGTTCCATTTCAAAATTAAGATGAAAACTTACAACCACATCTTGGCTCAACTGCATTTAAAGTTGTATTTGATTTCAAGTTTGTTTGTTGTGACGCAAAACTTTTAAGACTTTTAAGATAATTTAATGTACAGAAATGAATGATGCTTTTGATTGTCATTTTTTTGTTCAAAAGTTTAAGAAATGCTAAAAGAACTAGTAGTAGGGATGTCCCAGTCCGGTGATCAGGACAGTGGATCAGGGTTGATCCTGATCCAGGCTTTTTTTTTCTTTAATTTTAAGCCTAATCCAGTTCTGACTTCTTGTTTTAACCATCTGGTGTCCTCAAGGCGCCGTTAACAGACATTATTCCCAGCCGGCAGCAGTAAGGACGTTCTCAGAAGGTAAATAAAGAGTACAACAGCACATTGAGAACCGGGAGGAGGTGAACGCTAAAATATGTTCTAGGAACCTAAATCCCAGCACATTCACTTATAAGCCAACTATTAACTATTCAACTATAAACCAGTTATTTCATATCAGTATTCGACAAACAACCGATATCAGTCCAGAGCACGTATAACTACATGCACACACCCGAAATGACTTGACTGCAGTGTTTGAAAGGAGCTGGGAGTGGATTGATCAGGGATGAGAGTCAGATTGGATGTAAGATATTAAACACACTATAAAACAAAAGAAATGCCATTTAAAGGAAATCAATCAGTCCTGAATGTCATTATAGAAATCAATAATAAAGGGCCTTTACTTATTAATCATGTATTAATTAGCAGCTCATCTTATCTAAACTGCGTGGCTGTATTATTTATACACGCACAAAGATGGGTGTCTGCTGATACTCAGCATTGAGACACTGGAATTTGATTGGGGAGGGAGGGGAGGGATTAGTCCTCATTGCTGAAGGTCCTATATGCAGGCCTTGTGACATTCTTTTTCACACTGTTGCTGATTTCTTTAAATTGTGCAAATAGCTCAATTCTAATGTTTGTGTTTTAATTAGCTCAATTGTAGAGTTTGTTTTCCAAGAAGTGGTGATTTGAAGATTGAAAAGATTGATTTTCTTTTTTTTTTTAAGATTTAAAGAAGGGCCTTATTTGTAATATCACACCTGCTACACAGGTTATCACCTGTGTGTGACGTAATTAAAACAAATAACATAACCAGTGCAGTTTGCTGAGTCAGTGAAGTACTACGTCATACATATAAGATAAACTTGTGTGTGTGTATATGACGTAGATACAGTTAGATATTTACTATGTAAACATCCAGCCTGCTGTGGTTTTGGTGTTACAAATAAATGCTGACACTTTAATATTACACTTATATAGAGCACTAAGGTTTTCATCATATCACACTGTATATTGCTATTTCCCATAAGCATATCAAGATATGCGTTGTTAGTCTTATCGCCCAGCAATGGATTACACTAGCCCTATGATGCTCCCATGAAACCGCCATGGCGGTGCAAAGTTCTCTTGTGATTAAATGACACATTAGGGCTGCATGATGTAGGAAAAAGGGACATTGCGATATTTTGCGGTGTGTGTGTGTATATAAATTGCAATATTAAAAAATACAGCAAATTTCACTAGATGTCAATGATCCAACATGTCATAATATTAATAATGTCCTCTGTGTATCCAAGATTGGATTCACAGAAAATAAATGATGCTGGGCAGATATAATGTGCCTCTGGTAGTCTTGCAAAATGAGAACAGTGGGGAATTTTCATTTTTAATCAAGGTCATAGTAGCATAATTTAATTAAATTACATGACCTTGCACATCCTGCCATGTGAGTTCTGCTCATGTGTACATTGTGATGGTGGTGCTAAAATGATCTGTTGTGTGGCTCTAATATAAATACTTCTTAGTCTTTTAATATGGATAGTTTCAGTAACTACTTGATATTTTAGTACTTCTGACTTGGTGCTTTCTGTCAGTCTATAGGGAACATGTTTGAGGAATCGGATGCCAGCTGGATATTCAGTCACCACTTCACTTATTTTCACATTACTTAACAGTAGTTAATCTAATTCAGGATTTGGCTTCAAGTAGAATTTTAAGATTGTAGGTAAGATTACTTAACGGATTATGTTTTCTTAATTGAACGCAGTCAGTTTCACTCCATCTTTAATGAGGGTTAATCTTACTAACACCTTACTGTAAATGCAAAAGGCTAACCTTCCCGTTAATCTCTGGGGTTAAAGCGCTAAGCAGTTTAGCAGTTTTGACTGTTGATGTTGGAATAAACATGAAGCAAACAAGTCAATGAGGTAATAGCTTGTCTGAGCCTCAGGTCGGAAATGTTGCTTGGTTCTGTGTTGTGTCACAGCCTAGCCTGACCTAGATCACAGACCCGTGCTTAATGATATATGATGAATAGGGGAGAATAGAGCACAGCCTGACGTGGAGTAAAATGGCAGAAGGAGCTTTTTATTCATCATGGCGAAGATTTGGCTTCTCAAATTCCATTTAACACTGAATCCTGATTATTATTATATTTTGTGTGATGTTAATTTACATCTATGCTATACATATAGCCTTCTTAGTAGCTGTAAGGTATTTTTTAGCCTCTATCCTGTTGCGGTCATGCAGAAACCCAGTACACCATGCCCAAACGTTTGTGTGCACCCCTTCTAATGAATGGTTTCAGCTACTTTTAAATTGCATCCATTGCTGACCCAGATGTGCAAATATGCACACACACACACAGCTTGTCTAGTCCCTGTGGAGAAGTATTGCCATTAGAATAGGACTCTCTGGAGCAGATAAACATGAACCTGTTGGTATGAATAACCCCCAGCATTGAGCTGTGGAGCAGTGGAACTGTGTTCTCTGGAGTGATGGTTGGGGCTCCATCCACTACTGTTGGGATGAGTTGGGGTGGTGGTCATCCAACCTGCTGTCCAAATACTCTGGTCGTGTCGCTGACCGCAAGCAAGTCCTCGCAGCAATCATCCAAAGTGTAGTAGAAAGCCTTCCCTGGGCAGTAGAGACAGTTACTCCAACAAAAGCAGGATACACTTAATGTAGTCTGTGATTCTGTGCTTTACACCTTCACTGGGAGCCTTCTTAATCCTCAATTTGAATAACCTCTCTTTCCACAAGGGAATGGTAAGTGGTCCTCTCTGGGACAACTCGATTGTAAGTTGGGGTTTTGTTGTAGTTCTTCACGACAGCTACATACGGTGCATTTGTCGCTGAATCTCTGCACTTAGTGCTGTTAAACGCTGCCCGTGTCCGCCTTTAACTCGGTAAGATGCTCTTTGATCAAATAAGCTGTTGATTAGCCTTGTCTTCTAAAATCACGTATACAAGCATTGGTGAAAGTTTGAGCTTGAAACACCTTTTATTTACTCTCAGGAAGATTTTGTTCAACGTGGTGTGGCTTTTTTTAAATTTTTTTTTTATATATTCTGCACTTTTTGTGCCGTAAAGGAAATAGGCCAGCGGAGCTTAACAGGCCTCCTTTGGTTTGGTGCAGGAAAGAAGGGTGACATTTTTCCCTTTCTGATGCTAATGAAAAGAGGAGCTTTTCCAGCTTTAGCTTGCAGAGCGTGTCTCTCCTGCAGCATGCTCCACTGCCTGGACATTGTGAGAGCACAAAAATCCAGGCCTGGTATCCAATAACGTGAAATTTCAGCAGAGAAGCGGCCATTGTGTGATGTGGAGTGGGAGGGGGGTTGGGGTTGACTTGGCAGGAACCCAAGGCTCAGGCCACATCCTACTGCTCTCCTCCTCCTCCTCCCCTTTTGTCAGCGCAGGAAACGGCTGTCCCTGGATCCCCCTGCCTCCTGCAGCAGGCCTGGGAAGGAGAGCGTCTCTCACAGTAAGACTGAAACGGTGCCTCACAGCTTGGTTGATATTTTATTTATTTATTTATTTTACTTATTTATTTCAGGTCATGTGTTTATTGCACATGATTGGAAAAACATGACTGGATGCTCTCAGAATGTACCATTTGGTCCCCTATCCATGCAGTCCACAATGCTGAGGAAAAATGAAGCTGTAAAAAAAAAAAACGTCTCGTCACTGATTTTGTGACGTCTCAAAACCAGCATATTTTCATATATCTGCCTGTTGGGCCTTAGCTTTAGCTCTGCCCTCTTTTGTGGAAGCTGTAAGGAGTGTTTCAGAGTGGACTGCTTTATGAAAGAGACATGAACAGTACAGGGTTGTCAGAACAGAGGTCATTCTCACAGGTCAGTCTTAAAGATACAGTAGCAAAAACAACACCCACACAACCATTCACATGTCTGCTCTTGTCGTTTGGTGAAGGGGAAACCAACAAAGCCCCTTTACCCAGAGAAATGGCTCGGTTATGAAGTTCTGATGAAGTGGACATGTCAGATGCTTGTGAGGAACTAACGTCTTAACTGAAAGTATTTTGTGTTACTGCTTCTTTGTGTTAGTGACAGATTTTGATCAGGTCTGGCCGGAGCCACAATATCCTCAACCCCCTCCACTTGTGCCGTAACCAGCAAGCTGATTGGCCTTTTTTGTCAAAGTGCGGGATTTTATGGCATGTTGAGAGTTACAAGAACTCCCATTCGCATTTCAGCCAGTGATCGTCTGTGTCCGTTTACAGAAGTCACTGTTCATCACGGATTGAACATCACGGTTCACAGAGGTGAAGAGACAGTTTTGCTCGTTACAGTTCCACCTAGTGTTGTGTAGTCCAGCGTAGTTAACACAGCTTGAGTTAAGCTTTAAAATGTAAACGTTGAACTGCTTTTTAGATTTCATATTTTTATCTAGGGCTGCCAAAAAAACAAGAAGCAACGGATCACAACTGACTACAGAACTGAAGATCATCTCTAATGTTATTAAATCTCAAAATAAACAAAATTCATACAAATGCAAACTTGTGCATTATGGGGTATAACAATAATAAGTTGATTCAAATTGATGATCAAATTAGTTGGCAATTTGGGACGCACATGAACTGCAGACTAGGAGCCGAAGTTTAACCATAACAGTGTGGAATACAGTTTTGCTGCCACTGTTCCCTCAATCTGGACCCTCAAGCTGCAGTGAAAATGGACACAGAGCAGCTCTGTCATGTGACTGAAGCATGTGGATGAAGCCCATATGCAGCGTCATGACTGTGTTGCGTGTGTGGAGAGCAGAGTTATATTAGTGTGAGGTGTAGGAGTGTCACATGGACACTGGCTGAGTGTACAAAGACGGAATCTTCAAGCAAGTTGACCTCAGAGACTGTGTAAATGAGGAGGCTGTCATTGACTGAAATGCGAATGGGAGTTCTCGTAACTCTCAACATGTTGTTTATGTTTATGGATAAAGTCCCGCTCTTTGACAAAAAAGGCCAATCAGCTTGCTGGTTACGCAGCAAGTGGAGGAGGGTTTAGGATATTGTGGCTCCGGCCAAACCTGATCAAAATCCGTCACTAACACAAACTAAGCAGTAACACAAAACTTTCAGGTAAGACGTTAGCTTAAGTGCTAACCTACCCGAGTTGTTCACAAGCACCCTATGCCCCCGCTTCACCAGAGCTTCATAACCGAGCCGTTTCTCTGGGTAAGAAGGCTCTGCTGTTGATTTCCCCTTCACCAAATGACAAGAGCAGACGTGTGAATGGTTGGGTGGGTGTTGTGTGTCTTTAATTTAGAGCTGTCAACCACAGACGCAGGTCCTCTGCTTTTTAAGGTGGGTTATATGGTCGTCATATGGTGCATTTTTGTTGTTCGTTTCACTTCTCATTTCCTTCCAATTATTGTGACCCTCTATCTGAGCATATTCTTCTACCCACTGTATGTTTATTGTCACTGTGGTTGTAATCTAGATCAGTGGATCCTCTGTCGCACCGGCCGTTCTACACAAAACAAACAAAGATGGCCGTCTCCATTGTTTAATGGAAAAAAAAGGTGTATAGTGTATGATACATGGTTGCCTGCGTCACTGTACAAAGCAGGCCGGTTTCTCAGTTTGGTCACTACCTCCCCACCCTGTCCTCCTACTAAATGCCAATGCAGTTCTCCAATTAGACATTCTAGATTTCTTGGTGCCCTGCCAAAGCTGTGCTTTCCTACTGATTAAGGCAGAAATCACACATTTCACACATTTCACATTAGCTGTAAGACATGCTCTACTTTGATTGACTTTGAACCATTTTCTAAACAAACATGCAAACATGTGCATTAATAAACTTCCTATGGGTTTTTTTTTTTTTTTGGTTGTTCATGATGCCCAGAGTGTCTTTCACTTTGCTCCCTGTGATTCCCTGAAACATGAGGTACTTTCTAGAAGATCATTTTTGCCACTTGTTTACTTGTTTACTTCTTGTCTCCTTTTTGTAATCCTGTTGTGTGTTAGAAGTTACAAGGTATTGAAACTGTATTGCCGAAAGATCCTTCGTTTTTGTGAACGGTTGTTGGGAGGGTGGAGATGAAGCTAGCTTGGTACAGAACCTTTTCATTGTGTTTAAAATCCTTAAGCTTTTAAAAGAGGTTCTTCTGATTTATGAGAAGCTTAAGACTAAAGGTGGTTCATCTGTGGCTTAACTCCAGAAAAAAACCTTTTTGGACATTTATTGTGTTTTTCCAAAATAGGAACACCATTCGCATTCCACATTGTTCGGTCTGATTGTGTGATGCGGGCTTGTATGCAGTTTTTTGATTGGACACCGGTTTCATCGTAGCAACTGATGTTGACACATTTGTGCAGAATTTGTTCCATAGGAATGAAAGGTTGGTTTAATGGAAAAGGTTTAGTCACCCTTTAAATGTAACGATGATCCAAATAACACCCAACCATTAACTATTAAACAACACCTTAGCAACCACTCAGCAGCAGCAGCAGCAGCAGCAGCATAGCATCTGCCTGGGAGACCATAGCAGCCTCTTTGTAATCGCACAGAAACACAATTGCTGCAGCATAGCACCCACCTAGCAACAGCATAGCACCCAGCTAGCAACATGTAGCCATGTAGCCTAGCAACTACCTGGAGGTGTGTGTTTTATCTTCATTAGACCCAGACTACATGCTTCCTACATGCAGCCCAAAGTTCTTGCTCCACACAAGTGCTCAGTGCTCTAAACACACCCTGTTATTCGCTGCTTATTTGAAGCTCTTCACTCTCACTTCTTACTTTTCTGAACTGCTTCTTGAGCACTGAGAGAGCTTTCAGCCATTGTTCTCAGTGTATGGTCCTGTTACTTTCAAAACCTGAGCTAGGAAATCTTTTTTTTCTTCCTTCATTTCTGTTCTTGTTCAGACTATGGGAACCTGGTGGCTCAGTCTGGAGCGTGCTTGGTCAGAGCGCTCTGTGCGAGCTCCAGCTCCATGTTTTTGTCTTCCGTTCTTTTGGGAAATGAAGTCAGTCATCCAGCAGAGTAATTTGGAATGGGGCTCTTAGCTGATCCACTTCCGACTGAGCTGTGCTCTCTCAGAGCTGGGGAACAGATCCCAGCCTTTTGTCATTGTGCTCATCGTTGTGTAGGTCTGATTTTGACTGCCCATGTGTTTGTGTGTGTCTGCGCCCACAGTGCTGGGGCGGTGCTTTCATGAGATGGGTTGGGGGGTGGTTGGGATTAGAGGCTGGTTCGAAAGGAAGTGCATCCCATTACGTTAAGTCAGTCTTTTTCACGTCTGCTCTTTATGTCCTGCGGAGCTTGACTTCTTTTCTTGGTGTGTTTTTAAAAGCCACTGCAGTTGTGCAGACTTGTTGTCAAATGTTTTTGAAGCACTGTGTAGGCTGCTTTAAGCCAGTCAGTGCAAGAATAGAGCTAAGAGTATGATGACTTGACCTAGGACTCCGATATCATTGCCTATCCCGATCATGACCAGCTGAAAACTGTTGGAAAACAGTTATCGGTATCATGATGTTTTTAGGTTTGACTAGGTATCAAAAACCTAAAGGTATCATAAACCCCTCTAGCTCACTCCTGGCATTAGGCATAGTGGCAGTGTTTTTGCTCCAGAGAGTCCTATTCTATTGGCAATACTTGTCTACTCCGTGCATATAAGCTGTGTGTGTGCGTTTGCACATCTTTGTCAGCAATGGATGCAACTTAAAGTAGCAAACATTTGGACACATAGTGTACATACATACAGTACTTATGTGACAATTACAATAAATATAGAACTAATAGAATTAATGTAATTAACATTTTATAGAAATTAGTCATTCTTATTATTTATTAGTAATTATAGGTTTGGTAAACGGTGCTTAATGACGTT
Source organism: Salminus brasiliensis (assembly GCF_030463535.1). Taxonomy (NCBI): domain Eukaryota; kingdom Metazoa; phylum Chordata; class Actinopteri; order Characiformes; family Bryconidae; genus Salminus; species Salminus brasiliensis. The sequence goes on along the minus strand of NC_132887.1, from coordinate 11,191,517 downwards.
AAATCAGGTCAGCTGCTGATGGAATTGAACACAACCACATGTTGGTTGGGGGCATCCGGGAGAAACCTGGAATCAAGCTTTCTAGCTTGTTCCAGATTTGATATTAGAATCGAGCTAGAAAGCTTAGCTTGATTAGGAACCAAGCTTTCTCGAACCAAGATCTCGGCCAGACGGTACTACTTGGCTACTTTATTCAAAATGAGAAATTCTTGTTATGTATATATTTATGTTTAACTTACGTTAAACCATGTGCTTAGGTGCCTAAAGTGTGTGTGTGTGTGTGTGTGTGTGTGTGTGTGTGTGTGTGTTACCAGTCTGCACTAAAGATGTCCTCTACTTCAGGAATATTTCAGTTAGAAAAAAGCTCTGTCTGAAGCTCACTGCGCTACAGAGAAGTGTAATGGAAGGCTGTTGTCTCTTAATACGTTACTAGGATCCATAAAAAGCTGCGTTCGTCAAACTGTGACCTTTGTCATTTCCGGACTAACGTCGGTATGTTATTATCTAATCGAAAGAATAGTAGACAGCTCTGTCTGCTCCTTACTTACCTGTAGTAGGTGAAGGTTTAGGCCACATCAAACAATGCTCCAGTGCTCTCTCTGTGGGTGATTTATTGACTGTTGAGATATCGGAATTGATTGGTCAAGTTTTATATTGCATTACCAACCCCTCCCCCCCCCACCAACCCACCATCTGTTTCAAAAATCGGTTAACAAGTTACATGATTTTTTTTTTTTTTTTTTTTTACGTGGTGAAATCTAGATTTATTGAAGTAATTTGACTGCTAAATCATTTACTCTGTTTTACTCATTATTGACAGTGTCTTCATGCAGCAATAATTACTCCAACCATACGTCTGGTACATACATCTTGTACATCTTGTTCATGTCATGTATCCCTCAGTAATGACCTGTTTGCGTGTCTTTTGCCTCCACAGTGACAGTTATGCGCGTGTGAGAGCAGTGGTCATGACTCGGGATGACTCCAGTGGCGGATGGCTGCCTCTGGGAGGTGGAGGCCTCAGCTGTGTGTCAGTCCACAAAGTCAGCCGGCCAGACACGGACAGCTCCAGCGGCGTGGATTTCCTCATCCAGGGGGAGCGTCTCAAAGACAAATCGGTAAGAGCGGCACATCCGCTTCCAGCCCTAAATCTGTGCCATTATGGACTCATACCCCGCTGTGACGCATATCCTCCTGAAAGGAGCTGTAGAATGAGATCATCACACCCCGCGCTCACAGGAAGTGGCTGGTTGGCGCTCGTCCACAGTGCAGGTAGCTCAAAATAGGAGCGCGCTGCATGATGCAGAGTGATGTCATCAGTAAAAGAGACAAGCTGCTGGGAAAAAGAGAATGTGGGAGTTCTGTCTGCTCAGACTAATGTAGAGCAGATTGGAGCGGTGGTTTTAGAAGTTCCTTTTTTATCTACTTTTTCTGGGGTGATGGTCACAAAACCACTGCCAGTAATGTTTTCACTAATGAAGGAATCTTTTGTGGCTCTTTTTTATTTTATTTTTTTCTCAGCCAAATTATGTGATATGGGCACATCACAACGTGCCGTCCCAGCTGTCTCCATGTTAGGACCCTTAAAATCATTAAACAAAATTGTTTGTTAAAAATGGAGTCATAGACGTCATTACTGGATTATAAGGGGGGGGGGGGTAATAATGCATTTAAAATGTAGTATATTCAACATTTTTTATATATATATATATATATATATATATATATATATATATATATATATATATACACACACACATATATATATATACACACACACACTACATTTTAAATGGATTATTTTTGTTTTATTTAATTGTTTTTTGTTTTTTTGTAAACAATGCTATGTTTTAATAAATGGGTAAATGGGTGCACATTTTATATTAAGCCCCCACAAAAGCTTGTTGGGTTTTTTTCCCACTAAAATCTCCCATACTGAAATTTCAAAGCAGCCAAATATTAAGCAGTCACAAAGAAAGTCTGCAAGTCTGTAAAATCCAACCTGTTTTAAGTCCTGTCCATTTCAGATCCTTTGTTTTTACCTTGCCCTGACGGAGCACCCTCTGATGTTTTCTAGGCACTAGTAAAGACCATTATTCACAGTCCATGCTGGCTAGGGAGCGTTCACAGAAGATAACCCAACAGTTTGCAGTATGGACACCTTTTACAGTTTACATAACATCTGTGATTCCAGTCCTTTAACCCCTCAACACACTCCAGTACAATACTCAGTAACTACAGGGACTTCTGTACAAACTGGTGGACTATTCTCTGAAATAAATGGTAATTTGAAAAAAGTCTCTACCAAACTTTACAAGTCAGTCCAGAATGTAACCTTATAGAAACTCTTGCTAAAAACAATTTTGGCTTCAGGGTTAATTAGCAGCATAAACTATAAAAATGGGTCTGTATTAATTACATCAAACACAAACATGTAATTGCATTAATGGACATCTCTACTGCTTAGCCAGTTATCAACTAAACTAGCAGCTAATGTATGTAAAAACACTTAGATTTACGAGCCTTCTGCACTACAGGGTGCTGCATTTTGGGTGTTGGCTTGTGAGGGGAAAACTCTCCCATCTGAACCACACTGAACAGAAAAGTGGAGAGCATATGTCTGTTTGCCTGTTGCTGTTTTAAAGGAAACACGTTGCTTTATTTAGACTGACCGAATTGCTGAAAAGCTGTCGGATGTTTTTAAAAAGAATCTTGTATGTTTGGCTGAAAGCTTAGACTCAATCAGGTTAGGTGTAGGGTTGGCAGTCCTAATCCTGGAGGCCCAGATTCCTGCATAGTTTTGCTTTTCCTACACAAGCATACCCAATTCAAATCACCTGGTAATTGCTAGGTTTGGTAGGTCCGTTAGAGCAGGGAATTGCCCACCTCTGCTTTAAACAATAGATGTCCTGACAGAGAGTATATATATCGTATATCATTTAATTACATTTTTCTACTGATAAATGGCATTTTTGCTGTTCCTAACCTGACTATTGCGCCCCAAGAGGTTGAAAATTCAGTTCTGCTGTGTTTTGTAACTCAATTGCTAATGAAATTAAGGGTATTTTATTTGTCATTATTTCTAAACCAGCCTCTGAATGGGCATTTTTACAAAGGGGTAAGAGGGTGGGAGATCCACTGATTAAGGGTACATATACACCAATCAGCTAGAACATTATCTGACCGGTGAAGTGAAAAACATCAATTCTCTTTATTTACAGTGGCATCTGTGAAGGGGTAGATATATTAGGCAGCATGTGAACAGTCGGTCCTTAAAGGTGATGTGTTAAAAGCAAAGGAAATGGTTAAGCATAAGAATCTAAGCCCACAAAGGCCAAATTGTGATGGCTAGACGGTGGTCAGAAAAAGGACATCCTGTGAAAACCCACAGGGTTAGGAGCACCTAAGGCTCATTGATGCGATCCATGGAGGCCCCACCTCACTTTCAGCACTTTAAGGATCTGCTGTAACGTCTTGGTGCGAGATACCACAGGGCGCCTACATAGATCCATGCCTCGAATGGTCAGATCTGTTGTGGTGCCAGAACAGGGGACCTACTCAAAATTAGCAGGTGGTGCTAATGTTATGGCCGATCATCTCTACCAGTATTCTTAGACTGAGGCCCAAAAATACTGATTTTGGGTGAAAAGTACGATACTGAGCCTCTGGGAACCAGTGCGGTCACCTTCGTCTGTGGTTATGCTTTCCTTAACTGTTGCGGGTTCTCAAATGTGAGAATTAATAAGAATGAACATCCCTGTAGCGTTCATACTCTGAAACATTAGGTTCAGTGTTGTTTAGCTAACCAGGCTGTTAAATCAGATCTATACTACAATAGAGCTTACAGAGAAGCTTAAAGGGGGGGGGTGGACTGGGCTTTAACACGGATCTGGCTTTTTACTGGGATGCATCGAAAGACAGAGGGAGAGAGAGATAGAGAAAGATGGTGGTGACTGTAATGTTGGAGGGGATCTGCCTACAAGTGTAACGATGCGGCACAGAGTGTACTGATGAGTCAGCACAGGCTGAATATAGCCCACCAATGTGCCTCTGCTCTCACTCTACTCAACCACCTTACAGACAAGCTTCAATTTGCCTCTGAATTACACTGCCATTCGCAGAGTAGAGGAGGAGGAGAGAGTAGTTCTTACAGGTTGTGATCCTATCTGTAACCAGGTCGAACCTTTATTAATTGGGACGGTTTGATTTCTGTTAGAGTGTGCAAATCACTGCAGTGCCTGCAGCGGTTCAGCTCTGTTCTTTAAGCAGATGAAGACTGTGGTGTGACGTTGAGGAAGGAGCAAGGCTCGTGTGTGTGCCATGCTGAGGGCAGGGTGGGCCTGCCTTCTGCTCAGATCTCCTGGAACACCTCCCCTCCCGACCCCTCCTGTTCTGTCGAGCAGGCTCACACCGTTAGCAGCCTGTCTCTGTCCCTCTCTCTCACACGCTCTCTCGCTCTCTCTATGTGGCACAGCTTCGGCAGTGGCTCCAGCACGAGGGCTCCACACGCTGGACTGGAATTCCATTCATATCTCTCCTTCCGCCGCTGTCTTCCTTTCATCACGTTCCGTCGTTCTTCCTTTCATGCTTTCCTGTCCGGCCCTTTCCTCCCGTTTGCCCCCTCCCCCATGTTTGTTTATCTCCATTTGCTTACCTTTCTCTCCTCTCAAACCTATCGTGCCTGGCCTGCTGGAATGTGCAGTTGAATGCCGGCCTCTCCTGTAACTGGGTTACTTCCACCACTGTTTGCATTCATCTGTCTCGCTGAGGCTCCACTCAGTCTCACCTTGGCAATCAGGCCCTAGTCCTGCTATGGCAGTAGGCATAGGCCTTAATGACTGCTGTCACTTTTGTCCACTAATTCGAATATGCTGTAAATCAGGAACGCCTGCCTGTGTGTCCATGAGTCTGTAGAAATAGGAGTATTTGCATTTAGGAACAGCTGTATCTTTTAAAATGTCTATTTTATCTTGCCTTTCTGTTTCTCATATAATCTCTCTTGCTCTCTTTCTCCTCTTGCTCTCACGCTCTCTCGCTCTCTCTCTCTCCCCCACTCACACTCAAACCCTAGAGACTAATGGGCGTCTCTCATTTCATTTAATCTGCTCAGAGGAAGGCCTGGAGCTCATTCAAAGGCCCTTATTATTAATACTCTTTTGAGCACTCACTCTCACTTCACCGTGACTGCATGTGCTCCGTCTTTGGCTCGGAGAACTTGCACCAGCTATGATTGTGGAAATTGTGTATTTCCTATTGGATTGTAATAATAAACTCATGATGTCCTAATGAATGTTTCCTGATCTGCTGTTGACGACGTCTTTGTACTACTCTAAATAAGCAGAACCCTTTTTTTCGTTTGTTTTCCATCAGGTTGTGCTGGAGTGCAACATAAAGAGGGACCTAGTCTACAACAAAGTCACCCCTATCTTCCACCACTGGAGGATTGACAACAAGAAGTTTGGACTGACTTTCCAGAGTCCAGCTGATGCTAGGGCTTTTGACCGGGGGATACGGCGGGCCATGGAGGACATTAAGCAAGGTTGGCGCTCTCTTACATTTTTTTCATCTTAAAAACGGTGTGTGCATATGTGTCATTGTCATGCACAAATCTCATATCTCCAAAATGTGGGACATTTTTATTTATTTATTGATTGATTTTTAAACTCAATTATCCACCCGAATCCACCTATCATATGTAATGTTCTCGACTGAGGGAAAGTTCAGACTGACGTGTGCAACTAGCCACCTTTTTTGCCTCAAAATCCTGCTTTTGTAGAACTAACTGTCTCTACGGGGCAGGGGAAGGCTTTCTACTAGATTTTGGAGCATTGCTGTGAGGATTTTCTTTCATTCAACAGCAAGAGCATTAGTGAGGTCAGGATGTTAGATGATCACCACCCCTTCTTATGCCCATCTCCAGAAGTATTGGATGGAGCACCATCCTTGTAAAGAACACTGCTCCACAGCTGGGAAGCCTTATACCCCTCATTAGGTATAGTGTCAAGAGCTTCAGGTTTATTTGCTTCAGACTCCTATTCTATTGGCAGTACATCTCCAAAGGCACTAGACAAGCTGTATGTGTGCATTTGCACATCTGTGTCAGCATTGATTGTACCTAGAAGGGCTTAGAAGGGTTGTCTGCAAACATATAGATAAAGTATGTTCTGTCCAGACTGTGGTGTTACTTAAAACATTGCACCAGTAACTACAAGATACAAGAATGTGTGTGTGTGGGGGGGGGTACAATTGACATACAAATGGCAACAGAGGTGATTTATAAGCATCTAAAATGAGTATTAATGCGTCATATCAAAACCTCTATTTAAAAAAAAAAAAAAAAAATTATATACTCTGTTATGAAAACACCAGCTGTCCTTTCACTATGTGAACTTTTCACAACAAATGCAGATAGGAATCGGGCTGATGTTGGCAGAAAATGCTGAATTGGATATGAAACCGGGGTGGGGGTGATTAATCTGATCTGATCTTGTAACAGAATCGTGCCTGAAACAGCACATACTCATTCTGTGGTGTCATAGTTAGCTGTGCGTGTCTTCTAAGAAGGTTGTAGGATGGTTGGAGTACTTTGAAAATAGCAGTCTACATTTAGAGGCTCATCTTAGTTAATGAAAAGACATTTTTTGAACCGTAGAACTTTTTCAAGTCAACCAACTCTTAAGAGTACAAGTGTAAGATCTTGTTGCTGAATCTACGTTAAAGTTAGACGCAGTTCCTTTGGCTGAGTTATTTCCATTTTGGAGTTATGAGGTTTGTTGTGACAGCAACAATCTGCTCAGATATAGCTATACGAAATCCCTGAAGCTCTTGGTCAGCCGTCACTGTTTCTGAACACATTACTTTGTGCATGTCTCTACATCTCACTGGCTGTGTGGTCCGTCTATCCAGGTAAAGAACAACAATCCAACATCTGAGTCAGTAGATCAAGCCTGTTTGTTTTGATCAAAATACTGAGGTGTCCAACTTCTGTGAAAGACCCTGTGAACAGTCTCCGTTAACTCCTTTCTAACTATGTGCAGGTGTGCTTTGCTCCAACAACATGGTACAGTCCAACTCCAGACCAAATGAGAACCTCAAAGACCAGAATACACATTTCTCTTTCAATTATCTTCACAACTTGACACATCTCTTGGAACCTGCCTAGAAATTAGTTCAGTGTAAGCAAGCCACGTCTGGGGAGTGAACAGAGCCTCTCCAGCAGAGAGAAGAACACGAATTAGACTGGGGGAGGATTTGTTTGACACCACAGCTTCTGGTAGTATTTCTTAGCAAAAGTCAGAGGTAGCAAGAGTGACTCCTCCAAACCACAACTGTGTTATGCAACTCTGTTCTAGGCTTTTTATCTTCTTGATTCTTTGGACCTGCGGTGAGCAGGGCCTCAAAGGGTGTGAAGTAGCTTGTGCTAATGTGCTAATAACCCCTGAGCTGTCTGTGCACTGATGTTACTAAACTATGTAAAGAGTTCATTCATAATTATCTTCCAATAATTTCTATGGTGACATTCAGAGTTTACATTTGACATTTATGTAAAAGCGTTTGGCAGACGCTCATAAGGCTCATCGATGCTCAGCCTTAAATACGGATACAGACTGAACCTTCTGTTCGCTGAAAGCCTACGGATACAGACTGAACCGAGCAGTACCACTATAAAACGGAGGGGGCAGTGTAGCGAATAGTTCATGCAAAAAAACGCGACCACTGCAATATTGACACGACCAAGAAGAAACACATGACAGAACTTTCTTATACTGTTCTTATACAATGCTATAATTACATCGCTGCCTATTTTGTTTTCCATTAAGTACATTACTTATAATGGGAAAGCGTAAGAATCTGAGCCACCTTGACAAGAGCCCAATTGTGATTTCTAGATGACTCCAAAACATCAGGCAGGTCTTGTGGGGTGTTCCTGGTATGCAGTGGTCAGTACTTACCAAAGGTCCTCCAAGACCGGGCAAGGTCATGGGCACCTAACGCTCATTGATATGGTCCATGAGGGCCCAAACTCGCAACTTACAAGGGATCTACTGTTAACGTCTTGGTTCAACAATAAGAGGTCTTGTGCAGTTCATGCCTCAAATGGTCAGATCTGTTATGGCGTCAAGTGGTGCTAATGTTATGGCTGATTAGTGTACATCTAACCTACAACTTTAGGAAAGGAAACACTTTAAACTGTCGCTTTAAATGCATCCTTGGCATCCATTGAGAAGTAGTCCCGTTGGATCAGCTGTAAGCTAATCTTTGCCGGTCCTTCGTGTACAGTCTCTTAATGTCTGTGAGCCTGGGTGGAATTTTCTGGAGGGTCTAGGGCAGAGCAGACTCAGCAGATGGGGTGGGCTGCTCTTGTGTATTTCAGGCACGGCCGTGTTGTGTAATGCCTCGCGCAGGTTCCTCTGTATTCCTGTTGCATCGCTCCACTGCTCGGACCGCAGTGTGTCAGCTATGCAGGGCTCTGTTGCCATGGCAACCAGGCACATGGCTCATCCAGCACTGTGGCCTGGCACTGGCGGAGTCGTGCTGTAGGAAGCTCGAAGCTGTTCCCATGCACACTGCTCTCGCTCTATCTCTCGCACTCTCTGTCTATCTCTCAATCCTTCCATCTTTCTCTCTTTCTCCTCTTTACCTTCCCTCTTGTGTGGAGCTGGCTACAGACCTTCTGTAATCTCTACGACATCAGTGACGATCACAGCTGTGGTTTCGAGTGATCTTATCAGAACTGGTTAAGTCGGAAGAGAAACATTAGTTCTAAGCTATCTGCCCTTTTCAATAAAAAAACAGGCGTCCCTGGTCTTCTCCTCTCACCTGGTTTTTATTTTTTCATGACACCAGTCTCATTTAACACACTGTAATTTTAGACCTCAGCGGCTAATGGTTGGTTTAGAGCTGCACAGCTAAACTATACAGTACGTCCTTTTGAGAATGTCCGCTAAGGTTTGGACTTTCCTGCAAAGATAAATGTTTGGTGCCGTGTTCCTCACAAGCACAGGAGTGGCCTGGACTTAGTACTGCTCACTGTGTCCAGCCACTCCAGCAGTGGCCTCTGATGTGGGCCTGAGTGCTGGACTCATTTATTCACCACTCCTCCTCTTCTCCTCTTCTCCTTGCAGGCTGTCCGGTGTACAGTGACTCAGACACTCCGGAAGATGGATTACAGGTGAGTGGAATGCAAGGTTAATGCTGGAAGGGTAGCAGAGAGGCTGGGACTGAGCAAACTGAGCTGGAGTTTGACACTGTGGTAAAATAAGCGGTTGCCTAACGCCCCTTAGTCATTTGGCATTCGTTTTGAGTGGTCGGTGTCTGAACCAATCAAAGGACTCTGCATCCTCCGTTAGCAAATGTCGTGTGAAATGAAAATCGGCACCTGGTATGGCAGAAGCATGTAGCAGTCAACAGATATCTGACTCAGTTTCGCAAATGTGTGGTGATGAAGTCTCTCTCTCCGTGTAGACTAGATCTCTGCTGCCTCAAACGCATTTGCCTTATGGACTAGATCTGTAAATGTGGCTGCATACTGTTTTGGAAACTCAGAAAATTGATTACCTTCTTTTATTTGGGTTGTAACTAGCAACTTAAAATCGATCTGCTATGTAACGGTATCCCAATCTACTGAAGCAGCCGGTGCAGCCTGTATTGTGTAAATGTTAGCGTGTTGGATGTGTTTCCGGGTACACACTCGACGACTGTCCAGCAGCACCGACATGCCGTCCTCCTCTGATCCACTCATCTGTTGATTGATTTGAAGTAAAATGAAAAAAGGCATTAAGGTCTGCAGGGTCCTTTGTAATTGTTTATTATACAGTTAGTTCTTACCCCCTGCGTCCCAAACCACACGCAAGTACACTAAACACTAGTACACTAGACGCTGTGGTGTGTGTAGCCATGGGATTGACAACCTTTAGCATCGCCTAATGTTTTGGCTTTTGCAAAATATGAACTGTCCGTTGACCATGATGACTGAAGGGCACCGTCTGCTGCTGCTGATTTATCAGTGGGGTGACTGATGGAATGGGACTTTTTTGTCTCTAGGATACTTTGTTGATAAACAAGTCGTTTATTGATGTCTAGCTTCTCTATCTTAAAATCTACTACTAATGAAGCTGTGGTGTGATTTGCAATAATACACAAGAGGTTCGTGCTATAACGTGAGATGGCACTGGTATACTGATTATCAGGAAGCAGCCCCATGTCTACAACTGCAGCACACCAGTGCCAATAACCCGCACAAATATGTAGCACTAACATTTTATGTATGTTTGCTTAATTTTTGGTTGCTTTCACTGCGAACAGAACAGTGTGAGATAGACTGTAGGAACGGGGCAAGGGAAATCTTGGAAAGGGGGAGATGCTAGGATGCTCCACTACTATTCCCACAATACCATGCAAATTTAAATTTGACTTGCTAATGGGTCTATAGCTTAAGGTTTCCAGGTGGAACTTGTGAAATTTGGCTCTGCATTCACCATCTTTTTAGTCCACTGGGGAAATGTTCGATCTATACAGGTAGACCATTGCGCCCCTAGCGTCTACGCAGCTTGGGATCATTGGCTCAGTTTAAAAGTACCATGTGTGACTGCTCAGTTTGGAGCTCCTAAACAGTTAAAGAGGTGGAAAGATCGTGTCTTACCTGTTAACAAACAGGTGTTTGTTTTTAACTTTAACTGCCTGCAAATTTAGTGGTTAAACTGTGAAAACTGAATGTTGGTTTTATTGGAGTTTTGCTCTGGAACGAGATTGACTGACTGTTCTGACCATTTTCAAAAGTAGTAGACCCCCCCCCTCCCTTTTGATGATCTAATGGGACTCATTTATTGCTTGTTTAGATAGGCAGCAAACATCAAACTTGTTCTCCTCCATGAAGAAGGTGATCATTTACTTAAATAAATGAACAGAGTGTACCAAATGTTAAACATTGGTCCCCGGCTCCAAAGCATTCCAAATAGACAGCGTTTTTTTCTGTAGGACAGATGTTTGTTAAAGGGGCCACTGCCATGACCAAGGTGGATGCTAACTAATTATGAGGTTTTTGCCCCCTCCCCTTTTGCTGCTGGGAATGCGCAATAATGTTTCTGATATTTAAGACAGGTGACCCGTTTATTGTCTCTTATTTATTTATTTATTTTTTTTTAATGCAAATTTTCCCAAAATGCCAGGGCAGGTTTGCCCCTTTTTTATTTATTTATCCCCCCCTCCCTCAATTCTCCTGAAATTTGACTCCATTCATAGAAGAAAGGGCTGCAAACCTGTGAATCCTGAGGAGATTACCTGGGATCAGTGATACATCAGGTCCAATGGCACTGCTGTTGCTAGGCGGCAGGAGAGTAGAGGAGGGATGCACCGAGGCACTGAGGATGTAGCCATGGTGATTCACCAGCAGAGCGCTGGGGTTATAGACCTAGGACACAGCACAACACTTAGTCACTCTCACTCCACAGCAGAACGGCTAGCTCACTGCCTCAGAAATGGCATGGAAACATTCAAAACAAGCCCGCTTTGGTGCTTCACACGTTTGCCAATGCACCAGCCGTGCGGCGATAAACCGTGACCGCAACAGGTGGCTTTTTTCGGTGGCGGCTTTCCGTCCGAAGTGATGCCCCCGCGGTGTCCCTGGAGAGAAGACATGGTTTCTATCTGTATTTATCTGAGTAGAACGTCCTATCTGGTTCTGGTGTCTCTTAACTTTTTGACCGTGAACTGAGCAACACGATCCTTCAGTTGACTTCAGACGTTGCCAAGGCGGATCTGGACTATGCGGTCGCTGTTTAAGGAGAAATAATTGCAAAACTGGGTCTGCTCTCTCGGAATAAAGAGAGCACAGATAAGATGAATTGCTCCCTTGTTTTGAATAGATGGAAATGCCTGAAGATTTGGCTGCTGGGAGTTGAGTATGCTTTCCTGGTGTGATTGCAGCCATATTACTTGGAGCCAAGAATTTGTTTGCCGTCTCTCCCCTCCCTCCCCTTAGCGAGGAAGTTGTGTACAGGCAAATCATCTTGTGGGGAGCAGTAATCCCAGAGGGTGGGGGTGCTGGAGTGGTGGTGGGGGGGGTACTTCTTGCTCTTTTGGTTATGGTGGGTTAACTTCAATTAGTTTGATCCTGAAATGAGCGAGTATATTAAAAGGTGTGTGTTTTATGTGTGTTTGCGCTTCAGTGCAACACCCTGAAAGTGTTGGAAGTTCTGAGAAAGTGGGCCTGTAAGGAAAGCAGATATTACGCCCAAGTTTGTATTTGATAAGCAGACCTGTGCACACATGCCATGCCGTGAATAGGGAGGCCTTTTGAGAGTGCAGGCCGTGTTTGCCTGAGAGGTTTTGGAACCAGAGAGAGGGAGAAAAAGAAAGCGAGAGAGAGAGAGAGAGAGAGGGTGAGTGAGCAAGCAAGCGAGTGAGCTTTCCTCCTGCTGGTATCCTGCCAGCCCTCAGTGCTTATCTCCCACAGACCTCTGTGGGCAGATCACAACCAGATTTGCCCCTGCATATGCTGGGGCTCAGGCCACTCTGCACTGAGGGCTTTAAAAGGAGCTCCAAGTCTGGTTCCCATTTCAACTGCCGAACTCTCCTCCCTTCCTCCCACCACACACACATGCACACATACACACACCTACATGCGTGCGCACACACACACAGCTGTCATCTGGCTTTTTAAGTTCTGGACTGCGTTTCTCCAGCTGGAGCTGGTTTATGACATTCCCCCAGCAGACCCATTGGCCGTGCTTTCTCTCCCTGCTTGCTTGCTCGCTTGCTCTCTCGCACACTCGCATACATGCATGCACGCACCATTTTCTCCTCTCCATCTTGCTCTTCACCCCCCCCCCCTTTTTCCTAAAGTTTTTATTTATTTTTTTTTTTTGCACTCTGGTTCATGCTGTCTGCATGTATGTATATGTGAGAGCATGTGCTTGTGTGTCAAAAGAAAGAAAGACACTGTGAAAAAAGGAGAGAGAGAGAGAGAGAGAGAGAGAGAGAGAGAGAGAGAGAGAGAGAGAGAGAAAAGAAGAAAAAGAGAGGGAGAGGGGGAGAAGGAAGAAAAAAAGAAGTCAAAGGAAGCATCTCTTAGCAACCACAGGACAGTAATTACTGTAGCAGCAGCTGGGAGCAAACCAGATTTCCGCTGTGCGTTAAAACACTGGCGTGGGCTACTTTACACACGGCACTGACTAACCAGTGCCAGCAGCCTCCTCCACATGCAGAGAGGAGAAAAACCTGGACGTGGGTGGTGGTGGGGGTGTGTGTATATATGTGTGTGTGTGTGTGTGTGTGTGTGTGTGTGTGTGAAAGAAAAGGAGCGGGGGGGAAGTATGCAGCATTCCCTTAGAGCGACATGCTCATGTGACTGCAGGGATGTGCATGCTGTAATTTAGATATCAATTTTCGAGCCTTGTGATATTTCCCCACTTCCTTGTGTTTTTTGGAAACTTCCTTCTTCTCTGTGTTGTGGTGGAGCTGGTCAGGCCTAACTACAGTGCTCTGCTGCCCAGACTCATGGCAGGCTCCCTCCCTGTTGCCCTCAGTTTTGCCTTTGCTGTGTTTACGTCTTCTTAGTAACATTTCTGTTAGTATCTTGAGTTTCTCAAGCTTTTGTGGGGTATTTTTTTGTTCTGTCCCCCCAAATCAATCTGAAAATAGATGGATGGACAGTACATCACACTTTTCTGTAAATCTGTTCACAAACGTTGGATTTTTTTGTAATTGAAAGATATTTTAAGGAGTAAAACCATCTTAATAAGATCACAAATCGTCTGTCGCTGCTGCAAAACTCTGAATCCCTTCATTTAGCACACTGGAAGCGCCTCAGTGTTTGGAAAAAAACTGTGAATCAGCACCAGTGGAAATGCGTCTGGGAACGCATGCAAGAACACATGCAAGGGCAGGAACTCGGTACTCCACAGACGATGTTTGAGTCATTCCCACATTTAAGCTGTTTCTGAATGCAGGGCTCCACCTAGTGGAAGCAAACTGCACAATGGCATTTGCATGTTTAGGCTAGTGAGGATGTTCAGTCCGATTCTCTCTCTGGCCGAAGTGTTTCATACCTGAGAGGCTCTAATCACTTCCTTTTCATTGTCAGGTTAACCAGGATCCCCCTTCCATCTGCACACCCATGAGGGAGCCCTTCTCCCCCCATGGCGGAGTGGTGTCCACGGAGCCGTTCCGTGGCTGTTACGTGCGTGCTCAGCCCTTCGATGAGTTCCCCAGCCCCAACCGCCGCTATCTGCCCCCCCAGGTCAGTTGATTCCTCACACGAATTTCCGGTAATCTTACCTCAGGTGAAGTCAATCATGCAAGGCCTGTTTGGTTGAAGATTGCTTATTTGGTTTTGCACTGGAGCTATGAGGCTGAAGTAATGGAAACTTGTACCCAACAGTTAGTTGACTTGCTAACTGCATGTGTTAATCACACACAGGGCTCAAACAGTGCGGTTACGTAATCACTGATACACTTGCTTGTGCTTTTTGATGTGCCGTTATCGACTAAAATGGTGAAAAGTATGAACACCAATTCAGGCTTAAAGGGGAGTTTCACGTTTCTCACAATTTTTGTAGAATTCAATGGTTGAAATTTAAGCAGTGTCTTTTCGGAGTGGTCTGATGTGAAATGGTGCAATGTATAAGAACTTGCTGAGTTTGATTTCTTTACAGCGATGGTGATGAAAACCAGGGTCTACAACACCAATATAGTAAATATTTTATTTGTTATCCAAAACCACCAGTAATTCTACATGTAATTCTACATCTCTACATGTAATGTTAATGATGGTAAAATCGTTGGCAATCTGTTTAGGCCAAAAATGTTACCACCAAATTGTCATAAAACAATGTATCCAGTGACTTTTTATTTTGTATAATCATGCAATATCGTTTAGAGACATCTGCTTCCTGTCAACACTGCTGAGAGCAGTACTGTCTCAGTAAATTTCTGGTGAATGCCACATTTATCAGACCACTCTGAGTGACTTGCCGATTAAGTTGTTCAGAAGTTTGGATAATTTGGTGGAATTCCCCTTTTAAATGGACACAACAGCTTATTTAGTCCTGGAATGTACCATGGGTTGTCCATTTTCATATAGTGTCAGAGACCACATACACAAGTCTTTTTGAGATGACGTCATAATTTGACGCAGTTATCGGCATGCAGTATTCATAATGTTTAAGTAAGCTTCTATTGCGTTTTGGGGCCTTAGCCTCACAGCTCCAGCACTAATCTAAATAAGTAAACTTTGGACATCAGCCATGCCTCATCGCTTGACAAAAAGGGAAGACTATGTCAATTTAATTGTAATCTAGACTATTGCTAGTTCAGATTAAATGTAGAGTCGTGACTATTTTCCTGTGCTGTCCACTCTGGCAGGTCTCCTTTAACACCACGCGTCACGTAAGCTTTCACATGGATGACGAGGAGGTGGTTCGCATTAACCCGCGCAAGGACGTTCTAATCCGAGGCTATGAGGACTACCGTCATCCTGTCGGGTGGAAGCGGGACATGGAGCGAGACGACGGGGATTTCTCCACCACCTTTTCCAAGCTAGACAACAAGAAAACTGATTACTTGTTTCCGGAAGGCCCGGAAACTCACCCAGGCGGGAAGGACTCCATTAAAACCCAACAGCCCTCGCCTCTCCTCAAGTCCAAGAAGTCGCGGAGACGCAGAGAGGATGGCGAGCGGTCGCGCTGCATCTACTGTCGCGAGATGTTCAACCATGAGGATAACTGGCGGGGTCAGTGCCAGGACGCGCCAGACCCCATAAAGCAGTGCATCTACAAGGTCAGCTGCATGCTCTGTGCCGAGAGCATGCTCTACCACTGCATGTCTGACTCTGAGGGCGACTTCTCGGACCCGTGCTCTTGCGACACCAGCGAAGAGCAATTCTGCTTGCGCTGGCTGGCCCTGCTGGGTCTGTCCCTCATCGCGCCGTGCATGTGTTGCTACCCTCCCCTGCGGGCCTGCCACCACTGCGGAGAGGCCTGCCACTGCTGCGGAGGGAAGCACAAGGCCGCCGGATGAGTCGAGCTGCGCCGCCCCACCGATACCACACGGCCACATGGAAAAACCGCCGGCATCGTTTTTTTCATTCACCTTCAGGCAGGTGAGGTGTTCTCCCACCCGCCGCTGGAGGCTTTGGAGATTTGATTTGGCTGAGAGCAGCGAAAGCCGACACCCTTCAGGTCTTCTCGGGCTCTCGAGAGCTGCGTCACGGAGCTCATAAAGTGAGGAAAGGCGTTTACAAAAATGAACTTGGAGAGATCACTAAACACTCAACAAACATGCAAAAAAAAAAGAAAAGGAAAAAAAATCACTCAACATAGAAAAAAACAGTCACCATGTCTCAGACTCTCATTGCAGATAATGTGTAACCTTTGTGAAGGAATATTGTCTTTTGTACAGAGATCAAAACTATAACAAAGAAAGCCGGTTGTGCATACAGAGGTTCTGCTGTATGGGTGTGCTAAAAGGGATATTTTCTTGCTTTTTTGTGAATTTGCAGTAGGGTAAAAGTGGCCTTTTCTTTCGACTTGAGCATTCGCTGACCGTGTAATTATTAGACAAAAAAAGAAAAAGAAAAAAAGTGCACTAGATTTGTTCCCTCCCATGAAAGGTAACCCTCATCGATTCTAATGGTACATTTAACTAAAAAAAAGAAACACTTTGATCAAGTTTTAGGGGTACAGATTGAGTTTCTTTTCCGTGATGGGTGTGTACGCGGTTTGTTTTTTCCTGCTTTTCTTTTATTGTTTTGTAAAAGACAGTAACGTCATTTCTTTTTTGAAATGCTAGTGTGACATATAGCCTTTTGTTATGAATTGTGCTAATGTTTAAAAAAGCATCCTTTCTCTTGTAATTGGCAAAATTATTTGGACCACGTAGGTGCATTCCAGCTTAGAGTGGTTGTGGTACGACAGCTGTGATATGAAATCCTCTATTCCCAGGTCATTTTCCTAGTCAAGATCAATTGTTATCTTACAGTCGATGGAGAGACCAATTGCAGGAATGCTTGTGTAGTGTTTTTTTTTGTTGTTGTTGTTGTTGTTGTTGTTTTTTGTTTGTTTGTTTGTTTGTTTTTGTTGGTTTCTCTTTTGATTTTGTCTCCTTTTTCAGAGTGAAACTGGGTTCTTTTCAGCTTCTTAATTGTTTTAGAGCTGAAATTGTGCTCAACCAGCAAGTTTTTTATTTTTTCCCCTTTTTTTTTTTTGACAATTGACATGGTACATTTAGGAATTTCTATGATCATTGCTAAAAGGGTGTCCCATTTTCATTAGTAAATAAGGCACTTATATTCCGTTTTAAGTAGGATAACCCTGTATATGATTTGTTCATTGTTTTTACAAAGCCCCTCTTAGAAGCACTAGTTTCCAAGCTTTGGTTGCAGCTCCATCTACACATGTATTCCATACAGCCTGTAGTTTTATGTATGTATTTATTTCCTTCTTTCGGTCATTGTTTGGAGAGCTTGTGTACGTGAACTTCTCAATGCCAGACGGTTTAAAAAGAGCCCACGCAAACCACATGCAACCCTCACCAACACAAAACTGCCACGGCATTGATAAATCATGTCAGTCAGAGACTGTAATTCAAAAGGTTAGAGATTTTGCTCTCGGCTAGAAATCGCATGTTTGTTAAAGATTGGCCTTTAGCATTCGCAAAGCATTAAGACAAATCCAGTTGAACATGTGTTCAACCCTGCTTGTTTTTAGACTGTGGGTCCAGTTTCAATGTTTTCTACACTATAAAGATTTGAAGGTTCACCCAAATGGAGCTTTTGTCCCTGTTAGCAGGAATATTGCACCCCCTATTTAAGAGGCCAGTATAAGTAGTTCCAGAAAGACCTGTCCTATCTCCCTGTGCTCCGTACATGTACACACTCACTTTACTTTCTATGCAACTATTTCCATGAGAAACACTTAGACCTCTTCATACAAGTCCGTGACGTGACACTTTAATATAGCAGATGTTAATCTTGGTACCAAACTCGAAAAGAAAAAAAAAACCCTATGTAAATACATAACACTATATTTAAGCAACAATAATAATCCCATTCAAATTTTTAAGAGAGAGTTGTATTTATCACCGCTGTCAGTATATACTATAGCTTGATTTTGACAGCATTATGTACATAGGTCACCTTTTAGTATTATTTCACATTGAAAGTAGAGGGAGTACATGATGAAAATGGTTGAGCTTTTAATAGAGATTCTCTCTAGTTTTGTATTGCAAAAAGAAGGCTAGGAAGCTAATGCGGTACAGTAGTGGCAGTCCATTTTTAAAAGGTTTTATCATATGAAGCTGCTAGAAACAATCACTAATTTTGCATTGAGAGGAATAAAATTCAGCTATGGATGACTGTTAAACCATTATAGTTATTTGATATATAATATTGATCTCAGTTGTGTTCTTTGATCTGTCTTTTATTTCTTTTTCTTTTTTTAAAGCACACCCATTTTTATGTTCGTCCACTCCTTTATTCCATCTTGCCCGTATTGTCATTGGATTGCATTTTGTATTGCAAGCTGAACCAAGGTTTGATTAAACCTTAACAAAACTTGCTGGCTGAGAAGCAAACTGTAGAATAGGCTACATTCATCCGATTCTGTTGTTAGACGAATACTGTAATACCTAGTTTCATTCTGCATTGACCAGCACAGGGCAACCACATGTAATGTGCTGTATTTAATATGCAACCTGTCTGCTTTCTTTCTTACCTTACCTTCCATTCTCTCCACCTGGCCATTAACTTAGCATTTATCTGTCTTCAGTTTTTTAACCACTTGCTGCTAGTGTATCTGTTTTTTTGTTTGTTTGTTTGTTTTATTATAATTATTATTATTTGGACATTGTGCATAACTCTGGAATGCATAAAAAAAATGAACATTCTTTACTGTTTAGTTTAGAAGAATTGCGTTTGTAAATGAGTCATTTCAGTGTGATCTAAAAACAGCTACTTTCACAGCAGTTCAGTGGTTTCTTTGGAATTTCTCCGATGCTTTGGTGCACTGATATATGTAGCTAGGCTTTTTTTTCCTTTTCATAGCGCTTGATGTAAAGCTCACGTGATTAGTTCTAAGTTGTGAAAACATTTGTGTTATGGTAATTGCAGTATAAATGGTACTCTGATAATTCCAGTATGAACACTGCCTGTTTCTTTATCTGCATCTCTAAGTTTTAGTGCCATTCGCTTCACCCACTGACAACCTCGAAAAAGTGCCTCACGTCCATCATAATTTCCATCCGAAACTTAACAGCTCTTGCTATGGTTGTATTGGTTTATACACGTCTAGGTATTTGTATCATGGTTTGAAAATACCAAGTATATGATGTAATATTTATAGTTCAGTAACTCATGTCATAGTTGTATTTTCTTTATACAGATGTAGCTTGTTACGTTTCATAAATATATAATGTAAATATGCATACAAATGTTTGTAACTGTTTTTATGTTACATCATACACTTGTAATTTGACATATAAAATAACATTACCATAATAAAAGGTGAGTTTTAATGTAGACTGCTTGTGTGTGAATGAGAATGTGAAGGGTGGCCTGGGTAACTGCTGGGCGGTGAGTGATTAAGGAAAAAAAAAATTCTTCCATCCTTTTAAGATGTGAATGTTATATACAACCCATTTCATTAAGGACAGTTCCATTGAGTTTTCTAACTTTCTATTACTCAGATGTAAACAAAAGTCATTCAGAGTGATTTGATGGAAATATTATTCATTTTAGAGACATTTACAGTGGTGGCGATGGAAACCTGAGATCATGGAATTTTGCTTCATGGTTATTTTTGTCTTATAATGTTCTGAATGAAGATAAAAATCCACAAAACTATTGTAAAGCAGTGTTTTGGACATCAAGTAAAATTCTTCTTAGATTGTTTTTTTTTTTTTTCTTTCTTTTTTTTCTCCCCTCTTCCCTTAACTTCATGCTTAATAGCTAAGATTATTTTTAAAAAAGAATGACCATTTAACATTTTTCTGATTTTCTTATCTACTCACATAAGAAACATTCTAAGAACAAATAGTATTGTAAAAAGTTATTTTCTTAGACTAAGAGTTTACAATATGTACGCCTCAAAGGATCAGTTTACATAGTTGAATTACTATAATTAATGCCTAAATTAACAGGAATGAGAGATTGTTTTTAAATTTCTGTTAGTTTCTACTAAAATTAACTTCTGGTTGTTTACTGAAAATGTTTAAATGCTTGGTTTGATTCTGTTTTCCTTCATTTTACTCTCCCCTTCATTTTGCTTGGATATTGGAAAATTTCACTGTTAATGATGAGCTGTAAAATGCAGCATAAAAGACCGTTCAAATAGTCTAAGACTTCTATGTATCTTCTATGTAACTTATTCTTATGAACATAATAAGATTCTTTATGTTTTTTCTTAGGAAAGTTTCTGTGAATCTGGCCCCAGGCCTTTACATTACGTTTCATACGATAGCTTTGTGTGATGTAGCTTTTGGCTACATTAAAGTCTGGATCCCATCACCACTGCTGTTAACTGCACATTTTACATCCAAACACTCTGAATGGCTTTGTTTATATCTTAAAGCAAATGTTTTATAATATAAATGTTGTACAATTTGGGCAGCTTATAAATCTGAAAGTAGATCAGGTATACAACCCAGATTATCTTGCAGATTTAAGATGAACATTGTCAGTATCACTTTCAAAATGTTGGAATCAATGTTTACAACGTTGAGTTGCATACATTTTAGTTGCATACAAAAGTATAATATTAGTCTAATGTGTTAGTTTTGCACATACTCACTAGGGGAAAAATATTTTTGACTTTTTATTAGAAAAATGATTAAAGCTATTGAAAATTATAAAATGGTAAAGCTGTATAACAGGAATTATGTTGTAATAAGTATATATATTTTTTTCTTTTCTTGTTCACAGAATTCTTGAAACATTAAATGTCTAAATACCTTCTGGCAAACAGTTTATAATGCATCCATACGCTAAATAGTTACAAACATAAATACAAATTGTACAAAAAAATATAAATTCCATAATCTTTAAAATGCTAGTTTGGTTTCCTAGTAGAGGTTGTGTACGTACGTTTTTTTTTAAGTGTTGGCACAAATTAATTCTTAAACGATTGAGCAAGCATCATACAGAACACTATCCTCGCTTAGTCATAACACGAAGAACCTTTTGAAAAATTGGGCCCCATATGACCTGACAGGGCCCAGATAGTGAAATAATGATCTAACCTTGCTTTTACAAGGAACCTTTGGAATCAAGTCATCATTCCTTAGTGTCCTTATTGTGGATGTTTTGCACGGTGTAATCTGCAAATAGACTCTCTGGGAAGACTTTCTACATGACTTTAGCCTGTGTGGGATGTTTTGCTTATTCATCCAGAATATAATTTGTGAGGTCAGACACTGATGTTGGATGAAAAGGCCTGGCTCGCAACCCCATAGCATTATCCCCCCTCAACCAAACTTTACAGTTGCCACAATGCTGTCAGGCAGGTAATCATCTGGCATTCGGCAAACCCAGACTCGTCCGTCAAAATACCAAACCAAGAGGTGTGATTCGTCACTCCACAGAACACGTTTCCACTGCTCCAGAGTTCAGTGGAGGTGTGCTTTACACCACTGTATCAGACACATGCCATATATCCCAGTGTCAGCCAGTGTTTGCATAGCAGTTTTTACAAAGGAGAGGAGTATTTTTGTGATTTAAACAAATTTGATTAGTGGCAACATCGTACAGAGCCGCTAAAGTTTCAAGGTTGTAAAATAATACTAAGACACTTAAAAAAACTCCTCTAAACTGAGGGAACTGTTTATTAAATTTCTGAATATTGTCTGTGTCTGAAACGCAATAAATGCTGCCTATTTGGTGAGATCATATTAAGCTAGGGGTGAGCTGCCCATACATTTACAAGGTTGTTATTCAGTTACAGAGACTTTCAGCACTACACTGCTTTCTGGGACAGGGTGGACAGCAAGGCATTAAGTCATCTATTTACTTCCAGTTTCAGACACTATATTTTCAGACATATATATATATAGCTAATTTGGGGCTCCGTAGAAGCGTGACTCCACAGGAACGAACTGTGGTAGGAACTAAAGAGAAGAGTTTCGTGTAGCAACACGGATCTGTTTCTGCGTACCGGCTCGCTGTGTGAGCTAGCTGTTTAGCTAATGCTAATTTTCACAGCTCGCTTCATGTTCGCATGAGTTTATTGTTTTATTTTAACGGTACGCGATGGAGAGTGATATACTTGATGGCTTGGATCAAGTCGGGTAAGCAAGGCCGCTCATATTTTTTAATGTCTGGCTGCTATCGAGCCCGTTAGACAGCGGAGCCTGTAGGAGCGTTGCTGTGCATAGTGAAAGCCCTCACCACGTTGAGGTCTGTTTATCTCTATGGTTCTTATTAAATACTGCTGGTATTTAGTTTGTTCCCATGTTTTACAGATACACCGGGCCCCTAGATAACGAGAAAGCCCTTTTAACAGCGTGTGAAGACGGATTTCCCTCTCGTGAGTATGTAGGGCTGTGCAGGTGGCTGGCAGCTGAACTGAGCCAGCATTGTGATCTGGAGAGTCAGGAGTCAGAAACATCAGGTAATCTCCACTAGTTTGTAGTCCTGTGTCATAGCACCCCAAAAAAACACAAGCCAGTGATACACTAACGCTGTATGTCCAAACGTATGTAGACTCTTCTAGATCTTAATTATTAGTGAATATAAGATGCTGCTGGGTGATTTTCTACAGCAAGACTTGGCTAGAAATAGAGGCTACTAAAAAAGAAACTCCCAGTCCTAATGGATGGTGTTAAAAAAAAAAAAAAAAAAAGGTTCAAATGAAGAAAAAAACAATTCTTGAACATTTGTTTCAATGTTACAGACACATAAAAAGGAGCATATATAGACAGTAGAGTAAAGTTACATAAACAGGTCAACGCATTCACGACCCCAGGGGAAAAAGAGCCCTGTAGTCCATACTCCTGTGGCCTGAATGCACTTTTTCAGTTTGCCCAACAGCTAAAGTGTCTTGATTAGCAGAACGTTTAAAAAAACAAAAATATCGTCCAAAAAATCTCCAATGTCTGAGGTCATTGAGGATGATCAAATTCTTAATATTCTTCCAAAAAAAATAAAAACAATGGGGGTCTCCAACCAACGAACCATCCTATTAGTGCATACAAAACTTAAAAAAGAAAAAACATAGAAAAGAGTGCACCACTCTGGAGCAATCTCACATGAGCCTAATGTCACCATGCCCAATGCGGAGTGTTGTCTAGAGGGGTATATAGCTACCCAACATTGGGCTGTGGAGCAGTGGAATTGCGTTCTTTAGAGTGATGCAACTCCATCCAGTTCCAATGCATGTGGGATGAGTTATGATGTGGTTTGTAATCCAAATCTAATCATTTAATCAGTTACTAACCCCCAGTAACACTTGTTCTCAATCACAACGTTCCAACGCTTAGTGTAAAGCAATCTCGGAAGAGTGGAGGCTATTCATGCAGAAAAGGTGAAGAACCTCCATATGAACATAGGTGATTTGAACATGTAGACTGCTTCATATAATATATAGAATTAATTAAAGTATAAACATATTTGAACGTATAAATGATCAGTTAGACTGATCCCTTGTTCTATCTGTGAGCAGATGTGAATGTTTTGACAGAGGAGGCTGAGGCAGAGATGCATCACTTCGGCAAGCTGCTCAAAGAGCTGGCCTGTCCATATAAAGGACTTGTTTCAGGATTACTGGACAGAGAAGTGAAGAACAAAAAGGACCATCAGAAAATTGTGTGTAAGTTTCATGACTAGTGGGATTCATGACACTATCAGCTAATTGTAAAATCTCTGAACCATTGCTAAGCAGTGTTTGTGTTATATTTGCAGTGTTTCTGGTCTCGGAACTTCAGTCTGCACAGATTGTGGCCAGCAAGACTGGGACCAACACAAAAACTGAGAAACAGATCACACCATTGCAAGATCTACAAGCGATTTGCAAAACGCTAAAACTGTCAGAACCAGACCAGCAACAGATTCCAGACTTGTTTTCTTCAATAGAAAACCAGGTTAGTGCACCACACTATCATCACTGTCACATTTTTTCAGATGCTTCTTAAGTGAATAGAAACAGTTTAGAGAGCTGAAATGGGAGCTTTCTGTTTTTAAGGTTTAAGTGAGAACATCCTCTGTTTTAATAGTTTGGCTGGCTGACAGTTTTTTCCTTATTCTGTATTAATCCAGTTTATTGTTTACATTGACATTTTTGCCTTACTTTATTGCTGTAGGTAAATGCTTTGTTCAAGAAACTACCTGAGAAGCATGTTGGAAAATCAGTACTGAAGCACCCTCTTAACAGTGAGCAATGGGTAAGCTGGTAATTTGGTATCTCAGCAGAATTGTTTGCCCATGAGGACTGTGAATCTGTATGTTACAGCTTAAAAAAAACAAACTGCAAAAATTGAATGAGCTAACCATTGCTATTGAGTACATGAGCTGTTTATACATCTCAGTCAGAAAATCTGAAATAACTTCCTATTTGCTTTTCTTAATTCAATCCCTGGGCAAGTTTTTTCCAACATGCATGATATGGACAAGTATTGGGATACATGCTCATTTATTGTCTGTTCTTTTATCAAGGGTATTAAAAAAAGGTTTTTTTTTTTTTTTTACTGCCTCTACTGTCCAGGGAAGACTTTTTACTAGATTCTAGAGCATTACAGTAAGGTTTTGATTGCATTCAGCGACAAGAGTGTTTCTGAAGTCGTTTTTGTTGGATGATCGCAAACCCACTTCCTCCCCAACTCATCCCAAAAGTGTTGGATGGAACACAATCATTCAGTTCCACAATCATTCAGTTCCACAATCATTCAGTTCCACAATCATTCAGTTCCACTGGCATAAGGCATGGTGCCAATAGGTTCATGATCATCTGCTCATGAATCTAGGGACTTAGAGTGTGTGTGTGTGAGAGAGTGTGTGTGTGTGAGAGAGTGATTTGCTCATCTGTGTCAGCGATGGGTGCAACTGGAAGTAGCTGAAGGAGTGTCCACAAACATTTGGACGTATAATGTATGAGTGTTATGTAAGGCATTATTTGCTGTTTCTGATCAGTGACTTGTTGGAATCCACAGAGGCAGCTGGAGAAAATAAACCGGCTTCTTTCTGCAGACTACGAGTGTCGCCGGCGCATGTTGATCAAACGCCTGGATGTCACTGTGCAGTCTTTCAGCTGGTCTGACAGAGCCAAGGTAGGTTCTGAAGCTTCAGCTTCTTATGATTATTCGGTTTCATGTCTCTGTGAACTTGATCTGCAGTTTCAGGCTGTTTAAAAATTCATTGGTGAATTGATTCATTATTAAGGGTTGAGGGAAATGCTGTATATGTTTTACGCTGATATGAAGAAAGTAGACTATTTCTCTTTCATTTTCATCAGGCAAAAACTGACATGATGGCCAAGGCCTATCAGCCAAAGAGACACTCGCTGACACTAAAGTCATCATTGAGCCTTGCTCATCTGCTGGCAGCACGAGAAGATATCTGCAACGTGGTAAAGACGAGCAGTGGCGCTAGCAGAGAGAAGACTGCCTGTGCTGTAAACAAAGTGAGTGGAGCTTGCATGTAACTTTACAACATTTTGTAATAAGCAGAGTGCCCTTGTCTGAATAAGGATTTACATGTGAATTATGCTGATCATGCTTGCAATCCTAATTAATTATTAATATAAGTTTTGTGAATTAGGGCTGTTGAACAATGTTTAATCATAATGAATTGATGTTGTGCTAAAATTTTACCTTAAAGATTTTTTTTTAAATTAAAAACGCAGTGTTTTTATTACTTTCAATAATTCAGCTACGTTATTTTCATTATATGAATGCAGAACATGAAAATCATCTGCTTTTGTAGTAATCTCAGTTTCTCACATTTTCAGTGATTGTGAGTGATTGTGAGTAAATGATGATCTACTCCACAGTTGTAGTGTCTCACACTCAAACAGCTTGTGTACATTGCTGAGAGTGTGTTAGTGGTCACGATACTGATATTACTAGTATTGCCAGCACCAGTGATGTCCTTTCCTGTAAATGATACTTCAGGCTTGATGAACGTAGATCATAAAAAAATAATTCCCAGCACGGCAGTAACTGTAAATAACTTTTTATCAATACAACCATCAGTGGATAGGAAACTGAGCTTTTCCCTCTGTGTTTAAATGTCTAGGTGCTCATGGGAAGGGTCCCTGATCGGGGTGGAAGACCTTCAGAGATTCAAGCTCCTCCCCCTGAGATGCCACCATGGCAGAAAAGACAGGATGGAGGAGGACGAGGTGGAGGTGGATTCAGAGGAGGAGGAAGAGGAGGATATGGAGGTGGTGGGCACAGGGGTGGAGGTTATGGAAGTGGTGGACATGGGGGTGGAGGATATGGGGGTGGTGGTGGATCAAAAGGTGGTTGGGGCAGAGGAGGCGGAGGACGTGATCACTGGGGAAAAGGAGGCTATTATCGGTGACACCTCGATTTTTTTATTTATTTTTTTCTTTTCTTTTATTTACAAACCAAATCATTTACATATAGACATGTATGTGGTAAACAGTATTTGGATGCATTCATCCATCAGTCAGCATTTTCTTTCCGTTATTTTATCCTTATCTATAACAAGCTCAGAGACTGAAAGAGGCATTGAAAACATTTACATAACGGTCACTTATGCAGAACTCCAGTAAATTTTAACCTACAGGTCATCACCCGCAGTACACACCCCAAGAAGCAGTGATAATGCAAGCTCTTACCACAGTCAAGCCTTCTACATGGCCACATGTTTGGGTGGTTACACCTGTGATGAGGATGACACAGAATATTGTTTGTAATTTTAGTTTGATTTAGTAACCATCAACATAAAGTACGACATCTAGGGACTTTGCATTCCTTAAAGCCATTGGAAGCATTATGAGATCCTCTGACCGCAGTGAACTGAACTTCCAGCAGCCTTAAATGAGCTCCAAATAAAGCTGCTGTAATCTAGCACCACTAAACTTAGAAGGGTGCTTTTTTTATTATTTCTTTAAGTTTTATTTTTATTACTGTCATCATGCTTCTTAAATGTTTTTTGTGTAAGATAAAGACCATAGGTTAGAACAGTGTTTCTCAGCCCTGGTCATGGAGGCACCCAGCCTGCCCTGCACATTTTGGTGCTTTCCCTGCTCCACACTAGTCCACTCAAATGTGCTGGGCAGGATGCCTCCAGGACCAGGGATGAGAAACACTGGGTTGGAATATAAAGTGTTATAGCATCTGTGCAGTTTCTGAAAAGCTGTACCGAGTGCTGTTGGTGAAGAATGATGTGAACTAAGTCAATAAAAAAGAAAGAAAAAAAATCAAGTTTCATTTTTTTTTTTTTTTGTCCTTTTGGCTGAATCTTAAACTGAACTGAAAATGTTGGCGTTAATGTTCAGGCTTGGGTGTGAAAAGATTTGGTACAAGAAGATTTGAGGTTTTAGTGATTTGAGTGAGCAGTCATGTGTTTCTATTCTATCTCATAGGATCTTATATAAAAAAACTCCACTAGGTTCAGCATAAAAAAATATTTTTTAGAGTAGTGGCAATAACTGCTGTTACAACATTTACACCGATCAGCCACAACATCAATGAAAAGTGTTGATTATCTTCATCTACGGCAGCAAGTAAACAGTCAGTTTTTGAATATGACGTGTTTAGGGAAGTCCGCAGTATGCAGTGGTTAATACCTACCAAAAATGGTTAAAAAAAAAAAAACGGAACCGGCAACAGGGTGCACATGGGCACCCAAGACTCGTTAACACTCATGGGGATCTCACCTCACAATTTACATGACTTAAAGGATACCACAGGATGCCTTCAGAGGTTTTGTGGAGTCCATGCTTTGAATGCTCAGATCTGTTGTGGTGGAACAAGCGGGACCCACTCAATACTAGGCAGGTGATGTTAATGTTGTGGCTGATTGGTGTGTGTGTGTATATATACATGTATTTGTGAAAAATATGTTTTAATCATGTCTGTTTTAAACAACAAGAGTTTTTATTTGTAATGTTGATAAAAGTGTTAAGTCAAAAAAATAATGAATAGAAATGTTTGGATGCTATGGTGTCTTGAAATGTTCCTGTCAATGTGCTGTATTTAGCATGTCCTTTTACAACACATTTCTAAAGCTGTTTATTTCACATCACTTCACTTCAAATGATTACAGATGTAATGGTCAACCCTGTCGCTCAGGCCTTGTACACTAGAGGGGAGTGTTGGCTTTACTCAGCCTCGCAGTAAAATCCTAAAAAGAAAAACACTAACACTGGTCTGACTGCCTGAAACACGGAGCACCGGTCCTCGTCATGGCATCACCGAGTAGGACTGAAGCACAGAGACTGAAGCAGGACGTCTGCGTCTGTATTGATGAGTGCAGAGAGAAGCTGCATGGGTTAAGCCAGGGCATCTGGAGCCGTCCGGAGCTGGCCTTTAAGGAAAAGCAGAGCCATGACTTGCTTGTCGGTTTCTTTTCTGAGGCAGGCGGCTGGACTGTTGAGCCTAACTTCATTTTAGAGACCGCTTTCCGGGCGACATGGTGTCGCAGTGGCCATGAACACCTCAGGCCCGTAAATGTTGGCTTCTTGTGCGAATACGACGCCCTGCCTGGTCTGGGTCACGCGTGCGGCCATAATCTCATCGCAGAGGTTGGTGTAGGGGCAGCACTCGGCCTGAAGGGGGCGCTGGAGACCCACACAGACGTTCCCGTAAAGGTAAACAGCGCCAGCTGCAGCTAAGGCCAAGGGTTTAAACTCAGACAAAAGACTTCAGTGCTTTAGTTACATTAGGATATGTACTATGTATGTCCAATAAGTCATTGCAACAGGGTACCTAAGAAATGAAATTATCTCTATTTCTAGGGTTTATTTATGATATCATATTTTCAACTTGCTTCTTGCAATATTTTTTTGGATTTTTTGGCCCATAATTCAGTAAAGATAGCTGGCCCACTTGCCTGGACACCATGCCTACTGTGAAGCATGGGGGTGGCAGCATCGTGCTGTGGGGCTGTATTGCTGGGAAAGGTTGCTGCTACTACAGCAACTGTATGGCATCATGAAGACGGTGGATTTAGAAATACTGATGCCTCATACCTCAAGGCATCAAGTTTTAGTGAGATAAGATAGGTAAAAGAGGATGATCTATGCCATAGCTGTTTTTAAGAAAATTTTTTGGAAATGATAAACCGTTTACTTGTTATAATTTTGCATGAAGCTTCATAAGAAATCCATTGCCGTCCCGTTCTTGCGCTGTTGGAACTGCAAAATGCAATCACATAATTTGTCAGAGATTTCATATGTTAAATCTGAGTCTATATTCTACCTGTGTTAAACTGTTTCTTAATGAGGTTAAAATTGGTGTGTAACATTAGGATCCTAAAGTGCAAAGTCTTTACCAAAAACTGCTTTAGTTTCATTAGTTATTAACAAACAGTGGAATATTTAGCTAACAGTATGTAATATTTGTTTTAATAAAATGTACTTTATTTTGGAGTAAAATATTTTTAGGGTCAGTATAACACTTGCTTCTAAGGTCTTATGTTTTATTTACATATTTATTCTAATGTGTTATTATTTAGTTTCTTTATTATTATATACTATATAGATTGGTCATTTCACCGCCAGCCACATAGCTCTCCCTCTCCCACCGAACACCGATAGAATGTCTAGTTCTGCACCCAGACGGCAGCATTTTCCACAAATGGTTGTATATGACAGCGATCAGTATCTGGGTGAATTTTGATTCACTGTTTTGAATGCCAACTCTTTAGATTCTTTCAGGTGTATAGGTGTCTGAGATCTGGAAAGTATACATCATTTAGTATGTTTTGGTATACTGTCTTTTAGTACAGCTCAGAGAGTGACAGCATGTTTACATCTGCTTGAATATATGTTCTCTAAAATATATCTAAAATATCCGCTTTTTATTTTAAAAAAAGTTGTGTGTCATGTACCATTTCATGTGACCCTGCCTGGTAAAGAACTCAAGCCTTGCTCTCAGAACCTTAACCTGTAGACCACATGTTTATCAGTTTTTAGATGTAAAGGGTTCAGGACATTTGTGAGGTCTGGAAGCAAGCAATGCTATAGTCGCAGAAGCGATGCCTGGGGAGACCAGCAGTAGTGTTGCTAACAGCGCAGAAGCGATACGATGCTGGCAGCTGCAATGATAACGTTGTGGGAGTGCTGCTAATGCCGCAGTAGTTATGTCGAGTCAACATGCTGTCGCTATGGACTTTGACACGCACAGTAATGCCACATTATGTCTTCACATAATTTGCCTTTACAATAATATTTAAAGCAAGGAGATCCAACCTCAGCTTACCTAAGACTACATCTCCTCTCAGCAGCACAGATCCTTTTCAGCTTTGTGGCAAAATGTAGTCCTCAGACCATTAGTGTGGGAAATGTTGTCTAAGAAAGGAAAAGGCCGTCCTCCTCTAGAAGGCAATTTAGAAATTAACTGATTTGTCTCTTTTTATTTAAAAAACGGAGCTAAGTGTAGATCAACATGCTTATCAGATAACAGTGCTGGGGACCCCTGCTGAAGAAGATGGAGGAGGCAAGATAGACCTGATCCAGGGTGGAGCTTTTGCTGACATGGATGTTGTGTTCATGGCTCATCCTTCCCAGGAAGACAAATCCTTCAGTCCCTGCATTTCCATCACAGAGTAAGCATTTTTACATCATTCACTGGGAATGTTAAAAGAGGAGCATAGAATTGCCTGAAATAAAATCTTATATCAATATACATTAATTACACTAATTACATTTTCCAGATGTTTAAAACAGCATACTTCTGTTGTTTTTGTGATATAAACTGTATGTCCAAATGTTTGTGGACACCCTTCCTAATGAATACATTCAGCTACTTTTAGTTGCACCCATTGCTGACACAGATGTGCAAATGCTCACACACAGTTTGTCTAGTCCCTGTAGAGAAACACTGCCAATAGAATAGGATTGATGATGCTCCATCCAGTACTTTTGAGACGAGTTGGGGATGAAGTGGGGTGGTGATTATCCAACATCCTTACCTCACTTATGGGATGCTTGTCACAGAATGCAGTCGAATCCTCACAGCAAAGATTCAAATTTAGTAGAAAGCAGGACACTTGTTTCAGTACCATTGATTTCGGAAGAAACAGTGAATGAGCAGGAATAGTGAATGATCACAGATAACCCATACAGCAATTTAGGCTACAGACTAAACTAAAGTTCACACTAAAGTTATAAGGGGTGTTTCAGCCCAACTTCTTGCAGCAGAGATTATTTACATATAGCACCAGTCTTAAAGGCACAGTAACAAAAACAACCTTTTTAATTCTAAGAGATAAAGCAAGGTTGGAAATGGCCATTTTAAATAATTAATTAATAATTATTCTTTTGGCCACAAAAATGAAATCATTACTGGACCTATTCCAGAGATGTGCAGCATTCATATGACAGTGGTAGTATAATGTACAGGTTGTGCTTTACTCTACCATCTCCTCCTACTATGAGGACCTACACTACAAGCTAATAAGGTTCTATATAGTGCTGGGAAAAGGACACAAAAGTGGAACCCATCTGCATCAAGGTGCCACATCTACTTCTACAATAGATTTTCCACCAATATGAAGAGAGCTCTTTAACCAGGCAAAGAATCACCGAAGCATTCAAGTGCTCCTTTGAGCTTTGTGTTTCTTAATAGAACCAAATCTTTTCTTAACCAGTTTCGCATGTTTATACTGTATCATCAAACATATTTTTCAGCTGCACTGTAAAGTACCATGGGAAAGCCTCTCATGCTGCTGCTTATCCGTGGGAGGGTGTGAATGCGCTGGACGCTGCTGTGCTTGCTTACAGCAACTTGTCCGTGCTGAGACAGCAGCTGAAGCCAGACTGCAGACTACACGGTAAGAGAAACACACATGAAGTTGAATCTGCTTTGGAATGTTATTCCTGCTTAAGTAATATAGTAATTAAAATAGATAACTTTAACGCTGATCACCCAGATGATGTTGACCTACTTATATGACCTGTGGTGTCTGTGCATTGTCACCACATTATCTTTGGCAGGCATTATTACGCACGGTGGAACAAAGCCTAACATTATTCCAGACTACACCGAGATGTGGTATTATATACGCACTCCGCTGCTCAAAGACCTTTCTGACCTCAGAGCTAAAGTTGAGGCGTGCTTTAACTCCGCTGCCTTGGCAACCGGCTGTCAAGTAAGTGGGCTAAAATAGCCTGTAATATTATTGTGACTATTAATATTAAAATGAAGGTGCTTTGCTTGTTTGTTTGGTTTCCTTTTTTTAAATACTCAGTCGTGATGTGATTGTAGGTGGAAATAATATTTGCCAACCGGGCCTATTCCAATATCCTACAAAATCTCACCTTGGAAAAACTCTATGAAGAGAATGGCAGATCTGTAGGCATACAGTTTAATGATGATTCCAGCAATTTCTCTGGTAAAAAAAAAATCTTATTTATGTTGAAATCATGTTAAATGTGATTAGACAAGGCAAAAAGTTTGTGCCTTTTAATTGAGAATTTTATTTTTATAGGCTCTACAGACTTTGGCAATGTGTCCTTTGTTGTCCCTGGTATACATCCTTTCTTTTACATTGGCACTGAAGCACTGAACCACACACCTGAGTATGCAGAAGCTGCAGGTAAGCCATAATACAACTCCCAATTGAAAATATGGGTCTGCATGTCAAATCCTCACTCTCATAACTACACACAGGGGCATCGTATGAGGAGGGAAACTTAAGACAATTCTAAGGGCTGCTGAATGACAGTGGCCCTAAAAATGTAATAACTGAGTATTTTGGCAGAAGTGTTGAGGGGCCAGTCTAATATCTTTTCATGGGGCCCAAAAACCCTGGCAGTGCCCCTGACTACACAACTTGCATATCGTCGCTAAGACACAAAATATATTCATAAATGTAAGTATCTGTAAAGTGCACAAATCTGTCCCTGAAACAGTGTTGTGCTGAATTCAGATTGTCATATTCAGGTTTTTAGATTTTCAGTCCTAAACATTAGCTACACACACGTCATTATGCTGACAGAACCAGACCAGTGGAAAGCATTGTACTGTAAAAGCAAGAGGGTGACTAAGTGGAGTGCAGATTTGTTAGTGGCGATGCTTTTATTGGTCAAACATTTAGATTTTCAGATTTCAGATTTGTAGGCACCATAATTAAATGTGTGTACAATCCAGCTAATGCTTAAGTGATGTCTTTATTCTATAGGAAAGCTGGCTACTAGTAGTTTTTTTTTATGATGAGAAACAATAGGAATCACACATGTAATCTGCTGTGCCCATAGTGCTGCGCAAGGCCCACAACATACTTCACACAAGGACATGAACATAGACACTTTAAGCTACGCACACATAGTTGTGTTCAAAAATGTGACACAGCGCATTTCATAACGCAGCCCCACCCCCCCCCCCCCCACCAGTATGATGTGTTTTGACCACCATAATAACATTAGAATGCATGTTAAGTACAGCAGGCCCAGGCATTGGCATTTGCATTGAGTGCATTTCTGTCATTATTCAAAATAATGAAAGTCTGATTCTCTCAGAGACTCTGAATTTTACAAATAAAAAAATACAGCTAAATATCACACAGCAAGTTTCTTTTGTAACATTTATTTGTGAATACTAATTCTAGGAGGCATTAACTTTGCTTCAGCAGTTTATTTCCTTGTAAGAGGGCAACATTTTCAAACAAAATATCCAAACACTGATTTGCAGACATTTCACATGTAGAGACACACCTGTTCTAACTTGAAATGGTGTCTTGATCTGAAGTGTACAAATTGTTGATTAAACCACCTCACCATGACCGGCTACCTCACTTCACACTTTGCTGGACTGATGTTCACAAAATTACTAGATACACAAATAACAAGATGCACAATTTTTTCACATTTAGAAGCAGCAAACATAAAATCATGCCAGACTACTTGATACCTCAGCTCACATTTTTGCATCCTTGTCCAGACAATTATACATTTCTTATCAATGTGTACATAATTCGTTTTCATTTAATGTCTCATTTTCACATATAGATGTTTATTTCGTATATATTCAAATACAAAAACACACCTCATTCAATGCAAAAATGATTTCTTCTTGACTTGTTGAGCAACCCACACTGTTGTATCCTGTTACAGGCTCAGAGAAAGCACAGGAATACACACTGCGGACAGCCAAAGCTCTAGCCATGACGGCTGCTGACGTGCTTCTGGACCCAGCCCTGCTCAAGCAGGTCAATGAAGAGTTCATAGTGGCCAAACAAACACAAGAGTAAAACTGAGGCTCTCACTCGGTAAACAGATTATCTTTGAACAGACACAGCTTGTCCTGCTATGATCCTTGTTCTTGTTTCATGCAGAGGCAGAAATTACTGTGATTTGTCGTTTTATGTAGTCCTGTGTCTTAATCTTGCCTTAATAGATTAAGATGTCTTAATAGATAGTGTCTTAATAGATTAAGATATCTGTCATTTTTCTCAAATTGATTGTATTTTTATATCAGTTGATAGATAAATAGATTTTTTTAGAAGATAAATACATATTCTTCAAAGATACATGCAAGTTTAATGGAAGAATATACTCTATAATGGTTATTCATGCATTCTAAAATATTTTATTACTTATCCAGAAGCTTTATTGATTAATTATTATTTTAATAGTATCATGTCTCCAAATTGGCATGCCATGTATCCCAATAAATTACACATTTAAATGATCTGGCTTTACACTGTATATATAATACTGGTACAGTCAAAAAGTACAGTCACAGGACAGATTACTGGGTAAATGCCAAAAAAACTATGCAGTCTTGTGCAACTCTACAAACACAGGCACACTTTTCTAGGTTTCTAAATGTCCAGTCACTTTCCAATAGTGGTTCTGAAGTGCATTTTGCATACTCATGGATTTGATTAATAGTAGACAGATGCTGGCATTAGCAGGGCACATAGCCAATGCATGACATCCAGGCCTTTTTTAATATAAGATTGGTGATGTCATGTTGGTGTTTGTCATGTGAGTCTAGAAAGTTTTTCCTTAAAAACACATGAACCAGAGAAAGTGATGAAACATTTGTCATGAGATAGACAATTTAAAGGTGCCATAGAATGCATTTATTGAGGATTTTAAGTGTTTTTTTTTAGATATATAAATAGTAAGTACACTATAGGGACAAAAATCCTGGGACACCATTACATTACACCTTCAGGAGCTTTTATGACATCCCATTTTAAATCCATAGTCATTAATATGGAGTTGGCCCCCCTTTGTAGCTCTAACAGCAGGTTTGGAACTCTGCAGTCGAGCAGCAGCAGAGTGTTGGCCACTTTTATGCACTTTCATGTGCTTCAGCACTTGACGACCCCGCTCTAAGCTCTCTAATCAACTGACCTGTTGCGATTGTGGCTTCAGATTAAAGTACCACACAGGAATTCAGTAAACTCTTTAAAACCACCCATTGTTTCACTAAAGTGTGCAAAGGCAAACTGCATGGCTAGGTGCTTGACTTTATACACCTTTGGCAATGAGTGAAACACCTGAATTCAGTGTGTCCTAATTCTTTTGTTAATATAGTGTGGGTCACTTTTGATTCTGGTTTACTGACCTGTTTTAGCTACATCACTGTGTCGTGACGCCCTGTGGCATAGCATATTATAGCATAGCATTGCTGTGTGTTTTAGCACTGTGACACTTTAACCAGAACTGTGCAGTTAGCTTGCTGTAGAGATTGTAGCCAGTCAGTAGAGTTACCTTTTAGCATTGCACCTGCTCACTACCCTACACAGCACTTTTAAGTTGTGAATTACCTTGTGATAGTCTAGTTTGTTTTCAAGAACGTGGACGTTGAAAAGAAAGTATGGTCAAATCCGTTTGGCTTGGGATTTAGCCTAGCACGAAGCCCCACCTGCTTCCCGTCTTTTGCTTTATCGCATGCTGCTTTTGAGCTTCCCTTCTGGAGACTGTGGCACAGGTAAAGCTGTGGTCACGAGGCCTGGTTTGAAACCTGTTGTCCAATAACTAGTCTAGCACTGATGTGCTGATTTTCAGTGTTACAAGCATCAACTATATCCCATTCCATTTTACCACATTGCAGCTTTGAGTAGAGATATAAAGGCTTTTGCTAGTGGGCTGGACGTATGCAAATAAAATAAAATTGGTATTGGCCCGTTTTACAGCCCTGTTTTGGTGATGCTTGATTTACTTTTCAGTGACGAGACAGCAGTGTTTGAGGTATGTCACTTTCATGTACCCAACTCACATTATTCAACTATGCAAAGGTTAGACAGTTTTCCATTCTAGGGCACCTTTAATGAGTAGTTCTTTCTGCCACAGCAGCAGCTCCTAAAGACCATATAGGGCCCACAGGTACTGTAAAACTTACATATCTCAGCTCCAAGACCATTGTAAAATACAAGAAGCAAAATACATTTTTAAAAAGTACAAACTGTTCAAGACAAAGCATGAAGAAGGCGGACGGTACCTTTTTATTTCCATTTGTCAGAGTCTCATTCCAGAGTGAATATTCATTGAATCCTCACAAAGGGACTGCCTGCCTCCCATTGTTCAAGTCTCATTGTTGTTCTGGTTGAGGCAGGTGTCCTCCTCTGTCTTTTTTGTTGTGTTAAGAGTAGATTGACCAGTAGATGATGTTGAAGAGGGTGTACGCTCCTGGGAAGATCACTCTTGAGTATTTGTCTATGGCATGAGTGTCTATCCAGATGTTGACGTAGCCTCTTGAGCTTTTCACCGGCCTGGTGGTCTGACTGTCTGCTATTGTAAACTGGGCCAACATCCTTTCCTGTCTCCCTCCGTTCTCTGGCATCCCATAGTTCCCTGAGGCATTCTGTTCCATGTCATTGTAGCCAGTGGTCATCATGATGTCCTCATCTGGGTTTGCTATGCCACACGTACAGGGTAACTAGAGAGTTAGAGCATTAACAAGATCAACCAGTGTAACTGGAGGTGTTAGTTTTCACATGCAGCATAAACAAAAACAACTTCAACCACTGTATAGTAACTGCATAGTAACTGGATGTTGGCCCTAAATTATTGACCAGTTGGCTAATTTTCAAAAGTACCAATATTAACATGCCATTATCATTCTGCTAGTTACACTGGCCATAAACAGGGTTGTCCAGCTCTGTGCCTGGAGGGCTTGAGTCCAGAACAGTTTGGTGCGTTCCCTTTTCAAACACACCCAGTTCAAGTCATCTGTTGTTTGGCAGGTTTACTAGCTGTGTTTCACCATGGAAATCACCAAACTGCGCTGGAAGCAGGCCCTTAAGGCTCCCTGCCAAAAACCATTAGTGAAACAGCATGTAGACTTACTCTCTCTCTTAGCTTCCTCTCTCTGCGCTCCTGCACTGTGGTCAGGTAGTTGACTGCTGCATATTCTATTACTGAGAGGAAGACGAACACAAAGCTGACCCACAGGTAGATGTCCACTGCTTTGATGTAGGAAACACGTGGCATGGAGGCGTTGACCCCAGTGATGATAGTTGACATTGTTAGAACCGTAGTGATACCTGAGTAACAGCAATATAAATCAGTTTCATTACAATTGAAATGGTAGATTTCCTGACGAATAATGTGTGCATGACGTAACACTGTTTGAAACTTGTTCGTAAACAGCGCATACAATAATTGTTCAGATCTAAGACACATACCGAATCTGTTTTTTTTTTACATCATTTAAAATTGCCATCTGTCCTTTACATTGTGTAACATTTTAGAATATTTACATACACTCAGTATTGTCATTAATATCATGGCAATATTGAGTTTCCATTGATTTTTGTGAAACTCTTGTTTTACTGTAAGTACATACATTTACTTATGTAAACTTTTGACTCTGACAACTGTTTATATTTGTGGAGCTGTGTGATGCCTACAAATCCTGCCTCTGTGGTGGGATTAGGGCTACCTAATGGTACTCTAGCAGGCACAGCCCTGCGATCAATCCAAAAGGACACCCAAGACAGCATGACCATCAGCGTGGCAGGGAAGTACGTCTGCAGCAGGAAGAAGAAGATGTGACGCCGGAGGGTGAAATGGATATACAGCCTGTTGTACCACCCTGTGGGGGAAAAAAAAACATTTAATAAGCTTGACAGCATACAGCAGGGTTAATCACTTTTGGTCCCATAGGGCTCCAGTCCAGTTTAGTGATTTCCCCGCTCTGACACACCAGCTAATCCTTGTAATTAACTGATTAGTAGAATCAGGTGCGTATGAGCAGGGAAATCCCCAAACTGTGCTGGACTCTGGCTCTTGAGGATAGGCCTTATTGATGGCCTGCATGGCAGGTATTTTCTCAGTGAGGAGGATGGTGGATTACCTGTGCTGCTATAGAAAGCCAGCTTTGTAGTTGTGTGAAACTTCTGAATGAGAAACTGAGAGAGTGAGATCCTGTCGTCCGTGTTTAGAGACTCGTTACCTTTCTTCCAGTACAGCATGAGGTCATCATCAGTATATGCATCTGAAATCAACATATTCAACAATGAAGTACTATTGGACATTGCATAGGTAGCCAAGGAACAGCTCTACTAGCCAAAACTTGTGTTGGATAATTCAAAAAGTCAGGTGTTAATCAGTGTATTATTTTGATCGAGCTGAATACTTCTGTATAATTATTAGGCATCTCTAATCTGTCTTCCATCCATTATAAAATACTGTATATTCCCAAGGGCCAGGATTAGGCCTAACTACAATTGCTTAAACTACTACACCGTAGTTTAAGCAATGAAACTTAATTCACATTGTAGTTTAAACCAACACTTAACCCTTATCAGTTTATGAACCAACCCAATGGCATGCCTTAAATTAGCTCGTATTGCTAATGCATGTGCTATGGCGGAAGGGTTCCTCGTTTGATTCTTTCTTAGACTTCTGCAAAGCTGCTTTGTGACTATTCCAATAGGCAAAAGTGTTTCACAAACAAATTTGTCATACACTCAGTCAACCACATACTTAAACTATGTAAGAAATGCTGTGGACAGTTTTCCAAACGCTGGACATCATTATATGTCCTGCTCACTGTATCAGATAATATGTCTCATTACCAACATTTCTATGAGACTTAAAACAGCAATATGGAAATAAATACACATATACATACAGCTCTCTATCTCGAGTGAGCAGGTCTGTGTATCCAGAGGAAAACGACTCAGGTCCATATTACACATGGCGGTGACTGTTACTCTGAAAGACAAAAATAAAATCATATTTTAACCACATTGACATTTGACAGTTTCATCCCATGTAAAGGGCCTCAGTATTCCACATACATTGTAGAGTTATGGTTATTTTAGCTATTATGATCTTCATGCCACAATGCATTTAGTAAACATAACATAGTGGATCCTAACTGTAAATATACTGGATCTATTATGTACCTCTATGTTTGATGATGGAAAGCATGACAATTTCCAACATTTTGCCCATATTTTGATATTATATGTTAGTATTAAAATTAACAACATTTTTTATGCATTTCATTCTTCATTTATGTCAGATCATTAAGTATTTGGACACATTTAGTTTGTAATGTTGCCTCTGTACTCTAGGGATGAAATGTAGATGTTCATCTGTATTTCAGCGGGATCAACAAAAATCCTGTTTTAACTCTTTAGGAATTACAGCAATTTTGGCATTGTCCCTCAAGTTGTACAGGTGGCTCAAAATGACTTTTTTTCAATACTTAGATGCAAATTCTTTGCAGTGAATCCTTGCCTGAAGTCTGGAATTCGTGGATTCTATCAGCAAACATATCAATAAACACCAGTGACCAAAATCCATTGTCAGCCATACATGCCAATGCCATTGCAGTGCCTCCACCATGTTTGACAGATGTTGTTGTCTTGCTTCAGATGATGAACTCTTCATCTATCCAAACAATATTGTATAAAAACTGGACTGGATTTCTGAAACCATCAGTTTCAGTTCTGAAACTGATGGTTTCTTGCAATTAAATCTGACCCTTTTGTTCTTGAGTGTTTCCAGTGGTTTACACCCTGGAGTAAACCCACTGGATTATTATAATATGTTTACTTTGTTTTTTCAGCCTAAAGATGGCCTCTTTCACTTACATCAACACCATCTTGAACAGCATATTAAGAGTTCCTATTAAAGGGTATCAAATGCAAATTTAACACCTGGAATAGACTCCTGACCTTTTATCTTCTTAAATAAAATAACGAGTTAACAGGCCACACCTGATCATGGATCTGTTTATCAGTTAATTGTCCAATTACCTCTGAGTCTGTGAAAATGGAAGGACGATGTACGAAACTGGCTGTAATTCCTAAAGAGTGAATGCAGTATTATTGTTAAACAACTTGAAATAAAGCTCATAAATCACATATCCTGAGATAATAGAGAGGCAAAATCTTTTCACTGTCCAAATACTTATGAACTTGGCTGTATATTATGTGTAGTGTTTCATGTTCTCCATGGTTTCCATTATTATGGAAATAAGCTTTATTAGTAGGTTTATTAGCATAGCCAAGAGATAAATGTTTAGAGTTTCTCAACAGAATGCATGCCATCTGTCCCCCTTTGCTGCAGTCACGGTAGGCTTTAGGAAACTGATTAAACTCCCAAATCTTTACAACAGTGTAGCCCTGCTGTTTTCTAAGCTGGGGGATGCTAGAGGCGATAGCTCAAATGTTTCTGCTGCTAACAGCATTGATCTGAGCCTCATGAGTTTAGTATTGGGCAGAATGTTCTAAATGTAACTCAAAGTGGTCTACCATGGACAGCAGTAGCCTGGAGGCAGAAACGTTTGGCCACAGTTGTGGGTTTGATCCCCAGCTGATACCTTCCTCCTGCTGCTCCGCCTCGAGCGAGGGTAAAAAACCCCAAGCTCCCAGACATAATCCTTTAACAACTGGCTAATATAAATGCCACTGACCAAAAGTCAACAAAACAATGATGTTTTTTATAATAGTAAAACGAGATCTGTCCTTTTCTTCGAGAACATGTACCTCAAACTGTAGAGCACGTTTCCATCAGGGTAAACACGCAGCATCACGTTGTCTGTGGTAGTGTCATGGATGAAAGATCTTTTCGAGTGAACAAAGAACATGTCTGGCACCCAGATCTTCTTCACCAGTCTGCTGTCAAAGGTCATGCTCTGGTTGTTGGTGCTTGGGAAGGACAGGCGCTCGTCCTTCCAGTAATGCCTCAGATACAGAGTCATGGTGAAGTCCTAAGGTAAGTTTAGAAGGTAAGAAAGTACCACACAATAAGTCTGAACTGAAAATATCATCACTGTCCATAAAAACAATCCCCCTACTTCTTCCTACCAACCTGTTTGCAGTGAAATCTAGGCTAACTACTGGAACCCTCCTACCTCATGGATGGTGTAGCATAGTGATAAACAACAACACCCTTACCATGGCAGAATAAGGTTTGTTTTCCAAGGAGGTCAAGCACACCACACTACACCAATAATACAGACTGTAATAAGACTGCCAAAATATACACTATTTGTCCAAATGTTTGTGGACACCCCTTCTAATTAATGCATTTGGCTACTTTAA
The DNA here is from genome assembly GCF_030463535.1 of Salminus brasiliensis. Taxonomy (NCBI): domain Eukaryota; kingdom Metazoa; phylum Chordata; class Actinopteri; order Characiformes; family Bryconidae; genus Salminus; species Salminus brasiliensis. The sequence continues at coordinate 11,149,888 of NC_132887.1, read as the reverse complement.
GTTGCACCCAATGTGCAGATGTGTGTGAGGAAACAGCTTGTCTAGTCCCTGTAGAAAAACATTAACATATTGGCATCATGCCTAATTCCAGGCATGAGCTGGAGGGGTATGAAACCCACCAGCACTGAGCTGAGGAGCAGTGGAACTGTGTTCTCAGGAATGATGGGGTGGTGATCATCCAACACACTAACCTCACTAACGCTCTTGTCCCTGAACGCAATCAAATCCAGAGACAGTTACTCCAACAAAAGCAGGATAAACTCCTATTAATACCTTTGATTTCAACTATAAATGATAATAATATAATATAATATAATGATGTATATTGCCTGGAATAACCTCTTAATTTACATTTTACATTCATAGTTAAGGGTGTTTTTACCTTTTCCTGTCCACATTAAGTCCACATTTTGAAGTTCTCATGTTTTTGATTGGACAGTGACGACATGCTCTTTAATAATAATGTTATACTACAAATGCTTGTTTCACATAAACTGGGCAGTTGTCAAAACATGCCACTGCTAGTTGTACTGTGTCTGACTATTATTGTGACAAACTTTGAATGGATTTGATTCTTTGTATTCCTATCATGCAAATAGTTTAAATACTGAATTTGTGTTATGTAATGTTATCCTAATAGACGATACATTTTGGTAACGTTTCTAGCTGTCAGTTTCTAATTTCTCTACTTCTTTTTTTTTTTACTGTAGACAGAACAAGCAACCTACATCTAACAACATTCAGTTGATTATCAGTAACTGCATGTTTACCCGGATCCTGTACATTTTTACTGGAATTGCTTTCTGCTAAGCAATACAATCACCAAAGCTGAGTATACCACTGGTGTTCATCCGTTAACTTCATTTTTTTAATGCCTACAATTAAACAAAACAAAAAAGCTGAAAAATCACTCACAGCTTATTCCAAATATTTCCTCCTGCTCTGAAGATCCTTTGCTTACACTGTGTAGTTTAACCAATGCTTCTAAATGACTAACTTTATAGACAGCAAATACTCACCATATCAACTTCAGAGATAGTGTCAAGGCTCTCTACCTGAACATCTACTCCCACAGGTATAGGAGGTCCTGTGATGGGACAATTAAATGGGAAAAAAGGTTTACATATCCTCTTTTATGGGTCACTTTATGAGGTCGCTTACTTGCATTCACTAAAGGCTCGCAAATGTTAAGCACTGGATTAATTGGGACATTTAAAATGTACACACTATTGTAATTCAGGGCTCAGGAAAGGGTTTCGTCACTGAACGGGATTTAATGGTCTTCATGGTGCACAGGATTTTGCCCTATTTTAGCCTCAGACTCTCCATTATCCCCCATAGTACACAAATACAATTAGGTCACAATGGATCAAAGTTGTAGCTCCCGCATCTGGACTGTGTCCAGGTCTGTTTTTTTGCCTTCAGTAGGTGACTTTAAAGCCGTCAACAGTTGACATCTGAAACAGCAGGCAGCAGAGGCACCATTTAGAATGGCAAAGGTGATAGATTGCAATTATTGTTCCTGAAGGTCAGAGTATCGTATTTCATGCAGTGGTCTATAGCTTAGCATATCAGTATACATTTATATTGCCGATGCCGCTTTTATTGACTACTGAAGTTGTTGAAGTGTTGAATCTGATTTCTTTCAGAGCTTGAAAATGCCTTGCTTTTGCTGCTCTCACTGGGATGTTAAGTCAGAATACGTAGAGTCGCCATTAATACAAAGATCATAAGGTTTTCTAATCCGTGCACTGTGAAACCCACACCAAATCCCTGTACACTGACTATGCAACCACAAACAAATCACAAAATCCTGTTCACCCGGAGCATATTCAAATATTACCAGTGTAGGCTGTAGGCTTTGTATTTGTAAGTTGTTTCAGGGTCAGGTTATATGAGGCACCACAGTGATACTCCTCGAGGATTAAACAGGTTGGCACTGCGTTTTACATGCCCATAGAAACATTTATGAATACTCCATTGCTCAAGTCTTATTATTCAACTAACTCCATGTAGATCCCAATGTAACCAACACCATTGAGAGTAGTTTGATGTGAAATGCTCAAATCTACAGAACTGTCTAGATCAATTAAATTATGACAAAGAAAAGCAATATCATATAAATGTATTAAATGAAATGGTTACAAATACACCATAGGTCCAAATGTTTGTGCCCCCCCTCCAAATTAATGCATTCGGCTACTTTAAGTGGCACCCATTGCTGACACCGATGTGCAAATGCACACACACAGTTTATCTAGTCTCTGTAGAGACATACTGTCAATAAAATTGTATCTATTGGCACCATGCCCAATGCCTTGTATGAGTTGGAGGGGTATAAATCCCCCCCAGCATTGAGCTGTGGAGCAGTTCTCTGGTATGTCCCATCCAATACTTTTGAAATGAGTTAGGAATGAGGTGGGGTGGTGCTCATCCAACATCCTGACCTCACTAAGGCTCTTGTCACTGAATGCAGTCAAATCCTCACAGTAATGCTCCAAACTAGGAACACTTCCCTGGCCAGTAAAATCAACAATAAGCATCAATTTCCTTGATTTCTTTTCTTCAAGAAACAATGAGTGAGCAGGTGTCTCAATACTTTTGTCTACATGGCATATGCCAGCTGATGCAAGTCATTGGTTGTCAGTTTTGCTTTATGGTTTTGGTCTTAAAACCATGCATGGTGGAGAGACACATGCTCAGCATTGTTAGGCAAACATGGAGGTTACTACAGTACCATCAACACTGGAAATATCTGCTGTCATGGAAATACCCTTTCTCCATGTTTGCTGTTTTTGACAGTTGCTCTTTACATTGTGTTAAAATGGACCAATAGAAATGTGCTAAAAGGACTTGGAATGCAGTCTTTTTACACAGACTACATTTTAGCCACTTTGGACAGAAGGTTTATGCATGACCACAACGATGAACTCAGAATACACGTGTAGGTTTCCTGGTGGTTGAATAGTGGTTTTGGCTATATTGGCATTGTGGACATCCCAACCCCTCAGTCAGCAAGTTTCTTTACAGTGTCCCTTTTCACATCAAATTACTCTGAATTCCTTTTTGTTTTATTTTATTTTACTGTAAAAGTTGTGTGTAAATAAATAAATAAATAAATGACTAATGCATGATTTGAGTGGTACATATATTGAAAACATACCTCCAAATGCTGGCCTCATTGTAAAGTCATGGTCATCTATCCTTAAAAGTTGCTCAGACTTTGTCATGGGCGATTTTGTCATATCTGGACTTCTTCTGAAGATTGGACTGTTTAAATGGTTAGATGGAATAAAGCATAGTTTAGCACCATTTGCTAAATATAAATGAAGTGACACTACATGAAGTAATCTACATGTCCCTCTGTCTAATGTAAAAACCCTTAAACAGGCTCATCAAAACACTCAACATTTAACATATCCTGAACTTTCTCCCCTGGGCTTTTAGAGACTTAGAGGTCTGGAAGTAATAGCAGAAGATGTGGCAGATGTCAAACTGTCCTCTGGATATTTATGCCCGAAACGACATGTGATGACTCACTTTGCCAAGACTGTTCAAGACTTTTCCTTCAGGTCTTGTTTAACACAGAAAACACAGGTTTAATGTACTGAAAACATGTACTGAAAATAGCATTAGACAAAAGGTCAGACCTTCCAGACTTTTGAGTTCCTCCTTGCACCATTTCAGTTTCCCTCCGAGTTCTGTACAAAAGAGAGGAGAAACTCCAGATCAACACTTGAATACATTTGTGGAATTTATGCAAGAACATGAAGTTGAATGAATGTTGCTTATTTAGGGATTCCCTCATAGTGGGGTGGTTTTCATTCTGTTTTTGTACTGATGGACCAATATCTTAAGGCTGTGATGGCCTTGTGGCCTAGAGGTCAGTATAGCATCATTATGTGAACATTACAGCTCAGTCCTAACAGAATTTGCGTATCTCTGTACGCAATAAGCCTTGCCTGTGTAATATTAAGTAGGTCACAGTAGATGAATTTGAATGCCCAAAATGGATTAATGGAGGAACAAAAGAAGAGAAGTGCATGCTGCCTCACAGGCTGCTGAAGTGGGATGGCAAGGCGTAAAGTGATCTTTTAATATTATCTACCGTGACGATGGCAGGGTGCTGCTGCTCAGGGCAGGGGGAGAGTGCTGTGGTAATGGCTGCTGCTCCCCTTCGTCCCACTCACTCAGCAGCTGGTTACTAATCCTCTTGGCAAAAAAGGTCTCTCCAGTCCATTCCCCTCCCTGCCTGCCCCAGAGAACAAATTTTCTGTCAACACACCGCTGTGTGTTTCTTCTATTCTCTACACTCTTAAAACACCTTAATGCCTTTACCTTAGACATACAGTTCTGTAGAGAACCAAAAGTGCTTCATCAATGGCACCACATCCTTCCATCCTCTCATATAGATACATTAATAAAGAACTATATAAATAAATCACTATAAGTGATTGGATTTGCAGTTACCTGAGGTGCCTGATTTTTACTGATGCCTAATGCTTACACATCAGGAGAAGCTGTAGAGTGGCTGTGAGAAACCCCGGTAATCCTGAACAGTGACATCTAATTTAAACAGGCTAACTGCACTTCCAGGAACTCAAATGTTGCACTTCCAGGAGTCAAATGTTTGCAGCTAGTAGTGTAGTCTCTGAGCTAAAAGAAATCAATCTAAACAAACATATGTCCTCTGATTACAACATCTGAAGCAGATTATTCCAGAGAAGTGCCATTTGGACTCACTAGGAGGCTAGTGAGGCTAAGTTCCAAAATTAGAGCCTGCATTACAATGCTTGTAGGCCTACTGTGAAATCCTCTGTCCTGTATCACAACTGAAAACATGGAGAATTACAGGAAAGGAAAGCAGATGTGATGCAAATTTACACTGGCAATCAGCTAAAATTATTGAAAGTCCATTTTTGAAATGCACACCAAAAATACATACAACCCCCCCCCCCCCCCCCCCCAACAACTATGACAGCTGTGTGTGTCAATCACAGTATTTTGTAGCTACTTCTCTGGCCTGGATGACTTCCTCACACCAGTCTGTCAAAACTTTATAAAATGTAATGATCTAAATGAAGTGCTTCCCACACATTTTACACTGCTGTCCACAGACCTCCTATTATGGTTGGGTTTTTCTTCTTTGCACACTCCCCAACACAGTCCCACAAGTTTGCAATGCTGTTTAAATGTATAGATTGTGTTGTCCTTATGTCACCTGAGCTCTCCATCACTTGATGGCCTGTGAGGTATCCTGTATTGTTTTGTTGAAATATAAGGAATTGTCCCTTCAAACACACCCAGAACTGCTAAAGAACATCAGTGTCAGTGAATATCATCACCCACAAAACGACTTACAAACTACTCTCTAAAAATGCTCTATATAGAACTGAAAAGGGTTATTTGACTCCAGTTCCACAGCAGTGGAACCCTATTTTTGGTTTTTGGTTTTATAGAAACATCTTAGGTTTTCAAACAATATAAAGAACCCATTAACCCAGCTATATATAACCATTGCTTTTACTAAATTCCCTTTCAAAAACCATTTTGAACAGTGTACAGGAAAGATTGAATGCAGTTCTGTGTATAAAAGCTAATCCTCACCTGCCCCACTCTTGCCTCTTTACACAATAAAGCCTGTGCAGAAGCTCTTAGTGTCTTAGGCCCTTACAGTTTCAGATCAATCCCAATAGAAATGTTCCATATGACCCTATGAACATGTAAGCTTGGTGAATCAAGAGGAAAAACACCTTTAAGGTCATATAGCCTCCTTTGTAAGCAGAATGTTTTAATATGAAGCCTTTTAGAAGAAGGTTTAGAAGTCTTAACAGGTTGCAGGACTAGACTGAAGCACAGTTTACTAGTTTCAAACTTACAATAAACAATGAACAAATAAACCCTGTGGTGCAAAGATAATTTACATACTCCTTGAATTACATTGATCAAAATGGCTCTTTACCTGCTTTGCTTATACGTCTCCAGTTTGTGACCCCTCTGATGAGTTGACCTCCCGGCCGTACCCATAAGGCAGATACAGAGCAGCAGGACTATGGCATCTGTCTGCATGGTGCACATACCCCTACACACCACCTCCAGTCAGATTCTGCACGCCTCACGGGCACGAGCAGCTCCTGAACACACAGCCGAGGACATTCTTTTTTAGCACTGGAGTCCAAGAAGAATGCACAGCTCTGCCTTCACTGTAAACATCCCTCAGTGCTTAATCTCCCCACTGGGAAAAGCAATTTTGACTAAACCCATAAATCCTTCAGCGTCAGATGGCACAGATTTGATCCCTCCAGTGGCGGATGTGCCGTGCACTGCTCTGCACCGCCCCGAACCAATTCTCCTAATGATCCACTGCTCTGCATTTCACTGTGAGGTCAGTCACGAGGATGGAGGATGCTGCACAGACAGACAGCAGCACTAACTGCGAGACGCTGGCCCCCCTTTCAGTCCGCTCAGATTATCCAATCTGCTTGCATTTGTGAAGAATTTCTCTACAAACACCGTGCTTTACAATCGCGCTTAGATGGACTTAAGTCTTTTTTGACATTTGCATTCTGCACATGACTGAACAGTATAGTAGCAACCTCTAATGCAAGCAAATCTAGCACTCCTACAACAGTGGTTTAGTAACCTATAGTGGTGCACACCTTCAGAAATGAAGACCAGTACCAGTGCTGTGGCCATGATCTTGGATTTGGGTTAGTTTTATGAGGAGTTACGTTAAAAAATGGAGTTAAAAACGTGTGAGCGTGTGTGTTTGATGCTGGGATTTGTGATCTTAGTGACCTAATTCTAGTAAGTGGGAAAGCAGTAATGAAATTCTAAATAAAAATGGTGGTGCAGTGGTTTTTATGGTTGTACTTCGCTGATAAAACAGTAGTTTGTATTCATAAACTGGCAGGAAATTCCCATAATGGCCTACATTTGTCTACCTTTCTACCTTAAACAAGATTGCAAAAACTCAGCGATACAAGCCACAACTCAAATTCTTGCTTTCTGTAACACAGTTTTTCCTCATAGAAATTCTAATTTTATATAACTATGAAACTTGCTTTTGTTAAAAATCACCATTGGTGTGGAATTTGGCCTCTGTTTTTAACCCATCCGTGCAGTGAACACACACAGTTAGCACACAAACACACAGTGTGTGGAGCGTATGTACCTGGAGCGGTGGGCAGCCATCACTGCAGCGCCCATGGAGCTTAGAGGGTTAAGGGCTTTGCTCAAGATCCCAAAAGTGTCAGCTTGCCGAGCCCAGGTGTCTAACCCACAACCCTGTCATCAATACCCTGGTGCCACCACTGCCCCTAGTAATATAATATCCTAATAATATAACTATCAAATCTACATTTCTATAAAGCCATTTTAACTAGTCATATTGCCAGGACAAACTAACTGTAAAGGTGCCTTAGTAGGGAAAGCTGTATTTACCTTGGCATAGTTCAATGATGAGAGTTCAGTACATGGAAATGACAAACTGTGAACCTCAAACACTGTTGGCTCTTCATTCAAAGATTCCAAAAAAACTCAGAAGTGTCACATACTTTTTACAAACAGAATCAGAATTAGAATCTCTTTATTTCACAAAAAGAAATTTTACTTGGTGTGAGCTGTGTGGTTGGTGTGGCGCAACAGATAATACCACTACCTGCTATTATACCTGCAATTCCAGTCTGGTGACTATGCTACCAGAGTCCTTGGGCAAGACTCCTAACACTAAATTGGCCCACCTCTGTAATACGAGTAACCTTGTAAGTCACTCTGGATAAGAGCTAAATCAGTCAGCTAAGTGCCATAAATGTAAACATACCACAAGTATGACGTAACAAACTGTTAACATGTATTACACTGAGAGGGAAAAATACACTAAAGAATAATAAGTGAAAGGTAATAAAGAGCTGCAAAAAACACTTTTATGTACAGATAAATTGTATAATTTGTTATGTATCAGTACTGCATTGCAGTGAAGTCCAGTTTAACAGTCTTGGCTAATTTATTAACACACCTAAAATTTACACTCACTCAGCTTAATGCAACAACTACTTTGGGAGAATATAGGGCCGAGGCTATAATGGCCAAAAGCTAAGCAGACCAGGCAAAGCACTGTTCAGAGAAGGGCCACGACATCAGTTATTCAGAATATCATGATCTTAAATATAAGATATTGGGCATCAATGCACAGCAACTAAAAAAACTAAAGTAAAAGCAAGCAAAACATCTGTGGGTTTCAGACAGTCCATTTTGGGGCCACTTTTAAAGTTTGTTGTCTTGTAATATGTAAATACTGTGTGAAAAGGCAGCTTGGGTTTCTGTAGACTCAATCTGTGCAGTTTACAACCATTAATTGATGTCTGTACACATTTATATGGATGTCTATAGCACCATCTGCTGGACCCACAAATGATGTAT